>NC_133333.1:78229842-78829842 GCF_042186555.1 Aquarana catesbeiana | reverse complement strand
TGTCCATGGCAACATGGCGTCATAAGAAAGGCTATCAGGGATCTCTGGATTAAAAATAACATTTGTTAAAGAAGAGATGACAGTGTATATTTACTAAAGCAGCTTTTCCATATTGAAAGTGTAAATAACATCGGGTTTAAACTGATTTTACGTAACTGAGAGATGAATTTATCCGAGGATGGCCATAGCATGTAGCATGGGTGTGCGGGAACTGTGATGCCCATTTCTATCTCAGACCATCTATTAGGGGCATATCTAGACGTCCAAGAGGTTATGGCTCTGAGATGTAAAGCATAGTAATACTTAATTATGTCGGGTGCTCCCAAACCTCCACCAGATCGGGTTGCAAAGAGTACCAAGCTAGCTATCCTATGGGATTTATGATTCCATATAAAGTTTAGGAAATTTCATTGGATTAGCTTTAATTGGGACATTGGAATCCTAACTGGAAGGGTCTCAAGAGAGAGAGGAGCTTAGGAAGCACCAACATTTTGAGGACATTTATCCTTCCAAGAAGGGATAAGGGAAGTGTTGTCCATGTCTTCAATAATTTGTTAATCTCTATAAACATAGGGGGAAAATTGGCCTGAAAAAGAGTAGAATATGAGGAAGTCAGGTGGACACCAAGATATTTTAAGGAGTGGGGGCACCATCGATACTTGAAATTTTCCTGTAAAGTCTAGAGCATATCTGTTGAAAGGTTAATAAGGAAACCTGAAATATTACCAAATTAAGTTAGGATTGCATGGAGAGAAGGAAGTGATATATGGGGATGGGTCAATGTTAATAGGATATCATCAGCGAATAAGGACAATTTGTATTCCCAATGTCTCAGCGCCACTCCACCTATATCTGGGTGAGGCCAGAGGTTCCAGGCTTAAAATGAAAAGTAAAGGGGACAATGGGCATCCCTGTCGAGTACCGCTACTTAGGGAGAATGGCAGAGAGACATGGGAAGACAGCTGTACCTGGGAAGTGGGCGTGGAGTAAAGCTCTTTCAAAGCGTGTATAAAGGGGCCTGAAAATCCATATCTAGCCAAAATAGCGAACATAAATGACCAGTTTGGGCATCTAAACTAAGGACTACCGCAGGTAGTCTTAGGTCAATAAGATCGATAGTTCTTCTAGTGGTATCTCCTGCGTGTCTAGTGGGAACAAAACCAACCTGGTCCTTATGTATGAGTGAGGGGAGAAGTAGGGATAGTCTGTTAGCTAAGATTTTAGTGAAAATTTTATAATCAGAGTTCAGGAGGGCAATGGGGCGATATGACGTATTTTTGTGTATAAAACATTAGCACCGCCTCGAATAAATTAGAAGTGAAACAAGTAACCGTGCTGAGCGTGTCTCAGAGTGTATACTTTTATATGCATGCATATCCACACTTTTCAATTAGAAACAGCAGCAGATAACCTTGAGCTCAATTGAAGCTCTTAGCCTTAACAGTTTCACCACAGCTGGAGTGCTGAGGTTGCCTACCCCTGTTCTAAATGGTCTACGGTGGTGTACTCCAGTGTTGGGACCCTTGCTTTTTCATATATTTATAAATGATATAGGGTCTGGGATTAAAAGTACAATTTCAGTCTTTGTAGAAGTTATGCAGTGGAATAACGTCCTCACAGGATGACTCCAACTTACAAGCTGACCTCAGTCCACTGTTTAATTAGACAGATGTGTGGCAAAAGAGGTTTAATACTGAAAAATGTAATATGCATCAAAATGCACACCCCAAATGCAGGTTGCAAAAGCAGTGCATTTGCCCACACCGCATGTGCGCATGTGGTTTAAAAAGTAGTGCATGCACTACTTTTGGTGCAGTGTTGTGCAATTTTAGCCCACCCAGGGCTGTTTCATGCCATGCCCGCACATGTATTGCACAAACGAGCTGTGCGTTCCTGTGTAATTCACATATGGTTCTGTGCAGTGGTTCACACTGCACCAAAAGTGCACTGTACCTGGATCGCATAGTACAAAAGTACTATGCGATTCAGTGAGGGAAAACGCAATGCGTTTGCACCTGCTGCAGATCGAAGATGGAGTGCATTTTGCATGCCGTCTGAATCGCACAGGGCATTTCTGTGCGATTCAGGTAAAAGCATTGTGTGAATGGTCCCTTAAAATAAATGGGCGAAAGTGGCACCACATGTGAATCACACAAAGCACAGCTCATTCATGTGCAATTCATGTGCAGGCATGATATGAACTGGCCCTAAAAGAGATATGTCTGGAGATGAATGCAGTTAGCTAGAGGCGATTGGGATGGCAGGGGAATATAAAAAGAAAAATCTTATTGTTTTTAACCACTTGCTGACCGGGCCACAGCCGAATAACGGCTACAGCGTGGTTGGTTCATTCTGGGAGGGCAATGACGTCCTCCCAAAATTGTGCTTCCCGCACATCCCTTGGGGCACACACCAGGGAATGTCCATGACTGTTGGATCCTCCAGACCCGGCACGTCACAGATCGGGTTAACGGGCCTATGACCGCGCCCCTTTACCACGTGATCGCTCTGTCCAATGACATAGTGATCACTTGTCAATAAACCAGCGCATGTCTGGTTCAGTTCCTTCCCTCTCCTCACACTGATCGGTACAGTGTGTGAGGAGAGGAGGGAGCCGCTGCAGCAGCACTTGTGGATTGGATCTGAAGTGCCCACAGCAATGTTATGTGCCCATCCATGGCTCATTCATGCCTATCCATGCTCATCCATGGTTCATTCATGCTCATCCATGGCTCATTCATGCCCATTCATGGCTCATCCGTGTCACATCAATGCTCATCCGTGCCACATCCATGTCACATCAGTGCTCATCTGTGCACATTCATGCCGCATCAGTACTCATCCGTGCCATATTCATGTCACTACAGTGCCTCACAAAAGTGTAATAGGCAGTCAAATTGGATTTTAAATTTATGCCCCTAGAACACCTGATGGTGCATGTTGGGTCTCTGTATTTTGCCAGGCTGTGGAAAAGTCTCACACATGTGGTATCACCATACTTAGGAGGAGTAGCAAAATATATTTTGGGGTGTAATTTTTGCTATGTACATGCTATGTGTTAGAAATATCTTATACATGGACAACTTTGTGTAAAAAAAATAAAAATGCGTTTTCATTTTCTTTCCACATTTTCCAAAAACTTGTGGGAAAAAAATCAAGACCCATTATATGCCTCATAGATACGTTGGGGTGTTTACTTTCCAAAATGGGGTCATTTTTTTGAGCATTTCCATTGTCCTGGTGCTCCTGAGCCTTCAACCGTGTAAGGTAGTCAAGAAATTAAATGTGTAATTTTTATGCTTCTAGAACACCGGACGATGCTCCCTGCATGTTGGGCCTCTGTATGTGGCCAGGCTCTGTAAAAGTCTCACATGTGGTGTTGCCATACTTGGGAGGAGGAGTAGAATGTGTTTTGGGGTGTAGTTGCAAGAATTCATATGCTGTGTGTGAGAAATAACCTGGTATTATGACAATTTTGTGAACCTCTTTGAACATTTAGTACCTCTTACCTTAGAATGTCTACTTTTCAAAAAGGGGTCATTTGGGGGTATTTGTACTTTTCTGGCTAGTTAGGCCTCGTACACACGATACGAAAATCAGAAGGGAAAATTGGTAAGATGAGCTGTCTGCGAATTTTCGGATGGTTAGTACGATGCTTTCGGCAGCCGATTTGACTTTTTTGTCAGACAAAAGCTGGATGAGCGGACTAGTACATTTTTGACGAACGACAGCTCAACGTTTGATTTTCGAAAGGTCAGTACAGAAATCCGTCACACAAAAGTCGAAAGTACAAACGCATGATCGGAACCAAGGAACGAGCCAGAAGAGTTTGGTCTTGTAAACTACTGTTCGTAATCGAGAATTAACATTCGTGACGTGGCAAATGATGAAATTCGAAATTCAGCGCACATTCTCATCTTCTTTAATGTGATAATGATGAGGCTGCTTTGCTGATGATACTGATGTAGTTATGGCAAACGTATTTTAAAAGGCATTTCTTTTGTAGTGATATAAATTATATTAATTTTATGGTTGTTATGGTTTTTATTGTGCAGAAAAAAAAACAGAAATTAAATTAGAGATGCTATCTGCCATCAAAATAAAAATAACTTAACAAAAAAAGTGCAAATCAACGCTCACCAAACTTCTACTAACACGAAATTAGCAGAAGGGGCCCAAAGGGTGGCGCTTGAGAAATTAATTTCCTCTTTTTACTCTCATAGTACGTCACTACGTTCGTCTTTGTGGAACGACGATTCACAGATAGTTAGTATGCTAGACAAAATCCTGCACACGCGCTTTTGACAAAAATCAGACGCTCGGTCGTACAACAATCGAACCGTGTGTACGGGGCTTTAGTGTCTCAAGAAATGAGAAAGGCCGTCAGTACATCAGGTGTGATCAAGTTTCAGTGATTGGCAACATAGTTTTTAGACTCTATAACTTTCACAAAGACCAAATGATATACATTGATTTTGGTTATTTTTACCAAAGATATGTAGCAGTATATATTTTGGCCAACATTTATGAAGAAAAGTTACTAATTTGCAAAATTTTATAACCGAAACAAAAAAAATGCATTTTTTTTTTTTTTTTAACAAAATTTTCAGTCTTTTTTCATTTGTAGAGCAAAAAATAAAAAACCAAGTGGTGATTAAATACCACCAAAAGAAAGCTCTATTTGGGTAAAAACAAAGGACAAAAATTTCATATGGGTACAGTGTTGCATGACTGAGTAATTGTCATTCAAAATGTGGGAGTACTGAAAGCTGAAAATTGGTCTGGTTAGAAAGGGGGTATAAGTGCCCAGTGGGCAAGTGGTTAATAAAGGTGTGCATATGTTTTAACCACTTACGGACCGCCTGCCATCAAATGTCGGTAGAAGAGGGATATTGTTATGGCCCCGGTATCCTCTTCTTCAGCGGGTGGTCCGCTTTCAGATAAAAGTGGTCTCTGTGGTGGATTCCCCGCAAGATCACTTTTATCGGCGGTGGGAGAGGGGCCCTCTTGCCGCGCTCCGGTGCCCTCCGACGCTTACTGGTACCACTGGTACCGCCTGTAGCGGCGGAGGTGATCAGGTCCTGTCACGTCTGTGGTATGGAGATGAGCGAGAGGAAGATGGTCCCCACCTTTCTCCATAGCACTGCAGGGCAGAAGCGGCGTCAAAACGTCACTTCCGCCCATAGCTCTTAAAAAGACTTTTTTTTATTGCATTTTAGTGTAAATATGAGATCTGAGGTCTTTTTAACCCCATATCTCATATTTAAGAGGTCCTGTCATGCTTTATTTCTATTACAAGGGATGTTTACATTACTTGTAATAGGAATAAAAGTGACACTTTTAAAATAAAAAAAAAGAATAGCATAAAAAAAAGGTAAAATAAATAAGGAAAAAAAATGTTTTTAAACGTGTCCCGTAGAGCTTGAGTGCAGAAGTAAACGCATACTTGAGCAGCGCCCGCATATGAAAACGGTGTTCAAACCACACGTGAGGTATCGTCACGATCTTTGGAGTGAGAGCAATTATTCTAGCCCTAGACCTCCTCTGTAACTCAAAACATGCAACCTATAAAAAAAAATGTAAATTTCGCCTATGGAGATTTTTAAGGATAAAAGTTTGTCGCCATTCCACGAGCGAGTGCAATTTTGAAGCGTGACATGTTGGGTATCAATTTACTCGGCGTAACATTATCTTTCAGAGGTAAATAGAAAACACCGTGCTAACCAGTAAAATGAATGAAAGCTGCTGCATACAGTTTGACAAAAACAACAAAATAGGCATATGGAAAAATGCAGCGCATGTACAAATGAATATAGATCATAGTAAAAAAAAAAAAAAAAAAAAAAAAAACGCAATGGGCGGGGTCCTGATGACCAGTATCGTTAGTCAAATCAGGTAACAGGTTACCGGCTCACCTAATAAGGTGGTGTTCCTTGTCAGAACAGGAGAAGTAGTCAAAATAAAAGGAGATTGGGGATAGGACCCAAGGTGTCCTTACCTTCAGTGAAGGAAAAGGAACAAACTGCGGTTTAACCTGATATAACTTTATTAGAACAATTAGTAGAAAAACATTTTAATCATTGAAAGGAAAGCATAAACAATAGGAGATTGCATAAGGTAAAAACTGACAGCGTTGTCACTTAAAAACGCATGCCCATGAGCTCAGCCATATCCAAGTCATCCACACGTGTCAATCATCTCAAGTCATTAAGTGTGGCTTAATATATAATGCTTACATATGTTTAGGCGAGGTGAGTTCCGGGAAACCTTGGTAGCACAAGTCGGTACCCGTATTGTGCTTAACCATGGACCTCCAGACTCCCTATATGCCTATAGAGTTGCTGCATTGAGTCTTTACAATGTTAACCACTTGCCGACCGCCTAACGTATATATACGTCGGCAGAATGGCACGGGCAGGCAGAATCACGTACCTGTACGTGATCTGCCTCCCGCGGGCGGGGGGTCCGATCGGACCCCCCCCCCGGTGCCAGCGGCGGTCGGCATTTGACTGGGAGCGTTGGGAGGCGAGGGGGAGACCATCCGATCGTGGCCCCCCCTCGCGATCGCTCCCAGCCAATCGGAATCCTCCCCTGCCTGTGTGTAGTTTCACACAGGCAGAGGATGTGATGTCATCTCTCCTCGGCTCGGCAGTTTCCGTCCAGCGCCGAGGAGAGAAGACATGTAAGTGCACAACACACACAAACACACACAGTAGAACATGCCAGGCATACTTTACACCCCCGATCCCCCCCCCGATCCCCCCCCCAAGTCACAAACTGAAAGCAAGCAGTATTTTTTTTTTTTTTCTGATTACTGCATGGTGTCAGTTTGTGACAGTTACAGTGTTAGGGCAGTGAATATTACCCCCCTTTAGGTCTAGGATACCCCCCTAACCCCCCCTAATAAAGTTTTAACCCCTTGATCACCCCCTGTCACCAGTGTCACTAAGCGATCATTTTTCTGATCGCTGTATTAGTGTCGCTGGTGACGCTAGTTAGGAACGTAAATATTTAGGTTCGCCGTCAGCGTTTTATAGTGACAGGGACCCCCATATACTACCTAATAAATGTTTTAACCCCTTGATTGCCCCCTAGTTAACCCTTTCACCACTGATCACCGTATAACCGTTACGGGTGACGCTGGTTAGTTCGTTTATTTTTTATAGTGTCAGGGCACCCGCCGTTTATTACCTAATAAAGGTTTAGCCCCCTGATCGCCCGGCGGTGATATGCGTCGCCCCAGGCAGCGTCAGATTAGCGCCAGTACCGCTAACACCCACGCACGCAGCATATGCCTCCCTTAGTGGTATAGTATCTGTACGGATCAATATCTGATCCGATCAGATCTATACTAGTGTCCCCAGCAGTTTAGGG
This sequence comes from Aquarana catesbeiana, assembly GCF_042186555.1. Classification (NCBI taxonomy): domain Eukaryota; kingdom Metazoa; phylum Chordata; class Amphibia; order Anura; family Ranidae; genus Aquarana; species Aquarana catesbeiana. The sequence goes on along the minus strand of NC_133333.1, from coordinate 78,822,468 downwards.
TTCCCAAAAACGCAGTGTTAGCGGGATCAGCCCAGATACCCGCTAGCACCTGCGTTCTTCCCCTCTGCCCGGCCCAGCCCAAGTGCAGTATCGATCGATCACTGTCACTTACAAAACACTAAACGCATAACTGCAGCGTTCGCAGAGTCAGGCCTGATCCCTGCGATCGCTAACAGTTTTCTTGGTAGCGTTTTGGTGAACTGGCAAGCACCAGCTCCAGGCAGCATCAGGTTAGCGCCAGTACCGCTAACACCCATGCACACACCATACACCTCCCTTAGTGGTATAGTATCTGATCGGATCAATATCTGATCTGATCAGATCTATACTAGCGTCCCCAGCAGTTTAGGGTTCCCACAAACGCAGTGTTAGCGGGATCAGCCCAGATACCTGCTAGCACCTGCGTTTTGCCCCTCCGCCCGGCCCAGCCCAGCCCACCCAAGTGCAGTATCGATCGATCACTGTCACTTACAAAACACTAAACGCATAACTGCAGCGTTCGCAGAGTCAGGCCTGATCCCTGCGATCGCTAACAGTTTTTTTGGTAGCGTTTTGGTGAACTGGCAAGCACCAGCAGCCTAGTACACCCCGGTTGTAGTCAAACCAGCACTGCAGTAACACTTGGTGACGTGGCGAGTCCCATAAGTGCAGTTCAAGCTGGTGAGGTGGCAAGCACAAGTAGTGTCCCGCTGCCACCAAGAAGACAAACACAGGCCCGTCGTGCCCATAATGCCCTTCCTGCTGCATTCGCCAATCCTAATTGGGAACCCACCACTTCTGCAGCGCCCGTACTTCCCCCATTCACATCCCCAACCAAATGCAGTCGGCTGCATGAGAGGCATTTTCTTTATGTCCTCCCGAGTACCCCTACCCAGGGAACCCCCCCAAAAAAGATGTCGTGTCTGCAGCAAGCGCGGATATAGGCGTGACACCCTCTATTATTGTCCCTCCTGTCCTGACAATCCTGGTCTTTGCATTGGTGAATGTTTTGAACGCTACCATTCACTAGTTGTGTATTAGCGTAGGGTACAGCACTGCACAGACTAGGCACACTTTCACAGGGTCTCCCAAGATGCCATCGCATTTTGAGAGACCCGAACCTGGAACCGGTTACAGTTATAAAAGTTAGTTACAAAAAAAAAAAAAAACACAAACAAAAATATAAAATAAAAAAAAAATAGTTGTTGTTTTATTGTTCTCTCTCTCTCTATTCTCTCTCTATTGTTCTGCGCTTTTTTACTGTATTCTATTCTGCAATGTTTTATTGTTGTTATGTTTTATCATGTTTGCTTTTCAGATATGCAATTTTTTATACCTTACCGTTTACTGTGCTTTATTGTTAACCATTTTTTTGTCTTCAGGTACGCCATTCACGACTTTGAGTGGTTATACCAGAATGATGCCTGCAGGTTTAGGTATCATCTTGGTATCATTCTTTTCAGCCAGCGATTGGCTTTCATCTAAAAGCAATCCTAGCAGCTAATTAGCCTCTAGACTGCTTTTACAAGCTGTGGGAGGGAATGCCCCCCTCCCCCCCCAACGTCTTCCGTGTTTTTCTCTGGCTCTCCTGTCTCAACAGGGAACCTGAGAATGCAGCCGGTGATTCAGCCAGCTGACCATAGAGCTGATCAGAGACCAGAGTGGCTCCAAACATCTCTATGGCCTAAGAAACCGGAAGCTACGAGCATTTTATGACTTAGATTTCGCCGGATGTAAACAGCCATTGGGAAATTGGGAAAGCATTTTATCACACCGATCTTGGTGTGGTCAGATGCTTTGAGGGCAGAGGAGAAATCTAGGGTCTAATAGACCCCAATTTTTGCAAAAAAGAGTACCTGTCACTACCTATTGCTATGATAGGGGATATTTACATTCCCTGAGATAACAATAAAAATGATTAAAAAAAAAAAAAAAAAAAAATGAAAGGAACAGTTTAAAAATAAGATAAAAAAATAATAATAAAGAAAAAAAAAAAAAAAAAAAAAAAAAAAAAGCACCCCTGTCCCCCCTGCTCTCGCGCTAAGGCGAACGCAAGCGTCGGTCTGGCATCAAATGTAAACAGCAATTGCACCATGCATGTGAGGTATCACCGCGAACGTCAGATCGAGGGCAGTAATTTTAGCAGTAGACCTCCTCTGTAAATCTAAAGTGGTAACCTGTAAAGGCTTTTAAAGGCTTTTAAAAATGTATTTAGTTTGTCGCCACTGCACGTTTGTGCGCAATTTTAAAGCATGTCATGTTTGGTATCCATGTACTCGGCCTAAGATCATCTTTTTTATTTCATCAAACATTTGGGCAATATAGTGTGTTTTAGTGCATTAAAATTTAAAAAAGTGTGTTTTTTCCCCAAAAAATGCGTTTGAAAAATCGCTGCGCAAATACTGTGTGAAAAAAAAAAATGAAACACCCACCATTTTAATCTGTAGGGCATTTGCTTTAAAAAAATATATAATGTTTGGGGGTTCAAAGTAATTTTCTTGCAAAAAAAAATTATTTTTTTATGTAATCAAAAAGTGTCAGAAAGGGCTTTGTCTTCAAGTGGTTAGAAGAGTGTGTGATGTGTGACATAAGCTTCTAGATGTTGTGCATAAAATGCCAGGACAGTTCAAAACCCCCCCAAATGACCCCATTTTGGAAAGTAGACACCCCAAGCTATTTGCTGAGAGGCATGTCGAGTCCATGGAATATTTTATATTGTGACACAAGTTGCGGGAAAGAGACAATTTTTTATTTTTTTTATTTTTTTTTGCGCAAAGTTGTCACAAAATGATATATTGCTCAAACATGCCATGGGAATATGTGAAATTACACCCCAAAATGCATTCTGTTGCTTCTCCTGAGTACGGGGATACCACATGTGTGAGACTTTTTGGGAGCCTAGCCGCGTACGGGACCCCGAAAACCAAGCACCGCCTTCAGGCTTTCTAAGGCCGTAAATTTTTGATTTTTGATGAGAGGTATAGTGAGTATTTTGCAGACCTCACTTTTTGTCACAAAGTTTTGAAAATTGAAAAAAGAAAAAAAAATTTTTTTTTCTCGTCTTTCTTTATTTTCAAAAACAAATGAGAGCTGCAAAATACTCACCATGCCTCTCAGCAAATAGCTTGGGGTGTCTACTTTCCAAAATGGGGTCATTTGGGGGGGGTTTGTGCCACCTGGGCATTCCATGGCCTCCGAAACTGTGATAGGTAGTGAGGAGTAAAATCAAAAATGTACGCCCTTAGAAATCCTGAAGGCACTGATTGGTTTTCGGGGCCCCGTACGCGGCTAGGCTCCCAAAAAGTCCCACACATGTGGTATCCCCATACTCAGGAGAAGCAGCTAAATGTATTTTGGGGTGCAATTCCACATATGCCCATGGCCTGTGTGAGCAATATATCATTTAGTGACAACTTTTTGTAATTTTTTTTTTTTTTTTTGTCATTATTCAATCACTTGGGACAAAAAAAATGAATATTCAATGGGCTCAACATGCCTCTCAGCAAATTCCTTGGGGTGTCTACTTTCCAAAATGGGGTCATTTGTGGGGGTTTTGTACTGCCCTGCCATTTTAGCACCTCAAGAAACGACATAGGCAGTCATAAATTAAAGGCTGTGTAAATTCCAGAAAATGTACCCTAGTTTGTAGGCGCTATAACTTTTGCGCAAACCAATAAATATACACTTATTGACATTTTTTCTACCAAAGACATGTGGCCGAATACATTTTGGCCTAAATGTATGACTAAAATTGAGTTTATTGGATTTTTTTTAGAACAAAAAGTAGAAAATATCATTTTTTTTCAAAATTTTCGGTCTTTTTCCGTGTATAGCGCAAAAAATAAAAACGGCAGAGGTGATCAAATACCATCAAAAGAAAGCTCTATTTGTGGGAAGAAAAGGACGCAAATTTCGTTTGGGTACAGCATTGCATGACCGCGCAATTAGCAGTTAAAGCGACGCAGTGCCGAATTGTAAAAAGTGCTCTGGTCAGGAAGGGGGTAAAACCTTCCGGGGCTGAAGTGGTTAAAGAAAGCATTAGTTATCTCAGACAAATAAATGCAATTCTGGCTAGAAAGTATTCCTGATAGTTAGTGAACAGGACAGGTTTGATTTCTGGATGTAGCACTATCAATCATAGAGATAATATATATATATATATATATATATATATAATAAAAAAAAAAAAAAATGCAGCACGCTGTGATGCAGGCATGCGACTTGAGTCCAGGAGAAACAATAGATCCACAACAAGCTTGTTAGTCATTCAGCACCATGTTTCCATGAAACATTAAAGATAGCACCGCATATGGATTGGATCGGAAAATATAGTCAGCTGAGTCAAAATACAGAGCCTCCAAAGAGAGAAAAAAAAAAAAATAAATAAAAAAATTAAATTCTCTTTCCCTTTCCTTCTTCCCTTTCTATTCTTTAAATGTTCAGGCTGTGATTGCTTGCTGGATATACCAGTTGAAAAGAGACTCACTGTTTAGATGATATTAGATTGGTGCTCAATAGCAGCGACAAGGTGGTGAATCCAGAGTCCTTTGCAGGGGTCCACAGGTGTGCAGGATGCAAATCTCTGTATTCCTAGTCCTGGTGACACGCACAGGATGTTATCCACTCAAAACCAGCATGGGGCCGCCTGGCCATTTACTTCCAGTTTTCAGTTGTTTGTGGATTTCCAGTTTGCGGAGATAGGATGAGGGCTAAGGAGTGATGAAAAGCCCAAGTTGGCTATCAGCAGAGGGCATGCGTAGGCACACACACCGACATGTTTCACCCACTTGTGACGTGGGTTTCTTCAGGGTGAAGTGTTTGCATGAACAGAATCCTTTTATAGGCAGAGTGACACTCAGTAAATTACTTCTTGTTACATCACTTCCTGCCTAGACATGGTCATGTTAACCCCATAGGGGAATTCAGACTGCTGTAAGGAAAAAGTATTTTTACACAGCTGCCATCTTGTGGCAGTATATGACTATTGCAGTTCATAGTATAATCATTGATGTAAAAGGTAAAATCGCCATTCACAAGTTGACATTTTATGCTTTCAATCACATCTATTAAATTCAATAGTAGTTATATTAAGATATGAATGTAAAGCTAAATACAGATAGATACATTTATACAGACTGAGGCTTATTATGATATTTTGACAATCGATCAATTCAGTGGAGATCAACTTATGGAGTCAGGAATACCTGTAAATTCAGCTCAGTGTTTAATCCATTTGGCGCGAGCGTCCCCAGCCGAAAAATCCACTCCTTTTCTTTTTGAAGTAGTATCAGGTCGAAGTCACCTCTTCTTACTGGAAGTTTTAGAGCATAGAACCCCTTAATTTTGAGTCCGTTTGTTTCCCTATTATGATATTTTGAAAAGTGTTCTCCTATGGGGGTATCATCATCTGGGGATCGAATGCTTGAGAGGTGTTCCCCTATACGGACCTTTAAAGGACGCTTTGTTTTGCCTATATACAATTTATGACAGGAACATTCCAGCATATACAGTACTCGTGTAGTATTGCAGTTAATGAAATGTTTAATTTGATACACCTTTCTTCCTGTTGCATCTGTAAATGAGTCAGATCTATCTACAAATCTGCAAATATGGCATTTTCCACAAGCATACATCCCTCGCAATGGAGGCAGGTCCGTGAGCCAATTGCGTGGATTGGGTCTGGTATATTCAGATCTGACGAGTTCATCAGTCAGATTTTTGGCTCTTCTTGCTACCATGAAGGGTTTAGGGCCAACTATAGAAGCCATCTGGGGAGCTCGAGTCAGTATGTGCCAATGTTTAGTCAAGATCGTTCGCACATCTTCCCACTGTGTACCAAACGTGGTGATGATTTTCACTTGATCAGAAAGGCTCTTGTTGGCATCTTGGTCATTCTTTGGTATTAGCAGTTCTTTCCGGTCAATTGCAGATGCTCGTTTTCTTGAGTTCTTTAAAGATCTATGCGGGTAACCCCTTTCTCTAAATCTTTTATAGAGTTGCTTTGATTCAGCCTGATAGTCTTGATCCAGTGAGCAGTTGCGTCTAATTCTCAGAAATTGCCCTGTTGGTATACATCTGACCAGGGACTTGGGATGATGGCTGGTTGCCTCAAGAAGGGTGTTTGCTGCTGTTGCTTTACGAAATGTTTTCGTGGACAGATGGTCTCCATCAATCCTTATTAGGAGGTCCAGAAAAGAAATTTCGTTCAAGTCGTAGGTAAATGTTAGGCGTATATTACGGCTGTTTTCATTCAGTTCACTCAAAAACCCTTCAAGAGATTCGACAGACCCCTGCCAAAGCAGCAGGACATCATCGATAAATCTTAGCCACAATTTGGCATGGTCTAGATAAGATTCAGAGCAATAAACAACTTCCTCTTCCCAATAACCAAGATGTAAACATGCGTAGGAAGGTGCCCAAGGGGCCCCCATAGAGGTGCCTTGTATTTGTCTGTAATAGACCCCTAGGAATTCAAAGCAGTTGTTAGTCAGGGCAAACTGCAGCATCTCAAGGATGAACTCATTCTGAGGTCCCATACGTGGAAATTTCTGGTCAAGAAAGTGTGCCACTGCTGCCAAGCCCCATGCATGGGGTATAGATGTATAAAGAGACTCTACATCAATGCCTACCAGGAGAGTTCCAGGAGATACGGTTACCTCTTCAATTTTTGCTAATACATCAAGGGTATCTCTAATGTATGAGGGTAACTCAAAGACCATTTCTTTCAGTAGGGCATCTAGGTATCTTCCAATTTTCTCCAGAGGACCCTTCACCGCTGAAACGATTGGCCTGCCTGGTGGGTTCGTCAGGGATTTATGGACTTTAGGAATGATGTAGATTGTAGGGATATTAAACTCCTTCACTTTCAGATACTCATACTCATTCCGAGATGAGAAGAGGCCGGCTTCCTGTGCAAACAGAAGTTTAAAATTCAGTTCATTGATTATAGAGGTAAAAGGATTAGCAGGAAGTTTTTCATAGGTGGATCGGTCATTTAACTGTCTCTTTATCTCATTTTCATAGTATTCTGTTGAAAGCAATACCACATTGCCCCCTTTGTCGCTTTTCTTTATCACCAAATTTGGTGCCTCCTTCAGCTCTCGTAAGGCCCGGCGTTGTTCAGGATCCAGGTTGTCTTTTCTTCCTCTTTGCCAATTCACCTTAGTAAGGTCATCTTGAACCAGATCTAAGAAGACCCCCAACCATCTATTTTTTCGGAAAGGGGGCATTTTTGTTGATTTTATAAGTAGATTGGCATCTTGTTTCAATGGGCTAGAGGGAGTAGAGATGGATTGGTCATCATCCTTACTTTCCATTAGTAAGGAGGTAAGTATATCCAGATCTTCATCATCTTGGGATTTAGTTGGCAGGTTTTCATCTTCGTCTTGGGTAGGTCTTTGATGTAACTGTCTTAGATAGACTTTTCGTAAAAACAAAGTGATGTCTTTATATACCTCAAACTCGTTCATTGACCCAGTAGGTGAATAAGAGAGTCCTTTTTCAAGCAATTTTCTATGCCTTTCTTCCAATTTAAATTCTGAGAGGTTGATAATAGTCTTGGAGTGTTGATCAGGATGAGGGTTTAAGGAAGTGATGTCTGATGATAGTGGGGAGATTATTTCTGTCATTTCTGCTGGCTCCGGGTATTGGCCCTGGTCGTTTCTCCTCTGTCCCCAGCACTCTTGTATTTTCCTTTTCCTCTTCCTCTTGTTCCTCTTGTGGGCTTTAGGATCCCTTTGGTGGCAGTTGTCTCTTCCAAAGGTGAGCGTTCTTCTCCTAAAAAAACAACCATTCTTTCTGTATCTTCGTCGCTTTCTGAGGTATTTGGTGTTCCTCTGGTTGAGGAGCGTGACCATTGTCGGCCTTTTCTTGAGGTGCTTCTACCCCTAATCTTAGTCAGATCAAAGATTTCTCCCTTGGCCCAATCGTCTAAATCCCTTTGGAATTTGGATTGTTTAGTGTGTCTTAAATTTTTTTGTATTTTAATGACTTCTTTTTTCAAAATTTCATTTTGTTTTTCAAATTCCAGTTGGTCCTTGAAGGGTTCAAGTTGTTGCAGACTAGCCTCAATTTGTGACTATAGCTCAGAAGCCTGTAGTTTTTCCTCCTCCACTATGAGTTTCATTACAGACAGACCATGATCAATACATTCCTGCTTCCATTTAGTTAGAAAACGTTCATTATGTAGATGTTCTGCTGGAATGACACGCTCACGTAACCCTCGGGGGATTAAACCTTTAGCAATATAGGTTTCTAGAGATAGAATGTCCCATTTCCTATTTAGTTGTTTTATTGTAAGCTTTTTATGTAGTTTAAATAAATTTTTTATTGATTCATCAGCAGAGGGAGTGGCTTCTTCCCCTCTGTCGCTGAAAGTGAGTCTGATTTCCTCCTCGATGTCATCTCCAATTACAAACGCCATCAGTGTGCAAGTATCTATCTGAGCAGTTACACTTACAGCAGTAATAAATGCAATCCTATTGTAAGGCTTTCTAATGTCAAATAACACTTCCCGCCTCAGGAATGATCCAAAAGATCACAAAGGCATACAGATCATAGTAAAAAAAAAAAAAAAAACGCAATGGGCGGGGTCCTGATGACCAGTATCGTTAGTCAAATCAGGTAACAGGTTACCGGCTCACCTAATAAGGTGGTGTTCCTTGTCAGAACAGGAGAAGTAGTCAAAATAAAAGGAGATTGGGGATAGGACCCAAGGTGTCCTTACCTTCAGTGAAGGAAAAGGAACAAACTGCGGTTTAACCTGATATAACTTTATTAGAACAATTAGTAGAAAAACATTTTAATCATTGAAAGGAAAGCATAAACAATAGGAGATTGCATAAGGTAAAAACTGACAACGTTGTCACTTAAAAACGCATGCCCATGAGCTCAGCCATATCCAAGTCATCCACACGTGTCAATCATCTCAAGTCATTAAGTGTGGCTTAATATATAATGCTTACATATGTTTAGGCGAGGTGAGTTCCGGGAAACCTTGGTAGCACAAGTCGGTACCCGTATTGTGCTTAACCATGGACCTCCAGACTCCCTATATGCCTATAGAGTTGCTGCATTGAGTCTTTACAATGTTTTAGCTGAACACTGTGAGCATGACGCCATACACTAACTTGTAGCTTTAGATGAACACTGTGCAGAGGTCTCACTACACTAACTTGTAGTTTTAGCTGAACACTGTGAGCAGGACGCACTACACTAACTTGTAGTTTTAGCTGAACACTGTGAGCAGGACGCACTACACTAACTTGTAGCTTTAGATGAACACTGTGCAGAGCTCGCAAAAAAATAACTTTTAGGTTTAGCTGAACACTGTGAGGAGGACGCACCACACTAACTTGTAGTTTTAGCTGAACACTGTGAGCAGGACGCACTGCACTAACTTGTAGCTTTAGATGAACACTGTGCAGAGGTCTCATTACACTAACTTGTAGTTTTAGCTGAACACTTTAAACAGGACGCACTACACTAACTTTTAGTTTTAGATGAACACTGTGCAGAGGTCTCAATACACTAACTTGTAGTTTTAGCTGAACACTGTGAGCAGGACGCACTACACTAACTTGTAGTTTTAGCTGAACACTATGAGCAGGACGCACTACACTAACTTGTAGCTTTGGATGAACACTGTGCAGAGCTCGCAAACAAATAACTTGTAGGTTTAGCTGAACACTGTGAGGAGGACGCACCACACTAACTTGTAGTTTTACCTGAACACTGTGAGCAGGACGCACTGCACTAACTTGTAGCTTTAGATGAACACTGTGCAGAGGTCTCACTACACTAACTTGTAGTTTTAGCTCATGGGCATGCGTTTTTAAGTGACAACGTTGTCAGTTTTTACCTTATGCAATCTCCTATTGTTTATGCTTTCCTTTCAATGATTAAAATGTTTTTCTACTAATTGTTCTAATAAAGTTATATCAGGTTAAACCGCAGTTTGTTCCTTTTCCTTCACTGAAGGTAAGGACACCTTGGGTCCTATCCCCAATCTCCTTTTATTTTGACAAATGAATATAGGTCTTTAAAATGGTGAAACAGTCAAGAAATAACTAATTGACCACAGGTGCCTTGAAACACAAACGTCCATAGAGGTGTAAATGTCCAACCGCACAGGAGGTATAAGTACTCCAAGGGGTGGTGATGGTCTGATGGTTGTCAGAAAACACCTGGCATCATACAGAGACTTCCCAACCGAGAAACCGGGTCCCAATGGGTCATTCAGAGAAAGTGCAAAAAAGCCTCTTACCAGATCCTGTGGATTCCCATAGTTGCCCCTGTTGAAGACCCCTAGGTCGAAACGCGTCGGGTACATACACCACTCTCTTTGTTGCCCATTTGTTTTTATCCACCGTGATCACGCTTTTATTTGTGTATGGTCGTTTTTGTCAATAAAAACACCCTTTTTTATCTGCACCATGTGGAGGCACATTCTTTTTGTTTCCACATTTACCGCATGAGATCCAGTCCCTCCAACTGCTCCTTTCGGGGGACCGTTTGTGAAACTTCTGATGCACGCTGGGACGGTTCGGTGTGAGGACGGTTCGTTGTGAGGACCCATCCGGTTGCCGGCCGAGATCCATACAGACCACAATCCAAGAGATTGGCGATTCCTGAGCTCCCATTCCACATCATTTGTGACAAACTGCGCATGCGATTCCCTGTCGCTGACATGGGAATCCACAGGATCTGGTAAGAGGCTTTTTTGCACTTTCTCTGAATGACCCATTGGGACCCGGTTTCTCAGTTGGGAAGTCGCTGTATGATGCCAGGTGTTTTCTGACAACCATCAGACCATCACCACCCCTTGGAGTACTTATACCTCCTGTGCGGTTGGACATTTACATCCATCTATGGACGTTTGTGTTTCAAGGCACCTGTGGTCAATTAGTTATTTCTTGACTGTTTCACCATTTTAAAGACCTATATTCATTTGTACATGCGCTGCATTTTTCCATAACATTATCTTTCACAATATAAAAAAAATTGGGCCAACTTTACTGTTGTCTTATTTTTTAATTCAAAAAGTGCATTTTTTTCCCCAAAAAAATGCGCTTGTAAGACCGCTGCACAAATACGGTGTGACAAAGTATTGCAATGACCGCAGTTTTATTCTCTAGGGTGTTAGAACCCCCAAACATATATCTCTTTATAAGTAATTTTCTAGCAAAAAAAAAACTTTTTTAACTTGTAAACACCAAATCTCAGAAAGAGGCTCTGTCCTTAAGTGGTTAAATGTGTTTTTTTTTTTGTTTGTTTTATATTAACCCCATTACTCAGTTCTGAGAATTAACCTATGATCTTTTAGGGTGGAAGATGGTAGGGGAATAGTGGATAGATGGAGAGAGATATATATAATTCGGATAGGGGTGATGACGAGGGATACACCTGTCTGGCCACACCTTGTGGTTTTGGTATATAGGTAAGATGCTTGTTGCATATAGTCACACAGAGCTTGATGAAGAGCATGGTATGCTCAAAACTGTATAGCAGCTACTTTTCACATGTATTGTATGAAGAATTTTCAGTAAAACTTTTTGCAGCGGAGATCGTGTCCCTTCCGTTTTTCTATTGAATATTGGTGGATCAATTGGGAGTCCACCGTAACACATCTCCGGGAAGTATATAAGACATGGCAGACTAAGGACATGGATTACTGGAACCATGTCCTGTGGTCTGATGAGACCAAGATAAACCTCTTTGGTTCAGATGGTTCCAAGCATGTGTGGCAGCAACCAGGTGAGGAGTACAAAGACAAGTGTGTCTTGCTTACAGTCAAGCATGGTGGTGGGAGTGTCATGGTCTGGGGCTGCGTGAGTGCTGCCGGCACTGGGGAGCTACAGTTCTTTGAGGGAACCATTAATGCCAACATGTACTCTGACATACTGAAGCAGAGCATGATCCCCTCCCTTTGGAGACTAATGCAGGGCAGTATTCCAACATAACGACCCCAAACACACCTCCAAGACGACCACTGCCTTGCTAAAGAAGCTGAGGGTAAACATAATGGACTGGCCAAGCATGTCTCCAGACCTAAACCCTATTGAGCATTTGTGGGGCATCCTCAAATGGAAGGTGGAGGAGCGCAAGGTCTCTAACATCCACCAGCTCCGTGATGTCCTCATGGAGGAGTGGAAGAGGACTCCAGTGACAACCTGTGAAGCTCTAGTGCACTCCATTCCTAAGAGGGTTAAGGCAGTGCTGGAAAATAATGGTGGCCTGTTGTGGAAATTTTATTAAGATGTATTTAATATGTATTGCCACAGTGTCTCCCAGTGTTAGTTCTCCTGCAGCCCGCTCTAAAGAGCGGACTGGGGCAGACTGACGCCAGTTGAGGTTGAGACCCGTTTGGTAGTGGAAAGCTTCCTGAGGTTGCAGAGTGGGGATATGTCGGCCAGCGAAGGGCCCCTGTGCAACGCACAGACGATAGTCTGGGGGGATGTGTTCACTCTGCGAAGACATTATCGGTTATGGGGGGATGTACGCTCATGTCGCTCTGTGTGTCTGATCAGCACGTGGAGGGGCTATGGCGTGTCCCTGCAGATAATCTCCCATCAGTAGGTATGGTAGAATGATCTGGGTATGCGTTGTTCTCTGAACAATGCAGAATAAGGATTCACGCCAATGGTAAAAATGGGAGTCTTTGTGTGCGTTGTGGTCAGGGGCAGTGTTCATGAATTCTAAGGCCAGCCATGTTTGTTTCTATCTGTAGCTAAAGAGCACAGACAGGGAAATCATACACACTGCCCCTGCCCAAACACGCCCATAAACTCCCCTAGTCATTGTTCATTGGTTGAGATTTGTATAACTCCTCCTGTTTGCCTGTGCTTGATTGGCCGATTGTAAAGCAACCAAACTCTATTGTTAACTACACTAAATAAACAAAACACAGGCTCTCCAAAAACAAGTCTGCCTGTGGAGCTAACAGTACAAAATATTTTACAACGCACACATACAAGAATGACATTTCCTGCAGGGCTAGTTAAAAACACCTGAACACCTGAACATATTCCAAAAATACGGGGGTTTGGTCACACTATATGGTCATATAGTGCTAAGCCCACTTACTGCGACAAAGTACCCCGAATTAGTGGGTCCTACACTAGTAATAGAATGGAAGATCCTTTGTCTCAACCATCGGAGCTGAACTCCTCTATGTGGGAGAACTGAAAGGGATACATCCTAAACACTGGTGGCCACTAAATAGGAGGTAATGAGGAGGGGGAGGGGTGCTCCAGCCCAAAAACCTGGTCAGGGCCTATTACAACATACAAGAACATATTTGGGGGGCACACCATACAATGCATTTAAATTGAAGATGGTGCTGCTATAAGACCTACAAACAGTTGAGACAAAGGATCTTCCATTCTATTACTAGTGTAGGACCCACTAATTCGGGGTACTTTGTCGCAGTAAGTGGGCTTAGCACTATATGACCATATAGTGTGACCAAACCCCCGTATTTTTTGAATATGTTCAGGTGTTCAGGTGTTTTTAACTAGCCCTGCAGGAAATGTCATTCTTGTATGTGTGCGCTGTAAAATATTTTGTACTGTTTGTAGGTCTTATAGAAGCACCATCTTGAATTTAAATGCATTGTATGGTGTGCCCCCCAAATATGTTCTTGTATGCCTGTGGAGCTAAGGATGTGAGGACGGTGGTTATGTCTGTGTTACTTGGGAAGATACGGGTGTACACAGATGCATTATACCAAAAGGCTGAAAGGGCGCTTTATTAGCGCGGGAGACATGGATTACGCGTAGCGTATAGAGAAATTTCCACGTCAGATGGTGAGCCAGAATTTTATGGAGTGAACAGAACCTCCTACACACCGGAAGAGGAGGGGGGAAAAGCAGATCCCAGTCCAGGACATCAAACCGTTTGTTGTCCTTTGGCAAAGGGGTATGTTTTCTCTGTCCGATGTGTTCTGCTTCGCAAAAGAACAAATTTTTCATCTTTTGGTATAATGGCCGGATTTTAATTATATGTTTATCATCGTAGATGGGTTTATTGTTTGGGATACTTACCTCCTCTATAGGACCCATTTAATACAAACCTAAAGTGTATGCTGTGTATGACTGAGCAGACTGATAAGTAACTGTATGTTGTGTAATAAGTTTGTGATGTATATGAGAAATAGAAATGTATGCATTGTGATTATTACCTATGTATGGGACCAACGCGTAGATTGCATTGCAGCTGTGTATATTGTTTAACTGATGCAAGACACATGTCCTCGTAAATTTGTAATACAACCCTGGCAAAAATTATGGAATCACCAGTCCCTGAGGATGTTCCTTCAGTTGTTTATTGTTGTAGAAAAAAAAGCAGATCACAGATATGGTCAAAAACTAAAGGCATTTCAAATGGCAACTTTCTGGCTTTAAGAAACACTAAAGGAAATCAAGAAAAATAATTGTGGTGGCCAGTAACAGTTAGATTTATAGAACAAGCACAGGGAATAAATTATGGAATCACTCAACTCTGAGGAAAAAATTATGGAATCATGAAAAACAAACAAACAAAATAACACTCCAACACATCACTAGTACTTTGTTGCACCACCTCTGGCTTTTATAACTGCTTGCAGTCTCTGAGGCATTGACTTAATGAGTGATAAACAGTACTCTTCATCAATCTGGCTCCAGCCTTCTCTGATTGCTGTTGCCAAATCATCTTTTGCAGGTTGGAGCCTTGTCATGGACTTTCTTTAACTTCCACCACAGATTTTCAATTGGATTGAGATCCGGACTGTTTGCAGGCCATGACATTGACCTTTTGTGTCTTTCTTCAAGGAATTTTTTCACAGTTTTTGCTCTATGGCAAGATGCATTACCATCTTGATAAATGATTTCATCATCCCCAAACATCCTTTCAATAGATGGGATAAGAAAAGTGTCCAAAATGTCAATGTAAACCTGTGCATTTATTGAATATTTAATGACAGCCATCTCCCCAGTGCCTTTACCTGACATGCAGCCCCATATCATAATTGACTGTGGAAATTTGCATGTTTTCTTCAGACAATTGTCTGCATAAATCTCATTGGAACGGTACCAAACAAAAGTTCCAGCATCATCACCCTGCCCAATGCAGATTTGAGATTCATCACTGAATATGACTTTCATCCAATCATCCACAGTCCACGATTGCCTTTCCTTAGTCCATTGTAACCTTGTTTTTTTGTGTTTAGGTGTTAGAGATGGCTTTCTTTTAGCTTTTCTGTATGTAAATTCCATTTCCTTTAGGCGGTTTCTTACAGTTCGGTCAGATGTTAACTCCAGTTTCCTCCCATTTGTTCCTCATTTGTTTTGTTGTACATTTTCTGTTTTCAAGGCATATTGCTTTAAGTTTTCTGTCTTGATGCTTTGATGTCTTCCTTGGTCTACCAGTATGCTTGCCTTTAACCACCTTCCCATGTTGTTTGTATTTGGTCCATGTTTTAGACACAGCCGACTGTGAACAACCAACATCTTGTGCAACACTGCGTGATGATTTACCCTCTTTAAGGAGTTGGATAATCCTCTCCTTTTTTTCAATTGACATCTTGGAGTTGGAGCCATGCTTCATGTCAGTCCACTTGTTGCAACAGCTCTCCAAGGTGTGATCACTCCTTTCTACCTACATACTAACAAGCAGATTTAATCTGATGCAGGTGTTAGTGTTTGTAATAGAAATTTACAGGGTGATTCCATAATTTTTTCCTCAGAATTGAGTGATTCCATAATTTATTCCCTGTGTAAATCTAACTGTTACTGGCCACCACAATTATTTTTCTTGATTTCTTTTAGTGTTTCTTAAAGCCAGAAAGATGCCATTTGAAATTCCTTTAGTTTTTGGCATGTCTGTGATCTGCTTTTTTTCTACAACAATAAACAACTGAAGGAACATCCTCAGGGACTGGTGATTCTATAATTTTTGCCAGGGGTTGTAATACCTCTCACCCACAGATTGAGTTAGTGGACTCTGATTTAGTTTTAGAAAAGGTTTTGTTTGAAGTTGTTTTTTAAAATGTCTGCTGTATATTCAAGTGGCCATGTGACTGAGGGGGGAAGGGCGGCTATGCATTGTTGAGACATGTTTTACAGGATTCTAGACAATAGCATGGGGAGCGTTATTGTTTTGAGATGAAAAGATCATGCATGCAACCATCGCTGTTTGCATTTATCAATGTCTTTTTCCTGTGGAAGCTGATGCCAGAGTTAAGTATATGACCTTTCTTTGGGAACAAGAATATATGTTTGAGCCGTGTTATTTTGTGTTTTATGTAACTTTGGCAATTTTGGATGTGTTTGGTTGGATAGCCTGTGTTTTAGTCCTCCTATAGGCCCTAGTTGATGTAGCCTAAAGTGTTCGTCTACAGTTAAGTGTTCATTTGGTGTCTCAATTGTGTAGTCAGTTTTTGTGGGGAGAAATTTTGGTTTTCTAGTGAAGAAATCTCGGTTTGTGTTGGTTTTGGCGGGACTAGCGACAGTTTTTTTTCATTTATTAATGTCCGCCATTTCGTTGTAGTCTGTATTTCATCCACCATGTTGTCGTGGTCCGATTGTAGTCGGCCATTTCGTTGTAGTGCGGATTTCATCCACCATGTTGTTGTGGTCCGATTGTCGTTGGCCATTTCGTTGTAGTCTGGATTTCATCGACCATGTTTTCGTGGTCAGATTTTCGATTGTTGCAACTGCCATTTCGTTTCTGCTGAGTTTTGGTTCTGGGTGGATCTGCTCTGCTTTTGGGCCAGGTTTCAGCGTTTAGTGAGGTTGTGTTATCTTTTTGCTGGAGTTTATGTCGTCTGACTGCCCAGGGGATATGGGAGTCAAGGAGGATTCCCTCCCATTTGCAATATGGGGGTTTATCCCACCCTTTCCTGGACAAAAGGTTTTTTAGAGATGTTGAAGTTTCCTATATGATGTCATAAAGTACAGAGGGGATAGCCATAGCTATTGTTTTGTTTAATAGACATAATATGAAGTTCAGGGAAGCCAGGCTTCCCCTCCACCTTCCTATCCATTGGTATGTAAATAAACCAGTTGGAAAGGTTTTTAGAACTGAGCAGAGAACAGGAAGTTCTTTGCAGGATGTGATGTATCAACAGGAAGTTGGTGGGAGGGGCTTGGGATCTTTTGAAACAAGCATGTGGACAAAGGGACTTGCGTTTGGAAGGACGATGGAAATCACTGTGGTTTTTAAATTTATTTCCAGTTTTGCAAAGTTTTATACTGTAATACAGTTTTGGGTAGGGAGTAAATGGGAGGCATCCACGTTATTGTCATAACATTTAGATACAAGTAGAAAGAAGCCATAATATTGTTTTGAATAGTGGAGGATTTCATGGTGCTTTGTAGTTGCCTGACGAACACATTTATAGGGCTGTATATCGTGAGACCAGTCGGGCCGTGTATAATAGTCGGAATTCTGGTGCGCAATTGTATTAGCATAAATGTGAGGAGTAGAATTCTAGTAGCCCCGGTCAGGCCGTGTATAATAATGGGAAATCCGGGGGCTGGTTATAGTGATAAAGGCGCAAACAATAATCGCTTTGAAAGTAAAACGCAGGGTTCTCGGGACACGGAGTCCTCCAAAAAAAGTAATTTGAATCTTATGGGCAATGGGCCGTCCATGTAGGGGTGGGAACCAGGCACCCCAGTCGGACAGCTGCATAGTACATGAAATCTGGGTATGGGGCTAAGGCCCCTTAAAGATTGGCATATATGATCAGAGGGTACAGTAAAGTGTATTCCTTTGGAAGGTGCTTTTGATGTCTGGAGGTACAAGACTTGGAAGTAGCTAAGCTGTGGCTTCAGAAATCTGTAATGATGAGTGGGTTGGATTAAAATTGTGTGGTTAAAATTCTCCTGCCTGTTTTTCAACTTTGCGTGGCTGGCCCATGCAAGGTTTTCAAACTGCTCTCGTGTTTTTCCCATTGTATTTTTTTCTATTGCTAAAAGAGTGAAGGCACCATACCATCTTGTTGTTTTTTATTTTTGTTTTGGAAAATATGAAATATCTCCCTCACATTTGTATCTAAATGTTTGTCTCATGTTTTAGTCTTCTTACTGTTTGTACGTAGCAATATGTTAGAACCCACCGCGGTGGCCCTCCTACTCGTCGTGGCTGTTGTATTTTTGTAGGAACGTGAAAGTAAGAGGTACAGAGGGTTTCGTTGTTGTCGGTTTTGAGAAATGTCAGTGACATTTACCAATGTACACGAATGTTGTATTGTTTGCCATTCTTTGCAGCTTAAAGATGAAGGATAGAGTAATAACTCTTGTTTATAAGTATCTTTTTCAGGTCCAGTGAGTTTCTGAAAGTATATGTAGATAGCTGTACACATGCATAAATACTAGGCTGTTTCATTGTTTGTTTTTCTGCACCGTTCTAAACCCTGCGTCCCTTCCTCCAGTTTGAGGAAGAAAATGGGGGGATAATGGTGAGAATGACAGCTTTCAAACTAATAATACTAAACTCTCTAATTCTAACCAAGTTTGTGACCTAGTAGGATGACATGTTCCATGACTGTCTTTCTTTGATGGAATTTGAATCGGCAACCAGCAGTCTGGTGAAGGAGGCTCCCATCCCAGATGCTAAGAACCTTTTTGTCAATGGTTCCAAGTATTGCACCCCAGATGGTAAGCCACGCACAGGTTATGCAGTGACCACAGTGATTGAGTTCCCACATGTCTGGGTTATCGCCGTATGAGGTTTGTTTGGAGGTCAACCAAAAACAGGGTTGTACTGTCGCCTACATTCTCAGCTGATGGGGTGGGTGCAGTCACTGTAAAGTAAACTTCAAAAGGTCCACCACAGGGTTCATAAGTCCCTCCTGGACCCTGACACAATAACCGGTTTACATTCTTTCCAACCAGGTGGCTGGGTCATTGTAAAGAAGCTTGATGGACGAGACAACTGGATCCATGCCAGCCACTGCTAGAAGCTGCTCATCTACAAAAAAGGATGAGGAGTATCTTTGTTTATTTATATTTTTAGCTTTGTGTATTCTCCAATTAGCTAAGAAAGCGAACAGGAGCAATTGCTGGGTCTACTTTGAATCTCCACCGAGCAAGATTGTTGTACCTGGATCGGGGATTCTAGTGACAAAGTTCAGGCCCATATGGATAAGGTTAGATCTCTGCAAGGTAAAGCCAGAGCTATAGCTAGTGAAGGTCGGAATCCTTTTGTGTGGGTTTAAAGCCCAACCCACGTACAAGACACAGAGGATCCCAGACCGACCGGCCTTCATGTCCGCCTCTAAGTCATCCCTCCTGAAGAGCAGAGTCTACAGGTCAAGCCGTGTTTTCCTCAAGATTCATCGAGGGACACGTGGGAGCATATGACAAAAGGGGAGGGACTATTGTGGAAATTTAATTAACCACTTAAGCCCCGGACCATTAGGCTGCCTAAAGACCAGAGGACTTTTTTACAATTTGGCACTGAACCTCTTGCATTAGGGAGTTACCTTATAAGCTGTAGGCCCGCATAAGTACCAAACTAAAGTTGAAGAACACTTGTGGGCTACCTAGTTGTCCTGATACCAAAACTGGCAAGAACCAGAGCTGTTGTTAAAACTATAACAATATAATTTTACCCTTTAGAAATGTATCGTTAAGTTCTATTGACAAGTGTCTGTCTGGAGTTTTTACTAGTTTGTCAAAACTCCTCATACCAATATGAACATCATATTATAGCACATAACGCGGTCATGCAATGATGTACCCAAACACAATTTGTGTCCTTTTTTCCACAAATAGAGCTTTCTTTTGATGGTATTTGATTGCCTCTGTGATTTTTATTTTTTGCGATATAAACTGAAAAAGACCGAAAAATTTGAAAAAAGATGATATTTTCTACTTTTTGTTATAAGAAAAATCCAATAAACTCAATTTTAGTCATACATTTAGGCCAAAATGTATTCAGCCACATGTCTTTGGTAAAAAAAATGTCAATAAGCGTATATATTTATTGGTTTGCGCAAAAGTTATAGCATCTACAAACTAGGGTACATTTTCTGGAATTTACACAGCTTTTAGTTTATGACTAAAGTTTATGACTGCCTCATTTCTTGAGGGCAGTACAACCCCCCCCCCCCCCCCCCCAAATGACCCCATTTTGGAAAGTAGACACCCCAAGGAAATTGCTGAGAGGCATGTTGAGCCCATTTAATTTTTTTTTTTTTGTCTCAAGTGATTGAATAATGACAAAAAAAAAATGCCAAGATGGCACAGACCCCTCCATATGACCCCATTTTGGAAAGTAGACACCCCAAGCTATTTGCTGAGAGGCATGTTGAGTCCATGGAATGTTTTATATTTTGACACAAGTTGCTGGAAAATGACAAACTTTTTTTTTTTTTTTTTTTTGCACAAAGTTGTCACTAAATGATATATTGCTCAAACATGCCATGAGCATATGT
This sequence comes from Aquarana catesbeiana, assembly GCF_042186555.1. NCBI lineage: Eukaryota > Metazoa > Chordata > Amphibia > Anura > Ranidae > Aquarana > Aquarana catesbeiana. The sequence goes on along the minus strand of NC_133333.1, from coordinate 78,802,067 downwards.
GGAATTACACCCCAAAATACATTCTGCTGCTTCTCCTGAGTACAGGGATACCACATGTGTGGGACTTTTTGGTAGCCTAGCCGCGTACGGGGCCCCGAAAACCAAGCACCGCCTTCAGGATTTCTAAGGGCGTAAATTTTTGATTTCACTCCTCAATACCTATCACAGTTTTGAAGGCAATAAAATGCCAAGATAGCACCCCCCCCCCCAAATGACCCCTTTTTGGAAAGTGACCCCCCCAGGCTATTTTCTGAGAGGCATGGTGAGTATTTTGCAGCTCTCATTTGTTTTTGAAAATGAAGAAAGAAAAGAAAATTTTTTTTTTCTTTTTTCAATTTTCAAAACTTTGTGAGAAAAAGCGAGATCTGCAAAATACTCACCATACCTCTCAGCAAATAGCTTGGGGTGTCTACTTTCGAAAATGGGGTCATTTGGGGGGTTTGTGCCATCTGGGCATTCCATGGCCTCCGAAACTGTGATATTTGATTTCTCTGCTCTACACCCCACCCCATTTTTGCATGGCTTTATCTCTTGATCCTTTATTTTTATTTTTTTTATGTAATCTTTATTTCTTGATACATTTTCTTGACATAACATTCAAATAAAAACAAATAAAAGCCAAACATGACAAAGCATAGTTAGATTCTGCACATCATAGCCATTTGCTCATGTGTTTTCATAACATACAGAATGAACAAGCCAGATTGGCCATCTAACATAGAGGGACTAAGAGACAAAGGTGTCAATTTGCAAAAGTGCGCAAACATATGAGTCATACCATAATGAATTTGTCTCTAATCCTACTAAAGGACAAAGGCAGTAATCATGGGCACACCCTACTTTGTCCAGTATATAATTAGAGCCATTTGGCATGCAGAATCTGCAGATGTGAATCTTAAGAATCGGATCTTGAGAACAAAAACAATAAAGAAAAGAAAAGAAGAAAAATGCACTCATCTAAAGGGAATATTTCTGCAGATCACCTCTCCGGAGGTCAATTCAAAAGTAATACAAGTAACTACACTAAGAGCTGTTCTCCTCCCGCCGGGGTGAGGTCCCTTGGTCCGTCGTCAGTGCTTGCCTTTTCAACATAATGCTTCCAGGCAGCCCAAACACCATACCATTTATCATATCTATCCTTGCACCTCGCCATCCACTCCTCTGCAGCCATAATTTCATTCACCAAGCAGATCCAATCTGATCGGCTTGGGATCGTACTACTTTTCCAGTGAATAGTGATCAATCTTCTGGCCGCGTTCAGAAGGTGAGGTAGTACTGATTTTCGGTAAAGGCTGAGAGGGACGGATGGGACATGCAAGAGAAAGCCCAAGGGAGAATCTGGCAGATCAATATCCAAAATGTGGTTTATCTGAGATCTGATATCCTGCCAGTAAGGTCTTGGGGCAATCCCACCAAATGTGTAGGAAGGAACCCCTTTGTCCACACTCCCGCCAACAAGTGACCGAGGAGGTTGGAAATATTCTAGCGAGTTTAGTGGGTGCTCTATACCATCTTGTTAGTACCTTGAACCCGTTCTCTTGCATTTTTGTGTCTACTGAACTGGTATGAGTAAGACGGTATAGGCAATCTAACTGCATGTCAGATAACTCATGGTTTAAGTCCCTCTCCCACACTCAAATGTAACTTGGTTTCCCCAGAGGCACCCGCCTTAAAAGTAGATCGTAGAGGACAGATATAGAGTGAGGTATTGAATTAGCGGCCATACATAGCTTCTCAAAAGGGGTGGATGAGGTAGGGGAGCATATGGTTTGATGCAAACCATGTGCAAAATGCTGAAGCTGCCCATATCTCCAGCCATCCAATGGGAAACTACCATATTGGGATCTAAGAGATTCTAACGAAAGTAATCCCTGGTCCTGAAAGAACCGGCCACACCTCACCTCCCCATCTGCTGTCCACGTGCAAAAGAAAGATGGGTGTTCCCCCGGGGCAAACCATGGAAAGCCACTCAGGGGGGGTCAATGGGGAGAATGGGGGTGACAGCTGCCCTGAGTTATTCAGGGCGTCCCATAGCTTCAATGCATTGACTGTCAAAAGGGAAACGTAAGAGGATAGGCCTCTATGAGCCTGGGATAACCAGGGGGCATGTGATAAATTGCGACCTGCTAAAAAATTTTCTAGTGATACCCAAACCTTAGTGGTCACTCCATGGTCCCAGTCCAATATCCATTGTAGGGCGATCGCCTCATAATACATACGGAGATCTGGGACGCCCAGGCCTCCATACCGTTTTGGTCTCTGTAAGGTGCGTAGCGCCAACCGTGAACCTAGCCCCTGCCAGATGTATTTTATAAACACACTATTGAGGCTCGAGAAGAAAGACCTGGGTAGATAGATAGGCACCATTTATAGATAGAACAAAATGCGTGGAAGCACATTCATCTTTAACACACTGACTCAGCCCATCCATGAAAATGTTTCCCTGTCCCAGCCATGTAAATCTGATTTTATTGTGGATAATAATTGAGTGTAGTTATTATTATATAGCTGGGAGCAATGGGGAGTGAGATACACTCCAAGGTATTTCAAACGGTTACAACACCACTGAAAGGAAAAGGAAGATTGCAACCATGTACGCAAATTCGGGGAAACACTCAGGGTTAAGATCTCTGACTTAGTATAGTTTATTTTGAAGTTAGAAATAGAGCTTAAGGTCTGTAACTCATCCATGATGTTGGGGAGAGAGATCAACAGGTCAGCCACATAAAATAGGACATCGTCTGCGTAAGCAGATAGTTTATGCTCCTGAGGTCCAACGTCAAAGCCCTTAATACTAGGGTTAGCTCGTATCCTATTGAGCAATGGCTCCAGTGTGAGGGCAAAGATGAGAGGGGATAACGGACACCCCTGTCTGGTCCCGTTCCTAATAGAGAAGGTGTCAGAAAGAACACCATTCACCTTGACTCGGGCCTCAGGGTGGCTATATAACGATAATGTCCAGGACAGCATTTTAGATCCCAGCCCCAGCTTAGTCAGCATGAATCGAAGATATATCCAATCTACCCTGTCAAATGCCTTCTCCACATCAGTGGAGAGCAGGAGACAGGGTGGATGGTCAGCCTGCATCTGCGCCCAATGGATCAGTTGAATTGCCCTATTAGAATTATCCCACGCTTCCCTGCCGGTAATAAACCCAGTTTGATTTGGATGGATGACGGATGGCATAATAGGTTGTAGGCGATTTGCTAAGACCTTTGCTAGGATTTTTATGTCCGTATTTAGGAGCGAGATAGGTCTATAATTACTAGGGACCATGTGATCCTTCCCATCTTTGGGCAGGACCGTAATATGTGCCAGTAGGCCCTCTTAGGCATAGCAGTGCCCGAGGCTAACGCATTAAAGTAAGTACACATGGGGCCAGACAGTAATGGGAGAAAAGCGCGGTAATATGTATTTGTATATCCGTCAGGGCCTGGGCTCTTCCCTTTTGGCAGATCTAGGGGCTTCTAGATTCTTGCTGGTTTGGGCATTGAGTTAGGGGGCCTGAGCCTCTGTCAAGTATTCCCTAATATGAGCTAGTTTTTGGTCAGCTGTCAGATTGGGTAGCGTGTCAGGAAGTTGGTATAGTTGAGCATAATAATCTCTAAATGCAGCAGCTACCTTCGATGAGTGGATCACAGACTGGCCACTCCCAGACTGAAGTTTATGTATGTGGTTAGAGGCCTGTTGTCTTTTTTTGAGCTCTAGCTAACAACCGCCCGCATTTATTCCCATATTCGTAAAACTTATGGGAAACGTAGCGAAGTTGGGCACGAATCTGAGTATCCAAAAGAGTGACGAGTTCTATGCGAAGGGACTGGAGTTCTGATGTCAATTCTAAAGTCACACTGCGCTTATAAAGTTCCGCTAAGTGGATCTTTCCCAAAAGGGATTGAAGGTCTCCCTCCCTTGCTTTCTTTAATCTCGCACCTTGGGAGATTAATTCCCCTCTAATCACCGCCTTGTGACCCTCTCATATAGAAGACCATATCACGTCTGCTGTGGAATTTTTGGCAAAATATTGGGAGATAGTATCCGACACGCTTTTAGATGCTATAGTATCATCCAGAATGTTCTCATTCAGATGCCAGGTCCAGGACCTGGCCTCAGAGGACAGTGGATGTATAGATATGGACACTGGAGCGTGATCCGACAGGGTAATCAAACCTATCGACGCCCCTGCTAGCGTCTCCGATGAAATTTGATCCATCATCACCATGTCAATGCGGGTGTATACAGCATGAGTCGCCGAGTAATAGCTGAAATCATTGTCGGTGGGATGAAGCAATCTCCAGCAGTCGACAAGGTGATACTGTAAGGTTTTTTAAAATGTTTAAGAAGGCAAATGAGTGGGTGGAACGACCTGCAGAAGTGTCTAGCTTAGGATCAGGGCTGACGTTGAAATCTCCCCCCACAATCAATTGTCCCTCCCTAAAATGGGAGAGGGACTCTAGAAGAGAATCCAAAAAGGTGAGTTGGTGGGTGTTTGGGGCTTACACAGTTGCAAACGTAAATTTACGGCCTAGGATGGTGCCTTTAACAAAAATATCTGCCGTTTGAGTCAGACAACTGGTCCACCAGGATAAATGGGCATTGTTTATGTATAGCTATTGCAACGCCACTCGATTTAGCTCGAGGGGAATTACTAAAAAACCATTGGGAATATAAATGAGTGGGAAGGCGGGGGACCGAGTCTGTGCGAAAGTGTGTCTCCTGTAGGAGAAGGATCTGTGCCCCCATGCGTTTGGTCTCGAGCCACAACTTACTGCGTTTATTAGGCAAGCTCAACCCTTGGATGTTGTACGATACCACTTTCAGGGATGCCATAAGGTGGTGGTTTCAAGGAAGGGTCTCCAACTCCGAGCAGGAGGAACAGCAGATCTGCAGAAAGTCGATTCATAAATCCATGAGTGCTGAGATAACATAAGGCAAACATAAGAACTCAGAAAACAAAAAAACAAAACATCAGTTAAAACAACCACCAAGGAGGATGCCATAGGGGCCCTCCAAACTAACCAGCCATCACTAGTCGGGAACCTCCATCCGGCCATCTGACCAAAAAAGGGATGAAGGTCAGCGAGCAGTGAGGGATCCCAAATATGGGACTGAACTCCTAAGAGTTGACCTACATGGGGGAAAATGGCACAACACCAAGTGTAAACCCACCTAGAACAGTCATCCCCAGTTAGCAAGAAGGGCCTGGCATCGACTACAGCGTGCCAGCCCGGTGCGCTGTAACCGTAGCAGCTGCAATAAAAGTCGTTACATTCCAAAAAGTGAGAGAAAAAAAGGGGGGTGGAAGCATCCTGTAAACAAGAACAGAGGTTAGAAAGTCACAAGAATCCTTTAGGATCTCCTCGGAAGAGGGGGACGGAGGGGTGAATGTGATTCATTCCGGTGAGAATCTTCTCCAGATCTGTGCCTATTCCGACCTCTGCGTCGAGAAGTACGCCAGGGCTGGGGGCGCGCAGGGAGCTGTATCTCCGGAGTGGACCTCCACTCCAGGATGTCGATAGCAGGTAGGCCCAATTGTTGCAGAAACTGTGGCAGTTCGTCCCTGGAGCGTAGAACAATTTGTCGGCCATCTTTGGTCACCGACAGTTGGAACGGAAATCCCCATCTGTAAATCAGCTTGGCATCTTGCAGGGCCTCCAGTACTGGCTTAAGGGCCCGGCGTTGCATCAAGGTGCACCTAGAGAGATCCGGAAAAAGGGATAGCTTTGCTCCATCAAAGTCCATGTCGCGGACACCTCTGACATAAAACATTATGCTTTCCTTCAAGGAATACTTGTGTAGTTTGCAAATAATGTCCCGTGGCTTATCTGGATCCTCTGAGGGCGGACGAAGGGCCCTGTGAGCCCTGTCTATTTAAATGTTGTCAGGTGCAGCACGGCCTAGGACCTGTTTGAAAAGTCCCTGCAAGGATGGAACTATGTCTTTGGGGCCAGTAGCTTCAGGCATGCCCCTGATGCGGATGTTAACTCTGCGACTCCTGTTTTCAAAGTCATCCATTTGATCAATTAGGGAGTTAATCCTGCGGTCCTGTGTCTTACAGCGTTCATGGAGAGCTTGCAGAGCAGGAGTAACAACTTCCCATTGAGCTTCCAGATCTTCCACTCTACCCCCAATATGTGCTGTGTCTGCCTGCAAGGCCTCAATGTCTTGCCTACAGGCCTATTCCACCCTGTTAACAAACAGTTCTAAGTCTGCCTTTGTGGGGAGGGCAAGAATGTGAGCCCGCAAATCTGAGTCCCCCAGTGCATCCCCCAGTGTTGCAGGAGGAGCGGAGCTAGCTGAGCTGGCAGGGGAGGCAGGTAGAGGGAGAGAAGGAGAAGGTGGCTTTGGAGAGGGGATAGGGGAGGCTGCACGGGCGGCCTGATGTCTACCGGTCGGCGCCAGCTTGGATGTCCCTGGAGCGGTACGGTGCGGCTCTGTAAAGTACAAATCCAGGGAGCCCGATCGGTTTCGCGGAGTCCGCTGGGGCTGTGGTGATGTCTGCCGTCTGGATGGCATAGTGTGGGGTTGAAATTCCCCCCGTAAAGCTACTGCAGGTGCGCTATATGCTGCGGGCTGAGCGGAGCTCTCTCTCAGCACGTCCTCACACATGCATGCCGCGGCCACGCCCCCTCTTGATCCTTTAATTTCAGGGGCCCATTTAGGGTTGCCACCTCATCCCTTTAATCCCGAACACATATGAATTACCTAGGTCTTGAGGCTAATTTAATGCAGATAAGGCACCAAGTGAGTTTAATTACCACCTCAATCAGCCACAGAACCTGTGTAATTAACATGTCTTCGGTTTTAAAGGGATTTGGTGGCAACCCTAGGCCCATTACCTATGGGAATACTGGTTGATGTTTTTATACATCTCTCTACTTAGCATCCATCTGCCTCTATATCTTGATTTTTCAAGGTAAGATGCATCTAAATTGTTGTAGCACCATTTATGGGCATGGCAGTCATATATCTTTACGATGATTTTATGATGTTTCTGGTTTTAGATCTCTCTGAGAATTTTTGAATAGAGTCCTTGTTCATATAGATGCGTTCCTCTGCGATCTACTGACGGCATGAGGTATAGCATATATAGATATGTATTTTCGTACAATTAATTGATTTAATCATTTTGGCATGGGTCCATCTTTTGCTTGGAATTGATTTGCATATGCTTTTTTTTCCTTCTAGACCCCATAACTTTCCATAGAGATCCATTTAACTAGTCCTTTGGACCTAGCCAGTATTTTGATATGAATAACTACCGTTATCTACCATCTATGTTATTAACCATTGTGGTCAAATATACTTTCCTAATAATATTCATTATTTTCTGATTAGACCTTCATTGGTGTCCTGGTCTGTGTGAGGGGTCCCCTTGCCCCCCGGGACGGGCCATCCTCCTTTTTGAACCGCCTACATGAAAGCATCTTTGGTAAGATGATCCACAGCAGATATATGATATATATCTTTATCTTATTTTTTTTTTCAAATATAAGTTTTATTCAAAAGCAGGAAAGGTTACAGGCCCACGATATCATCATAGACATACATCATATTTGAGGGCGCAGCCTCTTACATCAACATGACTGAGGGCATGACAACATAGTTTCCTATTACAGGTTCATATACATGTTTGTACAATCTGTGTGATAGATTCAATCCTGCATTGAAACTCAAGTTTATCTGTCTGCCTCTTTCCTACCAACCGTTTTCCTTTTTCCAAATTAGCAAAAGTAGATAAGAAATAGGTGAAAGAAATATAGAAGAAAGAGAACAGGGAAGTAATAGTACGAAAAAAGGGGGGGCAGAAGTGTGGTACAAGGGTCAGGGGGAGGGGGGTAAAAGGGGGGGGAACAGGGAAGGGGGGAGGCCCGGAGGCGACACCCCTCTACTACTCGGTACATATATATCGGGTGGGTGACTGTTGCCCTTAGGCTTTCACTGTCAAAATCATTTTAATGATTTGTAAGCAGGCTTTGTCCCTCAGTGGAGAATATAAATATAAGCCATTGCGACCAGGTTTTAGAGTACTGTTCAGTTTGGTTACGGGCCGTGAGAATAAGATCCTCCATCTTCCTGATGTCTTCTACTTTTTTTAACCACATACTCACAGTTGGGGGACTAGTAGTCTTCCACAGCAGAGGGATACAAGCTTTGGCTGCATCCAGAAGATGCCGTAGCAGTGATTTTTTATATTTCTTTCTGGACATGGTAGATGCATGTAATAAGAAGAAGCTGGGGTCCGCCACAATGGGGCATTCCGTAAATTTCTGTATCGTCTGCTGTATGGACTTCCAGTACTGCTCCAACCGCTTACAGGTCCAGAATACATGAAGAATCGTACCCCTTTCCTCCCCGCATCTCCAGCAGGTACCTGAAGAGGATGGGAAAAACCTCTGCAGTTTGTCTGGAGTATTGTACCATCTGGTTACTAACTTATAGTTAGTCTCTTGCATCTTTGTGCATATGGAAGATTTGAATGTGAAATAGATTATGTTTTGTTTTTGCCGTGGTGAGAATTTACACTGCATATCTCTTTCCCATGTCCCGAGGGTGGGCATTTGGTAGTTCTCTAGTGGTGTAATCAGTAGTAAATAGGTGGCTGACAATGCGTGAGGTAGAGCTCCTTCTCCTGAGCAATGCGACTCATAAGTAGTCAAGGCCCTAACGAAGTTACCAGGAGGTAGTAACGTCTTAAAAAAGTGGTTAAGCTGTAAGGCTCTCCACAGGTTTAGCTTGTACGGTCCCTCTGCACTCATTAGCCCCTCTATATTTGTGAAGGTCTGGTACCGCCAGTTCCCCGTACAGTTTGGGTAATGTGAGCTGACGTCTGTTAATCCTAGGTTTCTTGTGTGCCCATATAAAGTCTAGGAATAGAGCATTTGTCTGGTCAAAGTAGCGGGCGGGTATTTGGATCGGGAGGGCTTGCATGAGGTATAGGAATTTTGGCAGTATGCACATCTTAAGGATGTTACACCTACCAAACCATGAGTGTAACCCCGTGCTCCAGGTTTTAAGTAGTGATCTAACCGTGGACATTAATGGGGGGAATTCAAGGCAAATACTTGTGATAATTTAGGAGGGATGTGAGTTCCAAGGTACTTCAGCGCAGTGTTGGTCCATTTGAATTTAAAATTTTCCCGCAGCATGTTAAGGAGTCTTGGGGAAAGCCCAACACTCATGGCTTCCGATTTATTAAAATTTATCTTCAGGTTAGATATGTGCCCGTATGTTTTAAATTCGTGGAGCAGATTGGGGAGAGATATTATCGGGTTTGTGAGAGTGAACAACATATCATCTGCGTAAGCAGCTATTTTCTGTTGCGTCTCTCCTATTTTAACTCCCTTGATATCTGGGTGGGCTCGAATTGTGCGCAGGAAGGGTTCCAGTGACAGGGCGAATAGGAGCAGGGATAATGGGCATCCCTGGCGAGTTCCATTTTTGATCTCAAAAGGGGCAGACAGAATCCCATTTACTCTCACTCATGCTGAGGGATTGGTGTATACTGAGGAAATCCAGTCCAGCATCCTAGTCCCCAACTGATGTCATGAACTGCCAATTCACCCTGTCAAAGGCCTTCTCTGCGTCCGTACTTAGAAATATGCAGGGTGTCTTACTTTGATTAGTTACATGCAAGATGTTGAGAGCTTTGATCGTATTATCCCTGGTTTCTCTAGAAGGGACAAAACCCACTTGATCTAGGTGAATCAGGGATGGAAGGTATGTTTGGAGTCTGGTTTGGAGTCTGGTTGAAAGTACTTTCGTGAAGACTTTAAGATCAATGTTAAGAAGCGAGATCGGCCTGTAGCTCCCGCATTGCGTCGTATCTTTCCCCTCTTTGGGAATCAGTGCTATATGTGTGAGTTTCTCTAGGGAAGTGAGTGCTAGGGTCCAGTGAGTTAAAGAATTTATGCATAGGTTCGCCCAGAGACGGTAACAAGGTTTTGTAGTATATGGTTGTAAAGCTATCCGGGCACGGGGCTTTCCCTAATTTCATGGAAGCGATTGCTTTCTGTATTTCTTCCAAGGTAATAGGTTCTTCTAATAATTCAGCGGACTCAGCTGTTAATTTGGGCATATTTGATTTAACTATGTAATTTTCTACTTGGGCTTGTGAAACCGATTGCTGTTTTAGGTTGTAGAGGGAGGAATAAAATTCCCTGAATTCTGTTGCTATCGCCTGAGGTAATGTTGTCTTCTGGCCAGAAGACGACATTATGTGGGGGATATAGTTCGCTAACACTTGCTCACGCAGTGATTTGGCTAGCAGTTTGCCACATTTGTTACCGGATTCATATGTCATACGTCTACAGATTTGTAACGCGGCTTTTGCTCGGTATTGCATTATGTCATTGATTTTAGTGCGTATCAACGTGACTTCCGCTTCCCCCGTCGGGGTCTGTGCGTGTTTGTGTCTTGCTTCTGCCAGGTGTAAGTCTTGCAGGAGTGTTGTCAATTGAGCAGATCTTAATCATTTGATACGTGCCCCGTGCTTTATTAAGATTCCGCGAATTACCGCTTTATGTGCCTCCCAAACAATGCCAGGGTCACTATTAGGGATGTAGTTAGTTTTAAAATAGAAATCTAGTTCCTTCCTTACATCCGCAAAGTACCTCCTCATCATGCATGAGGCTTTCGTTCAGTCTCCAAGTCTTCTGTCTGTCAGTAGGGTTATCTGTCAAGGCATATGTCAGTAGGACAGGGGCGTGATCAGACCACGGGATGGATCCAATCTTGGAGTCTCTAAGGGCGTGCAGTTGGGCATGTGGGAGTAGGAAATAGTCAATCCTGGAGTATTGTTTGTAGGGATTTGAATAAAAAGTGTAGTCCCGTTCGGTAGGGTGGAGGAGTCGCCATACGTCTATCAGTTGGGCCTTGTGTAATGCTCTGGAGATTCGTTTCCTAACGGAGGGGGTGATAGAAGAGGTCCCTGAGGAAGTATCTTCTGAGGGGATCAGGGGTACATTGAAATCGCCTCCTATAATAAGGTGGCCTCTAGAAAATTCCAGCAGGGTTGCTAGGGTCTTAGTGATAAAGCTATCTTGATGGCTGTTAGGGGCGTAGATGTTTGCGAGGGTTACCTGGACCCCCCCAATTTCGCCTCTGAGAAACAAATATCTTCCCTCTGGGTCTGATAATGTGTCCGTACATTTCCAGGGTACTTTGTTGGCAAATAGTATGGACACTCCACGGGTCTTGGTAGCCCCATTAGTGGAGTGATATGCCATTGGGAAATACCTGTTTTTCAGTATCGGGAGCTTATCGCTTTTAAAATGTGTCTCTTGGAGTAGTGCTAGGTCTGCTCTATTACGTTTTAAATCCTGTAGCAGCATACGCATTTTCTCCGGCACATTTAAGCCCTTTGTGTTTAAGGATAGTATGTTCACCGCCTCCATGTTTCCTTGATTTAGTAGAGGGGGGGGGGGTTGGGTAAGGTAAAAAGACAAGGGGAAAGGTAGAGGGGAAAAGTTGAGATATAGAAAAGGAAGTTGAAGCTAAGAAGAGATTAGAATCTTAGATGTACTAATCCAGTACAAGTAACTTTGCTATTAGAGGTGCACAATAGTGCTGTAACGCTCACCAGAGCTAATCTGGTAACTGAACGCTGTCCCATTTGGGGTTGTGTATAGCAGTAACCAAGGAGGAGTTTACCTGCCACCCCTCTCCATCCCTGTCTGTGTCTATATTTGAATCAGAAAATGTTAAGATGGATTTAGTGTCAGTTATTCTAAGGCAAATTAAGCAAATAAAGTAAGTAAACAAGGTACTAATTTGTTTTGAACGATATAAAATGTAACAAACGTTTAGCTAAGCATCAGGTGCATAAATCTAATATCTATGATCCTCGGTGCTTAGATCAGGCAAAGGTACAGGTACAACAGTAAATTCTTCAGCCCTACACCTGCATTAACCGTAATCTTAAACTTTTGAACCCACTGTTTCTTGCTAACTGTGATGATGTCACTCCTTCCGGAGGGAGAAAAAGATGGGGGAGGGATGGGAGGAGCCCCCACCCTGGTTTAAGATCTGCGGGGAAACCACAAGGACTCCCTTCTATCTCGTTGTCGCCCATCTCTCTGTGAATGCCCTCCTCTCCTCACCCGCACCTATGTCACAGACAGCAGGGGCATGCCTCCCATCCAAGCCCCCATGATTGAGACACCCATATCTTTCCCGTACATGTGTGCGGCGTTGTATCTAGGCCCAGCGGGAGCCAGTGGAATAATATAAGATGCCTCCTCCCCCCATCCCCCACCAGTACCTTCCAAGAAGAATGTCCGGGACCCCTCAGGATTAGAAATCGGTACATGTAACCGCCTGTTTGCAAACCCTGGTGTAATGTTGATTCCTCTGCTTCCACTGTGTTATTCCCCAGCACCAGGACAGCTAACAGGATGAAAGGTGCTCCGTTCTGGAAGTGTCTGTATGCCCCACATCATCTCATCATCTGACCGTCCCTGTACCTATATAATGAGCAAGGAGCTCCACAAGGGGGACAAAACCATGTTCTGTGACGTTGCGTTCACTGGCAGGTGGAACAGGGATTGCAATGCACAAGAGAAGGGGGGGTGAGTCCGCGTCGCTGTGTAGACCAGACAACACCATCTAGGCAGTCCTAGGTGTTCTATATATTCCAAGGGTGGCTAGTATTGGCGTGTGGGCTACTGACATCTGGACAGGGGCAGGGAGAAGTCAAAAAGAAAGAACAGCAAAGAAAACAAAACCTATAAATGAAAATAAACGTATACCAGAGCCTGATCTGTGGATGCATTTCAAGGTTACACTTCCCGGGAATCTCCCGCCGACACTGTACGGGCTCTCCTACGGGATCTCTGCTGGCGTGGAGGTTGATGGTTTCTGTGGATGTTGGGTCCCGATCGATTCGACATCCTGGGGATGAAGGCTAGCCAGTCCGGAACTAGAATCGGTTCTGCGTCTAGGTATTCGAAGAAGGCTGGCAGTTCCGCAGGTGAGCGCAGGGTAAACGAGGATGTACCATTTCGGAATGTTACCGCCAAGGGGTATCCCCAGCGGTATGTACATCCCTGTTGTCTTGCTAGTTCTAGCGCCGGTCTCAGTAGTGCTCTCCGCTGCAGTGTGGCTCTCGATACGTCAGGTAGTATTTTAATTATGGCTCCATCGAACTCTACCTCGCCCTGTTCTGTTCCCATGCTTTGCGGAGGATCAGTTCTTTCTGCATGTATCTATGGATCCTGCAGAGTACGTACTCGGCCTGTTGGGATCCGTTGATCTGGGCCCTAGAGTTCTGTGTACCCGATCTAACTCCAATTGCGGTGGGGGAGTCCCCAGAACCTTGTGGAAGATTGCTGTAACCGAGGCCGCCAGATCTTCCGACCCTGTTGCTTCTGGAATACCCCGCAGCCGCAGGTTGTTGCGGTGGCTGCGGTCTTCCAAATCTTCTATGTGTAACTGCATGTCGGTGGCCTGAGGAGCCCTTGTCTCCTGTGAGCGTTCCAAGGCTATGACCCGCTGTGTAAGTGATGAAATTGTCAGGTCACTTTTGTCAGCTCTTTCTGTAAGGTCTTGAATCCCCGTTTTCAGTTCCTGGATGTCCCGCGCGTGTGCCTCTTCCACACGCAGGATTAGGGACTCCATGTCCGACCGCGAGGGCAAGGCCTCAATGTCAGCTTTAGTGGGGAGGGCTTTTAATATACTCCGGAGATCCTCCAGGGAGCCACCTAGGCCTTGGGGCGAACCTGCCATTTCCTCTCGGGGTCCCGCTGATGTCGCTGGAGACAAATCCCGGACTGTAAAGGTAGTGAGATCAGTTGATGGGTTCAGCGCGGCCTCCTCTGTCCTAGGGTTCACACGTGGAGCCGCTGCTATAGCGCCTGGGGAGATCGACTGAGAGTCCCTGAAATAGCGCTTGATACCGCTCTGGAGGGTAAGATGTCTGGAGCCACCGGTTGATGAGCGTGTCCTGTACCTTTTGGACGATATCATGCCTTGTATCCTCTGAGTATTTACCGTCGGATTACAGGTTAGAGAGGGGTCTAGCCAGGAGCTCTCCAGAAATGCTTCCTCACTCGGCCATTGCTAAGCCACGCCCTCATCTTTATCTTATTTATATGTAATCTGAAGTGTATTATTTGATTAATGTATGTTTTTCTTTATTCGTAGTTATATGATAATCACTCTGTAAAGCCTAGTGTATGTGTATATGTACTATAAATCTCCTGAAGCAGTAGACTTCATCTGTGAAACATGTAGAGCAAACAATCCAAAGATGGTAGTACTGTTCTAAATGTCACAACAGCGTGACTATAGAGCCAATGTTTCTCAATTATCATTGTTGCTTTTAATCATATTTGTATTCATATATTATATTTTTGTAATAAAATTTATATTTGAGACTGTTGTTATCTTCAGTTGTCATACGGTACCATTAAAGTTCATTCCAGCCTCCTCCTCTTCTCATATTGTTGGGACGAAGGTACCATAATGTAATATTTAAATCTAGTGTGGCACTCTCTTTAAACTGTGATGGAGAGAATGGGGGGATTTGTGTTGGAGAGGAGTCTGTGATGAGGCAGGTCTGGTGTGGAGAGGTGAATCTGTGATGGGGGGAGTCTGTGATAGGGGGTGGATCTGTGATGGAGAGAAGTCCGTGATGGGGGGTGATCTGTGATGAGGGGGTGAATCTGTGATGGGGGGTGATCTGTGATGAGGGGGTGAATCTGTGATGGGGGGTGATCTGTGATGAGGGGGTGAATCTGTGATGGGGGGAGGGTCTGTGATAGGAGCTCTGTGATGAGGAGTCTGGGACGGGGGTGATCTGTGATGGCAGGATCTGTGATGGAGGGGAGAGTGTGATGGAGAGGAGAGTGTGAGGGAGAGGGGTCATTTGTGATGGGGAGGAGTTGTCTGCGATGGAGTGGTGTGTGATGGGGGGTTCTGTGATAGGGATGTCTGTGATACGGGGGTTCTGTGATAGGGATGGTCTGTGATGCGGGGGTTCTGTGATAGGAATGGTCTGTGATGCAGGGGTTCTGTGATAGGAATGGTCTGTGATGCGGGGGTTCTGTGATGAGGGGGATCTCTGATAGCGGGGGGGTTTGTGATTAAGGGAGATCTGTGATGGGGGGGATGTGTGATGAGGGGAGTCTGTTATAGTGGGGGGATCTGTGATGAGGGGAGTCTGTGATAGTGTGGGGGGGGATCTGTGATGGAGAAAAGTCTGTAATTGGGGGATCTGTGATAGAGGATGGATCTGTGGTGAGGGGGTCTGGGGTGGGGGATCTGTGATGAGGGGGGAGATCTGTGATGGAGAGGGATCTGTGATGAGGGGAGTCTGTAATAAGGGGTGGATCTGTGATGGAGAGAAGTCCGTGATGGGGGGTGATCTGTGATCAGGGGGTGAATCTGTGATGGGGGGATCTGTGATGGGGGCTCTGTGATGAGAGGAGTCTGGGATGGGTGTGATCTGTGATGGGGGGATCTGTGATGGAGAGGGGAGTGTGTAAAGGGAGGGGTCATTTGTAATGGGGAGGAGTCATTTGTAAAGGGGAGGAGTCGTCTGTGATGGGGAGGAGTCGTCTGTGATGGGATGGTGTGTAATGGGTGGTTTCTGTGATAGGCATGGTCTGTGATGTGGGGGTTCTGTGATAGGGATGGTCTGTGATGAGGGGGTTCTGTGATGAAGGGGATCTCTGATAGCGGGGAGATCTATGATGAGGGGAATGTGTGATGAGGGGAGTCTGTAATAGTGGGGAGGGATCTGTGATGAGGGGAGTCTGTGATAGTGGGGGGGGGGTCTGTGATGGGGGGATCTGTGATAGTGGGGGGGATCTGTGATAGAGAAAAGTCTGTAATGGGGATCTGTGATGGAGAGAAGTCTGTAATGGGGATCAGTGTTGGAAAGGAGTATGTGATAAAGGGGAGTCTGCGATGATTGGTGCCTGGGGTGTAGAGGATCTGTGATAGAGAGTGGATCTGTGACAAGGGGGTCTGGGGTGGGGGATCTGTGATAGGGGGTGGATCTGTGAAGGGGGTGGATCTGTGAAGGGGGGACCTGTGATGGAGAGGAGTCTGTGTCGAGGGGGGTCTGGTGTGTGTGTGTGGAGGGGTGATCAACCTTACTAACTATATAACTATGTAACTATCTGTGATGAGGGGGTGAATCTGTGAATGGGGGATCTGTGATGGAGAGGGTTCTGTGATAGAGGGTGGATCTGTGATGGGGGAATCTGTGACAGGGGCTCTGTGATGAGAGGAGTCTGCGATAGGGGGTGGATCTGTGATGGAGAGGAGTCTGTGATGGTGCAGGAGTCTGTGATGGGGAGGATCTGTGATGGAGAGGGGTCTGTGATGAGGGGGGTCTGGGGTGGGGGAATCTGTGATGGAGAGGAGTCTGTGATGGCGGGGATTTGTAATGAGGGGAGTTTGTGATAGGGGCGATCAGTAATGGAGAGGAGTCTGTGATGGAGAGGAGTCTGTGATGGAGATAAGTCTGTGATGGAGAAGGGATCTGTGATGGAGAAGGGATCTGTAATGGAGAGGTATCTGTGATGGAGGGGGGATCTGTGATGGGATGGTTTGTCATGAGGGGATATGTGATGGGATGGTCTGTGATGGAGGGGGGTCTGTGATGGGGTGGATCTGTGTTGAGGGGAGTCTATGATGAGGGGGTATCTGTGATATTGGGAGGGATCTGTGATAAAGGGAATCTGTGATAGTGGGAGGGATCTGTGATGAGGGGAGTCTGTGATAGTGGGAGGGATCTGTGATAAGGCGAGTCGGTGATAGTGGGAGGGATCTGTGATGAGGGGAGTCTGTGATAGTGGGAGGGATCTGTGATGAGGGGAGTCTGTGATGATGGGGGATCAGTGATGAGGGATTTATGATAGTGGGGGATCTGTGATGAGGGGGATCTGTGATGGGGGAGTCAGTGATAATGGGGGGGATGAGGGGAGTCTGTGAAAGTGAGTGGGGGATTTGTGATGGTGGGATCATTGAGGGGAGTCTGATGGGGAAATGTGTGATGAGCGAAGTCTGTGACAGTAGGGGAGAGGTCTGTGATAGGATATTCTGTGATGGGGTGGATCTGTGATGGAGAGGTGTATCTGTGATGGGGGATCTGTGGTGGGGAATCTGTCATGGGGGCAGGGCCAGCCCTACCATAGGTCCCGCTGGGTCCATTGGACTTTGAGAGTGGCTGCAAATTGGGGGGCATAGCAACAGCACAGACTTCTCTGTAATGGGGGTGGGGGTATCTGTGATAAGGGGAGTCTGTGATGGAGAAGGGATCTGTGATGGAGAGAAGTCTGTGGTGAGCGGAGTCTGTGATGAGGGGGGATATGTGATGGGATGGTCTGTGATGGAGAGGGGTCTGTGATGGGATGGTCTGTGATGATGGAGTTTGTGATGGGGGGATCTGTGATGAGGTGAGTCTATGATAGCGAGGGGATCTGTGATTAGGGGAGTCTGTGATGGGGGGGATCTGTGATAATAGAGGGGGGGTTCTGTGATGCAGGAGATCTGTGATGGGGGATCTATGATAGCGGGGGGATCTGTGATTAGGGGGGTTTGTGATTAGGGGCTTCTGTGATGGGGGGGATCTGTGATGGGGGGAGTCTATGATAGTGGGGAGGAACAATAATGAGGGGAATCTGTGAAGCGGAAGGATCTGTAATAGTGGGGAGGGGGGGTCTGTGATGAGGGGAGTCTGTGAAAGTGAGGGGATCTGTGATGGTTGAATCGTTGATGAGGAGTCTGATGGGGGACTGTGTGATGAGGGGAGTCTGTGATAGTAGGGGGGGGGATCTGTGATAGGATGGTCCATAATGGGGGGGATCTGTGATGGAGGCTCTGTGATGGAGAGGAATATCGGTGATGGAGGCTCTATGATGAGGGGAGTCTGTGATGGGGCTGATCTGTGATGGAGAGGGGTCTGTGATGAGAAGAGTCTGTTATGGGGCGATTTTGTGATGATCTGTGATGGTGGCAGGGCCGGCCCTACCATAGGTCCCGCTGGGTCCATTGGACCCAGGTAGCACTGAGAGTGGCGGCAAATTTGGGGGGTGTAGCGATCTAACAAACTCCTCTGTGATGGAGAAAAGTCTGTGATGAGGGGGATCTGGGGTGGGGGGATCTGTGATGGAGAGGGGTCTGTGATGAGGGGAGTCTGTGATAGGGGGTGGATCTGTGATGGGGGGATCTGTGATGGAGAGAAGTCTGTAATGGGGGGATCTGTGTTGGAAAGGAGTCTGTGATGAGGGGGATCTGTGATGGGAGGATTTGTGATGAGGGGGGTCTGGGGTGGGATCTGTGATGAGGGGGGAGATCTGTGATGGAGAGGGTTCTGTGATGAGGGGGATCTGTGATGGAGAGGGGTCTGTGATGGAATGGTCTGTGATGAGGGGAGTCTGAGATGGAGGATCTGTGATGGGATGGTCTGTGATGAGGGAAGTATGTGATGGAATGGTCTGTGATGAGGGGAGTCTGATGAGGGCAGTCTGTGATATGGAGTTTGGAATTGAACATAATGGCATGTCATATAATTTTACATATAGACAAGGCGCTGTTACATGTAAATTTAATGTCAGTTTTAATTATCATGATATAAAATAATGGATGTGGGGGCCTTTTGGTAGGTGTGATTTTCAAGCATTTCATTCTTGGACGACCCAGGCAGCACAATGTCTAGGGCCGTCCCTGAGTGTGAGTTCCATCGTGAACAGGTTAAATTTTTGACGTATGTTATTTCTACTGCCGGATTTTTGATTGACCCAGAGAAACTATGTGCAGTCTTAAGCCACGTACACACGGTACGATTGTTGACAGGGGATTGTCTGTTCACAGACTGTTGTCCTAAAATCTTACTGTTAGTACGCTCCTTTTGACAATTGTTGTCCAACTTTTGGCCAAAAAATGGATGACAGGCTAGTAAATTTTCGGCGGACAACAGCTCCATGTTTGATTTTCGTATGGTCAGTACACAAATCCGTCACACAAAAGTCGAAAGTACAAACACGCATGATCGGAACCAAGGAACGAGCCGGAAGTGGTCGGTCTTGTAAATTAGCATTCACAATGGAGAATTAACATTCGTGACACGGTAAATTATGAAGTGTCGAAATACATTCTCTTCTTCTTTAATGGAATAAGCTGCTTTGCTGGTGATATTGATGGAGTTATGGCAAACGTAGTTTAAAAGTCATTTGTTTCTAGTGATATCAAGATTATTATGCTTGCTTGGTTTTTTTTTTGGGGCAAGTTACCACAACACCATTATCCCGGAGTTTTTAATATCAAAGACTATGTTGGTGTCCCTTGTGAATTTTACATTGTATTTTTTTTAATGTAACTGCCTACTCCCAAACTGTCATTTGAAGTAAAACACATAGTCAACTATTATTCTACACAATTTGTTTTATTGTGCAGAAAAAAATGAACACAAATTAAATTAGACATGCTATCTGCCATCCAAATACAAAGAACTTAACCAAAAAGTGCATTCCATGCATACAAAAATATAGAAAATATAACAAATAAAAACATTATTTTAAAAAAATAAATAAATAATAGAAATTAGTAAGTGGTGAAGGGGTTAAAATCCCCAGTCCAGCAGGGTTGTTGGGGTTCTTGTGGCTGGTATTGCCACTGACCGCCATGCTGCTGTGGTGGGTGGGGTGACTGTGGTGTGTGGGTTGGCTGTGGAAGTGGGGCCACAAAATCTGAAATGTGTGTGCTTTCTGAAATTTGGCCCCTCGGCCCCTTTTTGAGGAGCTGCAGGATGAGTTCCTCACACCTGCTCCTTTGCTCACCGGCCATCTGCCTTAGTTTATTGGCCGTCACACACCCAAATGCTTCAGCCTCATCTGGGTCTGTCCGGATGGCAGAAGTGGCCTGGCTATGGAAGGCAGCTGTGGCCTCCTCCAGATTTCTGGCCCTTTTAGTAGGAGGGACTCTGGGACTGTCTGGCTGCTGGCCGCTGGATCCTCCAGACTGACACTTTCCTGTGTATGAAAATGGGACATAATTAGAATCTTTTTTAGTGTTTGGTTATCAAATCACACACAATTTTGATCTCACTGCTGCAAATTTAATGCTGAGAAATAGAAAAGACTATCATTCTGACCCCAGCATTTTTCATTCTTGTTCAAATCATTTTTGGTCACTACTGTCTATTGGTATGGAAACCACTTTGTTAAGGCAGAAATATTTTCCCAATGACGTCTAGTTATCATTATTGTATTTTTGGATACAAATATGTTCAACAATGCTATACCTGGGTCAAGCTGGGCTCCTCCACATCTTCATCCTGTGCATCAGGACCTGTGTGGACCTCAGGAGCTGTGGCCTCAGCAGACATCGAAGGGAGTGTAGACAGCGATGGCCTGGGTTCTGTATGGTGTGTCAAAAACCGCAGGCTGTGGTAATACCACAGCCTGGGGACATATAGGTCATCCGCTGCAGCTCCATATCTCTCAGAGTCCAGGACCTTGTTCAGCTCCCTTTTTAAATGTAGTCCAAAGGTTTTTTAAAGGTGTAATTTAATTTTTTTTTTATACATAAACAAACAACAAGTGCATAGGTATGAATTCTAGCAAACATCTCTTAGATTCTAGTGAAAACAGTCTTCTGGTACCCAGTCAATTTACACAAAGCGACATGAAAATTACATATCTGATCTGCTTGGTTATGAAGACTTATGAAGTCTAAGTATATGCATACATTTAGCATAATCCAGTGTTACAGCCTCATCCCGTAGTTTAGGGGGCAGGTGGTATGGTACGATCTGTGCTAACCCAAGAATCCCAAATCTTGGAATTTTTTTTAGGGCATGCTCTGGCTTCATATGTCAACTTATACAGGGGGGTGGCATGATTAACAATAGTGAGCCAAAATGCTATAGTTGGTGAGGATTGACATTTCCAATGCATGGTTATTGATTTTTTTTGGCATAGAATAGAACTATACGTATAACTGTTTGTACATTTTTAGACAATCCTTCATCATCAATATATCCTAATAGGCATCGCAGGGGATTACATACATTAGGTATCTGACTTATGGCGCTAAAGAAGGCAGTGACTTCCGAACAGAATTTTCTAATCGGTGGACATTCCCACATTGGATGAAAGAACGTGCCATCAGCCATGCCACACTGGGAACACAGAGCGGAGGGTATTCTATGCAGTCTATGAAGCAAGAAAGGTGTAAAGTTGGACCTGTATAGCAGTTTGGTTTGGATCACCTTATCACGGGATGAAAAGACAGAGGCAACCCTGCTATGGGAGGGAGACCAAAGTCTCTTTGAAAGTCCGCAAAAGGAGCGGAACATGTTGTCTGAAAATAGATGCAAGATTATTTTCACCCCCCTTTTAAACCAGAAACCCCATCCGTTCTACAGAAAAATTCTTGCAGCCGTGGGTTTTCCCAAAGCGGGGCATTCGTTGAGTGTACAGGTCATGGGTAGGATGGCAATAGTTTAGAAAGTTTAAATATCCGTAGGGGCATTGGTAGGACATTTGTGCCCCCTCTTCCCCTGAGTGACATTCTGTGTATGAGGTTCTGGAGAGATTCATAGGAGGTAAGGATGGCTGCCTCCAAAGCAGTAGCTGCATTGTTGGCTTCAGGATAACAGTGGTTACCAATGCGCATGTGCCAATTGTGGGGCCATATAATAGGTTTGAAGGCAAGGAAGTGCCAGTCCCCCTTCTAGAACAGGTAATTGCAAGGTATTTTTTTTGCGATCCGAACCGCCCCTCCCCTCCAGAGAAAGTTGGTGAGGATCTCTTTAAATTTGGTTTTAGTAATATAGATTGGTGAGTTACTCAGAATATATAAAAAGCGCGGCAGAATAATCATTATAAAAATATTTATCCTACCTAGCAATGTCAGAGGAAGATTTGACCATATCTTCAGTGTGTTCCTTTAATCTACCAATAAGAGGGTCCAGATTAATTTTAACGTATGAGGAGACAGGGTGCTGTATCAAAACCCCCAGATATTGAAAAGAGTAGACGATGTGTAGTGGGCATGCAGGAGGCAGCACTATAGAGGTCGTCTGGTCTATCATAAATAAGAGAGATTTGACCCAGTTAACCTGGAAACCTGAGAAATGACCAAACCGCTGGATAATATCCAGCAGGGCCGGGAGAGACGATTGAGGATCCGCCAAATATATCAGCATGTTGTCTGCGTAAAGGGATACCTTTTCTTTCAGACCCCCAAATATCAATCCCACAATCGCCCCACTGGATCGTGTCAGTGCCGCAAGGGGTCCTATCGCCAGAGGACACCCCTGTCTGGTGCCTCTCCTTATTAGAAAAGGAATCGGATATGGAAGTATTCACTCTCAGTCTAGCTGTAGGCCTATGATACAGTAGTTGTACCCATGTGATAAAGGTATTGCAAAATCCACATTTAGCCAAGACTTCTAATGGATATGGCCATTCGACCGAGTTGAAGGTCTTATGAGCATCCAGGGCTAAAACGGCCTGAGAGCCCATGGTATCATGAACTTCCTGCATGTTGGTAAAAAGCCTGCGCAGATTAATGGAAGTTGATCGCCCTGGGAAAAATCCAGTCTGATCCGCTCCAATAAGAGTAGTGATGACTGTATTCAATCGCTGGGAAAGCACTTTGGCTAGAATCTTTACATCTGAGTTTATTAGCAAAATCGGTCAGTATGATTCACAAAGAAGATGATCCCTATGGGGCTTAGGGATAAGGACAATCAGCGCCTCTGACATGGAGGGTGGCAGCTGTCCCGTCTTTAGGGCCAAGTTATGTACCCGAAGCAAGTGTGGGATCAGTAATTCTCTAAAATGCATGTACCACTCTGAAGCCTGAGGGTCCCGCAACTTTGGAAGTGAGATGTCATATAGATATATATAGAACAGAGAAACACTATGGTAGTTGTGTTTGTTGTTCCATGTTAAAAAACCACACTTAAAGGATACACGGCCTTTTACACGTCCTTTTTCTCCGGCAGCCCTGAGAACCGCCTCTCTGTCCCTGAATGGCAGTAGTTTAATGAGCATGGTACGTGGTGGGGCCCCAGAGGGCAGGGGATGTAAAGGAACTCTATGAGCTCATTCAATGGCGAACAATGGTGAAAAAGTGGAAGCACCAATAGTGGATGTCAGCCATCTCTCCATAAAAGCCTGGGGGGCCCTGCCCTCTAAACCCTCCGCCTCCGGGAACCCCAGGAAGTGCAAATTATTATGCCTCAGGTGATCTTCCATATCAGTAAGCTTGTCAGCAGTGTAGCCCTGAGCTTGACTAAGCTCTCTAACAGAGGCCTGCAAGGGATGTGTCTCGTCTTTCAGCTCTCCTATGCATTGTTCAGCATTAGACACTCTGTGACGGAGGTTGTTTCAGGAAAGATAAGTCAATTTTTAATGGAGTCTATTTGCGTGGTGAGGGAAGCATGGCTGTGCTGGATGGCCTCCATAATCTGTGCCAGGGTCGGCTCTGCAGGGCCTGTGTCAGCATTCCCTACGTTAGGGGTAGCAGTATCTGTGTCCTCAGAAGGGGAGAATGGGAGGGGGTCTTCAGGGCTAGAAGCGGGGGGATGCTGTGACTCACCCTTTCCTGAGAGTTGTTGCGCCACGGAGGAGGATGGCTGGCTGTGTCTCTGTGCAGGATGCTGGCCGGTGCCATCTTGCTTTTGCAGGCATGGGGGCATCGGCGGTGTAAATCCTGGTGTGTCCTTCATAGGCGGGCCTTATTTGACCATCGCCTGGTGGGCTCTAGGGTCCCAAGAAACTGTGGATGCATAAGGGGCCCCTGAAGATTGGTTGGGTCTGTAATATCAGGTAAGGATATGTGCGGCGTGGACGGAGCTCAGGCAACTTGCGTCCTCACATCCCGGTCATTGGCCATGCCCCCCGTAGTCCGAAGGTTGGTTAACTTTTGCTTTACATAACTGGTGTCTGCCCTGGGGTGCACAGGTTTGCACAACTCTACCAGTTGCCTTCCTCAGTATTTTATTTGAGTAGTTTCTATTCTTCACCTTCCAGAGACAGGGCAGGTCCCGGTACAGGTCAATGAATTGGGGGAGAAATTCTGGCAAAGCGAATTTATCCGTCATTATGATATGATGCCTGCAAGACAGAACACAAGACAAACCATAATGTCTGGCTTAACCCATAAGCTGGTCCCAATATAGGCCTCAATCTAAGCAGTATAGGCCACTACCCACCTGTGCCACAATTTCCAATTGTTCCTTCGTTTTATGCTCCTTTCGTGTGTTGGCGATCGTTCGCCCTCCACTCCTCTTGCAGCGGATCCATCGATCGTGCGTTCTGGCTTTATACACACTGCTCATGCATCAAACTCTGCTCTCAGTGCATCATGATGCTGGGGCGTGACCATCTCTCTTCTGCAGGCGACACACATGATGGAACATTCAGGAGGGACAACATGGTGGATTACAGCCAGCCCCGTAGTGGTGGAGCTCATAGGAGGCACAAAGCAACCCCCATGAGCAAGGGTGAGATGGTGCCCACCCTAGAGAAGC
This sequence comes from Aquarana catesbeiana, assembly GCF_042186555.1. Lineage (NCBI taxonomy): Eukaryota > Metazoa > Chordata > Amphibia > Anura > Ranidae > Aquarana > Aquarana catesbeiana. The sequence continues at coordinate 78,777,577 of NC_133333.1, read as the reverse complement.
ATGATTACGACTGCAAGTTGCGCATTTACGGAAGGCCCAACAGCCAAAAGGACATCATTTTGGAGAAGGTCATTGCCGTTTTGCAGTGCAAATTTTCGGTGAAATGATCAAAGGACCAAATACGAAAACGATGGTCTGATCTCAAACACAGTGAACAAAACCAGATGGAGTAGATACATCAGATCATAAAAAAAAGTAAGCAATATTTGGATCTAAACAATATCTATATGTGTAAATTAGCTGTCTGTATATGTTCTTTCTCCAAGTAGCTCTAGAGAATTCTATATAAGCTTTTCTAAAATTTTTGTTATGACTTGGGAGTCCAAAGATGAAGGTAAATATAAAGCATATATGAACATTCTTATTTGGCCATGTTTTTGGACATTCCTTTTTTTTTTTTAACGTATTGTTTTTTTTTCTTTCAACAGGGAGGCACAAAAAAAGAGGCTCCAGCCAAGCCACCACAAGGGTCAAAGGGAGGCTACCCTTGCTCGAGCCCCAACAGGGGAGGCAACAAGACCATCTTCCCCCCAAAAACATAGGTGCCAACTTCAAACACACTCATTTAGCCACCGCAGGGGTGTTACTAGGTGGGCCAAAGGCCATGGGCTTAGGGCAGAACTTAAGGGGTAAAGAACACTTTCTGGTTGCTGCTTGGCTTATCAGTGCCCATTAATGCATCCTTGCCAGTGTAGATATGGGTAGAGGAGAGGCCCCAGGGCTCCCGGTCATAGAGTCACGCCTGCTAGGATGGTCATCATATATCCATCCTGTATCCCATAGCAGACAAGAGGGGTGGGGGGCAACTGCAGGACTTTTTCAATGGTGGCACTTGTCAAGTGTTGGCCCTCTGGAAAATGCCATCATCGTCCCTTTTTTATGCATTTTTCACAGAAAAAAAAACAGAGTGCAGCATGGTGGAAGAAAGTATTTGGGAGCCTCTTGTTTGCGTAAGTAAGTATTCTTAGAATCTTGTAAAAACGTGTAAAAATAATAATTGAAGCGCTTAACTCTATGATCAGTAAAAATGCATTGCTGTGCATCCCGCACATAAAATTCAACCAGTGTAAAATTCAAACCAGTGTAAAATTCCAATTCTATTCCAAATATCACCATAAACTCATAAACAACTAAAAGGGTATATCGTGATTATTACACAAAAATATATATATGGAAGTGCTAAAACATATATGTAAAAAAATAATCATCCACCATAAAAATAAAATCATAAAAATAGGAAATAGATAGGTGATGTGATTAAACAAGGAGAAAAAATAAAAGGACTGTTTAGAATGGAGATATAAATTGTGTCCCAACAATTGTGGTTCTTGATTGCTTAATTGGAGTGTCAGCTTGTCATTTAAACCATTCTTCCATCCACCTCCATTTTCATCAAGGACAGCTTACCACACCGTTAATTATATGTAAACCAAAGAAATGAACAAGGAAACAATCATTGCGCAATGAACTCCATGTAGTACACCAGCAAAAACACACAGAGATTCACTCACGTGCACCCAGTAGTTATATGAACGTATGAATCAAGCATTAGCAGTCAGCCGCTGTGGACGAGAGAAAGGATCGCTGCAGTGCACCGCTCTGTGTCAGTCTGCTGAATGTGATCTAGGCTCCTCCCACGCGTTGCATCACCGTCACGTGACTTTCTCAAGGATACTCTCGAGGTGCCACGGTCTCAGTTTATAAGCACATAGGCATCAAAGTAACCATGGTTACAGCGTTGTTTGCTCAAGTCATCATCCTACTAACTGCTTGTGTTCATATGTTTCCATTTGAGTACATTTATTATACAAACAAAAATCATTTAATAGTAACAAAATTACACATTAAAAACCGCTACATAGAAATGACATTAAAAACATTATAGAGAAATGACATGTTTATAGCGCAACGTATTACCCTGCACCCCCCAGTGGTGGCAGGTTGGTATTACACCATGGAACACTTCTATATCATTCCCCAAACCCCCTTTCAGTGCTATGCAAATCAAGGGGAAAAAAATCCCAAAAAATGAATTCATTCATGTAGTATCTGCTTCATTTTTCCAACTATAAACTCATGTGCACATATGAAATATAATAAAATAATTAAAAGGTATATTAAATCTAGTAATGTGAGGTAAATGTTAATCCTCAAAATATAAACATATAAAAATATATAGTACGAAAATTATAAAAGATATTTTTTTTAAAATATTTTTTAAAAATGTTTAAAGAAACAAGAATTATTAAATAAAAAAAGGACTCAAATTTGACTAAAAACCACCCATTATTTGTTACCATACAATCATACAATTAATGAACTATTGTGATTATATTTAAATGGATGTAGAATAAGTAAAAATTAAAAATCAGATATAAAACAATTCAGGTCGAATTCAATATTCAAGCCATTAGGTTCAAGGGTACGCATCAAAAATATCCATTTTGACTCATTTTTGCTGAGTTCTCTAATCTTATTGGAGCCCCTCCAGTGTGGTTTGTATTTTTGGATTGCCCAGAACTTCAGGTCCCTGGGGTCTTTATTGTGGTGTATAGCAAAATGTCTAGATACACTATGCTTGGGGTAAGCTTTTTTGATATTTTGGATGTGCTCTCTGATTCGCTTCCACATAGGTCTTTTAGTTCTCCCTATATACTGGAGGGAACAAGAGCATTGTAGAACATACACCACACCTTCTGTTCTGCACGACACAAAGTCCCTAATCTCAAATTCTTTTCCTGTGCTGGTTGCTACAAACTTCTGACATTTGACACCTTTTGGTTGGTGTTTCTGCAGGCATAACACCTTTTACAAGGGAAAAAACCTATTCCCTGGAAGAAGGACAAATCAGTTACTTTTTTAGGGGGGTCTGGTACATTTTTAGCAATTAAGTCTCTCAGGGTCGGAGCTCGCCTATATATATATAAATCTCGGTTTTTCTGGTAGAATATTTCCCAAAGTAGTGTCTGCTTTTAAGAGAGGCCAATGTTTTTTGATTATCTTCTCCATTTTTCTATGTTGAACACTGAAATCCATGATTAGAGGTATGTCATTCTTAGTTTCATTTACCTTAACCTTATCCTGGATCAGTAGTTCTCTAGATACCTGGTTTACTTCTGCTATTTTGTTTTCAATAAATTCTCTGCTATATCCTTTGTCTTCAAATCTCTTTCCCATCCAATGAGCTTGTTTCAGGTATTCATTATTGTCTGAGCAATTTCTCCGAAAGGACAATTTGTGCGTCTGCGTAGAAATTGCTCGGACAATAATGAATACCTGAAACAAGCTCATTGGATGGGAAAGAGATTTGAAGACAAAGGATATAGCAGAGAATTTATTGAAAACAAAATAGCAGAAGTAAACCAGGTATCTAGAGAACTACTGATCCAGGATAAGGTTAAGGTAAATGAAACTAAGAATGACATACCTCTAATCATGGATTTCAGTGTTCAACATAGAAAAATGGAGAAGATAATCAAAAAACATTGGCCTCTCTTAAAAGCAGACACTACTTTGGGAAATATTCTACCAGAAAAACCGAGATTTATATATAGGCGAGCACCGACCCTGAGGGACTTAATTGTTAAAAATGTACCAGACCCCCCTAAAAAAGTAACTGATTTGTCCTTCTTCCAGGGAATAGGTTTTTTCCCTTGTAAAAGGTGTTATGCCTGCAGAAACACCAACCAAAACGGTGTCAAATGTCAGAAGTTTGTAGCAACCAGCACAGGAAAAGAATTTGAGATTAGGGACTTTGTGTCGTGCAGAACAGAAGGTGTGGTGTATGTTCTACAATGCTCTTGTTCCCTCCAGTATATAGGGAGAACTAAAAGACCTATGTGGAAGCGAATCAGAGAGCACATCCAAAATATCAAAAAAGCTTACCCCAAGCATAGTGTATCTAGACATTTTGCTATACACCACAATAAAGACCCCAGGGACCTGAAGTTCTGGGCAATCCAAAAATACAAACCACACTGGAGGGGCTCCAATAAGATTAGAGAACTCAGCAAAAATGAGTCAAAATGGATATTTTTGATGCGTACCCTTGAACCTAATGGCTTGAATATTGAATTCGACCTGAATTGTTTTATATCTGATTTTTAATTTTTATTTATTCTACATCCATTTAAATATAATCACAATAGTTCATTAATTTTATGATTGTATGGTAACAAATAATGGGTGGTTTTTAGTCAAATTTGAGTCCTTTTTTTATTTAATAATTCTTGTTTCTTTAAACATTTTTAAAAAATATTTTTTAAAAAATATCTTTTATAATTTTCGTACTATATATTTTTATATGTTTATATTTTGAGGATTAACATTTACCTCACATTGCTAGATTTAATATACCTTTTAATTATTTTATTATATTTCATATGTGCACATGAGTTTATAGTTGGAAAAATGAAGCAGATACTACATGAATGAATTCATTTTTTGGGATTTTTTTCCCCTTGATTTGCATAGCACTGAAAGGGGGTTTGGGGAATGATATAGAAGTGTTCCATGGTGTAATACCAACCTGCCACCACTGGGGGGTGCAGGGTAATACGTTGCGCTATAAACATGTCATTTCTCTATAATGTTTTTAATGTCATTTCTATGTAGCGGTTTTTAATGTGTAATTTTGTTACTATTAAATGATTTTTGTTTGTATAATAAATGTACTCAAATGGAAACATATGAACACAAGCAGTTAGTAGGATGATGACTTGAGCAAACAACGCTGTAACCATGGTTACTTTGAAGCCTATGTGCTTATAAACTGAGACCGTGGCACCTCGAAAGTATCCTTGAGAAAGTCACGTGACGGTGATGCAACGCGTGGGAGGAACCTAGATCGCATTCAGCAGACTGACACAGAGCGGTGCACTGCAGCGATCCTTTCTCTCGTCCACAGCGGCTGACTGCTAATGCTTGATTCATACGTTCATATAACTACTGGGCGCACGTGAGTGAATCTCTGTGTGTTTTTGCTGGTGTACTACATGGAGTTCATTGCGCAATGATTGTTTCCTTGTTCATTTCTTTGGTTTACATATAATTAACGGTGTGGTAAGCTGTCCTTGATGAAAATGGAGGTGGATGGAAGAATGGTTTAAATGACAAGCTGACACTCCAATTAAGCAATCAAGAACCACAATTGTTGGGACACAATTTATATCTCCATTCTAAACAGTCCTTTTATTTTTTTTCCTTGTTTAATCACATCACCTATCTATTTCCTATTTTTATGATTTTATTTTTATGGTGGATGATTATTTTTTTACATATATGTTTTAGCACTTCCACATATATATTTTTGTGTAATAATCACGATATACCCTTTTAGTTGTTTATGAGTTTATGGTGATATTTGGAATAGAATTGGAATTTTACACTGGTTTGAATTTTACACTGGTTGAATTTTATGTGCGGGATGCACAGCAATGCATTTTTACTGATCATAGAGTTAAGCGCTTCAATTATTATTTTTACACGTTTTTACACGGTTTTATGAAGGATTATTGAGCACCTTTTATTGATAGCAGCCTTTCTTATATATGATCAGTTTATATTTTATATTTTTATTTTTGTTTTTTTGGCTATATTTTAACCATCACAGCGCTTTGTATTTTTCACAAATTCTTAGAATCTTGCTTCAAATGTGTATACATGTCGAGTGTTTAGCTGTCCAAACCAAACACCCACTCCACACATTAGCAAAGTATGTAGTGCCTTAACATTAGCAGGGAGAAGGAAGAGGTGGAAGGAGCTGGCAATGTTGCTAGGTACCCAAGTTTGGGAGACCCAGGCACCAGGGCCAAGTTTACAGAGTAGTTCCAGTGTGTACATTCCTAGTAGTGTAGGTGTCTAAAGGTTGCAAGCAACAATAGACTGGGTAGGTAAGTATTTCCTTAACCACTTGCTTACAGGGCACTTAAACCCCCCTCCTATCCAGACCAATTTTTAGCTTTCAGCGCTAACGCATTTTGAATGACAATTGCGCGGTCATACAACGCTGTACCCAAATGAAATTTTTATCATTTTTTTCCCACAAATAGAGCTTTCTTTTGGTGGTATTTGATCACCTCTGCGGTTTTTACTTTTTGTTAAAAAAATGTAAAAACCTGAATTTTTTTATTTTTTTTAATTAATTTTTTTATATTTTGTTATAAAAAATTTTAAACGGGTCATTTTTCTCCTTTATTGATGTACGTTGATGAGGCGGCAGTGATGGGCACTGATAGGTGGCAGTGATGGGCACTGATGGGTGGCAGTGATGGGCAGCACTGGCAGGTGGCACTGATTGGCACTACAGGTGGGCATTGGTAGGTGGCACCTGTGGGCATTGATAGGTGGCACTTGTTGGCATTGATAGGTGGCACTTGTTGGCATTGATAGGTGGCACTTGTGGGCACTGTTAGGTGGCACTGTGGGCACTGTTAGGTGGCAATTTTAGGTGGCACTAATGAGGAATGTGTTGTGCTTCCACTTCGGGACTGATGTCCCTGACATCTGAGCCGGTGATCGGCTTTTTCTCTACTCGCGCTGTCAGCGCGAGTAAAAAAAAAAACGATTACCGATCTTCCTGTTTACATCATGTGATCAGCTGTCATTGGCTGACAGCTGATCACATGGTAAGGGGCCGGGACCGGCCCCTTACTCGGATCGGTGATCAGCCGAGTTTCAGTGACTCGGTGATCACAGCGCGCCCGGCGCACGCCCTGCAGGGCACGCAGGGAGCGTGCACAGGGAATGCAGGTCCGCGCTGTGGCCGTCATTCGGCCATAGCGCGGATGTCTAGTGGTTAATTTGACTAGTAACTTGACCATAACTCACTATGTGGGGCCTCAGCCACTTGACCATCGTTCCCTTAATACTTTTTACTCTTCTTACTAGGTCATGATTGTAGGGAGATGTAGGTTGTCTAGGGATATTTTTAGATCCTCGATAAGTCTGCATAATGTGTACCTTACAATCCCCACAGGCCTGTGAGATTAGCCCATTGAGACAATGATAAAAAAAGAACAATGATAAAGTCTCGCTGAGCAAATCTAATCTTTATTCTTTGGTGTGAATATTTAAAGGGGGCTTTCAGAAACTACCGCCCCTTGACCGTGTCATACAAATTATCCAATCAAATACAGAAACATTTTATGCCAAAAGTGAAACTAATTATTTTTAAGAAATAACGTGCTTTACAAGAAACGAAACACAAAAGAAGATAACAGGAGCATGAGAAACGAAACTAGATTACCAATACGCACCTAGTAATATGTGCAATGAAGTAAGGAAAAACACAAAATGGAAACTAAATTGTAAAATGGATGTGGTTAAGCTAAATATCCCTTCAATCCCCTCTTAGATCATATAAGATGATCTCTACATTCTATCTAGTGTTCTAGTATAGGGATGAGCTTTGCGTTCGAGTCAAACCCATGTTCAACTCGAACATCGTCTGTTCAATCGTTCGCCGAATTGCGAACGATATGGGCCATTCGCGCCAAATTCGTGTGGCGCGTCACGGCCCATAATTCACTGCAGCATTGCAGTGCATTGCTGGCTGATGATTGGCCAAGTATGCACTATGACCCGCATGCTTGGCCAATCACAGCGCCGTCAGTAGAGAGAGCTGTAATTGGCCAAAGCCAGGGTGGCTTTGGCCAATTATGGCTCAGGGGGTTTGGAACACGCCCCACACTATATAAGGCCGCCTGCACGGCGGCCCTGTGTAGTGTGTTCCGGCGTGCTTAGAGAGAGAGAGAGAGACAGTGTCATTTAATTTGAGTTAGCTAGATTAGGCAGGACAGTCAGTGAGTTAGCTGCACTTACAGTGTATTGTGTATATATATATGCATCCCAGGTGTTGTATATATATATATATATATATATATATATACACTGTATTCAGTTTAGCTAGATCCGTTCCTGTTATCTTCCTACTGACAGGCAGGCTTGTCTTGTTACAGTATTTACAGCTACCTGAATAAAATTGCTGGTGTTCTTTTGATCCTATTAGTACCACAGTCAGGAAGCTAGACTATTTACAGTTAGTGTAGTGCGTCCTCCTCACAGTGTTTAGCTAAAGCTACAAGTTAGTTTAGTGTGACCTCTGCAGTGTTCAGCTAAAGCTACAAGTTAGTGTAGTGCGTCCTCCTCACAGTGTTCAGCTAAAGCTACAAGTTAGTTTAGTGTGACCTCTGCACAGTGTTCAGCTAAAGCTACAAGTTAGTGTAGTGCATCCTCTGAACAGTGTTCAGCTAAAACTACAAGTTAGTGTAGTGCGACCTCTGCACAGTGTTCAGCTAAAGCTACAAGTTATGCCCCGTACACACGGTCGGACTTTGTTCGGACATTCCGACAACAAAATCCTCGGATTTTTTCCGACGGATGTTGGCTCAAACTTGTTTTGCCTACACACGGTCGCACAAAGTTGTCGGAATTTCCGATCGACAACCACGCGGTCACGTACACCACGTACGACGAGACTAGAAAAGGCCGGTTCAGAACCAAGCGCGGCACCCTTTGGGCTCCTTTTGCTAATCTCGTGTTAGTAAAAGTTTGGTGAGAGACAATTCGCGCTTTTTCAGATCATTTTCTGCCGTTCAGTTTGTGCTTGTGGGTTTGTATTTGCTCTTCAGTGCGTGCAGTCAGTTCGTATCGGAGTTTTCTGTGCGATCTTGTCCGCTCGTTGCTGTTTTTCAGGTCGCTCTTCACAGGCCTTGCTGTTCTTCAGTGCGTTCTGTTACTTCGTTCTGAGCAGCCGACCGTTTTCTAGCCATGTTTCGTATGCGTACTCCTCGTGGAGTTCGTGCTGTGCGGGGGCTTGGTGTTGGGGTCCTGACCTTGACACAAGTCCAGTCCATGAACAGGGTGGGGAGGAGTTCATGGACCAAGAATTGGTTGCTTCAGCGTGACCAGTTCTCTCATATGCCTTTGCTCTGTGAGATCGGTGAGAATAATCCTGATGATTTCAGGAACTTTCTCCGGATGACGGACCCCGTATTTCACCGTTTGTTGGCTTCGCTGACCCCCTATATCAGCAGTCAGGATACCTGCATGAGGCAAGCCATCACTCCGGAGCAGAGGTTGGTCGCTACCTTGCGGTATTTGGCCACAGGGAGAAGCCTGCAGGATCTCAAGTTCTCGACAGGCATCTCCCCCCAGGCTCTTCTTTGTGGACATTTACTGCTTGTGTTTGTTTGAGCTGACCCTGACAGAAATGTGTGGAGTCCAGAAAATGTCGTGATTGTGTAACCTTATACAAAGCACTGTTGGCTGTTATTTACTAAATGCAAAGACACTTTTCACTACAAGTGCACTTGCAACTGCACTGAAACTGCACTTGTAGTGCAAAGTGGATTTCCCCTTAGGAAATTACCCCCATTTTCGCATAAAACAACAATTACATCACCCCAAAAGTGTTGTAGCGTTGAGACAATAATCCACACATTCTTGATGAACAATCTTTTTAATACCTGCACAATCACATGTGCATTTACCAAAGGTTTTTCTGACAAACCAACATGTTTGTTGTATAACAATTTTTGTGGTGTCATTATCCAAAATCAAAATGTCCATTTTATAGAAAACAGGCCTGTGTAAAACCCACAAGAAAGACACAAATCTTGATCTTACAAAGTTCACATTTGGTAGAACTGGAAGGCTATATCAGACATGAGTATTTAGGAACTGTGTTTGATATTGAGTTCAGATGGGGGGAAATCACCCCTGGAAAAGCAAAATTTGGAAGATGCACACAAATTTCCCAATGTCAACATGTGCTATCTGCCATCAGGGGGGATCAAGGGACGTGTTTTGGGGGAGAAAGCCCTTCCTCACCGCTACTTTATTATTGAGGAAGGGGTTGCACCCCCAAAACACGTCCATTGATCTCCCGTGATGGCAGATAGCACATGTTGACACACTGTGTGCATCCTCCAAATTTGGCTTTGTGCAAAATCACAAAAACATTTCGCACATTGTAGCAGACAAAAGAAGAAAGTGATTTGGAGGGGCTTTAAACTCGCCCCAAAACATCAATGATGTTTTTATATTTGGGAATAACATCATTGATGTTTTGCTTGATGATTTCCAATTGTAAATTACACCCCATGATCTCCCCGATCAGGATCTGGGCACTTTCTGATGTGAAAGGATCTTCATCCACAACCTCACGATCACCTAAAAAGAGAGGAAACACAAAATAAATTATGTCTAAAAAAAATGCCGCCATCCATCTCTTATCTGAGCCTGTGGTCGCAGACACTCACCAGTTGTGGTGACTACTTCCACCACGTCTTCTTCCTCCTGCTCTTCTTGGGTTGGGGGGATTTCCCCTTCTTCCAGAGGGGGGGGGGGCTCTGGTCTCCTCGGATGAGGGGTGTCCTCCGAGTCTTTTCTCCCCTATGTAAAACAAAAATAGTATAATTAGCACACAGATATTTGATGGCAGAACTAGAAAGATGAAACATTGCTTGGAAGTGGGGTACAATTATCTATTTTAGCAGAGTTCCAAGATGTAGCTTTTTTAGTGTCCTTTGTCAAGCTGCAATACTTTACCTGTTTAGTACAAGCTTCACAGATGGAGACCCCCCTATAGTATACACTGGAGCACCTGTGTGGCCCCCCTAATAAAAATGGTGTTCTGGGGTCCCACACTAGTGCTCCAGTGTCCAGATGTGAAAACAGCTGCTGAGTGTCCTCTCCTTACACACAATCTAGTTTGCATTTCATTCTAGTAACAAAGCCATCTACACAACCCAATTCTTTGAAGACAAGTATAGGGCCTCAAAATGGTGGCCAAATGCATATGGGCTAAACAATGGTATTTTATAGTCCGAAAAAAAAATGTGTGATCAGAACGAATAATGTGCCCATGAACATGAAAGTTGCCATTTTAAACTGTACAACAGTTCCTAAAAGCACATGGAGCAGCACGAACGTAATAAACACAAAAAGAATAGGAACACAGCACAACTACTTACTTTTTTGCAGTACTCTCCGGATCTTTCTGTACTGCTCATGTTCTCGTCATTTCAGGTCCGACCACCGCTTCCTGAGCTGATCTTTCGATCGTCGTACCCCGAATTTCCGGTGCAGACTCCTGACCACTTTCGCCATGATCTTGGCCTTTCTGACATTGGGGTTGGGGTAAGGCCCATACTTTCCATCATAGTCGGCCTTCTTCAGGATGTCCACCATTTCCAACATCTCCCCAAAGGACATATTTGAGTCCTTTAATCTCCTTCTGGATCGGGACGTTTCAGGCTCCGGCCTTTCCTCCTCCTCCTCGTTGCTGTAATTAGCACGATCCTGCTGTCTATCCGCCATGTGCTCTTCCTCCACTGCGCCGAACGAAAAGGGGCGGGGAATAGAATAGAAAGAACTTCAGGGGCGGGCGGAGTTATACGCATGCGCAGTGTGTATAAATCGTAACGCGCGCGTCTTACGTACGATCTGTGAGCGGAGGAAGGAGCATCGGAGACGCCGATCGTGCTAACGAAGGTAGGATCTAAACTTGGGCCTATACTGCTTCGAAATGGAAGCCTATATTGTAACAAGATTAGGAGAGTTTGGCCTGACATTAGGGTTTGTCTTGTGTTGTGTCTTGCAGAGAAAATGGATGGGTTCAACGACCACAATTTCCTGCCCCTGTTTATTGACAAGTACAGAGAGCTGCCCTGTCTGTGGCAAGTGAGACACCCCCACTATAATCACAAACAGAAGAGGCAGGCAGCGCTGGAGAAACTGCTGGAGTTGGTGAAGCCGGTGGTCCCCACAGCAACCATCCCTTATTTGAAAGCTAAAATTGGTGGCCTGAGGAGCACTTATCTTAGGGAGCGCAAGAAGGTCACAGATTCCCTGAGGTCCGGAGCTGCAGCAGATGACGTTTATGTCCCCAGACTGTGGTACTACGAGAGACTGCGATTTCTGTCAGACCACACTGAAGTCAGGCAATCCCTCTCTACTCTTCCTTCCACACTTCCTTCCATACCAGCTGAGGCTTCCGATGTCCAACCTGGGCCTTCCAGCCAGGAAGAAGTGGAGGAGCCCAGCTTGAGTCAGGTATAGCATTCTTCTACAGATTTCTGGTCAATACATAAATGATGTTTACTAGATGTTATTATTGAACACTAATTGCTGCTTGAAAAAAGTGTTTTACATATCAATAGACAGTAGTGGGCACCCAAAATTGGGACAAGAATGTAAAATGCTGGGCTCAGAAGGATAGTCTGTTATATTTGTTAACATTGAATTTGCAGCAGTCAGGAGGTGAAAATTGTGTGTGATTGATGAAAACAATACTAAAACTATGTCCCTTTTTCATACACAGGAAGACCTCAGCCAGGAGGAGGCTGTGGAATGTGGCAGCCAGGAGGAGGCGGGGATTATTAGTGTCAGCCAGGAGGAGGCGGGGATTAGTGGCAGCCAGGAGGAGGCGGGGCTAAGTGTCAGCCAAGAGAAGCCAGGGACCAGTCGCAGCCTGACTGAGTCTCAGGTCCCTCCCCTCCGCCTGCCATATAAAAGGGCCAGGAAGGCCACTCCCAGTCCTGTGCAGGATTCAGCGTACAGGCTGATCCAGGAGGCTTCGGCGTCCCTCAGAGCCTTCCCCAGTCCTGAAGAGGCCTTTGCCTGCATGGCTGCCACCAAATTGCAGGGCATGCAGGAGGGCCAACGCAAGATTTCTGAGGACCTGATTTATAAAGTCCTACGTAAGGGGGAGAGTGGGGAACTGACACACAAGACGGATGTCATGGAGAGGGACGATCCTCCTCCTCCTCCTCCTCCTCCTGCTGCCACAACTCCACCACCACAGCCAAAGCCTGTAAGGAAGCATGGAAGGAAGACCAAAGAGTGATGGCCCTGGGTTCAGTCTGGTCTGACAAAAGCTGCAGTCTCTTGTATGACCACAGCCTGGGGACACAGATGTCATCTGCTGCTTTCCGGATCTCTGGGACTTCTGGACCAGACTGCACTCCCTTAGATAAGGACTCCTCAGGCCACCAATTTTGCTTTTAAATAATTGATGTCTGCCCCGGGGGTCCAAGGCTTCGCCCACTTCTGCAGTTTCTCCAGCGTTGCCTCCCTCTTTGTTTATAGTTGTGACCCCTTAATAAAATATTTTTGGGTAAATTCTACTCTCCTGTGTGTGTTTTCATCCAAAAAGGACAGTTTGTTGGTGACGATTCAGGTACATTTCTAAAGTACAATGTGAAATTAACAAGGGACAACAACACCAAACAATCTCCTACAGATTAAATAGAACAACATATCAATGGTGTTGTGGGAACTTGTCACAAAAAACACACAAACATTTTCGGGAGTACAAATCAAAATCACCAAAAAAAAATAAAATAAAAAGAGAAACACAAAAAAAGATTCTACATTAAAGTAAAAAAACAAAAAAAAAAAAAATGTTGTCAGATGTGAGAAATCAAAATATATTGAGGGAATCCCGATAAATAGTAACGAAAGAAGTTTGTGAGAAGTGTGTGTGAATATGAGCATCAAAACGACTTAATTCTTGTCACATTATAAAGAAAAAGAGAGTGCGCTGTATTAAACCATTTTGAACATTGCAGCGTGACGAAAGTGCTTTATCCATTACGAACGCTAAGTTTACCAGAACGAGCTGTCCCGTGTCGGAATTTCTTCTGAGCATGCGTGGCACTTTGTGCGTCGGAACAGGCCACACACGGTCGGAATTGACGCGATCGGATTTTGTTGTCGGAAAATTTTATCTCCTGCTGTCCAACTTTGTGTGTCGGAAAATCCGATGGAAAATGTCCGATGGAGCCCACACACGGTCGGAATTTCCGACAACACGCTCCGATCGGACATTGTCCATCGGAAAATCCGACCGTGTGTACGGGGCATAATGCCCCGTACACACGGTCGGACTTTGTTCGGACATTCCGACAACAAAATTCTAGGATTTTTTCCGACGGATGTTGGCTCAAACTTGTCTTGCATACACACGGTCACACAAAGTTGTCGGAAAATCCGATCGTTTTAAACGCGGTGACGTAAAACATGTACGTCGGGACTATAAACGGGGCAGTGGCCAATAGCTTTCATCTCTTTATTTATTCTGAGCATGCGTGGCACTTTGTCCATCGGATTTGTGTACACACGATCGGAATTTCCGACAACGGATTTTGTTGTCGGAAAATTTTATCTCCTGCTCTCCAACTTTGTGTGTCGGAAAATCCGATGGAAAATGTCCGATGGAGCCCACACACGGTCGGAATTTCCGACAACACGCTCCGATCGGACATTTTCCATCGGAAAATCTGACCGTGTGTACGGGGCATTAGTGTAGTGCGTCCTCCTCACAGTGTTCAGCTAAAGCTACAAGTTAGTTTAGTGTGACCTCTGCACAGTGTTCAGCTAAAGCTACAAGTTAGTGTAGTGTGTCCTCCTCACAGTGTTCAGCTAAAACTACAAGTTAGTGTAGTGCGACCTCTGCACAGTGTTCAGCTAAAGCTACAAGTTAGTGTAGTGCATCCTCTGAGCAGTGTTCAGCTAAAGCTACAAGTTAGTGTAGTGCGACCTCTGCACAGTGTTCAGCTAAAGCTACAAGTTAGTGTAGTGCGTCCTCCTCACAGTGTTCAGCTAAAACTACAAGTTAGTGTAGTGCGACCTCTGCACAGTGTTCAGCTAAAGCTACAAGTTAGTGTAGTGCGTCCTCCTCACAGTGTTCAGCTAAAACTACAAGTTAGTGTAGTGCGACCTCTGCACAGTGTTCAGCTAAAGCTACAAGTTAGTGTAGTGCATCCTCTGAACAGTGTTCAGCTAAAGCTACAAATTAGTGTAGTGCGTCCTCACGGTGTTCAGCTAAAACTATAAGTTTGTTTTTTGCGAGCTCTGCACAGTGTTCAGCTAAAGCTACCTGTAGAAGGTTGGTGGTGTTTTCCTGATCCTATCACTACCGCAGGCAGCTAAATAAGCTACAAGTTATTTTTTTGCGAGCTCTGCACAATGTTCACCTAAAGCTACCTGTAGAAGGTTGGTGGTGTTTTCCTGATCCTACCACTACTGCAGGCAGCTAAATAAGCTACAAGTTAGTTTTTTGCGAGCTCTACACAGTGTTCAGCTAAAGCTACCTGTAGAAGGTTGGTGGTGTTCTCATACTACAGGCAGGCAGTTGATTTTTCTAGCTGCAGTATCAGTATATATATGTATGTATATATATATATATACACACATCCCAGCTTAGTGCAGCTACAGGCCATTAGTATGCAGTGAGGTAGAAAGAAATCCTGGGTTGTTTTACTGGCATGCATACCCCGCCCCCCCTCTTTTACTTTTTCACTTTTCTATTTATACCACACTACTACTATCCCTCTCTAGCTACAAATAAGCATCCAAATGATTTGAAACGCGTTAGCAGTCTACCACCCTGTACGTCTTTGCAATTGACTGTATGTTTGGATTTTATTGAAATAAAGATGTCCTTATCCCAGAGTGCAGCTATCCAGGATTTCTTTCTACCTCACTGCAAACCAGCAAAGCCAGCACCTGGAACCAGTTCTTACTAGGGCGGTGTCATTTCAGAGCAAGAGTGTTTGTGAGCTGCATCTCCTTTTTTCCTGTCTACTTACCTGGACTTTTGCTTTGTGTCTTTGCCTGCTCAACACAATTGCCTATACATCGTGATACACCTTGATCGTTTTGGAGGCAACTTTTTTGCACCATGGATATCCCTTTGAACCAGACATCTATAGATATTATGTCCAACCCAGCCATTCCAGAGCCTGACATGGGGTTTAGCTGGACTCTCATGGCTCCATCCGATAACCCACTCAGATCTAGCCAGTTATGCTCGTCCCAAAATTTAGTCTCCAGCGATGTATCACTGCGGGGTACCTTCCGCAAACTTGAAAGCCTCATGGCTAAGGAGATTCGCATTTTTTGGGATATTAAGGCTTTGACCGACTACGTATCATTGAAGCAGATCCCTCGGGGTCTAAGAATAAAAAAGTTTCCTACTTTTGAGTTTACAGATGAAGAATCAAAATTTGAATGGATTAATGCACTTTCCACTTGTTCCTTTAAGTTGATGAACATCATCATAGATTTTAAGCAAAAGGAATTGAATCGCATACAGAGTGAAATGGCCCTAATCCAAAAAGACCTCATAGCACAACAACAAGCACCTGATTATGCTAATCTTGATGGGCAGTTGAACAAAAGACTGGACAAACTTGAAAGAAATGTCATTTCCACTAAAAACGATAAAAGGACAAGGGATCAATTGGATTATGACACCAACAAAGTGTACTTATGGAAAAAAAAATCCACGGAGGTCCACCCCAAAGAAGAGGGTCAGTTTTTCTGACACAGAGGGGGAGCGCACTTGTGATACCTTAGCAACTACCGGATCCGATTCCTCTTCTGATGGTAATCGCACCACTACCAAAACCAATCCGATATCTTTAAACCCGGGCGGACATGGCCGAAACAAGAAAAAAGGGAAGAAAAGAGGAAAACACGGAGGGGGGGAAAAAGGCACAGAAGAGACAGGTACAAATCGATACCAGCTGCGGGGTCGGAAATAATGGACACCCTTAACGTAGTCAACCTTTCATCTCGCCTTCTATCCACCTCTGATATTTCCCTGTTGTCTAGGGATTTGAATTTTTGCCCCACGAACCACTTTGATTTGTTCAACACTATTCTTGATGTGCACAGATTCGTACGAACTTTGACACTACAAAAACACTACTATATGGAGAATGAAGATGATCAAATCATCCCACATCCGAATCAAACTACTTTACAACAGAGTCTTCAGCCAACTGGTGAGTCAACTCCTTTTCCCATTTTATTTTCTGATGTATGTACATCAGTAGACCTATCATCACACTACTATATGGAGAATGAAGATGATCAAATCATTCCACATCCGAATCAAACTACTTTACAACAGAGTCTTCAGCCAACTGGTGAGTCAACTCCTTTTCCTATTTTATTTTCCGATGTATGTACATCAGTAGACCTATCAGATTTAGCTATTGAATCAAGCTCACATACACCGGCAGATAACACCAAGTGTCATACAGTATCCTTTAATTTGAAATCTGACTTTTACCCCATTAACTCCAGAGGAAAGGACATGGACACATATCAGAAATTGGTAGAGAAGGATTTGGCACACCTTGCAAAGAGCATTGTCCATAACAAATCTGGGAACCTCACTGCTGAGGAGAAAAAATCTCTTAACAACTTACATAAAGATCCCTCGATTGTAATAAGAAATGCAGATAAAGGGGGGGCTGTGGTGATCCTAAATGCCTCTGCATATAGAGAAGAAGCTCTACGCCAGCTGTTAGATTCTTCTACCTACAGCAAACTGAAAGGTGATCCCACTGAACCTTTCAAAAAGGAGTTGGTATGTCTTCTTGACAGAGCGGTCTCTATAGGCATCTTTACCCCTAAAGAGAAAGATATGTTCATCCCTGCATTTCCAGTTATGCCCATTTTCCATCACCTTCCTAAGCTACATAAAGGCCTTTCACCACTTACAGGAAGACCAATTGTAGCTGGCATTGACTCTCTAAATGAACGTTTGGGCCAATGGGTTGATCAGCACCTACAGCCTCTAGTGACTAACCTTCCTGGATATTTACGGGACACCAAACATCTTCTGTCCAAACTGAAAGGGATGTCCTGGGAGAAGAATTTTCGCTGGATCACTTGTGATGTGTCCAGCCTGTACTCTTCCATCCCACACAGCTTAGGCCTTCGGGCCGTGGCCTTCTTTTTGGAAAGATCTGGTCTTTTTTCTCTAGTTGTGCAGGAATTTATCATCATGTGTTTAGAATATTTACTTACACATAATTTCTTTATGTTCGACGGGGAGTACTATCTCCAGAAGTGCGGCGCCTCTATGGGCGCAAAGTTCTCACCATCCCTGGCCAACCTTTACATGGGGTGGTGGGAAAGGCTCCGCATTTTTGGGGATGACAGTCCCCGCCGATTAGATACGGTGTTTTACTGTAGGTATATAGATGACCTGTTATTCATTGTGTCTGACCCACTGGTTGAAATTGATAAGTGGCTTCTTTACTTAAACGATAATAACTTGAATTTAAAATTCACGGGTAAAATGGATCCAATTTCTATTGAGTTTCTGGATGTTCTCTTCACATCGGATGGTCCTGAGGTCACTTCTAACCTATACAGAAAGCCCAGTGCGGGTAACACACTCCTTAGGGCCGATTCTAATCATCCTGGACATACCATTAGGAATATCCCACTTGGACAGTTCCTAAGGCTGAGGAGAATCTGCAGTAAGGAGAGTGATTTTGATAGGGAAGCTATCTCTATGTCCTCTAGGTTTATGGACAAAGGATACTCTCCAGCTACCATCAATAAAGGTCTGTCCATAGCCAAAAGACACCCCGTCACCAGCTCCTTGTGGATAAGATTAAAGACAGGGAGGATCCTAGGTCCCACAAGGGACCATCCTTTATCCCCACTTTCTCCACACCCTATAGTGTGGAATTCCACAAGATACAAAAAATTGTCACTAAGTATCTCCCGGTCCTGTCCAATGATCCCATCTACTCCAAAGTTTTGGCTAAGGGTATCCGCAGTGTCTCTAGAAAAGCACCATCCCTTGGTAACCTTCTGTCACCCAGCCTCTTTTCCAGCAAAAACAAATCTAAAAATTGGTTATCATTTCAGGGCACTTTTAAGTGCGGTGCTCGTAACTGTAACTATTGTCCATTTGTTAAGGGTGGAGACGTGGTGACATCAATGTCCACAGGAAAGTCCCTCTTTTGTTAATTGTAACACACGTTATGTAATATACGTTATTACATGCACTACATGTTCCATCCAATATGTAGGGAGAACTACACGCAGGCTGAAAGACCGGTTGTACGACCATCTCTACGACATTGACAAGGACCATGCCACAAACGTTGCACGTCATTGGAACGAAGTCCATCAGAAGGACACGTCTTGCCTTGTTATACAAGGCATTGACAAAATTAGGACACCACCGAGGGGGGGTGACAAATTTAGAATCTTATGCAGACGTGAAGTCCAATGGATTTTCTTTCTCAACACTAGACGACACCTCGGGCTCAATTTCGAGTGGGATGTGTCACATTTTTATGAATAACCGTACATGCGTCCTGCGTCTTCGCATACATATAAATGACTTTACCTGTAGTTTTTGTTATACATATCCTCAGTAGTCCACCATCTGGGATTTCACCAACATTAATCAGTTCCCCTAAATTTGTTATCATTAGAAAGTTGCATCAGCCTGAGAAGTGAGACTTTTGGAATCTCTAATTGCATGGTATTATGTAGCAAGGCCGCCTTAATAATATATAATCTAAAAAACTAGTTTTATCTAGTCAGATACAATAAGCTATAGTCCCATTGACATAATTTTTTGACAGTCAACTGTGAGATGCTGCAGCACTTCAAGTGAGACTCTCTCAAGTCTCCGAATACATGGCTCAATGCTGTTAGGTTTGTTATAGACCATTTTGTTCTTTTTGCCTTTTGGCTTTATTATTTTTGCCAATTCCACTCTAGATTTATGGTATTCTTATAGTGAGCCATGGTGTTTTGCAGCACGAGAAGTGAGACTTTGGGAATTTCCAATCGCATGGTACTATGTAGCAAGGCCGCCTTAATAATTCTTAATTTTTCTTTTGGATGCAGGTCTGGGCTTTGTTTGATGCAGATTCTATAGCCACCCTACTATATCTGTGTGCGTTTGAGGTTACTCTCTTTCGTGTTATTATTCAACTCAACTTATTTCAGCACATGGAGTGAGACTTATGGTCTCTATACATTTGCTGTTGTAGCATAGTCTGCCAGCATGTTGATCTATGTGGAAACTGCATTAATTTAATAGTTCATTCAGTTCTTTGTTTTGGTTCCTTTGTTGGGTTTTTCTATGTTTCCTATGTGGTTGATCATACACCTTTTCATTATTGACCGCACAGCTAACATGATATTGTCATGGGAGTTTAATATCAACAACAATGGATATTTATCTATACTTTTTTGTGGTTCATCTGGTGTCTTATCCATTTTCATGCTTCTGTTTGTCTGTTTTTTACTGTTTTTTCTTTTCAGAAAGTAAAGACTTATCTGACACCAGTGCTTTGGATGCGATGCTACATGTTTGATACTTTTGACACATTTGTAACCACTCTTTCGGGTAGTTGGACAGACCACTTTTTCAGATCTATGTATATATTTTTCACTGCATATATTTTTGTCAACTCTCTCGTCTATAATATACAAGTGGTTAAGAATGATTGGAGGAGTTGGAGGAGTAATGTGCATATATCTCTAAATTTCATGTTTAATGTATATACACGCTGATCTCATGTCTAATATGCTTGTACTTTGATCTCATGAAAATGTGTGTATATTTTATTTAAACTGCTTATGCACATTTGCTGTTTTAGGCTCTGTTTCCACTAGTGCGACTTTTCATGCGACTTGGGACTGAAAAGTCGCATGACAAATTGTTTCCCATGATTTCCAATGAGTACCGTTCATATCTGTGCGACTTCAAGTCGCAGCGACTTCAAAGTAGTCCCTGCACTACTTTGGTCCCACTTTGATGCGACTTGAGGTCTATAGATACAGGCATTGCTTCAAATCGCGGTAAAAAGTCGCGGTAAAATCGCGGTTAAAAATCGCGGCAAAATCGCGCGACTTTGGGGACGCACTAGTGGAAACCTAGCCTTAGGGTTGTGAGAGTACTTTGACACCTTTTTAGCACTCCCAACTACCCAAGTTTGTTCCATTGTTGCGTCTTCACCTGCTATGGAGGGTTTTTAGCATCCAATACCTACCTTTTTCTTTTCTCTTTTTTTTTTTTTTTTTTTTTCAGTTGTTTTTATGAGTTCGTGCTGATTTTTATTGGCATGACAGTTTTGTCTACTTATATTTTTCATTATGCATTTTGGTTAGGTTAACAATGGATGTTTTCTCTCCTCTTTTAGCAGGTGTAGTTTTTTAATGGGATCAGTATTGTTTTAATCACACTGAGAGGGTGGGTTTGCTATGCAGCACGGTGATTGGTTGTTTTACTGGCATGCATACCCCGCCCCCCCTCTTTTACTTTTTCACTTTTCTATTTATACCACACTACTACTATCCCTCTCTAGCTACGAATAAGCATCCAAATGATGTGAAACGTGTTAGCAGTCTACCGCCCTGTACGTCTCTGCAATTGACTGTATGTTTGGATTTTATTGAAATAAAGATGTCCTTATCCCAGAGTGCGGCTATCCAGGATTTCTTTCTACCTCACTGCAAACCAGCAAAGCCAGCACCTGGAACCAGTTCTTACTAGGGCGGTGTCATTCCAGAGCAAGAGTGTTTGTGAGCTGCATCTCCTTTTTTCCTACAGGCCATTAGTATGTCTGGAAGGCCAACAAGGAGAGGCAGACAGTCACAAGCCAATAAAAGAGGGTAAGCAGGTTCTGTGTCTAGAGGCAACAGTGCTGGTCGTGGAGACGGTGCATCCTCATCAGCACGTGGCCGTGGGACACGCTTGGCCTTTTTTTCGGCAGCTGGCCGTGTTGAGCCGCAACATGCGGAAGACTTGGTCGAGTGGATGACCAAGCCGTCCTCATCCTCCTCATCCTCTCTCACCCATGCTCAGGGTACTTTGTCTGGCAAAGCAGCTGCCAACGCGGCCTCTTCCCTCGGCTCAATGGCATCAGTGACTCCTTCCCTAGCCCCACCATGTCCTCCTGAGGAGTCCCTCGAACTGTTTGACCACAGTGTTGGGTATATGCTCCAGGAGGATGCCCAGTGTTTAGAAGGCTCTGATGATGATACTGAGCTAGATGAAGGCAGTAACGTGAGCACGGACAAAGGGGGTGCCCAAGAAGGACAGCAATCTGGCAGTCATGCTCCCCCTGCTGCAGCATACTGCCAGGTTTGCTCCAGTGATGAGGAGGGGGGGGATGATGAGGTCACTGACTCAACGTGGGTGCCTGATAGGAGAGAGGAGGAGGCACATCACCAACGAGGCAGGATGCCCTCCAGGGGCCAGCCTAAGGGCAGCACACTGACTGCATCACACCCCAAAGCTCCGCATGTGCAAGGCGCTGCTGTCTCTGCACGTTATTCCAAAAATTCTTTGGTGTGGGCCTTTTTTGAGACGAGTGCATCAGATCGCACCGCTGCTATTTGCAACATATGTCTCAAGCGTATCTCGCGTGGCCAAAACATCTCCCGCTTGGGCACACATGCTTGACCAGACATACGTTGACCTGCCATGCAGTTCGTTGGCAAGCGTATCTAAAAGACCCACACCAAAGAACAAAGAGGACCTCTCCTTGCTCCTCATCAGCTGAGATCTCCAACCCCACTATACCTTCAGTCCTCTCTGAGACCTGCACTGAGAGGAACGAAGGTGTAGAATTAGGTGTGTCACAGCCAAGTACTTGTGGGCAATCTGCTTTCGGTACACCAACGTCAGATTGTACCAGGCAAATTTCCCTGCCCCACCTGCTGCACCGCCGAAAGAAGTTCGCTCCCAGCCATCCACATGCCCAGCGGTTGAATGCTAGCTTGGCAAAATTGCTAGCACTTCAACTGCTGCCTTTTCAGTTGATAGACTCTGCCCCCTTCCGTGAGTTTGTGGAATGTGCGGTTCCTCAGTGGCAGGTACCCAAATGCCACTTTTTCTCACGGAAGGCGATTCCGGCCCTCTACCGGCATGTGGAAGGCAATGTCCATGCCTCGCTGGACAGGGTGGTCAGCGGTAAGGTGCATATTACCGCTGACTCATGTTCCAGCAGGCATAGACAGGGACGTTAACCTAAGTTTCACAGCGCATTGGGTGACTCTGCTGGCAGCTGGGAAGGATGCAGGACAAGGTGCAGTAGTGTTGGAGGTTGTTCCGCCACCACGCCTCTAAAATGCCACTACTAATGATTGTGACACATCTCTCTCCTCCACCCCCTCCTCTTCTTCTTCCTCCATGGCCTCTTCCTGTGCTTTGTCCTCAGAACCAGCGGTGCTCCGTAGCCGTTCAAGGGGCTACGCAAGTATGCAGGCCAAAAGATGCCATGCGGTGCTTGAGCTGGTGTGCTTGGGGGACAGGAGCCACACTGGGGCAGAGGTTCTGTCAGCTCTGCAGGGGCAGGTTCAGAGGTGGTTGATGCCATGCCAACTTAAGGCAGGAATGGTGGTTTGCGATAATGGCACCAATGACCCATGTGCCCTGTTTGGCTCACGTCCTTAACTTGGTGGTGCAGTGGTTCTTGGGCAGGTACCCGGGCTTACAGGATGTCCTGAGGCAGGCCAGGAAAGTCTGTGTGCATTTCCGCCAGTCATATAATGCCAGTGCTCGGCTGGCAGACCTCCAAAATGAGTTTAACCTGCCCAAAAACTGCCTAATCTGTGACATGCCC
The DNA here is from genome assembly GCF_042186555.1 of Aquarana catesbeiana. NCBI lineage: Eukaryota > Metazoa > Chordata > Amphibia > Anura > Ranidae > Aquarana > Aquarana catesbeiana. The sequence goes on along the minus strand of NC_133333.1, from coordinate 78,754,169 downwards.
ACCAGGTGGAACTCAACGTTGGCCATGCTGCAGCGGCTGCACACACAGCAGAGGGCCATCAATGAGTACCTGTGGGACTTTGGCACCAGGACAGGGTCAGGGGAGCTTGGTTTTTTTTCCCCACGCCAGTGGACCATGATCAGGGATGCATGCACTGTCCTGTCATCATTTGAGGACACGAGGATGGTGAGCAGTGACAGTGCATGCATCAGTGACACTGTCCCCCTTGTCCACCTTTGGAGCACACGCTGCGTGGAATAATGGACAGGGCACTTGAGGCAGAACAGAGGCAGGAAGAGGAGGACTTCCTTAGCTCTCAAGGCCCCCTTTATCCAGACAGTGTTCCTGCGTGCCTGCCGATCACACAGGAAGAGGACGAGGAGGAGGAGGATTGTGTCAGTATGGAGGTGGAGCCTGGCACTCAGCATCAGCAGCAGTCTTTAAGGGATCAGTCCCAAGAAACACATGGACTTGTAGGTGGCTGGGAGGAGGTGGCTGCGGACCATGTCGTCCTTAGTGACCCAGAGGACTCTGGACCGAATGCCTCAGCAAAACTACGCTGCATGGCCTCCCTGATCCTGCAAAGCCTGCGTAAGGATCCTCGTATTCGTGGAGAAGGACCAATACTGGCTGGCAACCCTCCTTGATCCACGTTACAAGGGTAAGGTTGTGGACCTTATCTTGCCATCGCAGAGGGAACAGAGGATGAAACATCTTCGGGAGGCCTTGCAGAAAGGTCTGTGCAACGCGTTCCCAGAGACTGGGAGGTTACAAACTCCTGTTTCTGGATAACGTGTTGCTGAGGCTTCGGTCAGTCAAAGAAGGAGCAGTGAAGAAGGTGGCTGTCTGACCGATGCGTTCAGACAATTTTTTAGTCTGCAGCCCCAAGGTATAATCGGTTCCAGCAACCATCGCCAGCGTCTGTTTTACATGGTGCAGGAATACCTAGGGGCAAGATCTGACTTGGACACCTTTCCCACCGAAAATCCTTTGGGTTACTGGGTCTTGAGGATGGATCACTGGCCAGAGCTTGCACAGTATGCAATTGAGCTACTGGCCTGTCCTGCGTCCAGCGTTCTTTTGGAAAGCACATTCAGTGCTGCTGGAGGCTTTGTAACCGATCACAGGGTGCGTCTGTCCACCGACTTGGCCGATCGACTGACCTTCATAAAAATGAATCAGTCTTGGATCACCACCAGCTACCAAGCACCTGATGCTGATGTAACCGAATAATTTTTTTTTAAATCTCAGATCCCTTCAAAGACTGCCTATGCTGATGCTGAGTGACTATCCTGAGTAATTATCTTCTTCCTCCTCAATGATCACGCTGATAGCTTGTAAGAACATTTTTGGTTCTGGGCGCCGCCACCAGTGCCTAAGGCAAAATTTTTCAGCCCCTGTTTAACAGGGGCGTGTAAATACAATTTTTGATGCAATACTTTGCAGCAGGGCTCGTTCCTGCATTCCAACTAGAGTATCTGTGAGGGGTTGCAGTGTTGTGGCACCAGCACCAGTGCCTAAGGCCCAATTTTTCAGCCCCTGTTCAACAGGGTCATGTAATTACAATTCTTGATCTAATATTTCACAGGAGGGCCCGTTTCTGCGCCCACCAAGAGCGAGTGAGGACTTACAGTGTTGTGGCACCAGCACCACTACCACTACCAAAGGCCCAATTTTTCTGCCCCTGTTGGGCATGTAATTACAATTCTTGATCTAATATTTCACAGCAGGGCCCTGTGAGGGCTTACAGTGTTGTGGCCACAACAACACCTAAGGCCCAAATTTTTCTGCTGAGTATATAGGGCAAGCCCCTACTTTCAAACATCCAACTTACAAATGACTGCTATTTGCAAACAGAAGGAGACAACAGGAAGTGAGATGAAATCTACTCCTAGGAAGGGAAATTCTCTCCTGTAAGAGTTAATATGGGAAAAACATTTCTCCTTTGCACTGATGCTTTATCACCAATCCTTGTTTCACAAAAAAACCCACATTTTCAAAAAACATTTGTCATTGGGACAAAAAATGTGGTGAAATCTTCTGAAGAGGAGCACAGGCAGCAAAACAAATGTCACAGGGGTGATAACCCTTCCCTATGTTTTCCAAAAAGCTTAAAATAGATTTAGCTAAACACGTTAAAAATGTACCAGTTCAAAATTACAAACAGATTCTACTTAACAACAAACCTACAGTCCCTATCTTGTTTGCACCGCCTGTATACTGCTGTTCAGAGTACAGAGCCTGTATACTGCTGTTTCCTTTTTAATTTGGGTGCGGGGTTCCCCTTAATATCCATACAAGACCCAAAGGGCCTGGTAATGGACTGGGGGGTACCCATGCCATTTGTCTTACTGATTTTTATCCATATTGTAATATTTAATTACATTAAAGCCGCAAGCAGTTTTAAATGACTTTTTTTTTCCTTTAAAAATGATATTGTGTGCAGGGACTGTTCTAAGCACGGGAAACACGCGCCACTTTACAGGCATACTATAGACATCCCCAGGTACGATATTTAAAGGAATATTTCACTCCTTTTTTTTTTACTTTAAGCATCATTAAAATCACCTCTCCTGAAAAAACGTCCGTTTTTATACGTTTTTTTTGCATTGATACATGTCCCCTGGGGCAGGACCCGGGTCCCCAAACCCTTTTTAGGACAATACCATGCAAATTAGCCTTTAAAATGAGCACTTTTGATTTCGAACGTTCGAGTCCCATAGACGTCAATGGGGTTCTAACGTTCGTGCAAATTTTCGGTCCATTCGCAGGTTCCGGGGGGTGTTCGGCTCATCCCTATTCTAGTACTTCTTTGGGATTGTGGCATAGATTGCCTGATGATCATGTAGGATAGAACCTTATCATCAAGAGATTGAATGCGTGCAATTATGCAAATACAACACTTAAAGCAGAGGTAAAGAATCAGAGCAAGAATAAATATCATAACAATGACAAGGACAATGTCTTTTAACCATGAAAATATACCTCCAAGCCCAAACCCTGCATTGTCAAATGGACTCCATGTTTTAGCAATGTCCCTAGCTTTCTGCTGGAGCTGGCCTACTTCTTTTCGGTGTTGGGAAAAAATATCATAGTAGTCAAGCACCTTAGCACTTGTGTTAGAGATCCAAGTACAGCATTCGTAGTCCTCAGTCATTTCACATAAACCTGTGAGAGCTGCACTCATGCTTTCTATAGCTAACTCATGCAGTTAGAGGGGTTAGTCTGTGTCTCATTCCCTAAATTAAAACACCAATTGGGGGAATGACTTTTACCTGCTATTGGAAAGGTAACAGTGTTATTTATGTACAGAGTGGATATGTTAGTTAAGAAAACAGGAAGAGTCTTGTTGGGGAAGGAGGAAATATTTAAAGGTACAGCCAAAAGGGGAATTCGGGCAGTGCTAGGATGTAATTTGCTACATATCCAACATTCTTCATACCCTGATTTTTGAGCATAAGCATACTTAAATTTTAGCAAAAGCATCTTATCAGTAAAACTATCTTCTAGCTTCTAGCTATGTTCTAGCTTGTGCCACTGTAATGTTCTCTTGTGTGTGTGTGTGTTCCCACAGATGCTTTTAATTGCACCCAAATCTTCAGGGTGGTAGATACAGTTAGTGATGATCCAGGTGGGCAGGGACACTATCAGAGAGATCAGGATCACGAGGCAAAATGCCTTGCCAGAAGTCTGTAGTGAAATAAGCAAGGTCATCTTCTCTGGCCGGATCTGCTTTCCTCCTTCATCTGCTTGGACTTCTGCTTGAGGGCCTCCTTTATCCAAAGTCTCCTTCCTGCTCCTGGGGCTTTGGGCAACCTTTTTTACTCAGCAAAGGGATACTCTTGCTTCTTATTTCTGTTCAGCTGTTGGACCACCACGGTGTCTCCCACCTTGTAATGGTGAGTAGCTTCCTGTGAAAAAAAAGGAGAGGTGCGAGCAACATTTCTTTCGACTGTATCCAATGTTTCAACCAGTTTTCTTACATATTCTTCCTGTATTAAGTCTAAATCTCCCTTTTCTACCATTAAAGGTGCTCTGGCCCATGGGGTGGGGAAAGGTCTACCCATCAAAACTTCAAAAGGTTACTACCCTGTTGTTTTGGAAGGGGTCATTCTTATTTCTGCCAGGACTGCTGGGAGGACTTTTTTCCAGTTGGCAAACGTTCCTCCTGTGGCCTTTCTTATCTTGTCTTTTATTGTTCGGTTCATTTTTTCTACTATCCCTGAGCTTTGAGGGTGGTAGGGAATATGAAACTTCCATTCTATCTTGAGAGTTTTTACCAAGTCCTGGCAGACCCTGGCCATGAAAGCTGGATCATTGTCTGAGTTTATTAGAAGTGGGCATCCCCATCGAGGAATGATTTCCTGAGTGAGGATCCTCACTACTGTTTGTGCATCTTTTTTTGTGGTCACGAAAAGTTCGACCCATCCTGAGAATATAAAAAATCTCTACTCAGAAGATCAGCAGATCAGCCGTGACCTGTATACCTGTGTGCCCTATTCTGTGGTACTGTGAGATGAAGAGTAATGCACTTGCCGCTGGTATACATGGTTTCCCTTCTTTGCAGAGAAGTCCAGTTTTTTTTTTTGATTTTTCTGCACACCCTTTTTATCCCAGTCCCTTAACTCATAATTTGAGGGATAATCCTGGAGATCTGCGAGTGACTGTTCAAATGGGGATAGGTCAGGTATCAGCATAGCCATTTGGATGCAGCTTGTTTAGCAGCAAGGTCAGTCAGAGCGTTTTCCCTGGCTATCTCTGTCTGTTGGCCTGTATGTGCTCTGCAGTGTGCTATAGCCTGTTGTTTTAGGTAGCTGGATAGCTTTTAGCAGTAACCAAAGAAGAATGTGAAATGTTCTTTCCATCTGCTGCCACGAAGCCACGCCTACTCCATATCACATCGAAGTCGTGTACCACACCGTACCCATACTTTGAGTCAGTGTAAATGTTTACGTCCTGACCTTCAAAGAGCTGACATGCTCTAGTGAGTGCAATTAATTCAGCAGCCTGTGCTAATTGATATGGGATAGGCTTGGCCTTAAGTATAACATCTGGAAGCTGCACAACTGAATACCCTGCATGGTATGTGTAATCATTTGGCCTAGAGCAAGAACTATCCACAAAAACATTCTGTGTGTCTGGTAGTGCTGTGGAAGATAAATCAGACCTGGGTGATGTGTCTTGGTGAATGAGGTTTATGCAGTCATGTTGTGGCACGACCTCATCCTGTTCTCCTTTTAATCCTAAAAGGGCGTTTAAAATTGGTGCTGGGCCTGCAGTGGGAGAAGCATATTTGATGTGCAATTTTGGACTGGACAGCAAAATCACCTCATATCTGCTCAACCTCTGAGCAGACATGTGCTGTGTATGTACATTTATCAACAGGATTGACACATTGTGGGTGGTGTTAAGTGTGGTGTCGTGTCCCAGAGTGAAAGAAGTGGCCATCTCAACCACCACCGCACAGGACGCTAGAGTTCTGAGACACGCGGGCATGCCTTGAACCTGCACCGGACCATCTTTGAGAGAAAATAAAACTACAGGGCGTAGTCTCCCACCATGTTCCTGGGCCAGTACTCCCGCCATGGTTCTGCAATTTTCCCTGGCAAACAAGTTATACATTTTGCCATATTTCAGGGAGGTCGAGGCTCGGGCTGGTAACCATTGCACATTTCAACATGGCAAAAACAGTTAACATTTCATCAGACCATTTTACAGTATCAGACATTTCAGAGAGGGTTGCTTGCCTCAATATATTGTCATAGAAAGAACAGTCAGGTATTCATTGGCGGCAGCAACCAATCATTCCAAGAAAGGTAAGCATGTCTTTCTTGGTAAGTGGGCGGGGCAAACCCACAAGAGCGACAGCTCTTTTTTTGACTGACTTTCCTAACTCCCGAAGACAGCACAAACCCTAGGTACCCAACCTCCTGTTTACACCATTGTAACTTTTTCTTAGACACTTTGTGACCACATACATGTAACCATTTCAATAAGGATAGGCTATCAGCTCGGCAGTCCTCCTCTGAAGAACTACAAATCAAAAGATCATTAACATACTGCAACAGTACAGGGTGGCTTGGAGTACTATAGAATAGACCACAGGTGAGTCTATATAACTCTGCGGCATTCTACACCAGATAAACTGACGACTGTGTTGGTCAATCAACACAGTAAAAACAAAGAGTGGCCGTGTCTCCTCGTCTACAGGGACAGAGAAAAAGAAAATTCTTTAAATCAATCACAGTAAAATACTCTGCATCGTATGGTATGGTGGTAAGTATTGATAGCACATCAGGCACTATTGGGGCAATCGGTACCACTAGGTACCACTATTGATGGCCCTTAAGTCTTGTACAAACCTATAGTCACCGTTTGCCTTCTTTACCAGGTTAATGGGAGTATTGTAGGGCGAGACAATTTCCCTTAAGATTCCTTTCTTTAAGAAATCCTCTTTTTCTCTGTATGTAACTATTTGTCCTTGCTCCCTCCCTCTTTGTATAAAAGTTTCCCCTTTTGATTTCCTGAGAAATCATTTTGATTATGTGTCTTCACTAGTGTTTGTATAGGAATGTCAAAACATCCTGCAGCATCCTTCTCTGTCAGCTTCTGTTATTTGCTGTCTTACTATAAGTGCATGTTTAAGGCCAAGGTTGCTGAGGTATGTGTGTATTAAGAGACTGTGCATGTTATAATGAACAAATCCTGCCTCTTGTGTCCAAACGTCTATAAATCTTTTCCAGCATTCTAAGACATATTCTGCTGACTTTTGCTTGCAAGCTGGTAGAAAAAAAAAAAATTGTTGCTGTGTGTCTTCATGTGATGAGGTCCTTATCTGGTTGTGGACTGTAAGGGAGAGGAGGCGGGGCACACAGTACAAGCACAGAGAAGGTTGATTTAACCCTTAAATTTACCATCCTACGACTCTGCTAAACCCATCATGGACAATGTTTGGGCTAGGATGCTATAGGGAGCCTCGGTCCAGCCGGGGGATCTCCACAGCATGCATTTTTATTTTCATCTTTATTTTTCTTTCTAAACATTTTAAATTCTTGTAGATACTAAGTCTCTGTATGTTATTACTTTTCCTATGTTTATAACCAAACAATTTTTATTTACATTTCAAATTTTTGGCAGAGTGCCAACAGGTTCAAACAGTGCCTTCAATTGCGGTAGCACTAATGCCACAAACAATTCCCCACTATCTATTACAGTTAGTGAGATATTAGCACTTGAACCCTGTTGGTAAAAAGCCAAATGTCCAAATTTTGCACCTGACTTCCCCTTCGCAAAAAATGTCAGTAGCAAAAAGAATTATTCAAATAGCATGTTTTAATTAAAAGTTAGCCTCATCAATTTATGTATTACCTTAATAAAGTGTTATTAACGCTCTACCCATATTTTAATTGGTAAAAACGTCCCTTAATGTTACAATACTTCAAATTTACAAGTTATGTGATGCGCTTGGGTGACCCCAAAAAGAAAATTAATAATAACCAACTCTGTGCTTACTAGTGTGATAATATTAAATACAAATAATATGAATGTTGAATAAATAAACAAGGTTTGAAAAAACAAGTGCTTGTTACACCATAAATTAGTGCTTATTAGTGCTTGTTACACCATACATAGTGTCTTATTCAACATAAAAAGTGCTTAGTGCTCAATATAAAGTAACCTGCTTGTCTAAATGAATAAATTAATAAAGAATTAAAAAAAGTTCTCTTTAGCACTCTAAATACTGCATGCAAATAATGTCCAGCAGTGATAATAAAACAATGCGTGCAGGTGGTGTTCAGCTGTGACAACAATCCAACATCATGCCAAAGATATCCTGAGTGCTGCAAAACATGCTCCGGTGCTCCTTCGTGACCCCCTTAAGCTAATGTATTCACCTCAGAGCGTGTGACTAAGCTGCTAACCTGAGTCCAAATATGCTTTGGAGCCACCCCTGGGCTCAGTCTGAGTGTCTGCTGCACTCCTCCAGCTGGAAACAATGTGGCTCCATACATATAAATGAAAAGGAAACTATATAGTGTAATATAGTCAAAATACTTTTATTAAAAGAAAATGCTCCCCACACCGGGGGACTCGCATGGCACTGGTGCATCAGTGCACCATACTATAACGGCTTTCAATGCAAAATCACTGGATGTTTGGTGCGGTATGCTGTGCTGGGACAGCGCTGGTGTAAAGTCCGTGTCAGTCTCTTCGTCCTGGCCCCTCCCCTACGCATCTTCGACACAGGGATCACGTGTCATCATCAGGGGGATGATAATACTTCAAAGACCTGGGACAGACTTGATAAGTCTTCCCTGCTCTTCGAATAAGTGACATTACTCCCTTCACTGTCAACCCTTCTTGAAACACAAATTTGTTATGTAACTTAAACCTTCATACAATCAGGACACTTTTGAGACATTTGTTAGCACATAAGAAGAAATTAACCTGGATACTCACCAATCCAGGGTTCCTTATAAACTCTAAAATTCTTATTCAACTCTATACAGATAAATCAGCAGAAACTAAACACCAATAAACCTTAAAACAATAATTCCGGTATAAGACTTAGTTCTGTCAGACCACCCAATATTTTAGTTCTCTTTTTAGTTCTTTCTCTAAAATGACACTGAACGTCTGATTACTGCAAGGAAAAGAAAATATTTTTACTCACTGAAACAATGCCAGAATCATTCTGCAGACTACAATAAGATACAGGTTATATCTAAAACTTTAGAGTCAAAGCATTCATATATAAATCATTAAAAAATAAACAGTGCAGTGGAAAAGGTGTCATCTTACGTTATGACACCTGACAAATTCCACACAGACAAACATTACACAGGTTACAAATCATCTTATGACAGCTAGCTACGCAACAGGAAGCTAAAGCAAAGAGATCGGGTTTTGTCCGGCACACCTTATCAGACTTTTTCTTATAATTACAGTACTGTATAAATCATTAAGCTCCCCTGGAGCTATTTATCTCACTGTTTACCCAAAACAATGGCTGCAGTTTTATTTTATGGACTTCTCCTTAAAGTCCTTAAAACCCACCCAGGGTTTTTTATTGCTTCTCAGAGCAATTTCTCTGAAGCCCACCCAGGGCTTACCTTACTGCTTCTCAGAACAGTTTCTCTGAAGCCCACCCAGGGCTTATCTATCGAGGTCTAAAAAACTAATTACAGGTCCCTTAAAAGGAATCGATCTCTAAATAAATCACGGCAAGAAATAAATAAATATAAATCAACTCACCGGATGTATTACGATCAATTCCGGACGAGTCCCCAAAACTGTAGGGAGATGTAGGTTGTCTAGGGATATTTTTAGACCCTTGATAAGTCTACATATGGTGTACCTTACAATCATCACAGGTCTGTGAGATTAGCCCATTGAGACAATGATAAAAAAAGAACAATGACAAAGTCTCGCCTAATTATTTTTAAGAAATCATGTGCTTTACAAGAAACAAAACACAAAAGAAGATAACAGGAGCATGAGAAACGAAACTAGATTACCAATACGCACCTAGTAATATGTGCAATGAAGTAAGGAAAAACACAAAATGGAAACTAAATTGTAAAATGGATGTGGTTAAGCTAAATATCCCTTCAATGATCTTCCACGATGTACTATTGGCAGAATGAGTGCAGATAGGTTGCATTGTTTGAACGAACTGGAGAAAATCAAGGAGACTGCCACTGCTTTACAGCGAAGAATAACAGATTTTGTGGACATGCTTGCCTAATTCTAATTTCCTCTTGCCTGGTCTGAGGTTTATTTTTCCACTTGTTGGCTCTTGTTTGCCCTTACTAATTTCCATGTTTTTATGACTTTTAAATGTGAACGTTTAGGGACAGAGCTCAGTGTTTCTACACTTAACTCCTCTAGGTGCACCACCAGGTCTTGTTTTCTAGATTCTCCTCAGTCTATAAATGACTGTGTGAATTACTAACACTGAAAATGACAACATCATCTGTGCCAAATTCAAGAAATCTCGAAAACATGACCTGGGTTTGCATCTTGAGGAGGAGAGTTGGGAAACACTGCTCTAACTAATGTGAATTGTAATGTTTATGTGCTTTTTAGAATCTAAAACCCCAAATTTTAAGGTGCGCCCAAATTGGGCCTTAACATTCTTATTTCTCCCATGATCCCATGCCTAAAATGTGTGTAGTTCCATACATCTATTTTTCAGAAACCCCAAAACACACAGTGTGTCAACATGTGCTATCTCCCATCACATGGTATCAATGGACGTGTTTGGGGGGGCAACCCCTTTCTGATAACTAAAGTAGCTCTGAGGAAGGGGTTGCACCCCCGAAACGCATCCATTGATACCCTGTGATGGGAGATAGCACATGTTGACACACTGTGTTTTGGGGGGTTTTGAAAAATAGATGTTTGTAACTACACACAGTGACAATGTGCTCTTAAATGTGGACAACTCCTGCAATTTTTAGGCCTCCAAAAAATTAAAGGAGTTGTAAAGGCATAATGTTTTTGAACTTCATGCATTAGATCCATTAAGAACCAAAACATTCTGTGTGTGTGTGTAGCAGACCCACAGCACACCATAATAGTTAGCTGAAGAAGATATTGTCACCTCATGTAGCAATTAAGGTACATTTGCACTATTGGACTATTGGAGCAAGTGGCCAAAATAAAGCCCATTTGGAAACATATTAGACATATAAGAAACACAGACAACAGTAGTTTAAGGTGTTTATGATCTCCAAAAAATATTAGAAATGATAAGCTACAATTTGCTGCCAAGCCACTCCCCCTCTATCCACAAAATATTCAAGGTATTTCTGACGTAAATCTCAGGAAATTTGTGATGGTAATCCAGCATGGGCATTTTCACTTGGCAGTGAGGTGGTAGCATTCCTCCCTAAAAAATTATGTAGGATACAGCAGCACAGGACCACATGGTTTATCTTGTAGAGTGCCAGGTTGATTGGAGTCAAAAACAGCCTGAAACTACTTGATAGGATGCCAAGGGCATTTTTGACCACCCTTCTGGCATGAGAGCCTGTAATTGAAGATTCTCTGCTGGGGCGAGGTTCCTTATAGGAACTGGCTTCATCAGATGACCTTATCTGTCTTTAAAATAAAATTGAGGCCCTCAACATTCTCCTCAGCAGGTGGCAAGTTTTTTTTTAAATCAAAATTAAGTTTATTGAGAAAAAACACATCTGGACAAACACATATACGATCAATAGGAATATATATCTGAAGTTACATACACAATATCTTTCCGTTCTAGTATCTTAAACATTCACTATTATGTAGTTAAACCAGGTGCTTTGGGCCTGAGGGCCACGTTTAACATAATGTAGCATGTCATTAAATTATAAAACAAAGGTATATAACCTGGATATTATATGCATTTGTGATCTATCAGTAGGTCAATATTGTTGTGTGACCAGAAAAAAAAAGAAAAAAAAGAGAGCAAAACAGATATATCCTTAATGGATGTATACAACCTAATGTTAACCAACTATTCAAAATATAAGTTATGTCCACCCCTACCATACTTTTCCTGCAGCACATTGCAAGACTACGGTGCAGCTCGTAAGTTAACTCACCCATGTACCCTGTGTGTACTCTACATTTGTAGGAGTCTGTCTTTTAGTAGTTGAGTTGGGCCTAGTCCCGGAGCATCTAACCAAGATTGCCACATTGAATAAAACTTTTTCAAGGCGTTACGATGTTGATAGGTAATCTTTTCACGTATAAGCAAGTTATTTACCAATTTCACCCACTGTTAGCCTGTTGGTACCTTTGAGGTGATCCACAGCCTCGCAATTGCTTTACGAGCTATATACAGTAGACGTAATACAGCAGTGTGACCATTGGGCGAGAGTGAGGGCACCTCCAGGGCACCAAGCAGGCATATCACTGGATCCTTTATAATCGGAAATTGGAATACTTGTGAAATAGTATTGAGAACATAGCTCCAATATCTGAAAAGTTTTGGGCATTTCCACATCATGTGTAATAAATCACCATTATGGGTGCCGCATTTTGGGCATAGTGGAGTATCTCTAAGTCCCCATTTGTGCAAACGAACCGGGGTTCTGTATACTCTATGTAGTAGATAGAGATGGGATCATCTCTGTGATGCCGATACCGAAACAAGTGGAGCAGAAGTTAGAAATAACTCCCAGGTGTCTCTGTCCATAGGACCCAGGTCTCGTTCCCATCCCTTTCTACAGGACAATGTATTAGCATTATGTGTGGAGTTAAGCAACCTGATATATACTCTTGAAATCATACCCTTTCTCTCATCCGTTGACAATACATCATTCATTAATGGATGCACCATCACCCCCAGCGGAGACACCCTACCCTGACTATGAATAGCATGCCTCAGCTAGAGGTATCTATAAAACTTTGTTCTAGGAAGGCAAAATTCCTCACTAAGTTCCGTAAAGGATTTGAGTGTGGTTCCAGAAAGCAATTGGGCAATATAATGAATGCCTGCAGCCTCCCAGGAGCGGAAATCCTCTAGTTTGAGAAGCTCTTTAAAGTATACATTTCTCCATATAGGAGTCCAAGAGCACACCCCCTTAATATGGAGAAGAGATCTAACATACTTCCAGAGAGTATTTAGTAGAGTGATGGTGGGAAGCAAAATTGACAAATGTGTGAATCCTGCTTCCAGATGAGCCAGTACCGGGAGACTTGACCCATCCGGAAGCAACAGGGATATAATAGGGTCCGAAGGGTCCACTTCCCCCCAGTTACTCAATTGTTGCAACTGGGAGGCTACAAAGTAGTACCTGGCGTGTGGGACTGTCATACCTCCTTGGTCCTTAGCAAGTTGTAATAAATGCAAACTAATACGTGCCTGTTTGGTACCCCAAATTAGGTCCCTGAACTGAGCGTCTATACACTTGTGTGTTATCCATATTGGGGAGTTGTGGAATATGTAAAGAAGTTGGGGGGCCCATACCATTTTAATTAAGTTTACTCGTCACAGATAGGGGCAACTTTTTCCATGCGACACATTTCACTTAAAATATTTGGAATAGTGGGGACATGTTCAGGTCTAAGTACTGAGTAGGATCTGGTGAAATTTGTATGCCTAGATAACGGAACTCCTCAGTTACCACAATATCTTTTGCGCACGCAGGCAGAGGCTTTGGTAGTGGCTCCAGGGGCATTAACACTGACTTGTTCCAATTGATGCTAAAACCCCATAGCTTCCCAAAGTCAACGATCAGGTTCATTACGTTTTGCAATGAGCTATCAGTATCTCCCAGGTATATCAAGGTATCGTCTGCGTATAAGGATACTTTATCGTGATTAGAGCCCCGCCGAAACCCTACAATATCCTGTGAGGTCCTGATATGTATAGCCAGAGGCTCCAAGGCTAGGGCAAACAGCAGGGAGGTTAAAGGACACCCCTGCCGTGTGCCTCTGTGGAGTTGAAATGGAGATGATATATCTCCATTGATACGCATTCTTGCAGACGGGGAACTATATAACAGTTGAACCATCTCAAGAAAGAGCTACCCACCCCAAATCTGGTATGTACCTACCATAGATAGGGCCATTCAATGCTATCGAATGCTTTAGCAGCGTCTAGAGAGAGAATAGCTCTATTACCCAGATTATCAGCAGGAATCTGTATATTAAGAAATAGTCTGTGTAAGTTTTGGGATGTGGATCTTGTTGGTATGAAACCTGATTGGTCTCTATGGATTATTTTCTGTATACACTTGGCTAGCCTATTCGCCAGAACCCTGGCCAACAGCTTGACGTCAAACGTAAGTAATGAAATAGGTCTGTACGAGTCTGGCGAAGGGGGGTCCTTACCGGGCTTAACAGCACCACTATAAGGGCTTCATTCATAGAGGCAGGTAAAGTACCGGTCTCAAATGCCAAATTATAAACTTTTAGTAGTATGGAGATCAACTGCGTCGAGTATCGCCTGTATACTGCCACCGGGAGACCATCAGCTCCAGGTGTCCGACTGTTTTGTGTATGTGCCAAAGCCTCCAACAACTCCTCCTCAGTAAGGGGAGCATTCAGCAGGGACACATCCGAGGATGATAAGCAGGGCAAGGGGTATTTATCTAAAAACAAACAGATATCTTCATGTGAGGGTTGGACTTTGGACGTATAAACCTCTTAAACAAAAACCTTAAAAACTTCCATAATATCTTTGGTGGAATGGTGTAATGTTCCTTGCTTGTCAGTCACTGTACCTATGTGTGAGGATGGCTGCTGCGATTTAACCAATATTGCCAGCATATGACCTGTATTTTCCCCTACCTCAAAATAAGTCTGCTGTAGGAAAAAACATTTATTCTCTGCTAACTGTAATGAAAGATCATTAAGCATGGATTGGGCAGCTAACCATGATCTTTTGTTATCATCAGTGGGGTCAGCTATATATTTTGCTTCTGACTGCTGTGCCATGTCTAGAACTGAATTCTCCTATTCTTTAGTAGATGTTTTAATGTGGGATATCACTCTAATGAATTGACCACGTAAAAATGCTTTTACCGTCTCCCAGACTATATCTATAGTGGTTGAGTCCATATTCTGTTTAAAAACGTTTATGTGAAGTTCTGGGATTATGTCAGGTTCTGGAATAAGAGACAACAATAGGGGACTGAGTTTCCAAAGTGTGTTGCTTTTTGGTCACCCCTACCCGGATATCTACCGAAAGTGGGAATTGGTCAGATACTTGTCTAGGGTGGTATTGCGAGGACTCTAACAGTGGTAAGAAAAGGTCATTTCCTAATCCCAAGTCAATTCTAGATAGACCTCCTATCAAGGCTGACTGGCATGAATATACCTTAGCATCTGGATTGCGTGTCCTCCAAACATAAACTAGGCCCATCTCTGAGATAAGATGAGCAAACGGGGTATGCCCATGACGTCTCTGGGCGCCATCTCCTGTCCGAGAATGTAACGCTTTCGTGATCGACATAATTATTGAAATCTCCCACAACTAGGATCGGCACACCCGGACAGAGAGACAAAAAGTCTGCCAGAATTTTCATTATACCAGCAGAGAATGGTGGGGGAATGTAAAGTTCCGCCAATATACATTTCATCCCATATAATGAACACAAGAGAAAAATATATCGACCATCTGGATCAATTTTAACCTCTATAGCAGAAAACTGTACTCCCCTTTTCACTAGGAGACTCACCCCCCTCGAATACACTGAGTAAGTAGCATGATATTGATGACAAAACTGCCGTGCAGCAAATTGAGGAGTAGTGGTTGAGGGGAAGTGAGTCTCCTGCAAACAAATAACATCTGCGTTCAAACGCCTGATCGTGCGAAGCACTGCCAGGCGCTTGACAGCGTTATTCAGGCCCCGAACATTCCAGGACAAAATTCTAGTTATCTTGGGCACTGTGGTAAAACAACCATATCAAAAAGGGTGACATTAAATAATATATCCTGAAAAAGAGACCATAAATCAAAATCATTGAGGAAGTCCCAATTGTGTGGTATGAGGGAAAAAAAGTAGCCCAAAAGAAAGGTAGCATTTGATATAACGGGGAGGTAGCATGCTATTGAAAGGAGCCACAAGTGACCAGGAACGTAGCAAGGTCCGTTTGCTGCAAGAAGGGTGGTTTTACACAAGGGTTCATGATGAGGTGGACAACAAAACCGAAAAATAATATATAACCGGCCAACATGGCCAAACTGATTTGCCAATGGGCTGTTAGAGGTCTGGACCAGACCACATTGGGGGCAACAGTGGAAGCGCACCGTAGTGTCTTAAAAACTTCTCTGCAGCAAGAACAATAAGCCCTGTTAGTCATGGTAGTCTGTGAATCAACAGCCTTCTCCGCCTTGGCAACAAATCCTGGAAAGTAATAAAGAACCTATTGGCGCAGTACTTTACCCGTCAGGAGAAATGGGGCGTCGGTTTCGATTTTCCTTGATCAATCTTTTTTCCCGATCTAGCCATTGCACTGCCGTGGATGATAAATCAAAGAAGTGCACTGAGCCCAGTGCTTCCACCCTGAGATAGGCTGGATACAGCATGGCATATTATAAATCAAGTGCCCTGAGGCGTTTCTTAATATCCATGAATTTTGCGCGCTGTTTCTGCAACTCGGCAGAAAAGTCTGGAAAAAAAGATATTTTGGCATTATCAACTTTTAACGATTCTGGTTTGATCCTAGCATTCTGCAATATTGCATCTCTGTCCTTGTAGTGAAGGAGCTTGAATAAAAAGGGTCTAGGAGGGGCTCCTGGTGGCAAAGGCCTGGCCGGCACCCTATGTGCGCGCTCCACAGAAAACACAGGGGTAAACACATCTCTACCAAATGCCTCGATCAACCATTTTTCAATAAAGTCCACTGGGTTCTTTCCTTCTATTCTTTCAGGAAGCCCAATCATTCTGACATTGCTTCTCCTCATTCTATTTTCCAGTTCTTCTATACGTGATGAATGTTGTGTAAGAAGATGGTTATTGTAATTGAGGTCACTCTGCATGGGCGCCATATCATCTTCAAAGGAGCTCACTCTCTCCTCTAATGCAAAGATTCTCTCTCTCAGCTTTTGTGCATCCTGCCTTAAAAAGGAGATTTCTGCTTTAACCTCCTTTATCTCAGTTGTAAGCAAGTTTAATGAGGCATTACAGTTATTCACTGCTGAGAATATATCCCTGAGTGAGGGCTCATCGTAAGTGTGGGGGCTGGTGGAGACATGAGGCCTAGTGAAGCCACCTCTGGAGTACTCACTGCGTCCCAAGCAGGCCTCGATCCACTGGAATCCTCAAGCGGTACTGTATCATCTGCTTCAGATGAGCCACCGGATGAGTCCTCTGGGAAGTCAGATGTTGTAATCTGTGGTAAGTGATCTAGCAAACAGTTTTTCTGCGGTCTCCTTATGAATCTCCTTAGCAGATCGTTGTGTCGACGTGCCATTTTGAGCCATGCTGTCCGCGGACCAGGACACGTTCTGTCTTCTAGCGGCAGACATCGGATCGGATAATCAGCCGTTCAGGGTCGGGTGATGGTCCGGGCACCTTCCGACAGCCGATGGGGTGAGTACAGCGCTGTATAGGTTAAGTATGCAGGATAAAGTAGCCGAGTTTCGGCGGAGAGACCTGAACTCACGTCTGGCTACATCCGCTGCCTGGCCACGCCCCCCAGGTGGCAAGTTTAAGGTGCTATTCTGGAGCCGCTTGTAGAACTCTGTCTGCATAATCACTCCTCCTTCAGAGTTGCGGCCATTCTTCCCAACATCCAAATGCAAGAACTCATAGTTGGCAGACACTACAGCTAGCATGACTATGCTGCAAAAGCCCTTATAGTTAAAATAATAGGAGCCAGAGTTGGCTGGTGGTACAATCTGGACATGCTTGGCATCAATAGCACCACCACAGTTGAGAAAATCCCACTGGTGATGGAACTGGGCTGCAACATCCTGCCATTGCTTTGGGTTGGAAGGAAACTTTGGATTCAAAAAAGAAAAAAGAAATGACTACTTCTGCACATAACATTGCAATCAGATTTGACACAAACATGCTTAGCTAACATAAGGATACACTTAAATGAGTATTTAAAGACAAAAGTGGAAGGTCAACTTATCTGATTCCCCCCCCCCCCGGTGGCCCATTAGACACATTTTAGGGGGGAAGGTGATGGGTAGATGTTTTGGACAGGTAACCCTCTCCACTTCCATGAAAGCTGTTTGCATAAATAATCAGGGATACTTTGGCCAGCCCCTCCTTACTTACACTATTGGCAGCCCAGTGGACAGGTAAGAAGTGTCATAATCTAAAAAGCTGGATACACAATGTCTAAATTGCAGCACATTTTGACATTATGATTTAAACAGTCATTATAATAGGAGACAAAAACTTAAGTTTCAATTTGTAGGTAATCAGGCAGGCCCTTGCACTACATGGTTTGGGGAATTTAAAAAGAAATTTGAACACAAAAGAAGGATAGTGTGTATGGGTTTTGCAAAGTCAGCAGATGGAGTATTTGGATCTGTTGACTTAGCATTTTTTTTGGGGGGGAGGGTTCCAAATGAGTTTGGGCCCAACAAAAATGGCCTCTTGCACTCTGCCTGAACTTGAGGACAACAATAACATTTGTACACATTTTAGGGGTTGTTTTGGGTAAGCCCCAAAATGTAGCTGGCAAAAAACATTGTTAAGCTACCAGGCTGTGTATGGGCCCAGGATAGCATGCTGGGGAGCTTAGTGAAGGAAAATATGCATGTAGGCCAAAAAAGGAGCAGGAAAAGCTTACCGCATGCATGAGGACAAAGAGGACATCCACAGCATATTACAATGTTGATAATTATGTAATCAAAAAATTAATAAAATACATTAGAAAACATAAATACAAAGAATGTGATCTTAAAGGTAAAAACTTACCCTAAAATAGTCCTTCTGCAGGACTTGAATGATGGCTGAGCAGGTCTCTGGAATAATGACTCCCAGAGCCTGGGGGGAGATCCCAGTGGTAAACTTGAGGTCCTGGAGACTTCTCCCCATCGCCAAGTACCGCAAGGTGGCTATGAGCCTTTGCTCTGGAGTGATGGAAAGCCTCATATACATGTGTCCTGCTTCTTAATATAGGGGGTTACCAATGCCAAGAGTTGGTGAAAGCAGGGGTCCGTCATCCAGAGATAATTTTGAAATTCATCTGGATTATTTTCCTGGAGCTTCCGCAGCAATTTCTGGTCCAAGATCTTCTCCTCCTTCTGTTCCTGGACTAGACTTGGGTCAAAGCAATACCTCCTAGCCTAATAATCACAAGTTCTCTCCTCCGATTATGCACGCTGGTTGACGAACGGCCATTCAGAAACTAACTGAAAAGCGCGAATTAACACTCACCAAACTTCTTCTAACACGAAATTAGCAGAAGGAGCCCAAAGGGTGGCGCTTGAGAAATTAACTTCCTCTTTATACTCTCGTAGTCTGTCTAGTACGTCACTACGTTCGTGTTGTCGACCAACATTTTGTGTAACGTTAGTATGCAAGACAAGATCCTGGCACACACCCTTTTGACAAAAATCAGACACTCGGTTGGCCAACAATCGTACCGTGTGTACAAGGCTTTAGGCTCCATTCACACCTATGCAGTTTGCTTTTAAACGTTTCTGCAGTGCTTTTTTCTGTGCTTTTCTATTTTTTTTTTAACTGTGATTTTGCGTTTAAATTTTTTTTTAGGAAAAACTGTTGTTGGGCAGATTTAAAAATGTAAAATGCAAATCACAGCAAAAATGCACTACATTCTTTTCTGCAGCTTCTCCATTGAAGTCTAGTGAACCAAAAAAAAGTTAAAAAGCAGCATTTTGCTTTAAAAAAAGTCTCTGATCCTTTCCAAAAATGCAGAGGCACAAAAATGCATTGATGCAAATGTGTTCCATAGGAACTCATGTTAAAATACCGTATTTATCGGCGTATAACACGCACTTTTTTCCCCTTAAAATCAGGGGAAAATTGTGGGTGCGTGTTATACGCCGATCCCCACTGTCTGAGCCAAAAAAGAACGAGCGCCGCCGAAAAAGACTGAGCTGAGTGCTCGGCTCCGCTCGTAGTCACGCCGCCCCGCCTCCCTGCTGTTTCAGAGAGGATGAGAGGAGCGAGTGCTGCCAAAAAAGACCGAGCCGAGTGTACTGTGTACTCGGCTCGGCTCGCAGTCCCGCCCAGCTCCTATGATGGACATCACACAGGTCCAATGGCGAGACTGCGAGCGGAGCCAAGCCGAGTACACAGTACACTTGGCTCGGTCTTTTTCGGCAGCGCTCGCTCCTCTCATCCTCTCTAAAACAGCAGGGAGGCGGGGCGGCGTGACAACCCACAGGCTCAGCAGCAAATTTAAACAAATGTTGCAAACAGCATCACTGGGCAAGGCTGCACTGGGCAAGGCTGCACTGAGCAAGGCTGCACTGGGCAAGGCTGCACTGAACAAGGCTGCACTGGACAAGGCTGCACTGGGCAAGGCTGCATATGACAATGGGCAAGGCTGCAAATGGACACTGTTCATTCTGCAATGATGGACAAGGCTGCAGATGAACACTGATGAGGCTGCATTGATGGGCATTTAAATGTAAGTTTTTTTTCCTTAAACTTCCCTCCTAAAAGTTTTTTTCTTTAAAATGCCCTCCTAAACTTGGGGTGCATGTTATACGCCGATAAATACGGTAATCTCCTGCAATTCTGCAAAAAGCACGAAAAAACGCATTGGTGTGAATGGAGCCTTACAGTGGCCTCGACCCATTGGTCTACATCCGCTACAACATTTTCTTGGCTTTGCTAATTATTATCGGAAATTCATTCGCAATTCCTCTTTAAACCCCTGACTGATATGACCAGGGAGGATGGCAATCCACAGAATTGGTCCCCAGAGTCAATTAAAGCCGTTGAATCCCTCAAGGCCGATTTTGGTAGAGCTCCTGTGCTGGCACATTCTGATCCTACAATACCCTTCATTCTTGAGGTCGATGGGTCTGAGACTAGAGTAGGCGCCCTCCTGTCTCAACGTTCTACCTCCTGAGAGCGCTATGCATCCCTGTGGCTACTTTTCTAAGAAATTGTCTCCTGCAGAATGCAATTATGAGAGTGGGGACAGAGAATTAGCCATCATTTTAGCTTTTAAAGAATAGAGGCATCACCTTGAGGGTACTACTGTGCCGGTCCTCATTTTGACTGACCACAAGAATCTCACATTCTTGTCTGAGGCAAAACACTTATCTCCCAGAATGGCATAATGGACCCTTTTCTGTCAAGCATCAATTACATATATTATTCGTACCGGGTAAGAATGAGACTAAGGGCTGATGCGTTGTCACGGCAGTTTTCCTCCTCTTCCATGATGAAGGTGGTTCATACTCCTGTGATACCTCCAGATTGCATTTTAGCCACTATTCACACTAGTCTCACCTCACCCTTGGGTGAGAGAATGCTGACCTTTAAGACCCATTCTCTTCCTGGGAAACCTCATGACCGCTGCTCTGTTCGAACTGCTTTGCCTATCATTCTCCTAAGGCAGCTGGGCACCCAGGGATGAATCAACTCGTATGGTCTATGTCTCAACAATTCTGGTGGCCTAGTCTCTGTGCTGATGTATCTGCCTTTGTAGCTGCTTGTCCTGTGTGCTCAGAATAAAACACAACACCACCTTCCAGTGGGCCTCCTAAAACCCATACCCAGTGGAGAGAGGCCTTGGACCCACTTGTCTATTGATTTTATTGTGGATTTACCAAACCCCCAGGGAAGCACATTTATTCTTATGGTGGTTGACCGGTTTTCGAAAATGTCTCATTGCATTCTGCTAAAGAAGTTGCCTACATCCAAAGAACTGGCATACATTTTTGCTCGGGAGGTCTTTTGGTTACATGGGATACCTAAGGTTATCATCTCAGGGGTAGCCCGTTTGTGTCCAGGTTTTGGAGAGCCTTTTGTGCACAGTTGGGAATTCAGCTTTCCTTCTCTTTGGCATATCACCCACAGTCTAATGGGGCTGCAGAATGGGACAACCAAGCCTTGGAGCAGTTCCTACGTTGCTATATTTCTGACCACCATAACAACTGGTCAGACCTGGGTGGAGTTTGCTCACAATAGTGCCATCAATGCCGCTTCCCAATTGTCTCAGTTTATGGTAAATTATGGGTTCCAGCCATCCATGTTGCCTGACACATTTGTTCCACAAGGAATTCCTGCATTAGAGGAACATCTTTGTGCACTCCATTCCACTTGGGTGCAAGGTTCAAGAATCTTTGCAATGCGCCTGTGCAGACTCCATGCTGACCGCCGATGCCTACCTGCGCCCTCCTACCCAGGTAGGGAAAGGGTATGGCTGTCTTTTCATAACCTACGACTCTGTGTTCCCTCACTAAAACTGGCGCAGTGGTATATTGGGCCTTTACGCATTCTCCGTAGGATCAACCCAGTGGCCTATGCATTAGATCTTCCTTTGAGTCATTAAGGAGGGGGTACAGTCAGGGCTGGGCTTCTAGCAGCTCTCTTATCAGTGCTCAAGACTGCTCAGCTGTCGGTTAATTACAAGCCACTCATTGTTTCCACAGTGACTCACCTGGTTACCATTACCTGCCTCAATCGAGCCTACAGCTAGCCCCTTCTGGCTATTTAAACTGCCTTGTTCATTCTTTCATCTTGGTCAACATATCCTGTGTTCCTATATAACAAAAAAGTGAAGTGCTATTGAAATAAACGAATGATAATAAAGAGTGATAATTGATATAGCATGCACATATTGAAGTGCATTAGTGCAAAAATCCAAAATAGTGAACCGTACAAATCAATGACGATAATTAATTGAAAAAAAAGTCCAGTATATCAATAATGCACAAAATATTCATATGATGATATGATATATATATATGATGATATATTTAAATAAGTGACATCAGTTCATAAAGAATCTTGGTGCGTTGTAAGGTGAATCATTCATAAATAGTGAAGTAAGAACACTTGACCACGTGAGACCACCACCACAGGTAAAACAGGAGGCTTACCAGAAAGCCAGTGACCACCCTTATTAAGGGGGGTCAAATAAGGCTTGTTGGATCTGTGATCGGTTTGGAGACACTAATGATGCCTGGAACGATCATCCAATGTGCTGAGCTCTCACCTCCAGAGGCCTGGAACGATCCATCCAATGTGCTGAGCTCTCACCTCCAGATGATACTGGGCGATACTCCACTCCAATCCATGGTCAAAAGTGCAAGTGAATATAAAAGAAAAAAAGGAAAAACTCAAATAGCGCAATAATGCTGCAAATAATGTTTTATTGAGGGGAAATGCACTGCTGCATAAAAAGGAAATGACCCACAAACGGGTCACTCGAACGGTCAAGTAAAAAGTTGGAATTACAGTCAGATGATGGCGATCGCGTATGCGCAGAACGTGTTCCTGTTGTGACTTTTGCCTGGCTGACGTTTCTTCTGGTTCCTGATATTTGGCTTCTGACAATGCTGATTCCTGGCTTCCCGATTCTGGTTTGTCTGATTAACCACTTTGGCTTCCTAACCCTGGCTTCTGTGCTTGACTACGTTCCTGATCTGTACCGTTTTTTTACTACTACATTAAAGGTGTGATTTTTAACTGCATTTTTTGTCTCTGCCTGGTTAATGGTCCCTGAGATGCTGCACTTAACAGATATAATGGTGACCAGGAAGGCAACCTTACAGGTCTTCCTTAACCACTTCAGCCCAAGAAAGTTTTACACCGTTCCTGACCAGAGCACTTTTTGCAATTTGGCACTGCGCAAAATTTGCGTCCTTTTTTCCCCACAAATAAAGCTTTCTTTTGGTGGTATTTGATCACCACTGGGATTTTTATTTTTTGTGCTATAAACGAAAAAAGACCGAAAATTTTGAAAAAAAAATATTTTCTACTTTTTGTTCTAAAAAAATATCCAATAAACAAATTTTTTGTCATACCTTTAGGTCAAAATGTATTCAGCTACATGTCTTGGATAAAAATAATTCAATACGGGTATATTTTTTGGTTTGCGCAAAAGTTATAAAAGTTATAGCGTCTACAAACTATGGTGTATTTACTGGAATTTATGCAGCTTTTAGTATATGATTGCCCATCTCATATCTTGAAGTGCTAAAATGGCAGGGCAATACAACCCTTGTATTTGCTGAGAGGCATCTTGAACCCATTGAATATTTCATTTTTTTGTCACAAGTGATTGATTGAAGTTGTTACTAAAATGATATATTACTCACACATGCCCATTGGTATACGTGGAATTACACCCCAAAATAGATTCTAATGCTTCTCCTGAGTACGGGGATACCACATGTGTGAGACTTTTTGGGAGCCTAGCCGCACACGGGTGCTGAAAACCAACCAGCTCCTTCAGGATTTCATAGGGCGTAAATTGTTTATTTCACATCCTCACTACCTATCACAGTTTCGGAGGCCCTGAAATGTCAAGATAGCACAAACCCCTTTCTTTTGGTGGTATTTGATCACCTCTGTGGTTTTTATTTTTTGTTAAAAAAATTTAAAAAGACCGAATTTAAAAAAAAAAAAAAAATTTTTATATTTTGTTATTAAATTTTGCAAACAGGTAATTTTTTTCCTTCATTGATGTACGCTGATGAGGCGGCACTGATGGGCACTGATGGGTGGTAGTGATGGGCACTGATGGGTGGCAATAATGGGCACTGATCTGTTACACTGATAGGCAGCACTGCTAGGTGGCACTGATTGGCACCACTAGTGGGCATTGATAGGTGGCACTTGTTGGCACTGATAGGTGGCACTTATGGGCATTAATAGGTGGCACTGTGGGCACTGGCAGGTGGCAATGGCAGGGGGTACTGACAACGCTGTATCCTGACCTAGGCCAACAAGGCCCAGGCCTAGGGCAGCACTTTGCAGGGGGCAGCACGGAAAGAGTCCCCGCCGGCTTGAGCTACCCTGTTATGCCGTGTACACACGATCGCACATTCCGACAACAAAATTCTTTTATTTTTCCGAAGGATGTTGGCTCCAACTTGTCTTGCATACACACGGTCACACAAATGTTGTCGGAAATTCCGAACGTCAAGAACGCGGTGACGTATAACACGTACGACGAGCAGAGAGAAAATGAAGTTCAATAGCCAGTGTGGCTCTTCTGCTTGATTCCGAGCATGCGTGGAATTTTGTGCGTCAGGATTGTGTACACACAATCGGAATTTCCACCAACGGATTTTGTTGTCGGAAAATTTGAGATCCAGATCTCAAATTTTGTTTGTTGGAAATTCCGAAGGAAAATGTCCGGTGGAGCCTACACACGGTCGGCATTTCTGACAACAAGCTCCCATCGAACATTTCTCGTCAGAAAATCCGACCGGGTGTACGCAGCATAAGTGTAGCACCAGTCCTATGGGGCGGACTGGGCTGAGAGGCAAATTAGTCTAGCGCCCCCATAAAACAGCCTCACTGCTTCCGGTATGCGGGCGGCTGGCATTCCGCAACTGTGGGGGGCGCCGCTTCTAATTTTGAATGTCCTATCATCCTGGACCACAAACCTTCCTCACTGTGCTATATGTTTTCTGCTGCACCATTGGCATGGTTATATCTTCTTAGTCCTCTCCATAAAATTATCAGAAATTTGTGCTGAAAGTAGAACTATAGGCAACACTTTTTTTTCATTTTGGATAGCGTAAAGGAGGGTTACAAGCCCTGTCAGTTTATTTTTTACCATCCCTGTCCCATTGCAGAGATTTCCCCCCACTTCCTGCCCCATAGCCAAACAGGAAGTGAGAGGAAATCTATGCAAATTAAGTAAATCCATTGCCCCCCAGGCCCTCAGAACTAGTGTCCTCACTCGAAAATTTCAGGACGGGTCTTAAACAGCAAGGGGTGTGGCCTTGACAGGAAGGGGTGGGTCATATTTAAATTAGGGGGTGCAGGCCTAGGGCAGCACAAAAGCTAAATACACTACTGGGTACTGGTGGGCACAGATGAGGCATAATTGCCTCCTCCTATTCGGGACAGATGTCCCTTGCAGATAAGCCAGTGATCGGCTTTTTTTTCCTCCTCACGCTGTCAGTATGAGGAGAAAAAAAACAATTACCGAGCTTTTGTTTATGTTATGTGATCAGTTTTCATTGGCTGACAGCTGATCATGTGGTAAGGGGCCGGGAATGGCCCCATACTCAGATCTGTGATCACCCAAGTCTCAGTGACTTGGTGATCACAGCGCGCGCCGTGCACACCCTGCAGGGGGCGCGTACACAGGGGAGGCCGTCATATGACAGCCTCCCGGAAATTCAGGTCCGCGCTGTGGCCATCATTCGGCTATAGCGAGGATGTCAAGTGGTTAAAAGGCAAATTTATTGGTCTTTCACAAAATACAATAAACAGTGTTAACTATTGTTAATAACTAATTTTAAGCTTCTCCCTCTAAGCATATCATTTCTTTGCACTTAAAAGCACAAACAGCTCTCCTCTATAATGTTGGGAAAGCACGCTTTGTATGTCTCTCCGTAACACAAACAGAAGCTGAAGCATGTATGTCTCTCAGTAACACAAACAGAAGCAAGATGTTGAGCTCAGCAGAATCCTGCCTTGAATGCTTTTTACTCCTTTATTTATACTGTCAACATGAATTAACAAAGGAAGGTGGTGGCTTCAGAATCAGCCAGACACATCAGCCAGCACATGGTTCTGAACACGATCGTGTGCACATTCCCACTGCTACTAATGACACGAGCCATACTCCATCATGGCTCAGTGGAGCATAATTTTGTATGGTTATGCTATGGTTCCCATGTACGCAGATCTGCTTACTTAGGAGTTTAAATGTGGTCGCCATGGAGTGGCCAGTCCCTTAGTGAGGCATAAACAAACATCCTTAAAAGAGCAAACAGATCTGCCGTGTCCACGGGAAGGTTTACGCAGCCAATGGTCTTCCACCAATGTCTTTACGTGCGAATACGTTCACATGAGCGTATTACAGCAAAACTGACACTGAGGGACATCTGACAACATACATTGATAAAAATTTCCACAACAGCTCCTCCTCTTTGTTATATGCTCTCATGTGTCCCTCGGTGAATCTTGATCTTCTTCTTACACCTGGAAATGAGTCAGTCCTTACGAGTTCATAACACGGCTTGACTTATAGACTCTGTTCTTCAGGAGGGATGACTTATAGAGAGGACACGACATGGTGATTTGTAGTAATCGCCGGTCAGTCTGGGATCCTCTGTGTCTTGTACTTGGGTTGGGCTTCAGGGCATCGTCATCTGCTCGGACTCTGTTCACTCGTCCAATCAGGCAACAGTAGCACCTCATCACGGCATATAGAAGGAATAGAAACAAAAATAACATGAGTATATATACCCCTACTTCCTTCAACTATGATCCGCTGCAAAATAAAAAATTAAATCCCCAAAGATTCCCAGACCCTTAAAAGGACTTCAACCTTTACTAGCTATAGCTTTGGCTTTGCCTTGCAGGGATCTAAACCTTATTCATATGGGCCTGAACTTTGTCAATAGTATCCCCGATCCAGGTATAACAATCTTTACTTATGAATTCCCAGAAACCCCCGTTGGATGCCAACAGATACTCATGGGCCATCTTTTAATAAAAAGGTCTTGATTTGCCGTTATTCCTGAGGGAACTTCCTTGTAGCTTCAACAGTTATATGAAACATCCTATCCTCAATGGATGAGAAATTGTTCAATCGTTTCATAAGCTAAAGCCCCCACCATGTACAAGCAGGAAACCATGCTCAGACCTGGTCGGGGTTGGTGAACACTTCCCTTCCAGCTGTCCCAGCCATTCTTACCTTCTCTCACGCCATCAGATCCTCACGATCGGCAGCAACATAAGATGCTGGGACGAGTTTCACTCGGACACATGAACCTCTTGCATTAGAGGAATTATCTTATAAGCTGTAGATTAGGGATGAGCTTCGTGTTCGAGTCGAACCCATGTTCGACTCGAACATCGGCTGTTCGATCGTTCGCCGAATTGCGAACGTTATGGGCCGTTCGCGCTAAATTCGTGTGGCGCGTCACGGCCCATAATTCACTGCGGCATCGCAGTGCATTGCTGGCTGATGATTGGCCAAGCATGCACTATGACCCGCATGCTTGGCCAATCACAGCGCTGTCAGTAGAGAGAGCTGTAATTGGCCAAAGCCAGGGTGGCTTTGGCCAATTACGGCTCAGGGCATTTAGTACACACCCCACACTATATAAGGCCGCCTGCACGGCGGCCCTGTGTAGTGTGTGTTCCGGTGTGCTGAGAGATAGAGAGAGAGAGAGACAGTGTCATTTGATTTGAGTTAGATAGATTAGGCAGAACAGTCAGTCAGTTAGCTGCACTTACAGTGTATTGTGTATATATATGCATCCCAGGTGTTGCATATATATATATACACTGTATTCAGTTTAGCTAGATCCGTTCCTGTTATCTTCTATCTAGACTATTTACATTTAATGCAGTGCGTCCTGCTCACAGTGTTCAGCTAGATCCGTTCCTGTTATCTTCTAGACTATTTACATTTAGTGCAGTGCGTCCTGCTCACAGTGTTCAGCTAGATCCGTTCCTGCTATTTACATTTAGTGCAGTGCGTCCTGCTCACAGTGTTCAGCTAGATCCGTTCCTGTTAAATTCCTACTGACCGGCAGGCTTGTCTGGTTACAGTATATAAAGCTACCTGAAGAAAATTACAGGTGTTCTATTTGATCCTATTAGTACCACGGTCAGGCAGCTAGACTATTTACATTTAGTACAGTGTGTCCTGCTCACAGTGTTCAGCTAGATCCGTTCCTGTTATCTTCCTACTGACAGGCAGGCTTGTCTGGTTACAGTATATAAAGCTACCTGAAGAAAATTACAGGTGTTCTATTTGATCCTATTAGTACCACGGTCAGGCAGCTAGACTATTTACATTTAGTACAGTGCGTCCTGCTCACAGTGTACAGCTAGATCCGTTCCTGTTATCTTCCTACTGACAGGCAGGCTTGTCTGGTTACAGTATATAAAGCTACCTGAAGAAAATTACAGGTGTTCTATTTGATCCTATTAGTACCACGGTCAGGCAGCTAGACTATTTACATTTAGTACAGTGCGTCCTGCTCACAGTGTTCAGCTAGATCCGTTCCTGTTATCTTCCTACTGACAGGCAGGCTTGTCTGGTTACAGTATATAAAGCTACTTGAAGAAAATTACAGGTGTTCTATCCCAGCTTAGTGCAGCTACAGGCCATTAGTATGTCTGGAAGGCCAAGAAGGAGAGGCAGACAGTCACAAGCCAATAAGAGAGGGCAAGCAGGCTCTGTGTCTAGTGCTGGTCGTGGAGACGGTGCATCCTCATCAGCACGTGGCCATGGGACACGCTTGGCCTTTTTTTCGGCAGCTGGCCATGTTGAGCCGCAACATGCGGAAGACTTGGTCGAGTGGATGACCAAGCCGTCCTCATCCTCCTCATCCTCTCTCACCCATGCCCAGGGTGCTTTGTCTGGCAAAGCAGCGGCCTCTTCCCTCAGCTCAATGTCATCAGTGACTCCTTCCCTAGCTCCACCATGTCCTCATGAGGATTCCCTCGAACTGTTTGACCACAGTGTTGGGTACATGCTCCAGGAGGATGCCCAGCGTTTGGAAGGCTCTGATGACGATACTGAGCTCGATGAAGGCAGTAACATGAGCGCGGACAGAGGGGGTGCCCAAGAAGGACAGCAATCTGGCAGTCATGCTCCCCCTGCTGCAGCATACTGCCAGGTTTGCTCCAGTGATGAGGAGGGAGGGGATGATGAGGTCACTGACTCAACGTGGGTGCCTGATAGGAGAGAGGAGGAGGAGGAGGAGGAGGAGGAGGAGGAGGAGGAGGAGGAGGAGGCGGCAGCACATCACCAACGAGGCAGGATGCCCTCCAGGGGCCAGCCTAAGGGCAGCACATTGACTGCATCACACCCCAAAGCTCCACATGTGCAGGGCGCTGCAGTCTCTGCGCGTTATTCAAAAAGTTCTTTGGTGTGGGCCTTTTTTGAGACGAGTGCATCAGATCGCACCGCTGCTATTTGCAACATATGTCTCAAGCGTATCTCGCGTGGCCAAAATATCTCCCGCTTGGGTACCACATGCTTGACCAGACATATGTTGACCTGCCATGCAGTTCGTTGGCAAGCGTATCTAAAAGACCCACACCAAAGAACAAAGAGGATCTCTCCTTGCTCCTCATCAGCTGAGATTTCCAACCCCACTAGACCTTCAGTCCTCTCTGAGACCTACAGTGAGAGGAATGAAGGTGTAGAATTAGGTGTGTCACAGCCAAGTACTTGTGGGCAATCTGCTTTTGGTACACCGACGTCAGATTGTACCAGGCAAATTTCCCTGCCCCAGCTGCTGCACCGCCGAAAGAAGTTTGCTCCCAGCCATCCACATGCCCAGCGGTTGAATGCTAGCTTGGCAAAATTGCTAGCACTTCAACTGCTGCCTTTTCAGTTGGTAGACTCTGCCCCCTTCCGTGAGTTTGTGGAATGTGCGGTTCCTCAGTGGCAGGTACCCAAACGCCACTTTTTCTCACGGAAGGCGATTCCGGCTCTCTACCGGCATGTGGAAGGCAATGTCCATGCCTCGCTGGACAGGGCGGTCAGCGGTAAGGTGCATATTACCGCTGACTCATGGTCCAGCAGGCATGGACAGGGACGTTACCTAAGTTTCACGGCGCATTGGGTGACTCTGCTGGCAGCTGGGAAGGATGCAGGACAAGGTGCAGTAGTGTTGGAGGTTGTTCCGCCACCACGCCTCCAAAATGCTGATTGTGACACACCTCTCTCCTCCACCCCCTCCTCTTCTTCTTCCTCCATGGCCTCTTCCTCGGAACCAGCGGTGCTCCGTAGGCGTTCAAGGGGCTACGCAAGTACGCAGGCCAAAAGATGCCATGCGGTGCTTGAGCTGGTGTGCTTGGGGGACAGGAGCCACACTGGGGCAGAGGTTCTGTCAGCTCTGCAGGGGCAGGTTCAGAGGTGGTTGACGCCACGCCAACTTAAGGCAGGAATGGTGGTTTGCGACAATGGCACCAACCTCCTCTCTGCCCTCCGACAGGGACAAATGACCCATGTGCCCTGTTTGGCTCACGTCCTTAACTTGGTGGTGCAGCGGTTCTTGGGCAGGTACCCGGGCTTACAGGATGTCCTGAGGCAGGCCAGGAAAGTCTGTGTGCATTTCCGCCGGTCATATAATGCCAGTGCTCGGCTGACGGACCTCCAAAAGGAGTTTAACCTGCCCAAGAACCGCCTAATCTGTGACATGCCCACCAGGTGGAACTCAACGTTGGCCATGCTGCAGCGGCTGCACACGCAGCAGAGGGCCATCAATGAGTACCTGTGCGACTATGGCACCAGGACAGGGTCAGGGGAGCTTGGTTTTTTTTCCCCACGCCAGTGGGCCATGATCAGGGATGCATGCACTGTCCTGTCACCATTCGAGGAGGCCACGAGGATGGTGAGCAGTGACAGTGCATGCATCAGTGACACTGTCCCCCTTGTCCACCTGTTGGAGCACACGCTGCGTGGAATAATGGACAGGGCACTTGAGGCAGAACAGAGGCAGGAAGAGGAGGACTTCCTTAGCTCTCAAGGCCCCCTTTATCCAGACAGTGTTCCTGCGTGCCCGCCGATCACACAGGAAGAGGACGAGGAGGAAGAGGAGGAGGAGGAAGATTGTGTCAGTATGGAGGTGGAGCCTGGCACTCAGCATCAGCAGCAGTCTTTAAGGGATCAGTCCCAAGAAACACATGGACTTGTACGTGGCTGGGAGGAGGTGGCTGCGGACCATGTCGTTCTTAGTGACCCAGAGGACTCCGGACCGAATGCCTCAGCAAACCTACGCTGCATGGCCTCCCTGATCCTGCAAAGCCTGCGTAAGGATCCTCGTATTCGTGGTATCAAGGAGAAGGACCAATACTGGCTGGCAACCCTCCTTGATCCACGTTACAAGGGTAAGGTTGCGGACCTTATCTTGCCATCGCAGAGGGAGCAGAGGATGAAACATCTTCGGGAGGCCTTGCAGAAAGGTCTGTGCAACGCGTTCCCAGAGACTGGGAGGTTACAAACTCCTGTTTCTGGACAACGTGTTGCTGAGGCTTCGGTCAGTCAAAGAAGGAGCGGTGGAGAAGGTGGCCGTCTGACCGATGCGTTCAGACAATTTTTTGGTCCGCAGCCCCAAGGTATGATCGGTTCCAGCAACCATCGCCAGCGTCTGTTTTACATGGTGCAGGAATACCTAGGGGCAAGATCAGACTTGGACACCTTTCCCACCGAAAATCCTCTGGGTTACTGGGTCTTGAGGATGGATCACTGGCCAGAGCTTGCACAGTATGCAATTGAGCTACTGGCCTGTCCTGCATCCAGCGTTCTTTCGGAACGCACATTCAGTGCTGCTGGAGGCGTGGTAACCGATCACAGGGTGCGTCTGTCCACCGACTCGGTCGATCGGCTGACCTTCATAAAAATGAATGAGTCTTGGATCACCACCAGCTACCAAGCACCTGATGCTGATGTAACCGAATAATTTTTTTTGAAATCTCAGATCCCTTCAAAGACTGCCTATGCTGATGCTGAGTGACTATCCCTGAGTAATTATCCTCTTCCTCCTCAATCATCACGCTGATAGCTTGTAAGAACATTTTTGGTTCTGGGCGCCACCACCAGTGCCTAAGGCACAATTTTTCAGCCCCTGTTTAACAGGGGCGTGTAATTACAATTTTTGATGTAATACTTTGCAGCAGGGCTCGTTCCTGCATTCCAACTAGAGTGTCTGTGAGGGGTTGCAGTGTTGTGGCACCAGCACCAGTGCCTAGGGCCCAATTTTTCTGCCCCTGTCTAACAGGGGCGTGTAATTACAATTTTTGATGCAATACTTTGCAGTAGGGCTCGTTCCTGCGTTCCAACTAGAGTGTCTGTGAGGGGTTGCAGTGTTGTGGCACCAGCACCAGTGCCTAAGGCCCAATTTTTCTGCCCCTGTCTAACAGGGGCGTGTAATTACAATTTTTGAAGCAATCATTTGCAGCAGGGCTCGTTCCTGCGTTCCAACTAGAGTGTCTGTGAGGGGTTGCAGTGTTGTGGCACCAGCACCAGTGCCTAAGGCCCAATTTTTCTGCCCCTGTCTAACAGGGGCGTGTAATTACAATTTTTGAAGCAATAATTTGCAGCAGGGCTCGTTCCTGCGTTCCAACTAGAGTGTCTGTGAGGGGTTGCAGTGTTGTGGCACCAGCACCAGTGCCTAAGGCCTAATTTTTCAGCTGCTGTTCAACAGGGGCATGTAATTACAATTCTTGATCTAATATTTCACAGCAGGGCCCTGTGAGGGCTTACAGTGTTGTGGCCACAGCAACACCTAAGGCCCAAATTTCTGCTGAGTATATAGGGCAGGACCCTACTTTCAAACATCTAACTTACAAACGACTCCTACTTGCAAACGGAAGGAGACAACAGGAAGTGAGATGAAATCTACCCCTAGGAAGGGAAATTCTCTCCTGTAAGAGTTAATATGGGAAAACAAGTTCTCCTTTCCACTGATGCTTTCCAATCCTTGTTCCACAAAAAAACCCAAATTTTCAAAAAACATTTTTCATTGGGACAAAAAAGTGAGGTGAAATCTTCTGAAGAGGAGGAAAGACAGCAAAACAAATGTCACAGGGGTGATAACCCTTCCCTATGTTTTCCAAAAAGCTTAGAAAAGATTTTTTGGCTGGAGCTAAACACGTTAAAAATGTTCAAAATTACAAACAGATTCTACTTAACAACAAACCTACAGTCCCTGTCTTGTTTGCACCGCCTGTATACTGCTGTTCAGAGTATATAGGGCCTGGTGGCCCCACACCTTTCCTTATTTTAATTTGGGTGCGGGGTTCCCCTTAATATCCATACAAGACCCAAAGGGACTGGTAATGGACTGGGGGGTACCCATGCCGTTTGTCTCACTGATTTTCATCCATATTGCCATGACCCGACATGACATTAAACCCGCAAGCAGTTTTAAATGAGATTTTTTCCTTTAAAAATGACATTTGGTGCAGGGACTGTTCTAAACATGGGAAACACGCGTCACTTTACAGGCATACTATAGACACCCCCCAGGTACGATATTTAAAGGAATATTTCACTTTTTTTTTTTTACTTTAAGCATCATTAAAATCACTGCTCCCGAAAAAACGGCCGTTTTTAAAAGTTTTTTTTGCATTGATACATGTCCCCTGGGGTAGGACCCGGGTCCCCAAACCCTTTTTAGGACAATACCATGCAAATTAGCCTTTAAAATGAGCACTTTTGATTTCGAACGTTCGAGTCCCATAGACGTCAATGGGGTTCTAACGTTCGTGCGAACTTTCGGTCCGTTCGCGGGTTCTGGTGCGAACCGAACCGGGGGGTGTTCGGCTCATCCCTACTGTAGATCCGCATTGATGCTAAACTAAAGTTGAAGCACACTTGTGGGTTACCTAGTTGTCTGATACCAAAGCAGGCAAGAACCAGAGCTAGTTTTAAAATTATAATTAGTTTTACCCTCTAGAAATGTATAATTAAATTCTATTGACAAGTGTCTGGATTTTAATAGTTTTTCAAAACTCCTCATAATAATGTGAACATCACATATAGCATGTACCGCTGTCATTGCTGGGGCACTAGAGGTCGGTGGAGACTCAGAGTAGACCCAACCATGTGTCCTGTTCGCTTTCTAAGCTAGTTGGAAAATACACTTTAAAAATATAAATAAACAAAGATACTCATCCTTTGGTGTAGTTGAGCAGCTTCTTGCAGTGGCTGGCCTGGTCTCGTCCCTCAAACTTTTTTACAATGACCCAGTCACCTGGTTGGAAGGAATGTAAACTGGTTATTGTGTCAGGGTCCAGGAGGGACTCATGAACCCTGTGGTGGACCTTTTGAATCTCATGTTACAGTGACTGCACCTACCCCATCAGCTGAGAATGTGTGTGACAGCTGCTGAGGAAAGTACAACTCTGGTTTTGATTGACCTCCAAACAAACCTAACTCGATTGGGGTGCTGTGGTCCCTGCGTGGCTTACCATCTGGGGTGTAATACCTGGAACCATTGACAAAAAGGTTCCTATGGGAGCCTCCTTCACCGGACTGCTGCTTGCTGATTCAAATTTCAACAAAGAAAAACAGTCGTCCTACTAGGTCTCAAACTTGGCTAGAATTAGAGCAGTTAGTATTATTGGTTTGAAAATTGTCATTCTCACCACTATCATCCCCCCTTTTCCTCCTCATTACAAACTGGAGGAAGACACGCAGGGTTTAGAGTGGTGCAGAAAAACAAACAAACAATGAAACAGTGAAATAGCCTATGATACTTTTACCCTCTCTTAGGCGTGTGTATTTATGCATGTGTACAGCTATCTACATACACTTTCAGAAACTCCTTGGACATGAAAAGATACTTATAAACAAAAGTTATTATGCTATCCTTTCTATTTAACCTGCAAAGAATGGTAAACAATACAACATTTGTGTACATTGGTAAATTGTCACTGACATTCCTCAAAACCGACAATAATGAAACCCTCTGTAACCCTTACTTTCACGTTCTTACTAAAATACAACACCCGCGACACGTAAGAGGGCTGTCGCAGTAGGTTCAAACATATTCTTGTTACTACATACAAACAATGAGAAGACTAAAACATGAGACAAACATTTTAGATACAAATGTGGGGGAGATACTTCATAGTTCCCAAAACAAAAATCAAAAACAAAACAACCATATGAAATGCTACCTTCACTTTTTTAGCGATAGAAAAAAATACAATGGGAAAGACACAAGAGCATCTCGACATCTTTGCATGGACCTGCCACACAAAGTCCAAAAACAGGCATGATAATTTTTAAACACACAAACGTGTACTACACATCCATCAACTCACTCACTCACTCATACAGATTTCTGAAGCCACAGCTGAACTACTTCCAAGGTATTTTTATTCTGGGGTCTCGTACCTCCAGACATGGCCCGACCGGTCTCACGATATACAGCCTTCTAAACGTGTTTGTCCGACAACTACAAAAACACCATGAAAATCCTCCACTATCAAAACAAACACAATCTTATGGCTTCTATCTGTACCTAGATATTACAACAATAACATGGAAGCCTCCTGTTTGCTCTCTACCCAAAACTGTATTACAGTATAAAACTTTATTAAAACAACTGGAATAAAAAACTAAATGATTCTACTGGAAATGGAATTCAGTACAAAAACAGACTATATTTCACGCGAGACTAAAATCAGCAGAAACAAACAGGCAGTTGCAACAATTGAAAATTGGTCCATGGCAAAATGGTGGATGAAATCCGGACTACAACAAAATGGCCGACATTAACAAATGAAAACCAACACAAACCAAGATTTCTCCCTACAAAAACTGACTATACAATTGAGACACCAATATTAACACTTATCCCTAGACAAACACTTTAGGCTATATCAATTAGGGCCCATAAGAGTACTAAAATATAGGCATATTTAACTAAACAATATATCTAAAAATGCCAAAGTTACATAAAACATAAAATAACACACCTTAAACATACACTCTTGTTCCCAAATACAACACAATACTTGGCTCTAAAAGTTAGAAGGTCAACAGAACTCCCCTCATGCTATTACCTAGAAACCTGAGACCACAAATAGGGTGTAGCCTATTCAAGAAACAGCTCCTATTGTAATTGATGTCCCAACAATGCATGGCCGCTTGAATATTCAGCAGGCATTTTCAACTTAAAACCAAACCCTTTACTTAAAAATATTTTTACACTTATGGGGACATGTGTCTTAGTCCCATACAAAGGTAAAAACCACAATTCCTCCATTTCTTGTTCTCATATACTTCACAAACATATTACACATTACTTTATTCTGAAAGTTGGAAAGTCAACAGATACACAGGACCATCAACAATACTGGTTGCCCCTCCCCTGTTCAGCCACATGGTCAATTACATATGCAGCAGCATTTTAGCACACGGTGTCAGCCTGTTCAGTCATACACACAACATACAGTTTCACAGCCTACTCAGTCACACACAGCATTCACTTTAGGTTTGTATTAAATGGGACCTATAGAGGATTTAAATTTGGGTGCTTCCCCAATTAATAGACCTACTTACAATGACAAAAATATAACCTACAATAAAAGTCCCGTCATTATACAGAAAGCTACAAAAAAACATAAGGTTCTTTGCCTGGCAGATCTTACCTCATACAGCGGACAGAGAATCAAGATCCCGAACACAGAACAGCAAAAATGTTAAAAAAAAACTTGAAGTATGGTTGTCTTACCATAGGCCGGCCTTTGCTGGTCTGGTTCTGGATGTCTCTTCCCCCTCGAGGTCCGCTGAATTAGGAAGATCTATTGGCTTCCTTTCTGGCCCGCCATGATGTCAGGGAAATTTTAAGCTTCTCCCTATAAACATATAATTTCTTTGCGCTTAAAAGCACAAACAGCTCTCTTATATAATGCCGGGAAAGCGCGTTTTGTATGTCTCTCAGTAACACAGGCGCTGGTATCACGATGAGCTCAGCAGAATCCTGCCTTGAATGCTTTTTACTCCTTTATTTATACTTTCAACATGAATGAACAAAGGAAGGTGGTGGCTTCAGAATCAGCCAGACACATCAGTATTCTTTCAAAAGAGCCAATCACACACATGTATATATTCAAATAGAAATGCAGTAGTGATGGTCGTGTGCAAAACCGTGTGGCAAGCACATGGTTCTGAACACGATTGTGTGCACATTCCCACTGCTACCAATGACACGAGCCATACTCCATCATGGCTTAGTGGAGCATAATTTTGTATGGTTATGCTATGGTTCCCATGTACGCAGATCTGCTTACTTAGGAGTTTAAATGTGGTCGCCATGGAGTGGCCAGTCCCTTAGTGAGGCATAAACAAACATCCTTAAAAGAGCAAACAGATCTGCCGTGTCCACGGGAAGGTTTCCGCAGCCAATGGTCTTCCACCAATGTCTGTACGTGCGAATACGCTCACATGAGCATATTACAGCAAAACTGACACTGGGGGACATCTGACAACATACATATATAAAAATAAATGTAAATGTGTGGCTGGGCGACCATCGGTGTAATACGACACCTCATCCCAATAATATGAAAATCAAGCCAGAGGGAGGGAGTACAGGGATTATGGCGGTGCCAAGAGGAACACAATATACTCAAACTGAAATTAAAAAAATACTTTTATTATCAAAAATCGTTAAAACTAAACATGAAAATCACAAAGACATGGTGTGCATAATTTCTAAAATAAACGCCAACTTGTACCTGGGGGGGTGGGAAAAGGAGCTGTTCTCTAGTTCTGACCTTGCTGATTTCCTGTGCCACGTGATTTCGTGGCACAGGTATATTGATGATATCATCTTTTTTTGGTCTGGAACTCGAGAGCATCTCTCGAGATTTATGGATGCTCTGGCAGTTAATTCATATAATCTGAAGTTCACAATGGAGTGTAGCCAGAGAAGGATCACTTTCCTTGATCTGGAAATACGATTGGACTCTGACGGAAACCTTTCCTCATCCTTATATCGTAAAGAAACGTCAGGGAACACTATTTTACATGCTAAAAGCGCTCATCCTAAACCTTTGTTAAATAGTATCCCGTATAGCCAATATTTACGCATTAAACGAAACTGCACGGACGAAAAGGACTTCTTTGTGGCCTCACATGAGCTTTATGAGAGACTAAAGAGAAGAGGGTATAGCCATAATTTGCTGAAACAGGCCTTTAATAAAGTAAAAAAATTGGATCGGAAAAAACTTTTATATTCCACCAAAAATAAAGATGGTTTTCAGCCCGTTCGAGTTATAACCCAATTTTCCCAACATCATAATGAGGTAAGGAATATCTTGAATAAATTTTGGCCCCTCCTCACAGCAGATAACACTATTAAAAAATATATCCAATCCCAGCCTCAAATTACCTACCGTCGTTCTCCATCTCTACGGGACAAAATTACAGCGAGTCACCATGCACCCAAACCAGAATTTCTTTCAACAGTGTTTGGCACATTCCCTTGTGGCCATTGTGATATATGTGAGTTTATTTACGATGCACGCGAGAAACCGCTTCCAAATGGCCAGATACACAAAATTGAACACAAGGTCACGTGTCAAACTATCGGTGTAGTTTATCTTGCCACATGCACATGTGGCAGTTACTATGTCGGTAAAACTAAACGCCAATTTTGTGTAAGGATCCGTGATCATATTAAACCTCTATATAAGGGTAAGACCTCCACCTCCATCAATCGACATATAGCAAAGCACCATGACTCTGATCCCCAGGTTGTGGGATTTACAGCATTGGAACATATCCCTGCGCATGTCAGGGGTGGGGATATAGATCAAAAACTACTTCAATTAGAAACCAAGTGGATACATACTCTGGAGGCCACTAAATATCCAGGGCTCAATGAATGTATCAGTTTCAAGCCATTTCTATAGGTAGGCCCCCTTCCTCCCCCTTCCCCCTCTTTTTTTTTTTTTTTTTTTTTTTTGGGGCTGACATATCTTACCTCATCAATTTTTGATAGGACACTTTATTATTTATATTATCTTTATGTGTTGTATATATTGTTTGAGTATCCTCATATTCCTCCTTACTACCCCCTCCCCCCACTTCAGAAATTGGCCCTGATGGATCAAGATATAGCTTTCTTTTTTCACACAAAATTTCTTAATTTATCACCTATATGATTATATATAACATAGACATATTTAGGAAATACCACTGTCTTGATATCATATGGTTCCTTTGTTTATATGTCATTATGAAAGTCATTCCTGCTTGTAATTGATGAATATCTTGTACCAACAATTAATGTTACAATTTGTGAGCTGTCGGCGTGACTTGCGTGGGCACAAGCCAGGGACCATGCCCCGCTTCTATTTTTTCATCCTTATGCTTGTCAGCATCCCTATCTATGCCTTGTGTGCAGGCACGTCTTTGGGGCTTCTTTTAGATCCCTGGCTTGTTCCCGCCCACCTCCACCCCCCTTTGTGCCCCGATCGGACCCTTGCACCTCTGAAGGCTATGTGCTCCCCCCTTTAGGCCTTCGTATCACCCGCTGGGCCTTAGCTGCCCACCGGCCCCTGCACTTCTCAGTGGTGGGTGTGTACCGGATCTGGTGTTCTCAGCCTCTCACATGAGATACACCTTAGCTGTATGGACACCCAAGGGCACAGGTTATTCCTCTGCCCGCCCTTGCCACCGCACACTGGACTAGTGTCATTTCTTCCAGGTATCGCGCTGCTAGTTGCGGCGTTTGTATACTGCGTGTTGCCCGTAATGTGTTTACACGTTACCATGGACACCATCACAACGCCTTCTGGACCTTGTAGGCATAACAGTAAGCACTTTGGTACTGAGTATCTATTGTTACCATTTTCATATCAAAGTTCTCCATGCTTACACAAAAATATACCCAGCAGATTTATGCTCCACAGACCGTAACATGGCCTCTATGGGTATTTACGTCTCAATGTCACCAGAAATCGAGGT
This sequence comes from Aquarana catesbeiana, assembly GCF_042186555.1. Taxonomy (NCBI): domain Eukaryota; kingdom Metazoa; phylum Chordata; class Amphibia; order Anura; family Ranidae; genus Aquarana; species Aquarana catesbeiana. Next base: position 78,714,137 of record NC_133333.1, on the reverse strand, counting down.
GATCCAGCCAGATCATAGCTTCTCAAATTTTTTTGGCCATCCTCTGGAAGTATATGTGAGTTTGAACAGTGGTAATGCTCTATTAATTAAGTCCACCCAGAATTGGACAGAAGGGATAATAGGATTTTTCCATTTGAACGCTAGAGCCTTCTTGGCATAAAACAAAAAAAGATACGCAAAAGGGTTTTCTTATTACTAGACATTTCTTCCTCGTCGAAGTCTCCTAAGAGGCACCTCACTGGGGAGTAAATGTTTGGGAAGGCCAATCTATCCTCTAGGAATACCAGGATTGCCTTCCAAAATTGTGCTACATGCGGGCACCTTCATATCATGTGAAAGTAGTTCCCTTCCTCTTCATGACAGCGATGGCATTCAGGGGAGTCTGCTCTAACCATCTGATACAGACGAGCTGGGGTATAATATATTCTATGTAGGAAGTTAAATTGTATTACCTTGTCCCTAGCAGATATAACCGAGGGCAGAAGATCCCCCACCACCTCGGTCCATGTTTCATCAGTCAGTGTTGGAATGTCGGAGGTCCACTGTCTTGCTACTTTTTCCATTCTCTTGGATGCAGAGGGCAGGAGAAGGGAGTAGTATCTAGATATCAATTTAGTATGGTCATCCTCAAACATAAGTTTCTCTAATTTGGAAGGCAGAAGTGATACCTCCGTCAACCCAAACTGCTCTATGATCGTATGCCTCAATTGCAGGTAGCCATAAAAATACTTGTTGTGGACCTTGTATTCTAACTGAAGGTCCCATAATGTTTTAAAGACCCCTGCGGAGAACAATTGGTGTAAATATTTGATGCCGTAATTAGCCCATCGCATTCCATCAGATATTTTGTATACTTCGGGTAATTGGGGATTAAGCCAGAAAGGAACATTTGGGCGATTTATTCAACGAGGAGTCCCCCCTCTTTTTGTTGCATAGGTGAAAGATTTTGTACGGACGTTTAAGGATGCTGGCTCCAGCAATGGGGTATGGGCCATTTCTATATATTACATTTCTCAATGCTTCATAGGCGTGAACCAAGGCAGCTTGGGCGTCTACTGATGCAATGTCAAGGTCCGGAAAGAACCACCAGTGGATATGTGTCAGTTGGGCCACTAAGTAGTAACATTGGAGATTTGGCAAGGCTAGTCCCCCTTCCCCAATAGGTAGGGGCAAGGTTTCCAGAGACACCCGGGGTGGTCTCGAGCCCCACAAGAACAAGGTGATTGTCCCATTGATTTCGGTAAACAATTTTTTGGGGGATATAGATCGAAGCATGAAGGAAGATGTAAAGAAATCTAGGGCGATAACATCATTTTAACAATATTGATTCTGCCTAATAAATTCATAGGCAGTTTGGACCAGGTCTGCAAATTCATTTTCAGGCACTGCATGAGGGGTTTGAGATTATTGGGGATATAAGTTTTAAGGGGTAATTGGAGATAGAGAGCCTTGAGCATCTGCCAGGTAGAGCAGCATATTATCTGCGTACAAGGACGTTTTTTCTTCCAAGTCGTGCAGCCTACAACCCTTAAGTGTGCTATCTGCCCTAATCATGGCCGCCAACAGCTCTATTGCAATGGCAAACAGGGGCGATAAAGGGCACCCCTGTCGTGTGCCCCTGCATATTTTGAAAGGATCAGTTATGATATTGTTCACTCGTAGGCGAGCCAGAGGACTGGCATGCAGCAATCTCACCCAAGCAATAAATTTAGGTCCAAAACCCATCTGCTCGAGGGCTGCCATTTTAAGCCATTCGATAGAATCAAATGCCTTGTGGGTGTCTAAAGACACCACAATGCGCATGTCAGGATCAGGTCCCATAGACTGCAGGGCCGTGAACAGTCTGCGTAGATTACCCATTGAGCGCATTGGTATGAAGCCAGTCTGGTCAAAGTTAATGATGGAAGAAATCACCCTATTGAGTCGCCTGACAAGGAGTTTAGGTAAGATTTTAGCATCAACATTGATTAATGAGATAAGGCAATATGACTCAAAGAAATTATGATCTTTGTGTGGCATGGGAATTAGGACTATTAAAGCCTCTGTCAGGGATCTACCAGCACCAGACCGGGGCGCTTGCATGCGCCTATGCGCCGGCGCTCCCCTGTTCAGACACGGCAGCAAGCTGCTGCTGTTGCTGTGCATCAGCGCGGCGCTCGGGCGCGCGCGGGTGCGTGCGCGCGTTCGTGCGTGCGCGGCGCGGGTGCGTTCACGCGCGCGTTCGCGTTAGCGCCGGTTTGGCGCCATTTAGCACATAAAAGTTCTCCTGTTCCATGGGAACATCGCTGCTTCGTCTCAGCTCTGTGATTCTGCTTGAACCTGTATCTGATTGTCTGCTACCTGATTTGACCCGGCTTGTTTGACCATCCGACCTGCTCCAATCCCGACCCGGCTTGCCTGACCATCCTGCTGTCTGTATCTGCTACCATTGCCGACCTCTGCCTGCTCACCGACTCTGCCTTTGCCTGCTGTGATTACCTGTGCCAGTTACCTGCCGACCCGGACTGTCTGACTCTGCTTGTGCCTGCCACTCTACTTGCTGTTGCACCTTCAGCTTCAGCTCCTGTGATCCCTCACCTCCAGTGTGTCAAGTCTGCTGCTGTTCCAGTCTCCACTCACCTGCAGTCCTGCCATCCCAGGAGGGATCTCTGCCTCTTCATCAGAGCCTATACTCCAACAGGCACTCCTACCCCACTGCGCTCAGGAGACCACTGTCCCCACTCCAGTGGCTCCTGAACCAGCGTTGTATGAGAGGTCTTCTCCTACAGTCAGGCTCTCCTACCAGGTACCTAACAGTACGAAGCAGCCATGACTGAGCCTGCAGGAGATACCTCTCCCTTGAAAGAAATTTACACCCACCTTGCGGCCCTCACTCAAGCCGTGCAATCCCTCCAGGATAACTACAACAGATTGGAGGGACAGGTCCAGAACCTTGCAGGGCCTAACCCCCTGGCCTCCTCCTCAGCCGCAACCCCAGCACAGACGACTCCTGGTCCTTCCGTTGTAATGCTTCCACCTGAACCAAAGGTTCCCACTCCTGATAGATTCTCTGGAGATCAGACCAAGTTCCGGGCCTTTCGCAACGCTTGTAAGCTTTTCTTCGCATTACAGCCCCGGACTTTCTCACTGGAAGCCACTAAGGTGGGGTTCGTGATCTCCCTCCTACAAGGAGAGCCTCAGACCTGGGCCCATCGTCTACTTGAGGGGGACTCAGCACTAACCCAGTCCTTATCTTCCTTCTTTGAAGCCATGGCGCAAATATACGAAGACCCTCAACAGACTGCTACAGCTGAATCAGCTCTGTTCATGCTTCAGCAAGGCCGCAGACCTGCGGAGGACTATATCATGGACTTTAGACGTTGGAGTGCGGACACTCAGTGGAATGATGCGGCCCTGCGTCACCAGTTCCGCTTGGGTCTATCTGAAGGATTAAAGGACGAACTTGCCCGAGTGGGTGTACCAGATACTCTTGAGGCTTTGATTAACTTGACTCTTCAAATCGACCGACGTATCCGGGAACGTCGATCTGAACGATCTACTTTACAATCCCGCCCGATTTGGATGACAGCCAGAGCACCACTTCCAGCAACACGCTATGTACCCCCATCCAGTTCAAATCCAGCTAATGCCACGCCTGACTCTGCAGAACCTATGCAATTAGGACTGATGCGACCTGCCTTATCCCCTGAAGAACGGGCCCGACGCCGGCAACTCAATCTGTGCCTCTACTGCGGTGGGACTGGGCACTATGTCCTGAACTGTCCAATCAAAATAAGTAAGTGCCCGTCTTCTGTGTATACCAGTCTCTCTGCTCTGTCTGCGAATTCTACCCACATTGCCATTCCTCTGTCTTTGCAGCTGCAAGAAGGGACAATAACGATCAACGCCATCATTGACTCCGGAGCATGCAGTTGCTTTATTGATTCAAACTTTGCCAGCCAGCATAACATCCCATTACGAACCAAGACCCATGGACTCGCTGTATTTCTAGCTGATGGATCCCGCATCAGATCAGGACAAGTAACCCAGGAAACCCTGCCTCTGCCTGCTTCTACTCCCTCCCAACACAAGGAACTGCTGGTTCTTGATGCCATCTCCTCTCCTATGTTTCCCATCATCCTGGGCATTCCTTGGCTGCAGGCCCACAATCCATACATTCATTGGACATCTGGAGAAGTGAAATTCTCATCTTCTTACTGTCATGAACACTGTTTTAAGAAAGATTCGGATTCCTCATCCACCCTACTTTGTTTGGACACCGACCAGAAACTTTGGCAGGTCATACCTAAACAGTATCATGAATTCCTTGTTGTCTTCAGCAAGAAGGGGGCAGACTCTCTTCCACCGCATCGCCCCTACGATTGCCCCATTGAATTGCTGCCAGGATCCGAAATACCATTCGGACGCATTTTTCCATTGTCAGAGAAAGAACAGGAAGTACTAAAGACATATATAGATGAGAACCTGGCCAAGGGTTTTATACGCCACTCTACCTCTCCAGCTGGTGCCGGAATATTTTTTGTCACCAAGAAGGACAAGTCTATCCGTCCGTGTATAGACTATCGTGAACTAAACAAAATCACGGTCAAAAATCGGTACCCTTTACCCTTGATACCTGAACTCTTCCAAAAACGAAGGACTGCCGTCATTTTCACTAAACTTGACCTGAGAGGGGCGTATAATTTGATCCGTATCCGGGCTGGGCATGAGTGGAAGACAGCATTCCGAACCCCATTCGGGCATTATGAATACCTGGTCATGCCCTTTGGACTCTGCAATGCCCCTGCAACCTTTCAACACCTGATTAACGATGTCCTCAGGGACTTCTTAGATGTGTTTGTAACCGCATACTTGGACGATATTTTGATTTTTTCAGAATCCCGTGAATTGCATCAAGAACATGTCCGCAGGGTGTTGGGTCGTCTCCGCTTACACAGTCTGTACGCAAAAGCGGAGAAATGTGAGTTCGAACAACAGAGCATTCAATTTCTGGGGTTAATTATCTCTGCAACGGGCATCAAGATGGACCCACAAAAAGTTTCCGCTGTTCTGGACTGGCCGGTACCCTTGGACAAGAAGGGAATTCAGCGGTTTGTGGGGTTTGCGAACTTCTACAGAAGGTTCATCAGGGGGTTCTCAGCCATAATTGCACCCATCACGCAGTTAACCAAACAAAATACCCGTTTTTCTTGGAACCAATCTGCCCAAGACGCCTTCGAAAACCTCAAAAGATTATTTACTTCAGCACCTATCCTCAGTCACCCTGAACCATCTCTACCGTTTATCTTAGAGGTTGATGCCTCCGAGATTGCGGTAGGTGCGATTCTTTCACAACAGAAAGGTAGCAAAGAGATAATGCATCCTGTAGGGTTCTTCTCCCTTAAACTCTCCCCTGCAGAGAAGAATTATGACGTTGGTGACCGAGAGCTTCTCGCCATCAAGACTGCACTGGAAGAGTGGAGGTACCTGTTGGAGGGGGCTATGCATCCAGTGCTAATTTATACTGACCATAAAAACCTGGAATACTTATGATCTGCCAAGCGGTTGAAGCCTCGTCAAGCCCGCTGGGCTCTGTTTTTCTCACGTTTCTCTTTCCATATCACGTACCGCCCAGGTTAAAAAAATATTAAACCGGATGCATTATCACGTATGCATGACAATCCTAAGGACTTATCCACTCCTGACACCATCTTACCCGCAAACAGTTTTTTACTGCTACAGATTTACTTTCCCTGATTAAGGAAGCATCCTCTGAGTCAGCCAGGCCTACTGGGATTTCTTTAGTAAGAAGAGATGGTCTGTTCTGGAAGGGAAGCCAAATTTTTGTCCCTGAATATATCCGGGTCAGGGTTTTGACACTTCTCCACGATCATCCATTGGCAGGCCACTTTGGAGTTCGTAAGACCCTGGACCTAGTACAGCGTACATTCTGGTGGCCCAATCTGAAAGACTTTTGTGAAAGATATGTCAAATCCTGTTCCATCTGCAGTCAGAATAAGTTATCCAGGAATCGAGCTTGGGGCCTATTGAAACTGTTACCTGTACCCGACAGACCATGGAAGATGATTTCTATGGATTTTATTGTGGAGCTTCCATGTTCTGAAGGTTGCTCAGCCATCTTTGTAGTAGTGGACCGTCTAACCAAAATGGCTCATTTTCTACCATTAAGGGGAACCCCGTCTGCCACCGAAACAGCTCGCATATTTATCAAGGAGATCATCAGACTTCATGGAGTACCTGTAAACATAATTTCTGATAGAGGGGTTCAATTCACCTCTCGTTTCTGGAGATCCCTGTGTGAAACCCTAAAGATTGAATTGGCCTTGTCCTCGGCCTATCATCCTCAAACGAATGGTCAGACAGAAAGGACTAATCAGACCCTGGAACAATATATCAGATGTTTCACATCTTTCACGCAAGATGATTGGGTATCTCTTCTACCCTTAGCAGAATTTGCGTACAATAATGCCAAACATTCTGCTACCGGTCAATCTCCTTTTTTCGCCAATTACTGCTTTCACCTAACCTTTCTACCAGATTTCCTTTCAGAGTCTTCGGTTCCAGCAGTACAAAGTACAGTGGAGTTCCTCAGTCACAACAGCCGGTTGTTGCAGGAAACAGTGTCCAAGGCTCAGGCAGATGGTAAGAGAATCTTCGACCGGAAAAGAAGGGGGGAACTGAACTTACAAATTGGAGACCAGGTATGGCTTTCTACCGTTAATATCAAATTAGCATGTCCTTCTAAGAAGTTGGCACCTAGATTCATGGGACCCTTTCCAGTTAGAAGGAAAATCAATGAAGTATCTTATGAACTGACTTTACCTGATTCATTTAAAATTCATCCGGTATTCCATGTATCTCTGCTCAAACCTGTTGTCCCTGATCCCTTTCCTGCTAGAGGGACAAGACCTCCTGAACCTGTTGTAATTAATGGCAGCGAGGAATTTGAAGTTGAGGCTATCCTTGATTGTAGAAGAAGGCAAGGGCAAAACCAATTCTTAATCAAGTGGAAAGGCTACGGCCCAGAAAGTAACTCGTGGGAACCGGACAGTAATGTGCATGCTAGGCGTTTAGTACGTGCCTATTTTTCCACTCACCCTGAGAAAAAGAGGTTGTTGGGCATCCGGAGGCTGCCCCTTGGGGGGGGGGGCAATGTCAGGGATCTACCAGCACCAGACCGGGGCGCTTGCATGCGCCTATGCGCCGGCGCTCCCCTGTTCAGACACGGCAGCAAGCTGCTGCTGTTGCTGTGCATCAGCGCGGCGCTCGGGCACGCGCGGGTGCGTGCGCGGCGCGGGTGCGTTCACGCGCGCGTTCGCGTTAGCGCCGGTTTGGCGCCATTTAGCACATAAAAGTTCTCCTGTTCCATGGGAACATCGCTGCTTCGTCTCAGCTCTGTGATTCTGCTTGAACCTGTATCTGATTGTCTGCTACCTGATTTGACCCGGCTTGTTTGACCATCCGACCTGCTCCAATCCCGACCCGGCTTGCCTGACCATCCTGCTGTCTGTATCTGCTACCATTGCCGACCTCTGCCTGCTCACCGACTCTGCCTTTGCCTGCTGTGATTACCTGTGCCAGTTACCTGCCGACCCGGACTGTCTGACTCTGCTTGTGCCTGCCACTCTACTTGCTGTTGCACCTTCAGCTTCAGCTCCTGTGATCCCTCACCTCCAGTGTGTCAAGTCTGCTGCTGTTCCAGTCTCCACTCACCTGCAGTCCTGCCATCCCAGGAGGGATCTCTGCCTCTTCATCAGAGCCTATACTCCAACAGGCACTCCTACCCCACTGCGCTCAGGAGACCACTGTCCCCACTCCAGTGGCTCCTGAACCAGCGTTGTATGAGAGGTCTTCTCCTACAGTCAGGCTCTCCTACCAGGTACCTAACAGCCTCTCTGAGTGAGTTTGGAAGTATACCTTTCTCAAAGGCATCATTGTACACTTCCAGTAATTTTTGTGCTAAGAACTCCTGGCACGTACAGTACCACTCCACTGTATATCCATCCAACCCCAGTGTTTTGTTAGGATGGAGAGAGTGCATCGCCTCCCCTATCTCCGAGACAGAGACTGGGAGATCTAGCTCCGCCGCTGCCTCCGGAGACAGAGCAGTAAGTGGAATCTGCTCCAAAAAACTCTGCACCTCTGCTGTATGCTATCTCACGGAGGAGGAGTACAGAGTAGTATAAAATTGGAGGAATGCACTCGCTATATCCTCCGGGGAGGTACGTAAAGTTTGGTGTTCATCATAGATTTGGGGATTAGACACAAGTGCATTTTGCGAATGGGCTAAGTAAGCTAGTAATTTACTCTCGTCTCCGAATTCGAAAATTTGTTGAGATTGATAAAGTAATTTTTTCGGAGTTTTTTCCATCAATACCAGCTCCAGTTGTCGAGCAAAATCTCGCCATACCCTAAAGTTAGAGGAGGATGGATTTCTAATATATTCTACCTCAGCATCCGTGGCCGTTCGTTCACATTCCTTAACCACTTGCCGACCGCCTCACGCATATATACGTGAGCAGAGCGGCACGGGCAGGCAAAATCACGTACCTGGTACGTGATTGCCTTCCCGCGGGCGGGGGGTCCGATCGGACCCCCCCCCGGTGCCATCGGCGGTCGGCGTTTGGTTGGAAGCGATCAGAGATGAGGGGGAGACCATCCGATCGTGGCCCCCCCCTCGCGATCGCTCCCAGCCAATGAGAAACATCCCCTGCCTCTGTATAGTACACACAGGCAGAGGATGTGATGTCATCTCTCCTCGGCTGGCCAGTTTCCGTTCCAGCGCCGAGGAGAGAAGACATGTAAGTGCACAACACTACACACAACACAGTAGAACATGCCAGGCACACTAAACACCCCCGATCCCCCCCCGATCGCCCCCCGATCCCCCCCCAATCACCCCCCCCCGTCACAAACTGACACCAAGCAGTTTTTTTGTTTTGTTTTGTTTTTTTCCTGATTACTGCATAGTGTCAGTTTGTGACAGTTAGCAGTGGTAGGACAGTTAGTATTAGCCCCCTGTAGGTCTAGGGTACCCCCCTAACCCCCCTAATAAAGTTTTAACCCCTTGATCACCCCCTGTCACCAGTGTCGCTAAGCGATCATTTTTCTGATCGCTGTATTAGTGTCGCTGGTGACGCTAGTTAGGGACGTAAATATTTAGGTTCGCTGTCAGCGTTTTATAGCGACAGGGACCCCCATATACTATCTAATAAATGTTTTAACCCCTTGATTGCCCCCTAGTTAACCCTTTCACCACTGATCACCGTATAACTGTTACGGGTGACGCTGGTTAGTTTGTTTATTTTATATAGTGTCAGGGCACCCGCCGTTTATTACCGAATAAAGGTTTAGCCCCCTGATCGCCCGGCGGTGATATGCGTCACCCCAGGCAGCGTCAGATTAGCACCAGTACCGCGAACACCCACGCACGCACCGTACACGCACCGTACACCTCCCTTAGTGGTATAGTATCTGAACGCATCAATATCTGATCCGATCAGATCTATACTAGCATCCCCAGCAGTTTAGGGTTCCCAAAAACGCAGTGTTAGCGGGATCAGCCCAGATACCTGCTAGCACCTGCGTTTTGCCCCTCCGCCCGGCCCAGCCCAGCCCACCCAAGTGCAGTATCGATCGATCACTGACACTTACAAAACACTAAACGCATAACTGCAGCGTTCACAGAGTCAGGCCTGATCCCTGCGATCGCTAACAGTTTTTTTGGTAGCATTTTGGTGAACTGGCAAGCGCCAGCCCCAGGCAGCGTCAGGTTAGCGCCAGTACCGCTAACACCCAAGCACGCACCGTACACCTCCCTTAGTGGTATAGTATCTGATCGGATCAATATCTGATCCGATCAGATCTATACTAGCGTCCCCAGCAGTTTAGGGTTCCCAAAAACGCAGTGTTAGTGGGATCAGCCCAGATACCTGCTAGCACCTGCGTTTTGCCCCTCCGCCCGGCCCAGCCCAGCCCACCCAAGTGCAGTATCGATCGATCACTGTCACTTTTTTTTGTAGCGTTTTGGTGAACTGGCAAGCGCCAGCGGCCTAGTACACCCCGGTCGTAGTCAAACCAGCACTGCAGTAACACTTGGTGACGTGGCGAGTCCCATAAGTGCAGTTCAAGCTGGTGAGGTGGCAAGCACAAGTAGTGTCGCGCTGCCACCAAAAAGACAAACATAGGCCTGTCGTGCCCATAGTGCCCTTCCTGCTGCATTCGCCAATCCTAATTGGGAACCCACCGCTTCTGCAGCGCCCGTACTTCCCCCATTCACATCCCCAACCAAATGCAGTCGGCTGCATGAGAGGCATTTATATGTCCTCCCGAGTACCCCTACCCAACGAACCCCCCCAAAAAAGATGTGTCTGCAGCAAGCGCGGATATAGACGTGACACCCGCTATTATTGTCCCTCCTGTCCTGACAATCCTGGTCTTTGCATTGGTGAATGTTTTGAACGCTACCATTCACTAGTTGAGTATTAGCGTAGGGTACAGCATTGCACAGACTAGGCACACTTTCACAGGGTCTCCCAAGATGCCATCGCATTTTGAGAGACCCGAACCTGGAACCGGTTACAGTTATAAAAGTTACAGTTACAAAAAAAAAGTGTAAAAAAAAAAAAAAAAAAACACAAACAAAAATAAAAAAAAATAGTTGTCGTTTTATTGTTCTCTCTCTCTCTATTCTCTCTCTATTGTTCTGCTCTTTTTTACTGTATTCTATTCTGCAATGTTTTATTGTTATTATGTTTTATCATGTTTGCTTTTCAGGTATGCAATTTTTTATACTTTACAGTTTACTGTGCTTTATTGTTAACCATTTTTTTGTCTTCAGGTACGCCATTCACGACTTTGAGTGGTTATACCAGAATGATGCCTGCAGGTTTAGGTATCATCTTGGTATCATTCTTTTTAGCCAGCGGTCGGATTTCATGTAAAAGCAATCCTAGCGGCTAATTAGCCTCTAGACTGCTTTTACAAGCAGTGGGAGGGAATGCCCCCCCCCCCCCACCGTCTTCCGTGTTTTTCTCTGGCTCTCCTGTCTCAACAGGGAACCTGAGAATGCAGCCGGTGATTCAGCCAGCTGACCATAGAGCTGATCAGAGACCAGAGTGGCTCCAAACATCTCTATGGCCTAAGAAACCGGAAGCTACAAGCATTTTATGACTTAGATTTCGCCAGATGTAAACAGCGCCATTGGGAAATTGGGGGAGCATTTTATCACACCGATCTTGGTGTGGTCAGATGCTTTGAGGGCAGAGGAGAGATCTAGGGTCTAATAGACCCCAATTTTTTCAAAAAAGAGTACCTGTCACTACCTATTGCTATCATAGGGGATATTTACATTCCCTGAGATAACAATAAAAATGATTTAAAAAAAAAAAATGAAAGGAACAGTTTAAAAATAAGATAAAAAAGCAAAAAAATAATAAAGAAAAAAAAGCACCCCTGTCCCCCCTGCTCTCGCGCTAAGGCGAACGCAAGCGTCGGTCTGGCGTCAAATGTAAACAGCAATTGCACTATGCATGTGAGGTATCACCGCGAAGGTCAGATCGAGGGCAGTAATTTTAGCAGTAGACCTCCTCTGTAAATCTAAAGTGGTAACCTGTAAAGGCTTTTAAAGGCTTTTAAAAATGTATTAATTTTGTTGCCACTGCACGTTTGTGCGCAATTTTAAAGCATGTCATGTTTGGTATCCATGTACTCGGCCTAAGATCATCTTTTTTATTTCATCAAACATTTGGGCAATATAGTGTGTTTTAGTGCATTAAAATTTAAAAAAGTGTGTTTTTTCCACAAAAAATGCGTTTGAAAAATCGCTGCGCAATTACTGTGTGAAAGAAAAAAATGAAACACCCACCATTTTAATCTGTAGGGCATTTGCTTTAAAATAATATATAATGTTTGGGGGTTCGAAGTAATTTTCTTGCAAAAAAAAATAATTTTTTCATGTAATCAAAAAGTGTCAGAAAGGGCTTTGTCTTCAAGTGGTTAGAAGAGTGGGTGATGTGTGACATAAGCTTCTAAATGTTGTGCATAAAATGCCAGGACAGTTCAAAACCCCCCCAAATGACCCCATTTTGGAAAGTAGACACCCCAAGCTATTTGCTGAGAGTCATGTCGAGTCCATGGAATATTTTATATTGTGACACAAGTTGCGGGAAAGAGACAAATTTTTTTTTTTTTTTTTGCACAAAGTTGTCACTAAATGTTATATTGCTCAAACATGCCATAGGGATTTGTGAAATTACACCCCAAAATAAATTCTGTTGCTTCTCCTGAGTACGGGGATACCACATGTGTGGGACTTTTTGGGAGCCTAGCCGCGCACGGGACCCCGAAAACCAAGCACTGCCTTCAGGCTTTCTAAGGCCGTAAATTTTTGATTTCACTCTTCACTGCCTATCACAGTTTCGGAGGCCATGGAATGCCCAGGTGGCACAAACCCCCCCCCAAATGACCCAATTTTGGAAAGTAGACACCCCAAGCTATTTGCTGAGAGGTATAGTGAGTATTTTGCAGACCTCACTTTTTGTCACAAGGTTTTGAAAATTGAAAAAAGAAAAAAAAAAAAAATTTTTCTGGTCTTTCTTCATTTTCAAAAACAAATGAGAGCTGCAAAATACTCACCATGCCTCTCAGCAAATAGCTTAGGGTGTCTACTTTCCAAAATGGGGTCATTTGGGGGGGGGTTGTGCCATCTTGGCATTTTATGGCCTTCAAAACTGTGATAGGTAGTGAGGAGTGAAATCAAAAATGTGTGCCCTTAGAAATCCTGAAGGTGGTGCTGGGTTTTCGGGGCCCCGTACGCGGCTAGGCTCCCAAAAAGTGCCACACATGTGGTATCCCCGTACTCAGGAGAAGCAGCTGAATGTATTTTGGGGTGCAATTCCACATATGCCCATGGCCTATGTGAGCAATATATCATTTAGTGACAACTTTTTGTAAATTTTTTTTTTTTTTTTTTTTTTTTTGTCATTATTCAATCACTTGGGACAAAAAAAATAAATATTCAATGGGCTCAACATGCCTCTCAGCAATTTCCTTGGGGTGTCTACTTTCCAAAATGGGGTCATTTGGGGGGGGTTTGTACTGCCCTGCCATTTTAGCACCTCAAGAAATGACATAGGCAGTCATAAACTAAAAGCTGTGTAAATTCCAGAAAATGTACCCTAGTTTGTAGACGCTATAACTTTTGCGCAAACCAATAAATATACGTTTATTGACATTTTTTTTACCAAAGACATGTGGCCGAATACATTTTGGCCTAAATGTATGACTAAAATTTAGTTTATTCGATTTTTTTATAACAAAAAGTAGAAAATATCATTTTTTTTCAAAATTTTCAGTCTTTTTCCGTTTATAGCGCAAAAAATAAAAACGGCAGAGGTGATCAAATACCATCAAAAGAAAGCTCTATTTGTGGGAAGAAAAGGATGCAAATTTTGTTTGGGTAGAGCATTGCATGACCGCGCAATTAGCAGTTAAAGCGACACAGTGCCAAATTGTAAAAAGTGCTCTGGTCAGGAAGGGGGTAAATCCTTCCGGGGCTGAAGTGGTTAAGTTTCTATTCCCTGTCCATTCTAATTTTCTTAATGACCTCTGAAGTGGAGCCCCTAAGGGTAGCTTTAAATGCATCCCAGGTGACACCCAGGGCAACATCATCTCTGTTATCCTTCCAAAACTCACCGATAGCGGTGGTAGAAGATCTTTCAAAATATTCCTCTTTTAGCCACAGGGGGCTCAGTCTCCATAGGTTATACCCTGATGAATGACCAACAGTCACCATTAATGATAAGGGGGAATGATCCGAAATTGCCCACGGAAGATATTGTACCGCCACCACCCTGGGTAAAATATCCTTAGTTATAAAGCACATATTTGGCCTTGAGAGCGTATTGTAGGTGGAGGAATAGCAAGAAAAAGCCAGAGTATCTGGGTTTTTCCATCTCCAGGCCTCCACCATGCCATATTGAGACATACAGGCCGCTAGTGGAGAGCTGCAGCTGGATTTGGCATTCAGTCTATCTTTCTCAGGAGAGAGCGCAGAGTTTAGATCACCGGCCAGAATAATTGGGCCTTCCGCCACCTGCAGTACCCCCGTCAACACAGCCTCCCACACCGCCAACGTAAACGGCGGAGGAATGTATACGGTCACAAAAGTAAATGGTGTATCATTAATAAGGAGGGCCACCACCACAAACCTCCCGTACAGGTCCATGACAATGGTCTTAAGAGTACATCATAAAGATTTGGACACCAGTATGGAGACCCCCCCAGCGTAATTAGAGTACAAGGAGTGAAAGGCTTGACCCATAATGCCGCGTACACACGATCGCACATTCCGACAACAAAATCGATGTTTTTTTCCGACGGATGTTGGCTCAAACTTGTCTTGCATACACACAGTCACACAAAGTTGGACGGAAATTCCGAACGTCAAGAACACGGTGATGTACAACACGTGCGACGGCACTGGAAAAGGGAAGTTCAATACCAAGTAAGCCACCCTTTGGGCTCCTTCTGCTAATCTTGTGCTAGTAGAAGTTTGGTGAGAGACGATTCGCGCTTTTCAGACTCGTGCTTTTCAGATCGTTATTACTGCTCTTCAGTTTGTGCTTGTGGGTTCGTATCTGTTCTTCAGTGCGTGTAGTAAGTTCGCATTTGTTTGTCAGCGTGTATTATTATTATTATAGTACGTATTTGATTTGCAGTTTGTTCTCGTCTGCTCATTTCTGAATTTCAGCTCGCTCTTCTCAGGCCTTTCTGTTTTTCAGTGCGTTCTGTTAGTTCGTTCTGACCAGCCGACCGTTTTGAAGGCATGTTGCGGTTACGCATTCGTCGTAGATTTTGTGCTATGCGGGGGGCTTGGTGTTGGGGTTTTTGCTTTGACCCAAGCCGAGTCCATGAACAGGGTGGGGAGGAGTTCATGGACCAAGAATTGGTTGCTCCAGCCTGATCAATTCTCTCATATGCCTTTGTTGAGGGAGATCCGTGAGAATAATCCTGATGATTTCAGGAATTATCTCTGGATGACAAACCCTGTTTTTCACCATTTGTTGGCTTTGCTGTCCCCCTATATTAGCAGGCAGGACACCTGCATGCGGCAAGCCATCACTCCCGAGCAGAGGCTAGTCGCCACATTGGGGTACTTGGCAATGGGGAGAAGTCTCCAGGACATCAAGTTCTCGACAGGTATCTCCCCCCAGGCTCTGGGGATCATTATTTCAGAGACCTGTTCTGTCATCATTCAGGTCCTGCAGAAGGACTATATTAGGGTAATTTTTCTCCTTTAACAGCACATTCTATTTATTTCATGTTTGCTAATGTATTGTATTTTATTCATCATTCCCCAAATATCATGATTGTAATATGCTGTGAATGTCCCCTTTGTCCTCATGCATGCTGGAAGCTTTTAAACTTCCTTTTTTGGCCTTCATGCATATTTGCCTTCACTAACCTCCCCAGCATGCTATCCTGGGCCCATACACACCTAGCCTAGTCACTTAACAATGTATTTTGTCAGCTCTATTGTAGTGCTTTACCCTAAACACCCCCTAAAATGTGTACAAATGTTATTTGTTTGCTTAAATTCATGCAGAGTGCCAGAGGCTTTTTTTGGGGTCCCAAAATAATTTGGAACCCTCCTTCCCCCAACCGCTAAGTCAACCCATACCAATTCTCTATCTGCTGACTTTGCCCAACCCATACACACTATACCTACCTCTTTTGCGGTCATATTTATGGATGAATTCACCAAAGCATGTAGTGAAAGGTCCTGCCTGAATACTTTCAAATGGTACTGTTTAAAGTTTTGTTCTCCTATTATCTTGATAGGTAATTGCAGAATGTAAAAATGTGCTTCAATTTGTACAGTGTGTATTCATATTTTTGTATTATGACACTTCTTACCTGTCCATTGGGCTGCCAATAGTGTAAAGTAAGGAGGGGCTGGCCAAAGAAACACACATTATTTATGTATTCAGCTCTCAATTAAATGCAGAGGGTTACCTGTCCAAAACATCTCCCCCCCATAAAATTTTTACAATGGGCCTTCAGAGGGGGTGAGGAATCTGATAAGTGGACCTTATATTTTTTGTCTTTAAGTACTCCTTAAAATAAATGTTATACTGATGTTGGCCAAGAATGTTTGTGTCTAATCTGCTTGCAATGTTATGTGCAAAAGTACAAATTTTTTTTTCTTGTTCCTGTATGTGGACCTGGGGAAAAATGCCGGATGTCGGAAGGTGGAGTCATCGTCCACACGGAGTTTTACCGACGGCTCCAGAATAGCAGCTTGGGCTTGCCATCTCCAGAAGACAATGTGGAAGAACTCCCGTTCATCTTCGTCGCGGATGAAGCATTTGCACTGGGGGAATAGCTTATGTGGACATTCCCTATAAGGACCCTCACCCCGGACCAGAGGGTTTTTAATTAACAGCTGGCCAGAGCCAGAAGAGTGGTGGAGAATACTTTCGGGATAATGGCCAGCCGGTTCCGCCTATTTCTGACACCAATCCACATGGCAGAATATAAACTCAACCATATTGTGCTTGCCTGCTGCATTATGCACAATTTTCTTAGAAAAAATGCTACAAACTATGTGGCCTCCGTTGGGACGGAGGCCGGTTTTCCTGATCCCTTAACCCTGACGGCACTTGAAGCTGGCCGTCCTGGCTTGCCCCCCAAAGCGCCCGTGAAGTGAGACAAAAATATCTGGAGTACTTTGCTGGTAGGGGGCCATTGATATGCCACACAATCAAGAAACATTTAAAAATACATTTGGATAAACAGAAATAATATTTCCTTGTATTTACTGCTTGTGTTTCTTTCTTTTGTGATTTTCTGGTAGTCATGAAAATGGCCTGATTGTAGCAAATCAAAAAGCTCTGTGGGAGTTATTTACTAAAGGAAAATCCACTTGGCACTCCAAGTGCACTGCAAAAGTGCACTTGAAACTGCAATGAAAATGCACTTGGAGTGCAAAGTGGATTTGCCTTTAGTAAATAACCCCCATTGTCACTGTAAACATCAACTTAATACAAAAAAAATGCTTGAGCAGTGAAATAAGAAGCCACACATTGTTGAGTAGAAAACATTTTACTCAAAAGCACATTCACATGTGCGTTAGAAAAGGGTTTTTGAACAAACCAACATCTTTGTTGTTAGAAATTAGAAATAGTCTTTTTTTTAGTTCAACAGGCATGTTTCTAAACAGAACATACACAACTCGGGAACTTACAAAGTTCAACTTTGACAAAGTGGTGGCAATATTAGACATTAGTATGTCCAAACTTTGCTGATATTGCCTTCATCAGATGGGGTGATGTCACCCCTGTAAAAGCCAAATTTTGAAGATGCACACAAATTGGGATTCAAAATGGGGATTTCCCTTCTGATCCCATGCCTAATGTCAACATGTGCTAGCTCCCATCATGGCTGATCAATGGACGTGTTTTGGGGGTGCAACCCCTTCCTCTCACCTACTTCAGTTGCGAGGAAGGGGTTGCACCCACAAAACGTGTACATTGATATCCCGTGATGGCAGGTAGCACATGTTGACACACCCGTGTGCATCTTCAAAATTTGGCTTTTGAAATACTTTAAAACTTTTAAAAGCAAAAATACACAGTACAATTATTGGTGTGTTTTATATTCTGCCTAAAATATCAATATTGTTCTTCATTTTTTGTTGAACATCATTGATGTTTTCCTTTATCTTTTCTAAATCATGATTGCACCCCAATATCTCTCCGATGAGGATCTGGGTACTTTCACTTGTGAAATGAGAGTCTTGTTCCACAACATCCACATCACCTAAAAATAAATAAAAAAACACACCATGTATTATAAAAATGCAGGCATACATTTATTACCTGAAGCTGTGGTCTCAGACACTCACCTGTTGTGGTCACTATTTCGCCTGCTTCATAAACCTCTCCCTCCTCATCCTCTGCTTGTGGTTTTGGGATTTCCCCCTCTTTTGGAGGTCGGGGGTCCCCTGGTGACCTCTGATGTCCCGAGTCTTTTCTCCCCTATGTGAATAAAAAAAAGGTATACTTAGCACACAGATATTTGAGGGTAGTAATAGGAATATGAAACATTGCTTGGAAGTTTCGTAAAATTGTCTGTTTTGGCAGAGCTCCAAGCTGAAGAATTTTTTATTTCCTTTCTAAAGCTGGAATACTTACCTTTTTTGTACAATTTTCACACATGGAGACACCCCTAGTATCCACTGGAGCACCTATGTGGGACACCCTAAAAAGGTTGTTCTGGTGTCCCACACTAGTGCTCCTGTGTCCAGATGTGTAAACAGCTGCTGAGTGTCCTCTCCTAACCTTGAATCAAGTTTCCATTTAATTCTAGTTACAAACCCATGCAGACAACAAACTTCTTTTAATACAAATAGGCCTGAACAAATGTAGTTTACCTGTATCTGCCAAAAACATCTTATAAGTGGGCAAACGAACAATGTTTCCTACGACCGATTACTGTGCCATGAACATGAAAGTTGCCATTTTAAAATGTACAACAGTAATGAAAAGCACATGGAGCAGCATGCAAGTAATAATAATAATAGGAACACACGACAACTACATACTTTTTTGAAGAACTCTCTTGATTCTTCTGTATTGATCTTGCTCCCTCAATTTCAGTTCTGACCAGCATTTCCTCAGTTGATCCTTGGATCGCCGTACCCCAAAATTCCGACGTAGACTCTTCACAACTTTAGTCATGATCTTGGTCTCTAACACATTTGGGTTTAGGTAAGATCCATACTTCCCATCATAGTCGGCCCTCTTCAAGATGTCCACCATCTCCACCATCTCTTCAAAGGACATATTTGAGGCCTTAAATCTCCTCCGGGATTGGGGGGTTTGTGACTCCGGGCTTTCATCATTGCTGCTCTCCTCTGCATGCACCTGCTGTGTCTCCGCCATGTTCTCTACCCACTGCGCCGAAAGAGAAGGGGCAGGGAATAGACTAGAAAGAACATCAGGGGCGGGGTTTCACGCATGCGCAGTGTATATAAAGCGTAACATGCGTGCGTCGTACATACGATCTGTGAGTGGAGGACGGTGTATCGGAAGCAACGATCATTCTAACGAAGGTAAAATTTAACTTGGTGCATCAGTGGCCTATACTGCTTCTAGATTGAGGCCTATATATATTGGGTCAAGATTAAGAGAGTTTCGCCTGATATTAGGGTTTGTCTTGTGTTGTGTCTTGCAGTGAAAATGGATGGGTTCAAAGACCACAGCTTTCTACCAATATTCATAGACAAGTACAGGGAGCTATCAATAGGAATGGTGCAGCGCTAAAAAATATTAATGTAAAAATGTCCCAATAACAACCAAAATAAATATGGTCAAACAAAAGTCCTCTCCGTCAGGAAGAAATAATACTCTAATCAGCTAGATCCATATTGAAAGGAGACACAGAAGAGAGATGAAAACACCGTCACCAACACCCAAACAAACTGAACCTTACCATCAGTGTATGGGTTATACAAGTGTGTAGAAAAAAGGGCAGTCTTCATAGAATAAACCAACAATCTTCTAATGGAGTAGCACCAACATATTGCCCTCTGAACTAAATGGAAGGCTTTAGATCTCCTTTTGGTAGCTGGATATTAAACCAAGTATACTCCAGTATGCATATGCACCTCAAGATCGTGGTACGTAGGGAATAAAAAGAAAACGCTCATTGCGCAATCTCCGTAAACAAGGATAATTTATTGAAAAGATAAAAACCACTCACATTTAGTAAGAAGGTATACAACAGTGTGAAGCGTCCAGTGCTTCTAACCACAAAGATGGCCGCCGTGTCACCGTCCTACTGCTTCCTGCCTTGCCAGTCTCTATCATCGCCCAACGTTTCGTCATCGTCTTCGTCTTCAACGACCAATGCACAGGTATAAATATAAGTTCTTTTTGTTCATTAGCATATATACAGATTTGTTACAATTGGCATTACAACTTGACGCATTACTCCAAACAGCTGTATTTCACCTCTCCCATGTTCCACCACCGCAACCTGTTTCTTGCATATTATATATGCAGTATATTTTCCCCCCATCCTTTCTAAAGACACTGCAGAAGTCTGGACATCACAAGTTCTCTTGGACTTAAACCTGGTGTGTCCAACCATCGTGACCATATACGTTCAAACCTACCCGTGTATGTATTTTTCTATAATGAGGGTTTTTCCCATGTGTGCTATCCAGGAAGTGCTAGTAGGTGGCGAGGTGGACTTCCAGCCCATTAGAATAAGTTTCCTGGCCTGAAATAGTGCCCTGGAGAATGCGACCCTGGTCAATTCCTCAGGGATCACCTCCTCCAGAACTCCCAATATGCAACACATAGAGTCTGTAGGTACTTTTGCCTGAAACACTCCATTGAGTGTACCAACTACCTTGCTCCAGTAACGATGGAGTTTCGGGCAGCGCTATAGGAGGTGAATAAGGTCCCCATCGTGCTGCCAGCATCGACAACCCTGCCCATCCTATGTAGTTTTGTCGGGGTGTAGTGCACTCTCAATATTATATACAATTGGGAGACTTTTTGTGCAACATTAAGGGAGCATGTGGCTTTGGATTGTAGGGCTATGGATTGTGATCCCCTATAATTTGACCAAGTGGTGTGGGAAAGCAACGTCACACCGTGAGCGCGCCATCTAGGCCCCTGCTGTAGTTTTCCCAACTCAACATATGTACGATTACCCCATATTGGGCTGAAATCCGTAAATCCTTGCACCACTTGGAGTTGTCTGACCTTATTCCATATTTTCGGCTGGCAAATAGTTGATGTGTGCCCTGGGATAAAGGCTTTGCCAATTTTAGCAGTTTCTCCAGCGTTGCCTTCCTCTTTATTTTGTTATGACCCCCTAATAAATGGATATTTTTTTTCAGAAATACTTGCCTATATGTTTTACTTAAAAAAGGACAGTTTGTGATTAGGCAGGTACATTTCAAAAATACAATAACAAGGGACACCAACACCAACCAACCTCCTTGAGATTAAAAAATACTAGATAATAATAGTGTTGTGGTAACTTGACGCACAAAATGAGAAAAATATTCAGGAGATCACTATAAAAAAAAATAGTAGATATTGATAAAAAAAAAACAAAAAAATTAAAAAAACAATAAATTATAAACATTATTATGGAGATCTGATGAAAATAAAAAATAATATGATTCATGAGATCACGAGAAATAATAAAGAAATCAGGTTGTCAGAACTCTGTGTGAATATGAGCAGCAAAACAACTTCATTATTCTAGCATTATAAAGAAGAAGAGAATGCGCTGCATTAAACTAATTTAAAAAATTGCAGCGTGACGATTGTGCTATCTCCATTACGAACACTAGTTTTACCAGACTGAGAGCTGCCGTCTCGTAATTTATTCTGTGCATGCGTGGCACTTTGTGCGTCGGAAATGTGTACACACGATCAGAATTTACGAGAACTGATTTTGTTGTCGGAAAATTTAAGAACCAGCTCCCAAATTTTGTGTGACGGAAATTCCGATGGAAAATGTCCGATGGAGCCTACACATGGTCGGAATTTCCGACAAAAAGCTCCCTTCGAACATTTTCCGTTGGAAAATCCGACCGTGTGTATGGGGCATAAAAGCTTGTTTAAGAGCAAGAATTTTGGATACCTTTAAGTGGGTTTCTTGTAAAAAAATAACATGGGGCTTACGTTTCTGTATATAATTGAATACCAGTGCTCATATAATCTTGGAATTCAGGCCCTGTACGTTTCATGAGATTAGGTTAAGATTTTGTATGCGACTTGCCATGATAACTATAAAACAACATACACTGACTGTTAGGATGTGTTGACGAGGGGTCAACACACCCCGCAGAGAAAACCCAAATCTGCTTCTCCTTCATACAGTTTGAAAAAGGGTGACTAATCACATACATGCTGCAATGAATAAAGCACATCATTTTTGCATAAAAACAAAAGAAAAAAAAATTGAAAACAGAACCAAACCACGAGATAAGATAATCCCATTTGGAAGTGTCACAGAACAGTGAAACTTTCCACAACCCCCCACCCTGCCCATAGTCCCAAACACACTATAGGCTTTTCCCCCAAACAACATGAAAACAATGTCACCCTAGAAGGGGGATTCTTCTTCATCCATCCAGAAAAGAAGAAAAGGGTGTTACGGTATGGTGAGCAGCAAAACAGTCAATGGACCACAGTATTAAAATGTGGACAACTAATTAGCAAAAAAGTGTGGCACAAGCCACCTGCAGACTTCTGTAACTTTTCCTTGCCATCAAATATGTGTTCCAGGCCCTAAGAAGGTTGAGAGAATCAGTGGGCATATGCATTTGAAGAAATGGAGTGATCTGTTTAGACATCAGGTGCTCCCCAGCGACTCCAGCCAACGGTTGGCCTCCCTGGGTGGGGTAAAGAATTGGTTCTTTCCTTTGTGTACCACTCTGAGCTTCGCGGGGTATAGCATACTGTATGGCAGACTGCGTTCTCGGAGGCGCAATTTCACACTTTGGAACGTTGCCTGCTGTTTCTGTGTCGCAGCAGAGAAGTCCGGAAAGATGGTGATGTGGTTGCTGTTATAAAGCAAATCAGGCATGTTCCAGGCATGGTGCAGGATGGTTTCTTTATCCCTGAGGTATAGGAACCTTGCTAGTAGGGGTCTAGGAAATCTCCCCGGTGGAGGTGCCCTGAGCGGGACCCGGTGAGCAAGCTCAATGGCAAATAGATTGGGAGAAACTTTCCTCTCCAAAGGTTTGTTTTAACCAGGTGAGTAGAAAATCCTCAGGGCATTTACCCTCTGAGCACACGGGGAAACCCAGGAACCGCAAGTTTTTTCTGTGGAGCCTGTCCTCAATATCCCCCAGTTTGGCTTCCTGGGACTTGTGGTCCGCCACCACCTCTCTTACTGTTATCATAAGCGGGTTGAGGTCATCCTCCACTGCACTTATCCGTGACTCAGTGTTAGATATTCTATGCTTGACTTTGTGCACATCTTCTTTAAGGATTGCAAAGTCCACTCTGGGGGTCTGTATTTGTGTGGATAGAGACGCATGGCAGGATTTTATGGTGTCCAGGATCTGTGACAGGGATGCCTCTCCTACCTTAATTTCCCGAAACGTGGCAAAACATAAAATACTCAACATGCCTCTCATTAAATAGCTTGGGGTGTCTACTTTACAAAAAGGGGTCATGGGGGGGTGGTGCTATCTTGACATTTCAGGGCCTCAGAAACTGATAGGTAGTGAGGAAGTGAACTGAGCAATTTACGCCCTTTGAAATCCTAAAGGTGGTGATTGGTTTTCGGCACCCGTACACGGCTAGGCTCCCAAAAAGTCTCACACATGTGGTATCCCCATACTCAGGAGAAACAGCAAAATTTATTTTGGGGGTGTAATTCCACATTGACCCATTGCATGTGTGAGCAATATATCCTTTCAGTGACAACTTTGTGTTTTCGTAATTTTCCCCAAAAATATGGCAAAATATAAAATATTCCATGGACTCAACATGCATCTCCGCAAATAGCTTGGGGTGTCTTCTTTCCAAAAAGGGGTCATTTGGGGGGTGTTTGAACTGTCCTGGCATTTTATGTCCAATATTAGAAGCTTATGAAACACATCACCCACTCTTCTAAACACTTGAAGACCAAGCCTTTTCTGACACTTTTTTTTTTTAAAGGACAGATTAATTGGTCTTTCACAAAATACAATAAACGGCGTTAACCATTTCTTTAAAAAGTATATGGTCATATATTCAAACATAAGCATTTGTGCAGTCAAATGTATTACTTTCTGACACTTTTTGTTTACATGAAAAAAAATATTTTTTTGCTACAAATTTACTTTGAACCCCTAGACAGTATATATATTTTTTAAAGCAGATGCCCTACAGAATAAAATAGTGGTTGTTGGACTTTTTTCACACAGTATTTGTGCAGCGATTTTCCAAATGCAATTTTTTTTATAAAAAAAAAATTTTTTTTTAAATTTGAATGTACAAAGATGATCTTATGTCGAATACATAGTTACCAAACACGACATGCTTTAAAATTGCGCACACCTGTGCAGCGGTGACAAACTACATACATTTTTAAAAGCCTTCCCAGGTTACCACTTTAGATTTACAGAGAAGGTTTACTGCTAGAATTACTGCCCTCAATCTGACGTTCATGGTGATACCTCACATGCATGGTGCAATCGCTGTTTACGTATGACATGAGACCGATGTTTGTGTTTGCCTTTGCACTCAAGCACGACAGGACAGCGGTGCTTTAATTTTTTTATTATTATTTATTTTGCTTTTTTATTTTATTTTATTTTTACACTGTCCCTTTACATTTTTTTTATCACTTTTATTATTGTTGCATAATTCTGAATGTAAATATCCTCTATTATAGCAATAGGTAATGACAGGTACTCTTTTTTGAAAAATTTGGGGCAACATACCAGTACGTTCCTGGACCTTGTTGGGTTCATATTGTAATGTTCTTTTTCTTCATGCAGCCTGTGGGCTGAATGAAAAAAGAGAACCTAACAGATTCCTCCATTCACATCGATCGATGTGGATGAAGAAATCTCTGCCAAGAAAAGTGAAAAAAAAATATATGCCGAAGCATAGGGGTGATCCACCCTCTGTCCACCCCTGCACATATGCATATGTTTTTGTTTTTTTTTAACTGCGGTGGTGAAATCACCTCCTATAGCGCTGGAGTCACTAATTTACGTATTGTGAGAGCAAACCCTGTTGCTGTCAAACTAAACAAATCAGTGCTGCAGCTGAAAGGCGTTTCTTCAAAGCAAACAGAGGTTAACAATAAAACACAGTAACAGTACAGTAAAACAGTACAATGGCATACCTGCAAAGCAAACAATGGCTAACAATAAAACATAGTAACAATAAAACATTGCAGTATAACATGAATACAGTAAAACAGTAAGAACAATAAAACTACAACTAACGTGGGCTTTTTTTTATTTTTGGAGGTTTTTTTTCCCTTTTTTTTACACTTTTTTTGTAACTGTAAAAAAACCTTTGAATATTTCAGGCTAGGGTCTCTCAAAATGCGATAGCTATATAACATCTTTCGAGACCCTGTGTGAATATATGCCAGGCTTTACCCTATACTAATAATCCACTAGTGTGTGGTAGCGGCAGAAACAGTCCCCAATGCAGAGACCAGGTTTGCCAGAACAAAAAGAGACAAAAATAGCGGGTATCGCGCCTAAATCCATGCTTGCTACAATCTTTTTCGGGGTGCTCTTTGTTTAGGGGTACCAGGGAGGACATCCGGAAAATGCCTCATGTAGCCGGTTCACTGCATCTGGATTGGGAAATTGGGCCACAGCACCTTCTGGAAACACAAGGGCTATGATGATCTCTTCCTTAAATCTTAGGAAGGATCCACTTCTTCCTGATGCTTTGTATAGTACATAAGCATTATACAGAGCCAATTGGAATAAATATACAGACACTTTTTTTTACCAACATCTGTCCTTACGGGCAACTAAGTATGGTCCCATCATCTGGTCATTGAAGTCCACCCATCCCATTTTAAGGTTGTAGTAGTGGATACAGAGGGGCTTCTCAAGAACACCAGTCACCGCTGCAGTTTGGACTGCCGTGTCTGTGTGAATGGATGACAGAATGAAAACATTCAGTTTATCCTTCCACCTCACTGCAAGCAATTCATTACACCTCAAGTAGGCTCTCTCCCACCGTCTAAGTGGGGCATTTACAAGCTGTTGGATTGGATTAGATCGCACGGTGCCACATGCGCAAATTCCAAATTCAAAGAGGTGTCTAAAAAAGTGTGACGCTTGTGTTAAAATTGTCCACATGTAAATGGTACCCCTTTCTTAATAAGAGTGACACCAAGTCCCCAAGTTGCCGCTGCTCCCTATGTAGTCTGGGCAGTTGGGGGGCTTCATGCTGCTATCTTTTCCCTTGTAAACCAGGAAAAGCCATGTTTAGCTCGTTGCCCTGTCAGAGAGCTTTTACATTTTGACCCCATATCTGTCATGCTTGCTGGGGAGAAACTGTTTGAAAACAAGACGGCCGGAAAACAATCAGGGACTCAAGGCTGCAGATTTCGGTTGAAGCGGTTAACAAGGGGGCGAATTTTGTGGAGCCGATCATATCTAGGGTCACCCTGAGGATGATAGAGTTCATTGTTGTTGAAGTGCATAAACCGCAATATTTGCTCGTATCTAGTCCTGGCCATGGCAGCAGAGAACACGGTGCGTTAAATCTGCCATTTCCACTTGAATTCCAGGTTGGCCACTGAATGGGGGAAGTAGGGACGATGCAGAATCTGTGGGCTGCCAATCAGGATTAGCAGATGCATAAGGAAGGGCATTATGGGCTCTACGGCCTGTGTTTTAATTCTCGGTGTCTGCAGGACACTGCTTGTCCTAGCCACCGCTGCAGCTTGAACTGCACTTATGGGACTTGCCACGTCACCAAGTGTTACTGCAGTGCTGGTTTGCCTACGACCAGGATGTACTAGGTCACTGGTGCTCACCAGAAGGTAGAGTGGCACTCCACTGCATACGAGAATCATGCGATTGTAGCACCTCAGCTACAGAGGAACGTGGTGGGGTACATCGTCATCAGAGTTATCTGTCAGGGGGCCGCTGCACTCTACAGGTTTGAATACTGAGTCTGAGTCTGACAGTGAGGACTCTCCATCTCTCTCATCTGTCATGCTCAGTATCCTGTAGGCCTCTTCACTGGTGTTCCTTTCGTTTGACATTTTGGCCAATACATTTATAGGTACCTAGTGTGACTCACAGGTAAAAAAAAGCACCTGGTTGTCAAGGACTGTTTGAACCGCTACCAAAAGAATGTAACTGCTAGTGCTAGCAGGGATCAGGCCTGACTCTGCTAATGCTGCAGTTTTGTGTGCTGTGTATTGGAAGTGACAGTGATCTACTTATCTGCTCTTGTTTGGGGGGGGCTAAAAGCAGCGTTAGCAGGTGTTGGGGCTGATCCTGCTAACGCTGCATTTTTTGGAACACTATACTATTGGGGACGCTAATAGTTCTGATTAGATCAAAGATATTGATCTATTCAGATTATGCTAGTAATTGAGGTGTTTAGTGTGTGTGTGTGTGTGTGTGTGTGTGTGTGTGTGTGTGTGTGTATGTGTTAATGTTACTGGCAATCAAAGGGTTAAAATGTATTAGTGAATATGTGGTGGCCAATCTGGCACGGTCTGGGCTTAACACTGCACTGATGCTAACTGGCGTCACTCGTGGCACTAATACAGTGATTAGAAAGATTGTACACTGTACGAATGACACTGTGACAGGGAGTGAAAGGGTTAACTGGGGGGTGATCAGGGGGTTAAAACTTTATTAGGGAATAAGTGGCGGGACCCTGAAGCTATACAAGACTGACACTGACTAGAAAGATTAGACCACCATGGGAAAATCCCATAATATGTTGCCAACATCCCTTAAATTTAAACAGAAAATAAAAATGTACCCCCTGGTACTATGGGACTTTTAAGGCAGACTCAAATGTAAAGTAGATATATTTAAAAAGAATAAAGTTTTATTATTACAGAGTAAAAACATTGGTGCATACATCACCATCACTTTACATAAAACAGCGAGTTGTGCAAGGGATCATGAAGAGCTGGTTAATGATGTGGTTTTATCTCCTCACTATTTTACTCTGTAATAAAAAGTACTGATACCGAGTATCGATACTTTGCGTTGTGATATGCATTAATACAAGGATACAAAATGAATGGAGGCAAATCACACTGCAAAGAATCACACGCAATTTGAACAGGAATGCGGTGTTATTCCTGTCCGAATTGCATGTTGTTTCCCCACCGCTCCTGTGTGAACCCAGGCTTGTCATAGTGATTTCAGCCTGCGTTCACACAGGAGCAGTGCGGGAAACTGCATTCGAGTCGAACAGGAATCACACTGCTTTCCTGTTCAAATTACATCTGATTCTTTGTAGTGCGATTTGCGCCTATTCATTTTGCAGGGATGCACATCGCACCGCAAAGTATCAGTTTCTGGAGCATTTTCACGAGTACTCATGAAAATACTTGGTATCGGCACAGATGCCAGTATCGGTGCCTCCCTAGTTGTGACTCCTGGACATTTAGGGCATGGCTGCTCAACCAGGGTACTACAGGATAAAATCTAAGACAGTTTTTTAGATAAAACATTGTGAACTTTGAGATGTGTATTACACACACATTTGTTAGAATTGTTGCGATTTTGTTTCACTTATGTTGTTTTGTTAGTAATATTTATTTTTTTCACGATTATTTTTATATCACTTGATTATTGAAGGGTTTTTTTTGTGAACTGAGTTCAGTAAATGTAGCACTGTACTACATATTTTGTACATAAAACAACTGCAGAACTCTGAAATGTGCATTACCAACTGCTGAACTCTGAATTGTGCGTTGCCAATTGCTGAAATGTGCGCTACCAACTTTTGAACTCTAGGGTGTGGCTTGTAGCTCATGGTGTAAGCAGCTTGGTGTGCTCGCTCCGCCGAAGATTTCTGCTGAATGCTGAAATGTGCACTGCCAACTGCTGAACTCTGTGCTACCAACTGCTGAAATGTGCGTTAACCCCTTCACACCGACCGTACACAAATTTGCAATCATGGCATGATGGGGTTATACTGGGGTGATGCCTGCAGGTGCAGCCATCACCCCGGTACCATTTTTTTTTAGAGACGGCCGGCTCTTTAGTGATGACAACCGATGGGGCTAAAAGCCACTCAGATGTCATCCTAAAGAAGCGGGAAGGGGGCGTCCCCCCTCCCGGGCCTAATGGTAAGCAGTGTGTTGTACTCGCTCCGCCGAAGTTCCATCCATTTCTCCTGATAACTCGATCCTGAGACCATTCCTCCGGCTCTCTAAATGCTACTTCCCGCTGCCCATGCTCCCTGCAAAGACATGTCTCGGTGGGGTAAAGTTCTCCAGGCAGCGGCGGACCATGCAGGACAAGATGGCGTCCGTCCCCTGCGCCCTGCCAGAAAGGCTGTTCTGAAGTGGTTTGATAAAACCCCTGGAATAGACAACCATCCCAAGGCTGCCTCTCTCTCTCTGGAGCCTGCTGATCTGGAATCTTTGCTGGATGGCCAGGAGGCTATCTGGCCTGATGACTCGGCTGAAACACCTATGTGGGACACAGTGGGTACACCAGTCCCTGTAGTCACAGACACTGAAGGCCAAGACATGCCTGCTCCTGAAACTACACTCAGGCACATTTTTGCTGAAGTCACATCCTGCAAAACAGCTCTCATTGCCTTAACCTCTGAGATAAAAGGGTTGAAAGGGGTTGTAAACCCTCAAAAGTTTTTCACCTTAATGCATTCTATGCATTAACCACTTGCCGACCTGCTCACGCAGATATACTGCGGCAGGTCGGCTCTCCTGTCCAAACTGACGTACCTGTACAGCAGTCCGCAAAAGCAGGATAGGGGACGCGCTCCCACCGCAGGAGCGTGCCCGCAGACTTGATGTCCGCCAGCGGGCCAAGTTAGCAGCGAGGAGAGGCAGAACGGGGAACTGCCCATGTAAACAAGGCATTTCCCTGTTCTGCCTAGTGACATGACAGAGATCTTCTGTTCTCGGGAACAGTAACCTCTGTCATGTTTCAGTAAGCCCATCCCCCCTACAGTTAGAACACGCTGAAAGGTCACACTTTACGCCTTCCCTGCCAGTGTCATCTTTACATTGATCAGTGTATTTTTTTTTAGCGCTGATCAATGTAATAATGTCAATGGTCCCCAAAAAGTGTCATTTGGGGTCAGATTTGTCCGCCGCAATGTCGCAGTTCCGCAAAAAAAACGCAGTTTGCCGCCATTACCAGTAAAAATAATTAAAAAAAAAAAAAAAGTCCCTAAATCTATCCCGCAGTTTGCAGACGCGATAACTTTTGTATATCTATATACACCTATTACGATTTTTTTTTAACCAAAAATATGTAAGAAAATATATCGGCCTAAACTGATGAATACATTTGTTTTTTTATATTTTTTTTGGATATGTATTATAGCATAAAGTAAAAAAAATTTTTGTTTTTCAAAATTGTCGGTCTTTTTTTGTTTATAGCGCAATAATAAAAACCGCAGAGGTGATCAAATACCCACCAAAAGTAAGTTCTATTTGTGGTAAAAAAAAAAGGACATACATTTTGTTTGGGTACAACGTCGCACGACCGAACAATTGTCAGTTAAAGTGATGCAGTGTCGTATCGCAAAAAACGCTTTGGTTGTTAAGGGGGTAAAACCTTCCGGGACTGCAGTGGTTAAGGTGAAAAACCGTCTGTGGTGCAGCAGCCCCCCAGAGCCCCCCTTTTACTTACCTGAGCCTGGTCTTTCCA
Source organism: Aquarana catesbeiana (assembly GCF_042186555.1). Classification (NCBI taxonomy): domain Eukaryota; kingdom Metazoa; phylum Chordata; class Amphibia; order Anura; family Ranidae; genus Aquarana; species Aquarana catesbeiana. The sequence continues at coordinate 78,683,749 of NC_133333.1, read as the reverse complement.
GCGATGAGAACGAGCACACCAGCTCCAGCCGGTGTCTTGAGTCCTCATTAGAGAGATTGATAGCAGCAGGAACCATTGGCTCCCGCTGCTGTCAATGAAATCCAATGACGCAGGAGCCGGGGGGCGGGGACAAGTCCTGCTGTCTGTGTCAATGGAGCGTGCCCACATGAGTGCCTCGAGGGAAAGAAGCAATCCGAACGGGGCACTCCAGAAGAGGAGGAGCCAGATGCGCCGCTGAGGGACCCCAGAAGAGGAGGAACGGGGCCACTCTGTGCAAAACCAACTGCACAGAGGAGGTAAGTATGACATGTTTGTTTAAAAAAAAAAACACGAACCTGGAAGATGGAGCCTAATTTGGTCAGACAAGATATGCAGAAATTGCAAGATCATACAGCGGCCTTGGAGGACTGGATGAGTAATGTTGAAGATGAGGTGACACCATTACAGCGTGAGCTCCACCATGTGCAGTCTCTCACTACAGGACATGCGGCCATTTAGAAGATATGGAAAACAGGCTGAGACGCAATAATGTTCGGGTCAGTGGGTATCCCAGAGAAAACGGAGGGGAAAAATCCTATCACTTTTATAGAAAGCTTGCTTACTACCACCTTTGTTAAAGATTCCTTTTCTTTTATGTTTGCAGTAGAGAGGGCTCATAGAGTCCCTGCTAGGCCACATAAACCCGGAGAACCTCTTAGGCCATTCCTATTCAAGCTGCTAAATTTCAAAGATCGTGATGCTGTGCTTTACCAGGCTAGACCCAACGGCAATCTTATGAAGATTGATAGCATGAGAATATCGGTTTACCCTGACTTCTCTGCTAAAGTTCAATGCCGGAGGACTAAATTTACAGAGGTGAAAAAAGGTTTCAGGAGTTTTGATGTAACCTATGCAATTCTTTACCCAGCCAGGCTTTGTATTGCTGCAAATGATGAGTCCCACTTCTTTGACAACCCTGCTACTGCTTCCAATTGGCTGGAGAGAGTAGAACATAAACTAAAGAAAGCATTCGCTTCTACAGATTGAATACATGATTTTTGTTCTTTCAGGAATCACCCAGCGCGGAGATCTGTTCTTTTGTTCCTCCTTTTTTTGCTACTCGTTGCCCATTTCTCCTTTTAAGGCAGTTAGGAAACATTTGTGTTACGTTCCTACTGAAACTCACAGTTGCAAGTTCCTTCGAATCATAACCTGTACTGAGACGCTGGGGCCCCTCTTGCCCAACTGTCCTGCGTGGACATGTCTTACGGATTCTGTGTCTTTTGCCTCTTTAAGGATACAGAGATTTCTGGTTATTTTTTTATGTTTCTTCTGACTCTTGCCTGTTGTGAGGGACAACGTTTTATTTCATGTGACTACACACCTGGAATGCGTTTCTACTGATGGCATTTTTTCTATGCATACCCCAACTTTGATTGAGACCTCCCACTATCATGTATGGGCACTCCAACAATTCATGGTATTGTTGGGTGCTTTTTTTTAAATTATTTTTTAAAACCTGGGCATACATATCCGACAGTTACTTTGCTATTGTATTTTTCTGAGGTATGCGATATCTCCTTCTTATTATGGCCAATATCTATACTGTTGTATCGTGATGATTTGGGGAGCCATGTCATCTGCTGGTGTTGGTCCACTGCGTTTTATCAAGTCCAAAGTCAGCACAGCCCTCTACCAGGAAATTCTAAAGCACTTCATGCTTCCCTCTGCTGACCAGCTTATTGGAGATGCTGATTTCATTTTCCAGCAGGACTTGGCACCTGCCCACACTGCCAAAAGTACCAATACCTGGTTTAATGATCATGGTATCACTGTGCTTGATTGGCCAGCAAACTCGCCTGACCTAAACCCCATAGAGAATCTGTGGGGTATTGTTAAGAGGAAGATGAGACACCAGACACAACAATGCAGACGAGCTGAAAGCTGCTATCAAAGCATTGGCATGGATTTGGACTGGGGAGGAAGTTTAATCCTTGGATACTTTTGTATGCTGAGCCAACGGTGAGCATTAGAATAAATGATTCCTTATCAGAGTCTTTTCCTTTGTTTTGTGGAACAAGGCAGGGGTGCCCTTTGTCACCCCTGCTCTTTGCGTTGGCACTGGAACCTTTGACTGCTATGGTTAGGGCCACACCGACCATTGTTGGTTTTCAATGTGGACACAGGGAAGACAAAATCTGACTTTATGCAGATGACACCCTATTATGTTTGGGAGATACTGCAGGTTCTCTGACAGCGGCAGTGCAGCGTATTGAACAGTTTAGAATGTACTCAGGTTTTGCCATTAATTGTGAAACAAAAAAGTGTAGCGCTGTGTTTTGCTAATAAAACATCAATGTGAACATTCTGTGTGAAACATCTGTGCATATATCTATACTTATTTCATGTGACTACACACCTGGAATGCGTTTCTACTGATGGCATTTTTTCTATGCATACCCCAACTTTGATTGAGACCTCCCACTATCATGTATGGGCACTCCAACAATTCATGGTATTGTTGGGTGCTTTTTTTTAAATTATTTTTTAAAACCTGGGCATACATATCCGACAGTTACTTTGCTATTGTATTTTTCTGAGGTATGCGATATCTCCTTCTTATTATGGCCAATATCTATACTGTTGTATCGTGATGATTTGGGGAGCCATGTCATCTGCTGGTGTTGGTCCACTGCGTTTTATCAAGTCCAAAGTCAGCACAGCCCTCTACCAGGAAATTCTAAAGCACTTCATGCTTCCCTCTGCTGACCAGCTTATTGGAGATGCTGATTTCATTTTCCAGCAGGACTTGGCACCTGCCCACACTGCCAAAAGTACCAATACCTGGTTTAATGATCATGGTATCACTGTGCTTGATTGGCCAGCAAACTCGCCTGACCTAAACCCCATAGAGAATCTGTGGGGTATTGTTAAGAGGAAGATGAGACACCAGACACAACAATGCAGACGAGCTGAAAGCTGCTATCAAAGCATTGGCATGGATTTGGACTGGGGAGGAAGTTTAATCCTTGGATACTTTTGTATGCTGAGCCAACGGTGAGCATTAGAATAAATGATTCCTTATCAGAGTCTTTTCCTTTGTTTTGTGGAACAAGGCAGGGGTGCCCTTTGTCACTCCTGCTCTTTGCGTTGGCACTGGAACCTTTGACTTCTATGGTTAGGGCCACACCGACCATTGTTGGTTTTCAATGTGGACATAGGGAAGACAAAATCTGACTTTATGCAGATGACACCCTATTATGTTTGGGAGATACTGCAGGTTCTCTGACAGCGGCGGTGCAGCGTATTGAACAGTTTAGAATGTATTCAGGTTTTGCCATTAATTGTGAAACAAAAAAGTGTAGCGCTGTATTTTGCTAATAAAACATCAATGTGAACATTCTGTGTGAAACATCTGTGCATATATCTATACTTGGTCCTGCTGATCACACAGAAAATAGCTCAGAGGAATAATTATAGTAACACCATATATGCAGAAATCTGGTGATGTGAAAAATCATTTGTAACAACGTGTTATATGTAAACAATAGTGTGAACTGTGTGTACACAGTAAAGCAATCCCAAACCTTTAAATCAAAACAAACATGTGTAGTAAAAAATTGGGGTGGGATTAAATAGCAAGTCTCTGGGGTATTGAACAGTTCATTCAATCGGACAGAAGTATCCTGGAATATTGTTGTAAATATCACAGTGGTATCTATTCGTGTCCCCAGTAGACTCTTCAAATACTCAGCAAGGCAGAAAATAATATAAAATGCCCTTACCGGACGTGATGGACTCACAGGCCGTTGGCGGTGAGTCGTATAGGCTTGCACCGTTTGTACGGTAGGGTTACAGCTGTCCTTGATCCATAATGGAGGATCCTGGACGGGTCCCCAATCCTGAGCGGTATCACGGATTCTTCCTCCAATGATCGTTTAATCTCATTCAAGTGAGACAGAGGGAGAGGGAGAAAAAAGGCTCCACATAGTATAAAATCCAGGTAACCAGGAAGTTTTATTGCATTAATTAAAAAATTCCAATAAAAAATCGGGTTAAAACAAAGTTCATATGAACAAAATGGTATGTTTAGCGCAGTAATCAGATGGCTGTGGTAGCGTCACACACCCGACGCGTTTCGTCTACCAAGACTTCGACTGGGGTAAAGCTAACCTCTCATCTGCTGCGCTATTTATTTAAAAATGCTGGAAATTACATTGGGAACACCTGTGCGGCGTGACTTCCGGGGTTTGTATCATGTGAGGGTTTTCCTTGATCAGCTGACTGTCCGTCCAGCCTATCATGAGGACGGAAATATCCAAGGAACCAAGCCTCAGCTTGGTAATCTTAACCTACCAATGATGACCAGGTATCATGGTCATGTGATTGGCGCGTCAGAGCGTCCGAGCGCAGTGACGCGGGTTTAGAAACCACTCCTCTTCCATGTTAGCTGGATATTTCCTGGCTTGTGCGTCATCATGTCTAAGCGCGATGACGCAATGAGCCAGTCACGCCTTCTCATTATCAAACAGATCCGACCGTCCAATAGGCGGCGCGCCATATCGCGCAAGCGCAATGACGCGGATCCGAAGGTCCATCTACCCTCAGCGCGTCAGGACGCGACGATGCAACATGCATCTTCCGAGAGCACATCCTCCATCATGCCGGCCACTCATATTGCTCTCTGTATTTGGCAAGATCACATGATCGAAACTTTGTCAGTTGTCAAAGCATAGAGAGAGTTCAATCATTGGGACACAAAATGGCATAAATGTGCGGACTGTCAAATCACCGAAGGTGCGTTTTCTCATTTAATGTAGGGCTACAGTTGTCATAACACACATGTTCCCCTATGTTTACAACTATTCAGCAAAAATTATTATATTCGGGCGATTTCAAGGTAATAATTGTAGACATATAAAAGACACATATAGAATAGGAATCTAATCTGTGCCTTGCCAAGAAAGCCATCTAGCCTATACGTTGCCCAAGTAGGGGGACGTATATCATAACAACCCGAGCGTTTATCTCGGGTTTATTCTAAACTGTAAAAAATAATATCAAAAAATAATTATATGAAAAAATATATAAAAAATAAAATAAGATTGTCCTGAGAGTGATACAGTGGGAATAGTAATGAAAGATGCGTATTGGGAGGTAGCAATACTTGGTCAGACCCACCCACAGGTAGCATCTCTCTAGGGGACTTAACACAAAGGGGCCTGAACAGGACATCTATGACTGATTGATGAACGCATTGATGTCCCACTCGATGTTTAAGCCATGGGGTGTATAACATTTTATTTGGTGTATCCACCACGTTTCAAGTCTGGATACGCCCCTTATATTTGATTCCCCTCTCCAGTGTGGTATAAATCTATCTATGATCTGAAAAGTAGTCCCTGCTGGGTTGCGGTCATGATATAGTGCATAGTGTTTCGACACACTGTGATTAGTTCGACCCTTTTTAATTGCTGTGATGTGTTCTTTTACCCTTGTGGTGAAATTACGTTTGTCCGACCAATGTATTGCTTTTTACACGGACAGGTGATGAGGTATACAATATATTTAGTTTTACATGTAGCAAATTGTTTCATCTTATATTCTTTGCCCGTAATCATAGAATTAAATGTTTCCATTTTACGTGCTTGACAGGCATTCCATTTACAAACTGTGCATTTCCGGCACGGAAAAAATCCCTTCATATTATGAAAAAATGATATTGTATCCGGGGGGTCGGTCACATTTGGTGCGATCTGTCCTTTAATTGATGGAGCACCCCTGAAAACAGTGGCCGCTTGTTCGGGTAGTAAAGGGCCCAGAATAGTATCACTCTTTAATATTCTCCAATGTTTCCTAATGATATCTTTGATTTGTTTATATTGAGTGGAAAAACTCGTCAGAAAGGACCACTTATGTTTAGGGTCCGCAGTTTTTTTAGGTCTTTCTGGCTGTACTGTCAACAAAGAGGCACGATCTATCAGGGCCACTTGTCGAATCTCTTCAGTGATTAGAGAATTATCATACCCCTTTTCACAGAAACGTGATTTTAAAGTTTCTGCTTGTTGGAAATAATCGGAAAGGTGGGAGCAATTTCTCCTTATTCTCATCAATTGGCTCCTAGGGACAGATTTTAGCCATGCTTCATGATGGCAGCTGTCCGTCGGAATATAGCCATTGCGGTCCGTTGTCTTGAAATAGGTTTTTGTATCCAGATAGCCATTATTGGATGTGATCTCTAAATCCAAAAAATGGATCTTAGACCTGCTGGCTTCATGGGTCAAATGGATCCCCACCCGGTTATCATTCAGAGTCGCAATGAATGAATCCAAGGAGTCCATATTGCCCCTCCATAGGAGGAGGATGTCGTCTATGTACCTCGCCCAGAGAACTAACTCTGGGGGGTTTAAAGCATAGACGACATCCTCCTCCCATTTAGCCATGAAAATATTGGCCCCCATGGCTACTCCCTTTGTTTGTAGATAAAACTGGTCATCGTACCAAAAATAGTTAGTACTTGTGGCAAATTTTAATAAATCCATAACAAATCTTTTCTGTGTTCGGGGAATGGTCCTGTCTCTCAAGAGAAACAGTTCCACAGCTTCTAAATCTAGATCCTGGGGTATACACGTATACAAGGACATTTTGCCATTAATTGGCATAAATCTGCTCTTCTTCCACTGGATCCACTGCCTACAGCCTTACCAGAGAGTGTAACCCAATTACAGGTGGTTACATCTTTTAAATATTTGGGTAAAGTAGTGACCAGGGACCCATCCATTTTTAAACCTAAAGCCTATGCTACAGAAACAAATAAATGTGTCAGTTGGTGTTAGCCGCCATTGACGATGACAGGGTGTGCCAATCTTTATTAAGATGTTTTGGACCCCACAGCTATTATATATCTTACATAATGCCCCAGTGTGAATACCTAACCACTGGTTTCAGCGCATAGATTCACAATTTAGAGTTCTCATTAGGAAAAATGGAGTGGCACTCTGCAATATCATAAAGATCAAGGTGGTTTAGCTGTCCCATACTCAGATGTATTTTTTGGCTGCACAATTGCAACACTTTACAGGCTGGGATCTACCTTCAGTTGCAAATTCTTCCAGAGACCTGCTAATTTACTCAAATACAGAATACTCAGCGGTTGGCAGAATTCCTGTGGTTACAGAACCGTTATTATCAATATATACAGCTGCATCACACTGTTAGGTGCCAAAGTAGATACTCTACCCTGAATTTTAACGGATTCCCATTTTTGGAATCCATATTCACTGATCGTGAAAAAGGGCATTATCTCTAGGATTTATGCACATTTATTACTTGCATACAGGCCCCTGACCTTCAGCCTTGACGGGAAAAATGGGAGGGAGATGTTGGCCCTATTGATGGGGAAAATGAGAACAGATCCTTGAAGCTGGCCCGCTGGTGCCGGTGTTCACAGTATACAAATTGGCTCACTTGTTTATTTTGTATCGGGTATATAGGACTCCTGTACAGCTTCATGAGTGGGGCAGACGAGATTCCCCCATTTGCCCTAAATGCCAGGTTCACCCTGGTAACCTCATTCATATGTTATGGAGATGACCTATACTGGTAAGATATTGGAACCGTGTTATTTCAGTCATTACCAGTGTGTATCAGGTTCAACTAGCAGAGGAGCCGCTAATGTGTTTGTTGGGAAGACTTAATGAGGAGTTGTACTCTCCTTTGATTTACATAGCCCTCAGACTTTTATATTTAGCTAGAAAACGAATAGCTCGGTTTTGGCTCTCCACACAATCTCCAACGAGTAAGCAATGGATCCAAGAGGTAAATACCATAACAGTTCATGAAAAAAACACCTATTACCATAGGAATTCTCCAAAGAAAATTGTAAATATTTGGCAATGTTTGTTGCACCCCTAAAACTTGTCCTTGACAGATTGTTATAGGGATAACCAGACTAATGTATCAGATCTAGTCTCAGTCCCATGAGTTACACTATAAAATTGCTAATAAGTCCAATGAAAAATGCTGCCAACATGCTCCCTGTAAGTGTCAGTACTGTACTATTCCAGGTTGCTTTCTGTTTCTTAATTGTATGTTGTGGTTTTTTTTTGGATTACAGGTATAGGGTATTATACATTGAATATACTTATTATGCTGTGTATGAGTGGCTAAATAGTTGGTATAGATATACTTTGCAATGACTTGTAAATTCCTGTCTATTGAAGACTATGTGCCCAAATACCTGTGCAATGTATTACCTTGTGCATTTAATTCAATAAACAAATCTTTGATAAAAAAAAAAATCAAACTTCTGAACTCTGCCTTACAAACTACTGAACTCTGTGTTCAGAGTTCAGTGATTTGTAGGGAAGAATACTCTGTTGCCTGCGCTACCGATTACTGAACTCTGAAATATGTTACTAACTTTTCTTGACTTAGCAAACCACTTAGTTCGCATAAGGGCTTGTGTAGAGTCAAGTACTGTTATGCAAAGTCCAGTGTGCACTGCATGAATTAATGTATCTACAGTACAGAGCATTTGGAGCAAAGCTTGTACCTCAAAATGCAGGGGATGGAAAATGTTCTGCTGTCTATTCAATAAAAAATAGGGTCCTCAATACTTGAACACCCTCAAGTAAAGAACTTACTGCCTCAGATGAATTCCTAAACAAGAGAATGTGTAGAATTTCTGTTCTTTAGAAGTACAGAAAGCTTTCCCAACAATTAAGACATAGTAGCAGAGAAATATGCTTTTGGCTCGGTTCGCACTGCCACGACCTGGCCAGGCGACTTTGAAGCAATTTCAGGGAATGCCTGTAAGTCAGACAAGCCGCATGGTGTCTGTCTGTGAGGGAGCTAAAGTGAGTGGAGGGGAAGAGTGTCAGAATAGGACACTGCTCCAGGAATTAGGACATTGCCTTCTTTGACACAAAGAAGGCAGCTGTAGTAAATGCCTTCTTCTCCACAGTTTTTACACAAGAAAAAGAAGGGTTTACCGACAGCGATTGTAGTGTTAGTGGCACAACACAAGACATACCCAACATGGCTAACAGAGGCTGAAGTCAGATAGACTTAGTAAGCTCAACACAAATAAATCACCGGGACCAGATGGCTTACACCCGCGAGTCTTCAGAGAACTCAGTCAAGTTATAGCCAGACCATTGTTCCTGATCTTTGTGGACAGCATAATGACAGGATTGGTACCAGCCGATTGGAGAAAAGCCAATGTGGTACCCATATTCAAAAAAGGACAGACATATTCCTGATAATTATAGGCCAGTCAGCCCAACATCAGTGGTGGGTAAATTATTGGAGGGGATGATTAGGGACTACATCCAAAGTTTTTACTGAGGAGAAGAATATCATTAGTGGTAATCAGCATGGGTTTATGAGGGGACGTTCGTGCCAGACTAATCTGCTAACATTCTACGAGGAAGTGAGCAGCCATCTAGATATGGGGAGGGCTGCGGATGTGGTGTATCTGGACTTTGCAAAATCATTTGCTACAGTCCCCCATAAACGCTTAGTTTACAAGCTAAGGTCTGCAGGCTTAGACCATAGGGTTTGTGCTTGGGTAAAAACTGGGTACAGGGATGGGTCCAAAGGGTAGTGATAAATAACATGTACTCAGACTGGTCTGGAGTAGTGAGTGGGGTACCCCAAGGTTCTCTCTTGGGACCAAATCTATTCAACATATTTATAAACGACATAGAGGATGGGATAAATAGTTCAGTCTCAGTTTTTGCGGATGACACAAAGTTAAGCAGAGTAATAAACTCTCATCAGGACATGGAAATTTAGCAGAATGACCTGAATAAAATAAAGGAGTGGGCAGACAAATGGTAAATGAGGTTTAATGTGGAGAAAGGTAAAGTAATGCACTTGGGGTCAAAAAACAAATGTAAAATATTCACTAGACGGAGTACAGCTGGGGGAGTCAAGGATGGAGAGGGATCTAGGGGTACTAGTAGATGACAGGTTGTGCAACAGCATGCAGTGCCAAGCTTCAGATGCCAAAGCTGACAGAATATTAGCATTCGTAAAAAAGGCTCCAGGGACAAAACCATAATTCTGAAACTTTATAAAACTCTGTTTAGACCTCATCTGGAGTTTTCAGTCCAGTTCTGGTCACCAGTAGAGATGTAAAATTTCCGGAAATTTAGAAGCTCGGAAAAAAACCTGTTTTTTTCCATTTTTTTTTTTTTTGGAAAAAAAACTGAAATTTTCGGAAAAATTGAAAAAAATGCTACATTAGCACTTTTTAGTCTTTTTAAGATTGAAAGTCATTCTGTTACAAGAACGTTGAGAAAAACTATGTGCATGGTCATCATTGTTGTCCTCTTCACTTCGATCCATGAAGGATTTTTTAATATCTACAGGACACTTGTTACATACAAGAATGTGTTTTGTCATCCTGGTAGCATTTGGAAATGCATATTTCATCTGACAATATTTGCAAATCACATTTTTCTTTTCAGAAGAACTTGTAATGTGAAAATGCCTCCATATGCTAGATGTTGGTCTCACTATTTTTCTGAGGGGAGTAGGAAATAAAAATAAGAAAAAATGACTACTTTGCAAGAAGACACTAATCTGTGGTTGTGTGTGGGGGTGGGGGAAGAACCAGATTACTGGTAATTAAATTATTATTTACACAAAACTTTATAAATATAAACTAATGTAGCTAAATGATTCAGTTTTCTGGATTCAGAATCAGATAAATGTAAACTCTTACCTTTTTTAATTAGGTATATACTTTCAGGTCCTTTTTGTTGCTCTGTATTTTCTTCCAATGCTTTTGAGGCCTAGTGAAGAGGACAGAACAAACCAAACACACCCACTAACATGCAAAAGCAAAACTGAAACCTTTTTCTTGTTACAATAGCAGCACAGCACCTCCTAAAGGAAGAAATGCATACTGTTCTTGCATTGGAGGGTTCAGTTTGTTACCTAGGACTTGCTTGTCCTCAGTGCACAGAAATTAGAATAATCTGATATCATACATTTTTTTTAGCAATGATTTGGAAAATATTTGAACACCCTACCTTAAAGTATTTTATTCATCATTTTAAAATAAAATATTCCACTTTTTTTTTCTTTTTTCAATTTTTTCAATTTTTGGGAAAAAAAAACAAAAAAGCCTTCAGGAAAAAAACGGGAAATTTTTTTTTTTTTCCGGGCCTTCACATCTCTAGTCACCAGTCCTCCAAAGTGATGTGCTGGAGCTGGAGAGAGTCCAAAGAAGGGCAACAAAACTAATAAGGGGACTGGAGGACCTCAATTACGAGGAACGGCTGCAAACACTAAATTTATTCTCACTGGAGAAAAGATGCTTGAGAGGAGATATGATAGTGATCTACAAATATTTCAATGGGGATCCCAGCATAGGAAATAAACTATTCAGTCATAGGGAGTGTATAAGGACATGGGGCCACACAATGAGACTGGAGAAGAAGTGGTTTAACCTTTAACTGTGTAGGGGTTCTTCACTGTTAGGGCAATAAGGATATGGAACTCTCTCCCACAAGTGGTGGTGACTGCGGGGAGTATGGATATCTTTAAAAGACTTTTGGATCTTAACCCCTTCCAGACCAGCTGCCGTAGTTGTACTGCGGCGGGTTGGCTCCCCTGGGCGAACCGACTTAACTGTACATCGGTTCGCCTTTTGACCACTAGGGGGTGCGTGCGCACTAGCGGCACCACACCGGAGCCGATGCGAGTGCCCGGAGGGCGCGATGACCGCCAGGCACCCGTGATCGCTTGTGACAGAGCGAGAACCGGATCTGTGTGTGCAAAAACACAGATCCCGGTTCTCTCAGGGGAGAGGAGACAGATCGTGTGTTCAAACCAAGTATGAACACCAATCTCTCTCCTCCCCTAGTCAGTCCCATCCCCCCACAGTTAGAACACACAGTGAGGGAACACAGTTAACCCCTTGATCGCCCCTGATGTTAACCCCTTCCCTGCCAGTGTCATTAGTACAGTGCATATTTTTAGCACTGATTACTGTATTAATGTCACTGATTCCCAAAAAATTCCGTTAGGTGTCTGATCTATCCTCTGCAATGTCACAGTCCCGCTAAAAATCACGGATCGGCGCCATTACTATTTGTGGGAAAAAAGACATACATTTTGTTTGGGTACAGGGTCGCGCAGCCGTGCAATTGTCAAGTAAAGCAAAGCAGTGCCTTATCGCCAAAAATGGCCTGGTCATTAAAGGGGGTAAATCCTTCCAGGGCTGAAGTGGTTAACGCCATTGAAATCAGCAATGCCAAGGGCCATAGGCTGCAACTTAACTTTAAGGAATTCCCAGAAGGGTCCCCACAGAATGAAGTTTGGACTGAATAGGATTTTGCATGTCAGGACACAGGAGCCTCTATAATCCAAGCCCTGACTAGTGTTCCCATGGCTGTGTCTGTGTCCTGTGGCTACATGCTGTGTGTGTTTTTGGTGAAAAAAGCAAGGGAGAATGGATCTGCCAGGTAGGGTGACACAGCTATCTAATTCTCCTGAGACTAGTCTAGATAGGAGGAAAAAAAAAACCCCACATAAATCTGTTATGCTACAAGACTTCCCAAAAAGGATCTACTTGCCCTAACAAGCGGTACCTGTGCATACTGTCATATATGTATTTTTTCTGTATGTTGTTCAGTGTGGAGCCCCACTGGGGTGACCACAATTCACTATTTTTTCCCCCTTTGTTTTTCCTGCAACCCCTTACAGGGGTGTTCTGGAGTTTAATGGTTTCATGTGCAAAACTTTTGAAAACTCACCAAAAAATGTATGAAAAAAGAAAAAAATCTCATACATTTAAACTGCTTGCACTGAAAAACAATAGAGGTCAATATAATAGAGGCACCACAAAGTGAATTATTCTTTAGTCCTCTGCATATAAAACTGCATTGTTTGCTATGCACTGTGGTTTACCTTATTAAAAGCCATGAACCTGTATAAACATACCCACAATGCTTGGCTTGCTAGGGGTCCAGGCTTTGCCTGCCACAGTGGATATATCCCCAACAGGGTCTTGGAACCAAAGAAATGGACCATGGCTCTGGACTTGTATAGCACCCTGTGGCTAACTTCACATGTTCTTCATGCCAAGGTGAGTGCTTAACAAATGAGCCAGTGCCCAAAGTAAACATTACGGGCATGCCCCCCCATCACACAGTGGGGTCCGGGTACTGTTCCCAAGCTACACACTGAGGATTACTGACTGGGAAACTGCTAGATAACCCAGGGCAATAAGCAGTCAAATCTTGATAGAATTGTCACAAAAAATTTGCAAGTCTCACAGGGAGGGCAGGGTTACATGCAGGGCTTTTTTCCCCCCTCAGAGAAAAAGTGTTGGCAATCAACCTTTCCCCCGCAGGGGTACAGCACACCTCAAAGGGTGGGAGGGCCTTATAAAGGCATTGTTAAACACTGAGTTATGCACAGGGTTCAGTCGTGCACTGTACAGTTACAGCAACAGCTTTTTTTTCCCTTTTGGGATAAAGGTTTTACATGAATAAATAAAATGTGTAATAAATATATATATATTTGCACTTATCCAAAAAGTTATTTAAATGGGTGCTGCTGCTTATGATAGCCTGAATACTATAGCTAATAATGAATGTGGGAAAAATATAAGCGCGCTACCCAGTATTCCAGTGCAAATAAAGTGATTACAAGCAAATTAAATGTGGTAAATGTCCATATAAGAACTGAAAATAAATGAAAGGTTCATAAAAAGTCCAACATGTGCTCAAAAACAATGCAAAAAGGTTGAATAGCAGTGTTTACTCGATGTTTTCTCCTTACCAGCCGCTTACCAGAGCAGTTGAATCTCACATTATAGAGATCAGATGCGCTCATGCAAATGATAGTCAGCCCGAATAAATCTTTCTCTCCTCGAAATTCTCTGCACACTGCTCCTCTCCGAGGCTGTTACCAGGCTGTTTGAATAAGATCTCTCTTGGATATGGATCGTCTGTCTCCAGATTATCTCAGATAATGAAAGGTTAATAGTGTAGTACTTCAAACATTATTTTATAAAAAAATTGTAGCACTCACATTCATACAAAGTGGTGAATATCACAGTAGTAACTCAGCCGTGGATCTTACCAACAGGCCGATTCGTGGTGATGTCTAAGGAATGCTGCTCCACCCGACACGTTACCCCGTAAGAGGCCTCGGCTGGGACCGGAGACTCTTCCCAGACATCACATACCACACAATAAATACTCATTGAGCAGGAGAGACACCGGATGAGCCGTTCAAGGCTCTTCCTGTGCCGTGTCATTCCGTTCAAAAAGAATGTATCATACAGTTTCAGATCAGCAAAAACATCTGTAAATTACTAATCTCAATCATATATGCTACTACAACAATACATAGTTAAATCATACTTAGAATTCATATGAATATAAAAATTCCAATTGATTGCTATAAAATGTGATTTTACAGAGAGGCGGCACAGTGGTGTAGTGGGTAGCACTCTCTCCTATCAGTAAAAAGGGTCGCTGGTTCAAATCCCAACCACGACACTACCTGCCTGGAGTTTGCATGTTCTCCCTGTGCCTGCGTGGGTTTCCTCCGGGTACTCCGGTTTCCTCCCACACTCCAAAGACATGCTGGTAGGTTAATTGGCTTCTGTCCAAAATTGGCCCTACTATATGAATGGGGACCTTGGATTGAGGGTAGGGACTGATGTGAGTTTGGGAAGTACAGGGTTAGGGACAATTGTAGACACACACCAACACTCACTCAGGTTGAACTGGATGGACTGGTGTCTTTCTTCAACCTTACTAACTATGTAACACTATGTAACAAATATATATTCCTAAAACCCATACACAAAGATCCGAAACATATAAGAAATGTATATTTATATATATATACACACACACATACAGTTGTATAAGTTTACATACCCTGGCAGAATTTATGACTTCTTGGCCATTTTTCAAAGAATATGAATAACACAAAAACTTTTCTTTCACTCATAAGTAGTGTTTGGCTGAAACCATTTATTATCAATCAACTGTGTTTGCTCTTTTTAAATCATAATGACAACAGAAATTAGCCAAATGACCTTGATCAAAAGTTTACATACCCCAGTTCCTAATACCGTTTATTGCCCCTCTAACATCAATGACAGCTTGAAGTCTTTTGTGGTATTTGTGGATGAGGCTCTTTATCTTCTCAGATGGTAAAGCTGCCCATTCCTCTTGGCAAAAAGCCTCAAGTTCCTGTAAATTCTTGGGCTGAACTGCATGTTTGAGATCTCCCCAGAGTGGCTCAATGATTGAGGTCAGGAGACAGAGGTGGCCACTCCAGAACCTTCAATTTATTCTGTTGTAGCCAATGACAGGTCGACCTGGCATTGTCTTTTGGATCATTGTCATGTTGGAATGTCCAAGTACGTCCCATGTGCAGCTTCCTGGCTGATGAATGCAAATGTTCCTCCAGTATTTTTTTATAACATACTGCATTCTACTTGCCATCAATTTTGACCAAATTTCCTGTGCCTTTGTAGCTCACACATCCCCAAAACATCAGCAATCCACCTCCGTGTTTCACAGTAGGAATGGTGTACATTTCATCGTAGGCCTTGTTGACTCCTCTACAAATGTAGCGTTTATGGTTGTGGCGAAAAAGCAAAATTTTGGTCTCATCACTCCAAATGACTTTGTGCCAGAAGGTTTGAGACTTGTCTCTGTGCTGTTTGGCGTATTGTAAGTGGGATACTTTGTGGCATTTGCGTAGTAATGGCTTTCTTCTGGCGACTCGACTATGCAGCCCATATTTCTTCTAGTGCCTCCTTATTATGCATATTGAAACAGCCACACCACATTTTCAGAGAGTCCTGTATTTCATCTGAAGTTATTTAAGGGTTTTTCTTTGCATCCCAAACAATTTTCCTGGAAGTTGTGGCTGAAACTTTAGTTGGTCTACCTGACCGTGATTTGGTTTCAACGGAACCCCTCATTTTCCACTTCTTGATTAGAGTTTGAACACTGCTGATTGGCACTCTCAATTCCTTGGATATCTTTTTATATCCCTTTCCTGTTTTATACAGTTCAACTACCTTTTCCCGCATATCCTTTGACAATTCTTTTGCTCTCCCCATGACTCAGAATCCAGAAACATCAGTGCAGCACTGGATGAAAGATGCAAGGGTCTTTCAGGAGTCCAGAAACTCATTGACCTTTTATATACACACACACACTAATTACAAGCAAACAGATCACAGGTGAGGATGGTTACCTTTAATAGCCATTTAAACCCCTTTGTTTCAACTTGTGTGCATGTTATAAGGCCAAAATCACCAGGGTATGTAAACTTTTGATCAGGGTCATTTGCGTAGTTTCTGTTGTCATTATGATTTAAAAACAGTAAACACAGTTGATTGATAATAAATGGCTTCAGCCAAACACTAACCATGAGTGAAAAATGTTTTTGTGTTATCATTCATATTCTATGAAAAATGGCCAAGAAATCATACATTCTGCCAGGGTATGTAAACTTATGAGCACAACTGTATGTGTGTATATATACAGTGGGGCAAAAAAGTATTTAGTCAGCCACCAATTGTGCAAGTTCTCCCACTTAAAAAGATGAGAGAGGCCTGTAATTGTCATAGGTATACCTCAACTATGAGAGACAAAATGTGGAAACAAATCCAGACAATCACATTGTCTGATTTTTCAAAGAATTTATTTGCAAATTATGGTGGAAAAACGGAAAATTTATATCAAATACTTACCGTAATTTTCCTTTCCTGATAGGCTCCATGGCAGCATACGTGTGGGGGTAGGCTCCGCCTCCATAACTACCCAATAGGACCCCCTCTCCCATAAATCTTTGCTCTAGGCTGCTATCCATGTTCCGTAACTAGCCTACTCCAGACATTTGGGAGGGACTCCTGCTGCCATGGAGCCTATCAGGAAAGGAAAATGACGGTAAGTATTTGATATAAATTTTCCGTTTTCCTGACAGGCTCCATGGCAGCATACGTGTGGGAAATAGCTCGCCCAAAAATACACACGGGCGGGCAAAAATGTTTGAGCAAAGAAACCAAATTTATTTTACATTGTCAACCGACAATACTTGTAAACCAAAATTAATGGATGACAGAGCAGCAGGCTCAACACAGTAGTGAGAAACAAATGTGTTAATAGAAGACCAGGAAGCCGCTCTACAAATGATTTCAGGCGCGACATGCCGGGAAGCTGCCCACGAGATACTCCTGGTCGAATGAGCTGTCACTGCCTCTGGAGGAGCCAAGCCCTTTGCCTTGTATGCCCTCTGAATGGTCTGCACAATCCAAGAAGAAATTGATCTGACCGAAGCTCGCATTCCCTTGTTTTTACCATTGAGAAGAACGAAAAGGAATTCCGTTTGTCTGAATGGAGCCGTGACCTCCAGATATTGCTTTAGAGTGTGGCCTACGTCAAGTGGATGGACATCCTGATCATCCGTTGTTCTGAAAGTAGGAAGTACAATCTCTTGATTTTCATGAAAGACTGAGGTCACTTTAGGGTTTGCCCCAAGCATGGGAATCAACACTACCCTGTCTGGAAAGAAGGTTAGGAAAGGTTCTTCTGATCCTAGACTTCTAATCTCTGACACTCTTTTAGCCGATGTCACAGCTACTAAGAAGGTGGTCTTGAGCATGAGATCTCTCATGGAAAGAGGTTTGTCAGGATCTGATCCGAGATTGGAGAGAAAATCCAAGACAATAGGAAGGTCCCATTTGGGAAAACTAGGCCTTCTTTGAGGTTTAAGCCTGATAGCTCCTTTAAAGAATTGACGGACTAATGTGTGATTAGCCCAAGATACTCCTGTGAAGGCTGAGATGGCTGAAACTTGAACTCTTAGTGAGCTGACTGCTAAAGATAGGTCCAGTCCTGATTGGAGAAAACGTAGAATGTCCTGTACTGTTGGAGAATTACAAGGATTTGACCGGGAAGACATATGATCAGAGAATTTAGACCATATCCGTTCGTATACTCTGTTCGTACTTCCCCTCCGGGCACTAAGAAGAGTTGGAATAGCTTCTTCCGGACAACCTAGAGATTCAAGCCTTTCCCTTTCAAGAACCACACCCTGAGGTGTAGGCAAGATGGGCATGGGTGTAACGTCGAGCCTTGCGACAGTAGATCCGGCCTGAGAGGAAGGGGAACTGGGTCTTGATAACTCAGGAGCGATAACAGAGGAAACCACGGCCTGTTGGGCCAGAAAGGAATCACTGCAATGATCTCCACCTTCTCTGTTCTGAGCCTCCGGAGGAATTGAAGAATCACCGGTACCGGAGGGAAGGCATAAGCCTTCTGAAACTTCCATTGATCTGAGAGAGCATCTATCCCGTAAGCCTGAGGGTCTCTGAACCTCGAATAATACCTGGGCATTTTGTGATTGCATGGAGAAGCAAATAGATCGACCTCTGGAAGTACTCCCAGGGTCAGAAGCCACTCGAACAACCCTCTGTGGAGAGACCACTCGTTGTTATCCATTTGCACTCGCGAGAGGAAGTCCGCCTGTACATTCTGAATCCCCGGAATGTAAACTGCCGAGACGTTGGACAAATACTTCTGAGCCCAGCTCATTATTGGCTCCACTTCCTGTAGCAGAGACCAGCTGCGAGTTCCACCTTGCTTCTTTATGTAAGCCACCGCGGTTGTATTGTCCAACCTTAGCATCACAGATGACCCTACTATTAGATGGCGAAATGACAGGAGTGCCTGAAAGGCCGCCCTCAGCTCCAGAATGTTGGATACAATCCCTCGAGCAGGGAAAATCCATTGGCCTTGCGCCACTTCTGAAAGGCAGTGAGCGCCCCAACCTCGATTGCTGGCATCCGAAGTTTCTTTTTTTTTTTTTCTTTTCTTTTTTTTCTTTCTTTTTTTTTTTTTTTTCACCACTCAGTGGTATATTTTCTCTCGGGGGATCATTTTTCAGTTGTCAATAATTCAAACTGTGTCCCATTTTTATTCACATCATCGTGGTGGCAAAAAGTTACAATTTTTATACACCTCAAGACCTAGTTAGGTGGAATTTCGTTAGTCTATTTACCTTTTACCTATAACCCCCCCCCCCCCCCCCCCCCCCGAGACCGTACCTCCCGACTCCCGACTGCTCCCCCCCCCTCCCATTGTTGTCTTTCCTTCCTCCCTTCTTTTGCTTGCCAGGCCCTCTTTACCTTTTATCTTGAGATCTCTCTTGCTTCCTACCTAGGATGCCCATATCTCGGCCGCTCAGGGATCTTTTGAATTCTACCCACCTTCTCCATTTTGTCTCAAAGGCTCCCATTTTTGTCCCCTCACTGTACCTTAGATACTCTAAACTGTATATTTCGTTAATTTTATCATACCAGTCCCTCATTGCAGGTCTTTCTGTCCTTCTCCAGTACTTGGGTATCAAGCTTTTAGCCGCATCCATGAGATGCGGTATTAGAGTTCTCTGATAGGCTTTATTGGGCATTTCGCTCATGTGAAATAAACAAACCCAAGGGTCATCTTGAACATTTATCCCTGTTATATCTTTAATAAGTCCCCTCACTTCGCTCCAGAATATTTTAATTGTCGGGCATTGCCACCAGATATGAGCCATTGACCCCGTCTCCCTACATCCCCTCCAGCAATATTGTGGAGGTCCGTTTTGAAATTTGTTCAAGCGTTCTGGGGTCAAGTACATCCTGGTCAAACATCTGAAGTTCAACTCTAAAATTTTACTATTGACCGACGTGGTTGCTGTTCTGCTTAGGATCAATGACCCTTCTGGGGCAGTAAGTTTTCTTCCTAGCTCCTTCTCCCATTTCTGTATAAACGATGGGGCTTCTGTGCTCCCCAGGCCTATCAACATTCTATACGTCTGGGAGAACCCCCCTTTGTTATCTTTGTCCATACACATTTTCTCTAGTGGGCGTAAGTTGTCCCTCGATCTAACTGGTTGTGGGAGGGTTCTTATGAACTGATTCAATTGGCTGTACCGCCAAGTATTTATAACTAGCAGATTTTTTTTTTCCTTTAGCTCCCGATAAGTGCATATTTTATTATGTTGCATTACGTCCTTTAATTGTATGTTCTCGTCCCGTAACCATCCCCCAAACCACTCCCCTACCCCTGGTGCGAAATAGTCTGAATCCTTGAGTGACATTAGGGGAGAGTTGTACCCCCACTGCTCTCTTTTGTGAACGTTATCCCAAATTCTGAGTGCGTGTTTAGTGATCTCGTGTGTTTCTTTACCTAGTTTCCTTAGGTGTGGTGGAATCCAGATTATTTTATTCAGCTTAGTGTCGCTAATTTCCTTTTCCATTTTTACCCAGTGTTTATCTGCTTTACTTTTTGCCCAATCAACTACTCTGGCAAGAGCTATGGCCTCGTAGTATTTTCGGACATCTGGTGCTCCCCATCCCCCCTTACCCCTAGCCTTTGCTAATTGTGCAAACTTCAATCGAGGTGTTTTCTCTCTCCAGATAAATCTTTAAAAAATCGAGTGCAATTTTCTAAGGTACGCCTGCGGGAGCGCCACTGGCAACATCTGCATTTTGTAAGTTATTCTTGGCAATACAATCATTTTAAAGATATTAATTCTCCCTCCCCATGACAGTTGTCCTAAGTGTAATCTCTTAAGTTCTTGCTTTATTTCGTTGAGAAGTGGTAGGAAATTGACATGATAGAGCGTCTCTTGTGAAGTCGTGATTTTTATCCCTAGGTATTTTAATGCTTTTTGCCCCCATATAAAGGGGAAGTGCTTTTGATATGAGTGGTCTTTGGTTTTACTGGTGTTAAGGGTTAATGTTTTCAGATTTATTTGGATTTATTTTAAAATTAGAAAGCTTTCCGTACTCTAGTAGGGCTGTCATTATGTTCGGGAGAGATATCCTTGGGCGCGTAATATAAAGCAGGATATCGTCCGCAAATGCGGCTATTTTATATTCATCCCGACCTATCGTTACCCCGCTGATATCCGGGCACTTCCTGATCTTTTCTAGTAATGGTTCTAGAGTCAGCACAAATAGGACAGGGGAAAGCGGGCACCCTTGTCTGGTCCCATTGTACATTTCAAAGGACTCCGACATGATTTCATTTATTCTTACTCTCGCTGTAGGTCCAGAATATAGTGCCCCTATCCTTCTGCAGATTTTAGTCCCAAAACCCATCTCCTCTAGTGTGCCCATCATGAAGTCCCAATCGACTCTATCGAACGCTTTTTCAGCGTCTATTGATAAGAGTAGGCCTGGAGCTCCACTTTTCTTCATGTATTGCACCATCAGGAGGGTCTTAATGCTGTTATCCCTCCCTTGTCGCCCTGGAACCCTACCTGATCTGGGTGTATGATTCTTTCTATTATTGGTTTTAATCTATCCGCAATTACTTTCGCGTAAATTTTCGTGTCCACGTTTAAGAGGGATATCGGCCGGTAGCTTGAACATAGTGTGCTATCTTTGCCTTCCTTTGGAATGATAGCAATATTAGCTGCCAAAGCTTCCTTTCTCATTACTCCCTTATCCCCGGCGTCATTCATATAAGAGCACATTTTTGGTATCAGGTAATCCTGATATTTTCTGTAATAGAGCACCGTCAGTCCATCTGGACCTGGACTTTTCCCCATTTGCATACCTTTGAGCGCTTTCCTCACTTCAAGTTCCGTGTATGGGGCTTCGAGGCTGGCTTGTTCAGTTTCTGTGAGATTGGTTAAACCACTATCTTTTAGATAATTTTTAATTTTCTCTTGTTTTCCTTCTCTTTCTTTGGTACTGATGCTTTTATTTATGGCATACAACTCTCCGAAAAACTCCTGGAAGGTCCCTGCAATATCTTTATCTTTGTAAACAATCTCACCTGTTTTAGTTCTTATTTTATCAATATAATTATTGTTTTTCTTTTTGCTTAGGGCCCTGGCCAGTAGCTTTCAGGGTCTGTTTCCTCCTATATATCTTTCTTTTTTGACCTGATTGTATATCTTACGGTTCTCCAGTTCTATCAACTCACGCATGGCCTCTCTGCTCTTGTATAAGTCCATCATTATCTCCTTTTCCCCTGTTTGCTTGTGCTGTTGTTCTAACTTCTGAATGTTTTCCTGTAGGGCAAGTCTTTCCTTGGCCTCCTTTTTTTTTCTTTCTGTGCCCACCTTTATTAAAATACCTCTAATGTATACTTTATGGGCCTCCCATACTACGGCCTCTGATGTTTCCCCCACCAAGTTAGTTTTAAAGTAGAATTCGATTTCCTCCTTAATGCGCTGATCAATAACTCTATCATGTAGTAAGTCCTCATTTAGTTTCCAGCCGCTAAAGGGGAGATTTTTTTTACCTAGTTTCCACTTGATACTTACTGGTGCATGGTCAGGAAATGTTATAGACCCTATTCCTGTGCTTTCTATTTCCTCTATATACCTGTGTTCTACCAAAAAAAAAATCTAATCTAGAGTACGTCGAGTGTACGTGGGAGTAGTAGGAATAATCTCTCACATTTGGATGTTGTAGTCTCCAGATGTCTAACAGTTGACATTGGTGCAGTTTCTTTTTGAGCTGGTTCATCCAAATCCCTCCAGTCCCACGGACACTCGACGTACTATCTTTACCTGGGTCCAGACACATATTAAAGTCTCCTGCAATGATGGCCCTCCCTTTCTTGAAGCTTTCAAATTTTGAGAGAATGCCCAGCAGATACCTTCCTGGGTTGATATTTGGGCAGTAGATATTTGCTAACGTACATTCCGTCCCATTGAGATTGCCCCTGATAAACAGGAACCGTCCCTCGGGATCTATCTTTCTCTCTTCTACCCTAAATCTAACATCCTTAGCAAACCCTATAGCTATGCCTTTTGAGCCTTTAGTTGGAGAGTCCCCGTATTCCCATTTAGGAAAGTCCCTTGAGCGTATTCTCTGGTTCTTGCCCACATAGAAGTGTGTCTCCTGCAAAAAGATGACCTCTGCTTTGAGGAGTTTCAATTCTCTCGTTATATTTGCACACTTTATGGGGGAGCCCATCCCCCTCACGTTATATGAAATTAGATTTAGCGCAGTCATCTTGTTATTATACCCCTATGCAGGCAGAACCTCTCTTCTCATTCTAGGAAGCGGGGAGCAGTGCCATATGTACAGGTCTCTCCCTCCCCCCCTCCATCCCTAGATCCTCCCTTACCCTCCCCCCCCTCTAAACCCTGTCCCTCCCCAACCTCCCCCCTGTCCTCCCCCCCCAACCCTCCCCCCACCCTCCCCCCCCCTTTTTTGGGGTGACATACCATCTCATGGTCCCATTAACCGAGGCCCTGCTCACTCCTTCCGGTCCCTCGGTACCCCCCTTAGAGGTTGAGCTCGGGGGTACCATCTCTAGATCGACCTGCCTCCCCCAGGGTACCCGGTTCCCCTCCCCCTCCTCCAAACCCCCCCCTAAGCCCCCGCCCTCCTGCCTCCTCCACACTTGTCTTAATAACTAATCCAAGAGTTCTCTTTTTATGTTTGCGATACAGTTTCATATCTTTCCTTTTTCCTTTTTCTCTCCTTCCCTCCTCTTCCATACTGATCATTTCATTTTGATAACTGGTGTCCAGGAAGGGGTCCCCTCCCTGCCATCTTCTGTTCCAGATCTCTCCCACCATCCCGGGATTTCCATCAATGGTACTTCCAGACGTTGGCAAAATTTTTGTGTCTCTTCAGGGAACCGCAGCGTCGCTGAGCGACCTCCCTTGTGTCCAATCAGGCAGGCTGGGAAACCCCATGAGTATTGGACATCATTTGCTCTAAGCTGAGCTAGTAGGGGTTTGAGAGTTCTTCTCCTAGCTAGGGTCTCTGCAGAGAGATCGGGGAAAATCTGTAGATTTACCTCTCCATAGTTCACTTGCTGGTTCATTCTTATGCTAGATTTAATCCTTTCTTTATCATGGAAGTTGTGGAATCTAACAATTACGTCCCGCGGAGCGTCCCCCCTGATCTCCACCGGCTTTCTTATCCTGTGGACTCTTTCTAATTTAATTTTTGGTCTGTTGCCAGATGGATCTAATCGGTCACTGAAAATTTGGTCGATTTTTTCATGTAGGTTCTCTTTACCTCCTTCTACCTCAGGCAGGCCTCTTATCCACAAGTTCTTCCTCCTATTACGGTTCTCCTGATCTTCCAGTTTATAGCGTAGATTTCTTTGTTCTTTCAGGATTTCTTCTATCTGCTGTTTAAGATTTTTTATCTCTGTTCCCTGTGTGTCTGTTGTTACTTCCAGTTCTTCCACTCTTTTTAGTGTGTGGCCCATATCTTGTCGAATTGTTTCGAATTCTCCCCTGATTGTAGTTTCTAGTCTTGCAAACATTTCTGCCATCTCACTTTTTGTTGGTGTTTGATTGGCCTCCAGGAGGTCCCTTGTAGCCTCTGCTGTTATCTCGGTCCCCATTATATGGGGGTCCATCCCCGCCAGTTGTCTTCTTGTGCTTATTTTGGTTGGGGGTTCGGGGGTTTTTAGTTTGGTTCCGCCTGCCTTCCCCGGGCTCCCTTTACCTTCTTGGACCATATATTTCCTGATGGCGCCCGGGCTTACACTCATTCTGTTGCTGCTGACTGTACTGACTGTAGCTGTGGCCCCCTTCCCTCCCTTCCCCTTCATTGTGCTATATGCTCTGTGGGGCCCAATATAGAAGTTAGTAGATATCTTACCAATGTGGCTCGTGTTATATTGTATGTGACTAATCCTCTCAGATACTTTGTGTGGCTAGCCAAGGGATAGTTTTCTTCTAGGATCCCAACCTCTTTAGGTCGCCTTCCTAATTTTCCCTGGCGTACACCCACACCCTATAATCACACTCTATAACGCCTCTTATTTTAATACATCAAGAGCAGAAAAGTGTGGTAAGATCTCCCATAGACATAAAGATGAGAAGTATCCCTCAGTATCGCTAGAGAAAAAGGGAAGAAAAAAAAAAAGGGGGGGGGTTTTAGTCAATAACAGTTCCACTCCTTCACAAGAGTCCTAGTCCTGGTTATCTTCCAGAGTGTATATGTCCTCTGTACTGACGGGTAAAATAAACGTTGCAAAGCTAAGTGATATAAATTGTCACTCAATGGGTTAATTTTGTTTACTTTTGCTTACTTACTGATCCCTTTAGGGGGAGAAACCAGCCAGTTGCTTTCACAGAGAAACAATAAAACACTTGAGGCACCTACTCCCTCGGTTGCTTTTACATTAAGAAGTCCCAGTCCTGGTTATCCTCCGTACTCTATATATCCTGTACCGTAACACGTAATATACGCGTAATATAGGTGCTTCAGGGTTAAGTAACCTGGGGTATCCTTCCACGGATCAATTTTGCCTACTCACTGAGCTCTCTGAACCCTTACTGGGGGAGGAAATCCTGCATGATACATTCACAGTGGAACCCTCATCCCCTCCATTGCTTTTGTGTAGTATAGGACCCGACCCTGATTATCTTCCGGGTTCTGTCTATCTTATGTGACAGCAGATGAGACAGCTGCTACAGGTATAAGTGGTATAAGTTATTATTTCACAGGTTAATTTTACTCACTTTCCGAGCCTTTTCAGGGGGGGGGAGATCCTGCAGGTTGTGTTTCTTAGTAAAGCACTTACCCCTTCAGCCGCTTATACGATCTTGCAAAGTTTTTTTTTTTTTTTTCTGGGGCACAGACCTTCCTTCCACGTGGATAATAAAAAAAGACTGCGCTAAAAAAATAAATACCATATACATTGACAGCACATATAGATGTGTAAATATTAAAAGAATTCAATCTATCAGGTGATCAAAAATATTCTAGTGAAAAAGAATTCTCAATGAAATAATTATATGAAACAAGTATGGCATAAAATTATAATGATGAACACAAGTGTTATAATGTCAAATAACAAAAATAACCAAAAATAAAGTGGAAATATTCAGAAGAAAACAGTCCTTGAAACCAAGGCAGATTGAATAGGTGATCATAAAGGTTAAACACCCAGCACGCAGTGACAAATCCTCCACCTTAATAGATGTACGCTTACCAGAGGTAAGCTAGAAAACAGCTTATCTATGGACATCCACACAGGGGACACAACTCCTTGGATCTCCTCACAAAGAAGGGGCAGACAGGATCTCTCCTTTCGGCGGACCTCAAGCAGCATACCGGGGGGACCCAGAAGAATAAAAAATTTCCTCCATAGTGTGAATCCGTAAAACCATTTATTGAAATAAGGAGTATGTACACTTACATTAAAAATCGTAGTAGAAATTCATAAGAGAACAGCCGGCCGGCTTGCATACACCCGTTCAAACGAGATAGGATGGAAACGATGATGTCAGCGCGTCGGCCTTCCGACGTACGTTTCGTCCTATTGGACGTCGTCATGGGAACGGGCGACGCACTGACTCATCGCTATTTGTAGGCACAGAACAAAACCAAGCCTCGCTGTGAAGCTCGGATGGCGTCACCACAACATCCTGTTATGAGAGGAAGTGTGTACCTAATGCTAGTGGGATAAGTAAACAATTAACCCATCCGCCAATCAAACCCTCCCAATGCCAGGAGAGCCGGAAAGATCTAGGGACCACAAAAAATGGACCCCATCAAAATTAATTGAAAAAATAAACGAAACCAAAATCAATAATTTATTACAAATAAAAATAAAATAAGAATTAATTTATATTGTTAAAACATTAGGGGACACATATAAATATTTACACGTGCCCTCTAGTGGAACACACAGAATTAGCACTGGGAGCCAATTCCAACAATATGGAATAAAAAATATAAAAATAAATGAATGTAAAACTAAAAAACCAGCAAGTGGTTGTACCAAAAATATTAGAAAATATTGAAAAATGTTTGAATTTCAAAATCTTTTATCTAGTTATTAGAAAAAATGTTAAAATAATAACGCCACCAGGAATTCAAAGCAAGTTCACAAAAGTTTGATATACAAACGTCGTAAAAGTTCACATTAAACAACAGTATGCAATATAATCTGGAATCGGAATTATCCAATTATTGTATTAAATACGTCACCTCTCTCACCCCAACTCATTTAGATAGATATAATAATGATGGAAAAATATGAATAAAAACATACAGTATGGTAATTTATGAGTTATCCAGAAAGGCATTTAAATCTACATCTACATTGAGCCCAAAGGGGGTGTAGCACTTCATTCTGTATATCCAGGCCATCTCAAGCCTAGAGATCCCCCGTATAACAGACCCCCCCCTCCAATGTGGGGTGTATCTGTCAATACCCAGAAAGATGGTCTTCCTGGGATCTCGATTGTGTACTTCCAAATAATGTCTAGAGACCGGGTGTTTGGGGAAACCTGTTAAGATGTTAGTGATGTGCTCGTTAAGCCTTACAGATAGGGGGCGCTTGGTTCTCCCCACGTATTGCAAACCGCAGGGGCATTGGAGAAGATACATCACCCGCTCTGTGGAACATGTGATAAATGATCTAATTTCAAATTCCATCGAAGTGCTGGTGGAAGTAAACTTATGTGTTCTTCTATGGGTACATCCACTAAGAGAACACACCCTACACCTCCTGCATTGGTAAAAACCAATCATGTATTCCAAAAATCCCCTCTTAGTAAGAGGAGGGTCTAGAACATTCGGGGCCACTCTGCTTCTAAGCGAAGGGGCACCCTTGTATACCACCTGTGGTTTGGCCGGAAGGATAGAACCCAGCACATGGTCATTCTTAAGGACATGCCAATGCTTACTTATCAACTTGGCTACATTTTTGTGTTGTAAGGAATAGGTGGTAATAAAAGGAATTGAGGGTACCCTACCACTAACAGGCATCTTAGTCCTAAGTAGAGTGCATCTATCAGTGGTGGCCACTTCCTCTAATGTGTTCTTCAGAGAGGCCTCAGAGTAGCCCTTCTCCAAGAAACGTTTTAATAAAATGTCTGCTTGGGCTAAAAATTCACCATGATTAGAGCAGTTACGTTTTAAACGAATAAGTTGACTCTTCGGCACAGACCTCAGCCAAGCCTTATGATGGCAGCTGTCAATCGGTATATAGGAATTCCGGTCCGTATTTTTGAAAAAAGTAGCTGTGGTGAACTGCCCATCTTTGACCCCAATCTTAAGTTCAAGGAAGTTGATCTCAGACTGACTGGCCTCATAAGAGAGTCGAATGCCCCGGTCATTGTCATTCAACCCCGTCATGTATAAATCAAGATCTTCACGATCACCGTTCCATAGGAGGAGGATGTCATCTATATATCTGGCCCACAGTACCACCTGAGGTTTCTGTTGGGCATAGATGACATCCTCCTCCCACAGAGCCATGAAGAGGTTCGCCAAACTGGGGGCATATTTAGCCCCCATGGCGACACCTCTATCCTGCCTATAAAACTGACCTCCGAACCAAAAGTAATTCCTAGTGGCTACAAAATGGAGTAGTTGCATAATAAAGCATATTTGTTCGTGAAACAGTGATGAGTCACGTCTGAGATAGTATTCTACCGCAAACAACCCCAAATCATGTGGTATTACGGTGTATAATGAGGCGACATCCGCTGTCACTAACCACCAACTAGGGCCAGGAGTGTAGTTAGAAAGTAGATTAATTACATGGCGAGTATCCTTTAAGTATGACGGCATCTTTGTAACCAATGGCTGTAAATAGAAATCTATATACCTGCCCACCCGGGACGATATGGAGTCAATTCCACTAACGATGGGACGTCCCGGGGGCAGGTAGGATGCTTGTGGATTTTTGGCAGGTAATAAAGAACAGGGGTGCGTGGAGCTTTTGGTACTAAATAGGATTTCTCCTTGCTGTTTAAGATACCCTGTTCTGACCCAAACTTGATCAGCGCCTCCAACTCTTTTTTATATTGAACCTTGGGATCTGATCTGAGGGGGGTATATGTATCACGATCCCCCAATATTTTGGACATTTGCATGAGGTAATCCTTTCTATCCAAAACAATAATACCCCCCCCTTTGTCCGCTGGCCTAATTACTAAATTTTTATTCACACACAAAGAATCCAAACCTGATTTCAGATTTCTATCAAAATATACTCTTTTGAGGGGTAATTGTTCTAAATCCTTAAGGACTAAGTCTTTGAATACCTTCAGCGAAGGAGCTACAGCCCCGGGGGGGTTGAAGAGAGAAGCATTTGATAACCCGGAATGACGGTACTCATTGGGACCAGTTATAGTGTTAGTGATGGGATTGGAAACTAAATATCTCTTAATATTGACCTTACGAACAAATTTATGTACATCAATATAAGTTTGAAATTTATTTAGACATCGCGGGGGTGCAAATTTGAGACCCTTATTAAGTAAAGATATCTCGGAATCACTCAAGGAGACTGAACTTAAATTAAATATACCACTGCTGGTATATTTACTTCCTTCCACGTGGTCTCCGTGCGCCTGGCTTCTTGTCAGCTTTTAGGTTCGGCACTTCACTGTGGTTCACCAGCGCCTGGAGACCATCTCCCTCATTTACTCTCTGGCAAGTTTACTTGCACTCGGCAAGCTTCACCTCCGCTGCGGGGTCCGTGCCCGAGATGTCTGCGGGATCGTAGTTGTTTGTACAGCATGGGCTGTCAGGCTCTGGAGCGGGGGGCGTAGGCGCTACAGGGGGGGCAGGGCAGCTCCCGATCTCACATCAGAGCTAGAGGGAGAGACGTCCGGCATCCCGGGATTAGCAGCCGACCCAGCTAGCCACCCATATCCGGCTCCTCCCTCCCACCTCACAAAGGCAAGGACAATGTGTTCTCCGCTGGCATCCGAAGTTAACGTGACCCATGAGATGGGCATGATTGAATGGTGATTGCGCAGATTCTTCCCTTGAAGCCACCAAAGGAGAGACGTCCTCATGGATGACGTAAGGTGTATGCGCTGGACTTGGCTGGAAGAATCCCATTGTTGAAGGAACCCTTTTTGGAAGGGTCGTGTATGCCATTGGGCCCACCTCACCATAGGAATGGTAGCTGTCATCGTGCCAATCACTTTCAGGCATTGGAGAGCGGAGAGGTGAGACGGCGCAAGGACTGCGTGTATTCTGTCTCAAATCACTCCAATCTTCTCCTCTGGAAGGGAGATGGTGCCTTCCAATGTGTTGAAGTGAGCCCCTAGAAACACCAGAGATTGTGTTGGCTCTAGATGGCTCTTCTCTGTATTCAGAAGCCACCCGAATTCCTGCAGTGTGGAGATGACTAAGCTCTTGTGCTCTAACAGTTGATCTTTGTTCTGAGCTAGGAGAAGTAGGTCGTCTAAATAGTGGTGTAGACGAACCTCCTTGATACGAAGCAGAGCCACAACTGCAGATGCTGATTGCCTACCGCAAAGCGGAGGAATTGTTGGAACTCTGTTGCCACTGGCACGTGAAAGTATGCATCTTTCAGATCGATTAAAATCATCCAATCTCCCAGATGTATTGATTGTTGGATCGTAATTAAAGACTCCATTTTGAACTTTTCTTTTCGGATAAAGGAATTGAGATGTGTTAAATCTATTACTGGCCTCCATGTACTGTTTTTCTTCTGTATCATGAACAGAGGAGAATACATGCCTTTGCCTTGTTCATTTTCTGGAACAGGGACGGCTGCGCCTTGATCCAATAAACAGCTCACGTAGGTTAATAGGACCTGCTTTTTCTCTTCTGAACCTGGAAGAGATGTGGGAACAAATCTGTGTCTTGGGGTATTGTTGAAGACCCACTTGTGACCGGAGGAGACCGTCTTGATGGTCCAGTAATCTCGGATTGAGGCCGCCCAGACATGCCCGAAGTGGCGAAGATGAGCCCCCACCTGGCATGCCTGAGTGGGCCCAATCTCAAAAGGACTTTGTGGCGTCCTGGTTGCCAGAGGAACTCCCTTTTGTGGGTTTCTTGAAAGAAGACTGCCTGGATTTCCAGGATCTTGAGAACTCCCGACCAGGTCTGTAGCTGCGCGCATCCCTAGCGCGATCAGAGTTTTGTCCTCTAGGAAAACTGCGTTTCTGATTTTGTAGGCGTCTGTCTTGAGGGAGGAAACCAGACTTCCCACCTGTGGCCCGGGTTATGGCACTATCGAGCTTATTGCCGAACAATGAAGAACCTTCAAACGGAATTCAGCACCAAGCTTGCTTGGAAGCTGGATCCGCCAACCACGGACGGAGCCATAAGGCACGACGAGCTGAAACAGCTGCCAACATAACCCAGGACATCAGGCGGATGACATCAATAGATGCCTCCCCAAGAAAGGCTGATGCCAGCCTGATCTCTTGGATAGGAGAATCCTTAGCTGTTTCAGTAGAGATACCTCTTAAGAACTCATCCACATTATCAGACCAAGATTCCAAAGCTTTGGAGACTGCAGCTATCGCAAGTACTGGCTTACATGCCATTCCTGACGTCAGGTAGATCCTTTTTAAATCCGAATCAATTCGCCTCTCCAAAGGATCTTTAAAAGATACAGTGTCTTCTAAGGGAAGTGTTACATATCTTGCTAGTCTCATTAAAGCTGCATCCACTAATGGAGCTGATTCAAGGTGCTTTACTTCCTCTTCCTTAAAAGGATATAGTTTCAAGACCTTTGACTGCATGGAACTTTTCTTGTTCATTTTGCTCCATTCCTCAGAAATGACTTCGCCCAGCTCAGAGAGAAAAGGAAAATACTGTCGCTCCTTATTAAGCTGCTTGAAAAACTTCCTCTGTTTTGGGGGGGGAAGTAACTGGATCTTCCCACTTCAAGGCCTCTTTTACTGCCTTCACCAAAGAAGGAACTAAAGCATACTCAAACCCCACGCCAGGATCTTCCAGATCCGATTCGCTATCTGAAACAGGAGCAGAAGGGTGACTTGGCTGGGAAGATTCCCATGTCTCATGCACAGAACCTTCACCCACTGGAGGGCATAATGGGTCTGATGGGGAATCACGGGGCTGTTGGGCCTCTCTCTCCTGTAGAGATTCTTTCACAACCCGCCTCACCATAGATTCCAAACGCTGGTCTGCACCATCCCTCTCATCTGCAGCTTTAGAGAAGCAGTGATCACAGAGAGATTTGTCTGTTGGAACAGGCATCCTGCATCCCCAGCATGATTTTCCTGAACTCTCTCTAGAGTGAGATGAAGGGGGGTGAGAAGGATTTTTATTGTGCTGTTCAGATCTGGAAGGAGATCTATGATGGCTAGACCTGGAGGAAGATTGCCGGTGGTGCGATTTTGATGATCCACTTCCTTTATGGGAACTACGGTGTGGATCAGACCTAG
Organism: Aquarana catesbeiana; assembly: GCF_042186555.1. Taxonomy (NCBI): domain Eukaryota; kingdom Metazoa; phylum Chordata; class Amphibia; order Anura; family Ranidae; genus Aquarana; species Aquarana catesbeiana. The sequence continues at coordinate 78,651,601 of NC_133333.1, read as the reverse complement.
AAGGGCTGTGAGGAAAGAAACACAGAGAAGACAGAGAAAGAAATCAGCTGGTGTCCTAAAATCCTACTCTCAATCCTTGTACAGGCAGAAAAGCAAAACTGCAAACATACCTGCTACAAGCGGGCTGGCCACTAGGGGGCAGTGAGGAGTCCATAGTGTCAATACAATAGGAAGCTGCAGAGACAGATTCACAGATTCAGCTGACTGACAACAGACCTCCACCCCCAGACAATAGAGATTGTCTTACCTTGAATCGCCAAGATAGTTGCCCCTGGAAGTCGCCGTATCCCCCACGATCATTCCCAGGGCTCTGTAAGCTTTCCACATCTTTTAAAAGTGGCGCCCGTGACGTCATCGCCGACGTCAGATGCGAGACGCTCGCGCGCATGCGCGAACCAAGCCTCAACTTCGTATTGGGTCCGCGCATGCGCAGAGCGCACGCCGGTACCCGGAAGTCACAGAGAGAGCGGCTGCTGGAACGCAGAGAGCGTCAGCACCGATTCTAGGACACCAATGAAGCAGGAAAGACACACAGAGGTATGATAACACATAAACACTGCCGCCATATGTGAATGAATGTAAAAACCTTACCCCTCCACCTACGATCACCTGGGCCGAGGAACGCCATCCATACACACACACACCGGACTTGACAGCAGATAATGGTCACCTGAAACATTAGGCAAACAGACCGTGCGCACATAGATGAACCGATCCAATCTTCAGCGCTACTCTGCTATACACTCCATACCCTGCTTAACAGTCAGGGCCTATCGGAGGAATCTTTGGCACTCGGCAGCATCGATCGTAGGGAGGTTTATCTTCAGGTAGGAGAACCAACACCTGGTCCTACGGAGGAGGACAAAAAAGGAACATGGATAGCAGCCTAGAGCAAAGATTTATGGGAGAGGGGGTCCTATTGGGTAGTTATGGAGGCGGAGCCTACCCCCACACATATGCTGCCATGGAGCCTGTCAGGAAATAAGTTTTTTGTCAATATCAAAAGTTCATCTCAATACTTTGTTATATTTCCTTTGTTGGCAATGACAGAGGTCAAACGTTTTCTGTAAGTCTTCACAAGGTTGTCACACACTGTTGCTGGTATGTTGGCCCATTTCTCCATGCAGATCTCCTCTAGAGCAGTGATGTTTTGGGGCTGTCGCTGGGCAACACGGACTTTAAACTCCCTCCAAAGGTTTTCTATGGGGTTGAGATCTGGAGACTGGCTAGGCCACTCCAGGACCTTGAAATGCTTCTTACGAAGCCACTCCTTCGTTGCCCGGGTGGTGTGTTTGGGATCATTGTCATGCTGAAAGACCCAGCCACGTTTCATCTTCAATGCCCTTGCTAATGGGAGGAGGTTTGCACTCAAAATCTCACGATACATGGCCCCATTCATTCTTTCATGTACACGGATCAGTCGTCCTGTTCCCTTTGCAGAGAAACAGCCCCAAAGCATGATGTTGCCACCCCCATGCTTCACAGTAGGTATGGTGTTCTTTGGTTGCAACTCAGCATTCTCTCTCCTCCAAACACGATGAGTTGTGTTTCTACCAAACAGTTCTACTTTGGTTTCATCTGACCATATGACATTCTCCCAATCTTCTTCTGGATAATCCAAATGCTCTCTAGCAAACCTCAGACGGGCCCGGACATGTACTGGCTTAAGTAGGGGGCCACGTCTGGCACTGCAGGATCTGAGTCCCTGGCGGCGTAGTGTGTTACTGATGGTAGCCTTTGTTACATTGGTCCCAGCTTTCTGCAGGTCATTCACTAGGTCCCCCCGTGTGGTTCTGGGATTTTTGCTCACTGTTCTTGGGATCATTTTGACCCCACAGGGTGAGATCTTGCGTGGAGCCCCAGATCGAGGGAGATTATCAGTGGTCTTGCATGTCCTCCATTTTCTAATTATTGCTCCCACAGTTGATTTCTTCACACCAAGCTGCTTGCCTATTGCAGATTCAGTCTTCCCAGTGTCAGAGAACTCATACAGCAAGCACCCGTCTCCGTGCAGCAGCTGCCAATCCTCGTTCTGCTAATGCCAATGTGCATGCACGGAATCGTAGCCAGAGACAAATGAGATCCAGGGTGGGCATGCACAATGGCACCTCTATGCTAATGCGCACCAGCGAGCGCCAAAGCGCTAATGTGCCAAACGCACATGCGCCAAGGTGCTAATGTGCTAACGCGCATGCGCCAAGGTGCTAATGTGCTATTGCGCATGCGCGCACGCACGCTGGCGCGAATCCTGGCACACATCCTGGCACACAGCACCCTATATAAACAGAGAGTCTGCATAGCATCAGTGCTGGATTGTCTTCAGCTTGTTCCTGTTGTTACTCTGCCTGATTGACCTTGTTCCTGAAAACCCGGCTATCTTCTGACCATTCTTTTGGATCTCCTCTGCCTGCTGAACCTGTCTCTACCTGCAATACTGACTTTGGATTGAACTTATGATTACGGCTCTGCCTCCTGATTCTGTACCCCGCTGCCCGTCTGTTGCCAACCTCTGCCTGTTCCTGATTCTGCAGTTGATTCTGATCTGGCTCCTGCTGAACAAGTTTGGTAATTAGTTTCCACATCTCCTCAGCAGAGCTTCCTGTATCTTCAAGTTCCAGCCTCCTGCCTGCAGGCACCTGCACCCTTTTGTTGCCCTCGCACTCCCTGTACCCACCACCAGGGGTGCTTGGGCCAGAATCGTGCAAGAGGCCACCCTCATCATTTCGGGCTCCGCTGTAAGGTACGTGACAGTACAATCCAGCCACATGGAGCCCGAAAGGGGGGCCTCACCCATGGAAGCACTGTGCCAACAGATCGCAGCCCTTACCCAGGCAGTCCAGGGCCTACAAGATGGCTATCGTCAACTTGAACAAAGAGTAGAGTCACTATCTCCAGGCACCTCAGCACATCTGACAGCCACGGCACCTCCACCCTCTGTTCCTGCAACATCAGCATCGGTCCCCACAGTAGTGGTGCCACCTCCAGAACCTCGGATCCCTACTCCTGAGAGATTCTCGGGAGATTGCAGGAAGTTCCGTGCCTTCAGGAATGCGTGCCAGTTATACTTCCTGCTACAACCACGCACCTTCTCTTTGGAAAGCACTAAAGTGGGGTTCATTGTTTCACTACTCCAGGGTGAACACCAAACATGGGCTCACCGCTTGATGGAACAAGTCAGCCCTCTTTTGAATTCCATATACTCTTTCCTGGATGAAATGGCTAAGTTGTATGATGACCCCCAGTGTACCACAACGGCGGAAGCCAGCCTTCACGCCCTCCAGCAGGGTCGCAGGCCGGCAGGGGACTATGTAACTGACATTAAGCAGTGGAGTTCTGATACACAATGGAATGATGTCGCTCTCCGCTACCAGTTCCGTCTAGGACTCTCTGAAGCACTTAAGGATGAGCTGGCTTGAGTTGGGGTCCCCAGTGCTTTGGAGGATTTGATCCAATTATCCATCCAGATCGATCGTCGCTTAAGGGAACGAAAATCTGAGAGGACCAGCTAATTTTGTCCCATGTGGATGCTGCCCAAAGTACCTAGCAGTCCATCTGTTCCTGCTTCCTCACTGCCTACCACCACTACTGAAGCCCCAGAGCCACTGCAGATAGGCCTGCTTCGCTCACCGTTGTCACCAGAGGAGAAGCAGCGTTGTCGTCAGAATAACCTCTGTCTGTATTGTGGGGGAGCTGGCCACTATGCAAGCAAGTGCCCCAACAAGACCGGTAAGTCTGACTCCCCTCCTTACGATTCTTGTGTATTGACTTTGACCAGATCTGCTCACATTGCTGTTCCTGTCTTACTACAGCTTCCAGAAGGGGCACTCCGGGTCCAGGCTATAATTGACTCAGGTGCCTGCAGCTGCTTCATCGACCATCGACCAGCACAACATTCCTCTGCAACCCAAACAACAGCGACTCTCTGTACAGCTAGCTCATGGGTCAGGCATCAAATCAGGACCTATTACCCATGAAACTCAACCTTTGTCCGCGGACATTTTGCCAGATCACCAAGAACTGTTATGCCTTGATATCATCTCCTTCCCATTATTCCCGATCATTTTGGGAATGCCCTGGCTGCAAGCCCATAACCCCCAAATTAATTGGGTTACCGGCCAGGTGATTTTCCAGTCCTCCTACTGCCTCCTGAACTGTCTCAAGTCCTCCCACCATGTAGTTCCAGTCATCGGCTGCTTGAAATCCGTATCTGAAACCCGGAAACTCGTCCCATCTGTACACCATGACTTCCTGGACGCGTTCGACAAACAGAAGGCAGATACCCTTCCCCCTACCGGGTTTATGATTGCCCAATTGAACTGTTGCCTGGGGCAGAAATCCCATTTGGAAGGATCTTCCCTCTTTCAGAGCCTGAGCTCCTGGTCCTTAAAGAATACATCAACGAGAATCTTAGGAAAGGGTTCATCCAACACTCCTCTTCTCCAGCTGACTCAGGAATATTTTTAGTCGAGAAAAAAGATAATTCCCTCCGCCCATGCGTAGACTACAGGGAATTGAATAGAATAACAGTCAAAAATCGCTATCCTCTTCCTCTGATCCCAGAGCTTTTTCAGAGACTCCGTTCTGCAAAAATATTTACAAAACTAGACTTACGAGGTGCCTACAACTTAATCAGAATCCGTGAGGGGGATGAATGGAAGACGGCTTTTCGGACACGTTTTGGTCACTTCGAATATCTTGTTATGCCATTCGGACTTTGTAATGCACCAGCCACTTTTCAGCATTTTGTTAATAACATCTTCATGGACTTTCTAGACTTATTCGTGATTGTTTATCTGGATCACATTCTGATATTTTCAATTTCTCTAGAATTACACCGTAGCCATGTGAAGCAAGTTCTCCACAGACTGAGACAGAATGGATTGTACGCTAAAGCCGAGAAATGTGAATTTGAACGTCAGACCATTCACTTTCTCGGCTTGGTAATATTAACTGGGGGTGTGGCAATGGACTCTCAGAAAGTTTCGGCTATAATGTCCTGGCCACCTCCAACAGACAAGAAAGGGGTACAACGTTTTATCGGGTTTTCCAATTTCTACAGAAAATGTATCAAAAATGTTTCTGGTATCATAACACCTATTACACAACTCACAAAGAAACAAAACGTTTCCAATGGACTGAGGCAGCTCAAGCTGCTTTCGACAAGCTAAAAGGACTATTTACCTCCGCTCCAGTATTAAAGCATCCTGATCCTGTTTTGCTGTACATCCTGGAGGTGGATGCTTCTGAGAGTGCTATAGGGGCCATCCTGTCCCAGCGTCAAGGACCTAAGTCTTTAATGCATCCCGTGGTTTTCTTCTCCAAAAAACTAGGGTTATCGGAGAGGAATTACGATGTGGGGGACCGAGAACTGTTGGCCATAAAATCAGCCTTGGAGGAGTGGCGGTACCTCTTGGAGGGAGCAGCACACCCAATACTGATCTTCACGGATCATAAAAATTTAGACTATCTCAGAACTGCCAAACGCCTCAGACCCAGACAAGCGAGATGGGCTCTTTTTTTTTCACGCTTTAACTTCCATATCACTTACCGGCCAGGGTCCAAAAATGTCAAACCCGATGCGTTATCCTGCATGTTCACACAGACCAAAGTGTCATCCCCTCCAGATACTATCCTGTAAGCCGAAAATTTTCTGTTAACCCAATCCGATTTTGTATCGCAGGCATCCCTGAGAACTTCCTTACCTCCAGGCAGGAACCTGCAAGAAAGAAATGGGCCTTACTCAAATTGGAAAAATTCTGTGAGCCACAATGATCTTATGCCTTGCTTGTGCTACCTCCAGCTGCATGCGCTAATCACGCTTCATATAACGTGCATAGGATAAATTTACAAGTTATGCGCTGCGCTTGGGTGACCCCAAAAACAAAATTAACAATAACCAACTTTGTGCTTACTAGTACGATAATATTAAATACAAATAATATGAATGTTGAATAAATAAACAAGGTGTGAAAAAACAAGTGCTTGTTACACCATAAATTAGTGCTTATTAGTGCTTTTTACACCATACATAGTGTCTTAATCAACATAAAAAGTGTGCTTAGTGCTCAATACACAGTAACCTACTTTTCTTAAATTAAAAAAAAAAAAAAAATGTTCTCTTTGGCACTCTCAATAGTGTGTGCAAATAATGTCCAGCAGTGATAATAAAACAATGCGTGCAGGTGGTGTTCAGCTGTGACAACAATCCAACATCATGCCGAAGATATTCTGAGTGCTGCAAAACATGCTCCTGTGCTCCTTCGTGACCCCCTTAAGCTAATGTGCTCACCTCAGAGCGTGTGACTCAGCTTCTACCCTGAGTCCAAAATTGCTTTGGAGCCACCCCTGGGCTCAGTCTCAGTGTCTGCTCCACTCCTCCAGCTGGAAACAATGTGGCTCCATACATAGAATGAAAAGGAAACTATATAGTGTAATATAGTCAAAATACTTTTATTAAAAGAAAACGCTCCTCACACCGGGGTACTCACATGGCACTGGTGCGTCAGTGCACCATACTATAACGGCTTTCTATGCAAAATCAGTGGAAGTTTGGTGCGGTATGCTGTGCTGAGACAGCGCTGGTGTGAAGTCTGTGTCAGTCTCTCCGTCCTGGCCCCTCCCCTACGCGTCTTCGACACAGGGATCACGTGTCATCATCAGGGGGATATGATTAGACGGATGCTCTACAGGATTATATAAGGCGATCGCGGCCATTTTGCCATAGATCGCAGACACTCTAATGCTAGGCTACAACTTCTGTTACGACTAATGAGCCTATCCCATCACATTAACCCTAACTGCTGCTGAAAATAGTAAGTGGGGAAAATTTGCCTAGTGTTATTTTACGACCTGTCAATAACAGCCGAATGAGACTCATTTGTAAGTGTAATTCCAGGACAGAGCTCTGGTACCCCGCACAGCGCATACCACAGCATACCTCCAAAATTACAGATAAATGCATATCTACATATAAAATATAATAAATAACAGTAATCTAGGATTAAAATCAAAACTAAAATTATTATACCGCAAATTCCCTGTCCATGCGATTTTAAAATGCATCTCATCAGAGTGATCTGAATATGTGTGTGGGGTAAACAGATATCCCCATTATGAATCAATATTTTTATACAATAAAATTATTATACCACGAATCCCCTGTTCATGCGATTTTAAAATGCGTCTCATCAGATTGATCTGAATAAACGTGTGGGGTAAATAGATATCCCCATTATGAGTCAATATTTTAATACAGTATGATGTACAATGAATAAAATATGAAAATAAAAAATAGATAAAATAGATAAAATTAGGAAATAAAAAGATAACCATAGAAGACCATTAAAAAGCTATCGCTCAATCCTCATGTACGTACCAACCATCGCTCAAATCCTATATATTAATATAATCCTTAACCCTAAAAATACGTGATTGATACGCATCAATCAAACATTCAAGCTGGGAAATGAATAGGCCTGAAAAACCACCAGGAATGCTCAATCTGAGGGTTAAAAATTGCTAAGGAAGCACCTAAGGTCAAATTCTTTATTCAACCCCCCCCCCCCGGGAAGAGGGAGCCTAACTGGTGTATCCACCATGACTCACGCTTGCTAATCTCCCTAGTATAATTTGAACCTCTCCAATGTTTCTTAGGTGCCTCTATTCCCCAAAATCGCATCCCGACTGTACTTTTGTTATGCACCTCTTTAAAATGTATCGAAAGGTAGTGCTTATCGAAACCTTTCCGTATGTTCCTCACATGTTCCTCCATACGATCTTTTAAAGCTCTTGTTGTGCAACCCAGTTGCATCAGGGTTCCTACTAATACTAAAAGGGTTAAGGAATTTCAGCATCCCCACACTAACTACATATACGCGATAAGGGATTTTATATCCTGCAATACAGTGGGAGTGGTATATGCGGTCAAATGCCCATGCGATTTTCTTTATATTGGGCGCACCACAAGAGCTTTAAAAGATCGTATGGAGGAACATGTGAGGAACATACGGAAAGGTTTCGATAAGCACTACCTTTCGATACATTTTAAAGAGGTGCATAACAAAAGAACAGTCGGGATACGATTTTGGGGAATAGAGGCATCTAAGAAACATTGGAGAGGTTCAAATTATACTAGGGAGATTAGCAAGCGTGAGTCATGGTGGATACACCAGTTAGGCTCCCTCTTCCCGGGGGGGGGGGGGGGGGGGGTTGAATAAAGAATTTGACCTTAGGTGCTTCCTTAGCAATTTTTAACCCTCAGATTGAGCATTCCTGGTGGTTTTTCAGGCCTATTCTTTTCCCAGCTTGAATGTTTGATTGATGCGTATCAATCACGTATTTTTAGGGTTAAGGATTATATTAATATATAGGATTTGAGCGATGGTTGGTACGTACATGAGGATTGAGCGATAGCTTTTTAATGGTCTTCTATGGTTATCTTTTTATTTCCTAATTTTATCTATTTTATCTATTTTTTATTTTCATATTTTATTCATTGTACATCATACTGTATTAAAATATTGACTCATAATGGGGATATCTATTTACCCCACACGTTTATTCAGATCACTCTGATGAGACGCATTTTAAAATCGCATGGACAGGGGATTCATGGTATAATAATTTTATTGTATAAAAATATTGATTCATAATGGGGATATCTGTTTACCCCACACACATATTCAGATCACTCTGATGAGATGCATTTTAAAATCGCATGGACAGGGAATTTGCGGTATAATAATTTTAGTTTTGATTTTAATACTAGATTACTGTTATTTATTATATTTTATATGTAGATATGCATTTATCTGTAATTTTGGAGGTATGCTGTGGTATGCGCTGTGCGGGGTACCAGAGCTCTGTCCTGGAATTACACTTACAAATGAGTCTCATTCGGCTGTTATTGACAGGTCGTAAAATAACACTAGGCAAATTTTCCCCACTTACTATTTTCAGCAGCAGTTAGGGTTAATGTGATGGGATAGGCTCATTAGTCGTAACAGAAGTTGTAGCCTAGCATTAGAGTGTCTGCGATCTATGGCAAAATGGCCGCGATCGCCTTATATAATCCTGTAGAGCATCCGTCTAATCATATCCCCCTGATGATGACACGTGATCCCTGTGTCGAAGACGCGTAGGGGAGGGGCCAGGACGGAGAGACTGACACAGACTTCACACCAGCGCTGTCTCAGCACAGCATACCGCACCAAACTTCCACTGATTTTGCATAGAAAGCCGTTATAGTATGGTGCACTGACGCACCAGTGCCATGTGAGTACCCCGGTGTGAGGAGCGTTTTCTTTTAATAAAAGTATTTTGACTATATTACACTATATAGTTTCCTTTTCATTCTATGTATGGAGCCACATTGTTTCCAGCTGGAGGAGTGGAGCAGACACTGAGACTGAGCCCAGGGGTGGCTCCAAAGCAATTTTGGACTCAGGGTAGAAGCTGAGTCACACACTCTGAGGTGAGCACATTAGCTTAAGGGGATCACGAAGGAGCACAGGAGCATGTTTTGCAGCACTCAGGATATCTTCGGCATGATGTTGGATTGTTGTCACAGCTGAACACCACCTGCATGCATTGTTTTATTATCACTGCTGGACATTATTTGCACACACTATTGAGAGTGCCAAAGAGAACATTTTTTTTTTTTCATTTAAGAAAAGTAGGTTACTGTGTATTGAGCACTAAGCACACTTTTTATGTTGATTAAGATGGGTCTTACTGGCAGGGAAATAAAATATTTGTACCACAGGACCTGCGCACTACCATCCTACAGGCCTGCCATGACTATCCTTTGGCGGCTCATTTCGGGGGGCACAAGACTATGGACTTAGTTCAAAGACATTTCTGGTGGCCCAATCTAGCAAAGGGTGGTAGGGATTACGTTAGTTCTTGTTTAACCTGCCTCAAGAATAAGAACAGTAAAAACAAGGCTTGGGGGTTACTAAGACCGCTGCCCATTTCTGAAAGACCATGGGATAAGATCGCAATGGATTTCATTGTTGAGCTTCCTTCTTCTGAAGGATTTTCGTCCATCTTTGTGGTGGTTGATCGTCTTTCTAAGATGGCACATTTTATCCCCATGAAGGGGACTCCATCAGCAACAGAGACGGCCAGGGTGTTCATTAAAGAAATTGTTAGACTTCACGGAATTCCTGGTGACATTGTTTCTGATCGTGGGGTACAGTTCACATCAAAGTTTTGGAAAGCATTGTGTGAAGCCCTGGGTATCAAACTCAGTTTCTCCTCAGCCTACCACCCCCAGACCAATGGGCAGACTGAACGTACCAACCAAACATTGGAGCAGTATCTACGTTGTTTCTCCTCCTTCACCCCGGAAGATTGGGCCTCACTACTGCCCCTGGCAGAATTTGCATTCAATAATTCCACCCACTCTACCACAGACCAGTCACCCTTCTTCTCCAATTATGGGTCCCACCCCTCTTTTTGACAACACTAGTGCCAGACTCTCCTTTGCCAGCTGTCCAGGATAGACTAAACTTCCTTGTTACCAACAATCAAGTGTTGAGAGAAACCATCCCAAGGCACAGGAAAATAGTAAAAGATTTTTTGATAAAAAAAGAAGGGGGGAACTGGACCTGAAAACTGGTGACTGTGTGTGGCTTTCAACAGCAAATCTGAAACTGGCATGCCCTTCCAGGAAACTGGGACCCAGATACTTGGGACCCTTCCCAGTTAAGAGGAAGATTAATCCGGTAGCATTTGAACTCGAACTTCCTGACTCATTTAGGATCCACCCTGTGTTTCATGCTTCGCTACTGAAGCCTGATGTAGCTAATCCCTTTCCGTATCGTGAAGTGGGACCCCCAGAAGCAATAATGGTGGATGGAGAAGAAGAGTTTGAGATTGAAGCCATCTTGGATTGTAGGAAACGACAGGGGCAGAACCAATACCTGATCAAGTGGAAAGGTTTTGGCCCAGATTAAAATTCCTGGGAACCTGAGACCAATCTCCATGCGCAGAGACTGATACAGGCCTTTCATCGTTCCCACCCAGAGAAGATGGCTCAAATGGGCATCCGGAGGCTGCCCCTAAGGAGGGGGCAATGTCAGAGAACTCACACAGCAAGCACCCGTCTCCGTGCAGCAGCTCCCAAACCTCGTTCTGCTAATCCCAATGTGCATGCACGGAATCGTAGCCAGAGACAAATGAGATCTAGGGTGGGCATGCACAATGGCACCTCTATGCGCTAACGCGCACCTGCGAGCGCCAAAGTGCTAATGTGCTAACGCGCATGCGCCAATGTGTTAAGGTGCTACTGTGCTAATGCGCATGCGTGCACGCACATACGCTGGCGCAAATCCCGGCACACAGCACCCTATATAAACAGAGAGTCTGCATAGCATCAGTGCTGGATTGTCTTCAGCTTGTTCCTGTGTTCCTGTTGTTACTCTGTCTGATTGACCTTGTTCCTGAAAACCCGGCTATCTTCTGACCATTCTCTTGGATCTCCCCTGCCTGCTGAACCTGCCTCTACCTGCAATACTGACTTTGGCTTGAACTTATGATTACGGCTCTGCCTCCTGATTCTGTACCCCGCTGCCCGACTGTTGCCAACCCCTGCCTGTTCCTGATTCTGCAGTTGATCCTGATCTGGCTCCCGCTGAACAAGTTTGGTGATCAGTTTCCACATCTCCTCAGCAGAGGTTCCTGTATCTCCAAGTTCCAGCCTCCTGCATGCAGGCACCTGCACCCTTTCGTTGCCCTCACACTCCCTGTACCCACCACCAGGGGTGCTTGGACCGGAACCGTGCAAGAGGCCACCCTCATCATTTCGGGCTCCACTGTAAGGTATGTGACACCCAGCCTGGTGCAGGTCTACAATTTTGTTTCTGGTGTCCTTCGACAGCTCTTTGGTCTTTACCATAGTGGAGTTTGGAGTGTAACTGTTTGAGGTTGTGGACAGGTGTCTTTTATACTAATAACAAGTTCAAACAGGTGCCATAAATACAGGTAATGAGTGAAGGACAGAGGGGCCTAGCGCCCTCTCCTTCCATTCCTCAGACTCCCTACCCCCCCACCACCCCCTCTCTCTCTCTCCTCATCCCTGGACCATCCCGGTCAGGTAAGTACCTCGGGGCACCACCCCATAGCAATTGATACAGGGTCCTAGGTCCAATCGCCTCCGGGAGTCAGGAAGGAATTTTTTCCTTGGCTGCAGCAATTGGCCAGCTTGGCTAGGGGTTTTTCGCCTTCCTCTGGATCAACGGGAGGGCGGGTAGGTCAGCAGGGCCCCCCTCCAGCTCCACCACCTGAACCATCGCACCATCATCTACACCATCAACAACTCCACTCCTTCCTCAATGACACCCCTCAGGACCATCATCTTCGCAGCAACCTCATTGTCGTTACATCAGTAGCATCATCATATCAGCCTACCAAAAGCAACTTTTGTTTCTCACCATGTGCATCTTCAAATACTCAGCGGATGCCCTCCACAGGCTAAGAAATACCACCTCAACATTACCAACCTCTAGTCAAAAAATACTACGAAAAGAACAATTACTAAGGACCAACATACAATCAACCATCGAAACAAAGGAAGACACCAACTCAACCACAACAATTAGCATGCGCCTTGATCAACACCAGATCTGCAGTCAAGCACAGACTAGAAGTCCACGACTTCATCACCCAAAACAACATAGATTGCCTCTTCATCACGGAAAGCTGGCTAACACCCAACTGCAACGCCATCCTAACTGAATTGGTGCCTGAGAACTACAGTATCCTAACTGAGCATAGAAAAAAACGCAGAACACTCATCCGCAAAAAAAACTCAAGATGGTTTAATGGCACCCTCACCCTACTCAAGCAGGCACGTAGAAGAGCTGAAAGAGCGTGGAGAAGGAATCCTACCAAGGAAAGCCATACAAACTACAAAGTACTCACGGTGAAATTCCACAAAGCAATCTTCATAGCCAAAAAAGAACATTTTTCGAATATCATCTCAACTGCCATAAACCGGCTGCGGGAACTTTCAAAATAGTCGCCCAGGCAATGAACCCGTCCTGCTAAGAGCCCCCAGCAAACGATACTCAAGAATTCTGCAATGAGTTATCAAATTTCTTCATCGACAAAATCGACAACATCAGAAAATCTATCCAACAGAAAAAAACAACCAACCTCACCCAACCAAAGCAAAAAGAGGACATCGACACGAACATCACAAAACCGCCGGACTTCTTCTTGACCCCAATCACCACTGACACAACTAAAACCATTATGAGAAGCCTTCGAGACAGCACATCACCAAATGACATCATTCCCACGAAACTCCTGAAAGAATGCTCCGACATCCTGGCTCCCACCATAACACACCTCATAAATCAGTCATTCAAAGAAGGGATTGTGCCAACCTCCCTCAAGCAGGGCACCGTCAAACTCCTGCTAAAGAAACCCAATCTAGACCCCAAGGACCCTAACCACCGCAGACCGATAACAAGCCTTAACACCATCTCCAAGATTATAGAGAAAGCGGTAGTACAACAGTTACAACACCACCTGGACACACATCAACTTCTGGACACTCTACAATCAGGCTTCCGCCCAGGCCATGGCACAGAAACGGCACTTCTAAAAATATGGGATGATGCCCTCGAAGCTGCAGATGACGGAGAATCATGTCTCCTGACACTGCTAGACCTTAGTGCAGCATTTGATACAGTGGACCACAATACTCTACTTGTCCGCCTCACAGAAGTTGCAGGAGCCACAGATTTGAGTCTAAAATGGTTTGCATCCTTCTTAGAGAATCGCTCTCAGACAGTGAAACTTGGAGCATTCACCTCCGACACCCAGACAATTTTCTGTGGAGTCCCCCAGGGTTCACCTTTGTTGCCAGTGCTATTCAACATCTACATCCGCCCACTCCTCAAAATCATCAAAAAATCAGACCTCTGCTTCCACTCATATGCTGACGATACCCAAATCTACTTTCGCATCACCGGACAAAAAGACCACCATCATCAACTAGAGCAATGTCTCACTTTGATAGATGACTGGATGACCATCAGTTCCCTCAAACTCAACGGGTCAAAAACAGAACTTCTCCTCCTAAACGCTAACCAAAATCCCAAAACCAAGACTCCATGGATACCTCCCACCATCTTTGGACAGACCATCTCCCCGAGCACCAAAGCCAAGAGTCTCGGAGTTATCTTTGACTCAGAAATGACAATGGATGCACAAATAGGATCAGTAGTCAGTGGATCTCACCATCTCCTCCGCCTGCTACGCAGACTCATTCCCTTTATCCCAGAAAAGGACAAAGCCGCAGTAGTTGGAACAATCATCAATTCCCGTCTTGACTACGCAAACTCACTCTACATAGGCTTACCCCAATATCAGCTTGCGCGCCTACAGGCCATTCAAAACGCGGCAGCAAGACTGCTAACAGGAAAAAAAACCCTGGGAGTCCATCTCCCCATCCCTGAGGAGCCTACATTGGCTAACGATAAAGAATCGGATCACATTCAAGACCCTCTGCCTCACCCACAAATGCATACAAGGAAACGCCCCTCAATACCTCTGAGAGAAAATAAAACACTACACACCCAATCGCAATCTGCGATCATCCAACCAAAACCTCCTCCTCGTTCCCAAATACCGCTACAAAGCAAGGGGAGAATGCAGATTCGCAGTCCAGGGACCACGGCTATGGAATACTCTTCCAACTCACATCCGCATGTAAGAAAACCATCTGGCCTTTAGGAAAAAACTAAAAACCTTCCTCTTCTAAGAAGCTGCTCAGACACAAAACGCATTAGCGCCTTGAGGTGATTCAGTTCGCATTTGCAGCGCTTTACAAATCATTCATTCATTCAATAGGAAAAAAAGGAGGAGGCCTAGCAGTGATCTTCAAATCCCAGCTTATGCTCATGAAACCAACTCCACAGAACGCAGTGCCTTTCATGGAGACACTCACCCTACATCTTCAAACAACACCCCAAGACACCATTCACATACTACTATGCTACAGACCACCAGGACCGAAGACTAACCTCATTACACCTTTCACTGAATTCATTTCAATTCACACCCTGAAAACCAAAAACCTTCTGGTACTTGGGGACTTCAACCTCTGGGCAAACTCTACCCAAGACCCCATCGCCACCGCCTGCATCAACCAACTGGAAGAACTAGGTCTTCAGCAACTGATCAATGCTCCCATGCATGGTTCAGGACACAGTCTAGACCTCATCTTCAAGCAAAATATGGACATCAACATATCCGACAACGTACCACTACCATGGACGGATCACCATGCCATAAAATTCAAACTTGCCACCAACACCACCCTCCAAAAACCGAAACGCGCAATAACAACACACTGGACCAGATTTTAGAAGAAACTACACTCCGAACTCTTCAAAACCACATTATCAAACAAAATAGCAATGCTAAATTTAAACCACTCGACGGAACAAACACTAAACTCCTTAAACAAGGTTTAATGGCACTACTCTACTGAAGCAGGAACGCAGAAGAACTGAAAGAGCGTGGAGAAGAAATCCTACAGAGGAAAACCACACAATCTACAAAGCACTCACTAAGAAATATCACCAAACAACCTTCAAAGCAAAAAAAGAACATTTCTCAAACACCATCCCAACAGCCTTAAACCACCCTCGGGAACGTTTCAAAATAGTCTCTCAGACTATGAACCCCACCTGCCTACAGCCCCCAGCAAACGAAACTCAAGAATTCTGCAATGAGTTATCGGATTTTTTCATCGACAAAATCAACAACATTCGGAAAACAATTCAACAGAAGAAAACAACCGACCGTATTCAACCTAAGCAAAGAGAGGGAATCAATACGAATATCGCACAAGCAACTAATTTTTCACTGATCCCAGTCACCACTGACACCACCAAAATCATCATCAGAAGCCTCCGAGACAGCACATCACCAAATGACATAATTCCCACAAAACTCCTGAAAGAACGTTCCGACATCTTGGCTCCTACTATAACACATCTTATAAATCAGTCGTTCAAAGAAGGGATTGTTCCAATTGCCCTGAAGCAAGGCACCGTCAAACCCCTCCTTAAGAAACCTAACCTCGACCCTAAAGACCCTAACCACCGCAGACCGATAACAAGCCTTAACACCTTCTCCAAGATCATGGAGAAAGCAGTAGTACAACAGCTACAACTCCACCTGGACACACACAAACTCTTGGACCCGCTGCAATCAGGCTTCCGCCCAGGCCATGGCACAGAAACAGCACTTTCTCAAAATATAGGACGACGCCCTAGAAGCAGCAGATGAAGTAGAATCATGTCTGTGACAGACCTAGCCGGGACAGAGGCTTTTGGAGAGGACTGAATGCAAGCCTCTTGCCTTTTGATATGGGCCCTGGATTTTCAAGGGAACAATACTCTTTGTGAGGTGAATGAGAAATCTAGTCTGATCTGTACTAATCAGACTCAATCTTGTATATACGTATATATTGTATATTGTCTCATTCTGTTGTGGACTCTTTGCTGTGAGGTTTACTGAGGAGAAGTTTTTTTTTTTTTTTTTTTTTAATTCTGTTTATTATTTTATATTAATATCATACAACAGTGGACCTGTCCAGAGAACATTGTCCATGAAGGTCAACATGACCTCATATCTATCTAACAAAGATCTACTAACTAACATTCGTTCCCCCAACACCCCCCCCCCCCCTCTGAACCACAGCTCGACAAGATATCGTAATCCTATAAAAGTTTTCATGGTATGCATGCGATTACTTTAATGTAACAGTGAGCACAACAGTCAGTGCCTATTAATTTCAAATATTATAGTCTGACAGTATGTAGGGCCTCCTGATACTATCTTTTATTCAAAGAGTATCTCCATATTTAGATCACCTCCTCCGCTAACCCACCGTGCTGTTGGAGTTGAACCACGCCTGCCACACCCTATCAAATTTTTTCATGCATCCTCTGGCCTCGTATGTAGCTTTGTAATATGGTAACATGGAATTTACCAGGCCCTTCCATGAAGAAAAGCTCGGAGCCTCAGGCTTTTTCCACGCCAACAAAATGGCTTTCTTACCATAAAAAAACAAAACATTTAGCATCGTTCGCATGTCCCGTGAGGGTACAACTTTGTCCACTAGTCCAAGCAAACACACTCTAACGTTCATTGGAATCGGTACTGATATTACTTCAGCAATACAAGTCTTGATATCAGTCCAAGGTTTTTGAATGTGTGGGCAGCTCCAGAAAATGTGGTCAGCATCAGCAGGTAATTATGAGCATCGCCAACACTCTGCCGAGACCATGGGAAAAATCTTGTTCAGTCTAGCAGGAGTATAATAGCTTCTATGTAGAAATTTAAACTGAATAAGCCTGTCTCTTGCGGATACCAGATGTTTAAACGGCTGGGTCCACAGATCATCCCAGTCCTCCCCCTGCACATCCGGAACCTCCCCCTCCCATTTTTCTCTGCATCTGGCGATCGTCAATGGCGTTACCTTGAAGAATTCTTTGTAAGTACTTGAGAGAGGCTTGACCAAATCTTCATCTGACAACATCGTTTCAAGAGACGAGGGCAAGGATTCTACCCTCATCTCTCGAAACTGCATCTGAAATGCGTGACGAATCTGCAAAAACCTAAATAAATATGAGTTTGGGAGTTCATGCCTTGATTGTAATTGTGAAAAGGTTAGAAGTTCACCATATGTTGGGATATCTCCCAACGTCTTAATGCTTTTAACTGCCCATATCATAGGATCCGGTAAATTAAAAAATTGAGGTAAACCTGGATTCATCCATATGGGAGTTGAGGGCGACACTCCCCCATAGCTAGGGCAAGCCAATTTTACTGCTGTTTCCCAGGCCTTAATAGTGGCTTTCATTGTTAAAGTCAGAGGTAACTCCGACCTGGAGCCCCTAAACAGGGCAAACCAGAGACTATCATATGACCCCAGACAGGTGCATGTCTCAGGAAGTACAGTACCACCGGGAGAAATTTCATTTTCAATAAACTAATGCGACCTATTAGAGACAACGGGAGTTTTGTCCATGTTTGTACTTTCTGCTTTAACAGTGTTATTAGGGGTAACAGGTTAAGAGATATGTAGTCCTGAATGTTCGCTGTAATCTGTACTCCCAGATATTTAATGGAAGAAACCCACTGCAATGGCAGATTAGGGTCTGCATCTGCCCTGGCCCCTGGATCTATTGGCAAGATTGATGACTTACTCCAGTTCACTTTTAAGCCCGAAAAAGTTGTGAAGTGATTAATAATTTCCAGAGCTGCTCCTAAAGAGTCTCTGGGGTCTCTGGGGTTTCCAAAAATAGCAACATGTTGTCTGCATACAGTGCCAGGGATTCATCTATTGTGCCCACCCGTATAGATTTTATTGCACTAGTTGACCTCAGTGCTACAGCCAGAGGTTCCAGGGCAATGGCAAATAGGAAGGGGGATAATGGGCAACCCTGACGAGTTCCCCTACCCACCTCAAAAAAATCTGAGGTGGATGTTCCCAGTCTGAATGCCACCCTTGGATGGTTATAGAGCATGGCCACCCACCTCCTGAAGTGTGGGCCAAACCCCATAGTCTCCAGGACCTTAAACATGAAAGCCCAATCTACTGAGTCAAAGGCCTTTTCAAAATCAATAGATACTACTATTCTAGTACTGGGAGCTGCTGACTGAATTTGCAAATGAGTGAATAATCTCCTTAAATTAGTGTCTGTCGACTTCCCTGGCATAAAACCGGTTTGATCTATGTTAATGATCGAGGGGATTACTGCAGCTAACCTCATGACCAATACCTTAGTCAAAATTTTAAGGTCTGTATTTAACAGAGCTATTGGTCGGTATGATGCACAGTCCTGTGGATCTTTCCCTGGTTTTAATAAGAGAACCATATAAGCCTCCAGCATGGAATCAGGTAGGGTGTTATGTTCATGACAGTATTCCAGTAGTTTATTCATTCTTGGGGCCAAAACCTCAACGTTTGCCTTATAGAAGTCTGCTGGGAACCCATCTGGTCCAGGGGCCTTGTTTGGGGGGAAAGTAAAAATTGCCTGTTCGATTTCCTTAGTTGTAATTTTAGCTTCTAGATTAGTCCTGTCTGTGTCGGCAAGTTTTGGTATTGGCAAGCCACCTAGTAGGGAATCTAAATTTGTCGGGTCATAGGAGGGGATTGGAGAGTAGAGAGAAGAGTAGAACTTGACAAACTCCTGCATAATCTGTTCTGGTTCACTAAGCAGAGTTCCCCCCTGGGTTTTAATGATCGGAATATTTGTAATCTGACGGGAATCAGCGACCAACATGGCCAACAGTTTCGCCTTTTTGTCTCCCCCTGCAAAGACTGTCTGTGCCCTTTTTACCACATCTACACGGGCCTGACCCATAAAATGCATGGAAATGGAACGTCTCGCTTCCAGTAAAGCGTCATACGATGCCCTCGTAGAGGATTCCGCATGAGCCTCAGCAGCTTCTCTTTCCCTTTGCTGTAAAAACTCTGTCTCTTCCCTATCTTGCTTGCGGGTTGTTTTAATGGCAGAAATAAATTCCCCCCTTGTCACTGCCTTGAAGGTATCCCATACAACATGAGGTTCCACTGAGTCAACATTGGAGGACCAATATGTTTTTATGGCCTCAGTCGTCTGAGCAGAAACTTGGGGGGGTTGTGATCAGTCAGACCACCGGCTAAATACACCATATCTTTCACATATGGAAGTAAGAGATTGTTCCCGAAGGCGAGATCTATCCTGGCTGAAGATCTGTGGGCCATTGACACATGTGAAAAGCATCTATCCGTTGGATGCCTCCAACGCCATAACTCCATAAGATCACCAACAGACTTCCATCCATTCAGATCAGTGGAACCTCCTCTAGATGGGTTGGAGGTATCTAATACCGCATCAAGAACCGCATTGAAATCCCCCAATATCATCACAGGGAGGTGAGCATAGGGTGCCATTTTAGTCAGAAGATCATATAATATTTTAGCCTGAAATAGAGGAGGCACATAAACATTTACTATCATGATAGTTTTATGACATATATCTAGGACTATCGCCACGTAGCGACCATTTGGGTCAGTGAACACCTGATGGATCGTGAAGGGGAGAGTCCTGCAGATTAAGATGGGGACTCTCCTAGCAAACGTGGAGTAGGTTGAATGTATTGCCCTCTGAATCCATGGTTTGCGCAAAGAGAGGATTCTGCTACCATCAAGGTGCGTTTCTTGTAAGAGTGTTATATGCGGGCGGGTCTGTTTAATGTATTGGAATATGGAGGCCCTCTTAAGTTTGTGATTGAGGCCCCGAACATTCCAAGACACAATTCTAATATCATCCATCATTATATCTGCCACTGTCAACCATCAACCGGAAATGTATCCGTAGAGGGGGGTCACCCCGGCATATAGCATCTATCACATATTTAAGAGAAACTAAAATAAAATATGAATCCCTATGTCGAGCTGTGGTAACAGAACTTCCCACCCATGCTTTTATACCAGAAACAAAACAACCCAGTCCGGTATATAGCTTATTCCCTGAATAAAACAGCAACAACAAAAAAAAACTTGCGGTGAATTCTCGCCGCAGCAATCGAAAGTTCGGCAGTTCTTTAACTGGTCCTTTAGCACCTCCACACGCTCCAACTGCATTTATTAGTGTCTAGTAGGATTTTGAGAAAAACTACATGTATACCCAACTCACGGTACATGCAAGCCACGGAGGAGAAACCGATAAGCAAAAATGAAAAACAAGATTAAAAGGGAAAAAAAAAGAAAAGGGAAAAAAAAATACATATATAGAAAAAAATCACACAAGGAAAGTCCCCGGATAATAAGTAGTAGAAAATGGCACAAAAGCACCACATACAGCATCACAAGGGGTAAAGAAAATAGGTGTGTAACATTATAGCTATGATCAGCAGTACCGGAAAGCAAAAAAATGGCGTCTCTTCTTGGACTGTAAACCCCATAGCCGGAATCATAACATATTGAGAGCATCAATGTTTGTTATTCTTTATAAGGGAGTTACTGAAGGAGATTATGATTGGAATATATAACAGGGTATGGCGCTCCCTATAGGATAAATGGGATGGTATAATGGGAGGGAGGTTTTATTGTATAGTCCCTTGTTTTCCTGGCATAGGCTGAGCTGGAAGCACTTTTTACCTCCAACTGTGCCCCTATTGGTGGTACAAAATACCAACACCCTATTATGTGCAAGAGGGTTCTAATGTGCAAAAGTACAATCTTCCGTGAGAAGTTTAATGATTCCAAAATCATAAAACATACATGTGACCACACTAAAAAAAGGGGGGTTATATACTAAACACCTATTTAGTGATAAATCTTCACCAACAGGCCACCACTAATAGTGATGACTTATTAGCAAAGATATACAGTGCACCTTGAAACAAATACACAAATTAACTAATAAAATAAACAGTGATCATAGACCTTAGTGTACTAAATCATTAACATTCACCAATCCCTATAACACATAAACCTCCAAATTGCACCTTAACTCAATTAGTGCAAGTATGTGCAAAGCAGTTGATAATTAATAATCATAGTCCATGTAGTGATATAAATCTTCAGAACCAATGTTCAAAATTATTTCCAGAAGAACTGTGACTGGAGTGCTCTCAGATGATATTGGTGACTTTAGTGTGCTCCCCCTCAAGGGTCCCCACTCACCGAATCCCGCAACCCCAAAAGGGGCAAACAGCATAGGGTATCACGGCCACAAGCTCCTCTCCACCACGATCATACGAGGTATCCGAATTGGTCTCCGCTCACCGTGTTGTGCTTAAAGTATATTCCCAATGGTTCCCTCGTGGAAAAAGGAAAAGAAGGCTCCCATCGTGTAGTATGAAAGTAGTTTTATTTAACTCTCCATATTATTACACCATAAGAATAATTAAAATAGCTAAAATAAACAGGAACTAAAAACTAAAAAATAATAAATAAAATCCAGCACTGATAAGTCAAAGCACCATCCCGGGGTACATAAGCCTAATGGAATGTGCCTGAAATCAGGCTAATGTGGATGCAACAGCGTGCGCTAGTATCAAGGTGTTTGCACTCCACCTGCGTTCCAAACAAAGTCTGTACCCGGAAGTGACGTAGCGTGCGTGGCGCCGTCGTACGCGTTTCGTCATCGACGTCCTCAGCGACGGTGCCAGCACGCCACGCCCCTTTGTAAGAGGCCGACACCTGGATCACACCCCTTTTGTATAAGATGTCCAATCAGCCATGGCGGGGCGGAGTAGGCATCCTCACCTAAAATTACGGTGTCAGCAGAGGTGGAACAGTGACGGTCTTCCCCTAAAACACCATAAGGCTGTGTTACATTCCTTACACAAGAATAATAGTTGGTTGACCTTAGATTCATTATGTTTCCCACACAATTGTTTTTTTTACAGAATCATTACATCCCAATATGTAAAATAAAAGCTAGCCAATAGGCCATCATAGAACTTCATACGAATTCCCATTTTTTGCTCTCAGTTTTACTGCACCTAGCATATACATTGCTTTACCATCTTTAATGCTTGTCATACCTATTATATTATGTCATATAAAAAGGTTATGCAGTATGGGGAGTTTTCATTTTAAATACTGCTAAGGTACGATTAGGGTGATTACAATGGGGGAAATTTATTAATTTTGAGTTCTACTCTGAGAATGTATGATACTATTATTAAAGACAGTAGTTTGGAATGAATCTATATACCATGAGGAGTGAAAAAAGGAAGAAAGAAAAAAGGAAAATGAAAGATCCCTATAAAAACATCCACAGGGCCAACAGTGGAGGGATGGTGTCACCCATAAATAATGGGGACCGTATTGAATCCCATCTATACCCCTCTGTGCCCCTAGGCCTAAGCCCCGGCCCTGCCTTGCATAAACTCCAGCTTGTGTGTTCCATGTCCACCTCAGGGGTTGGCTAGAAAGCAATTTAAATCAATATCCAGGTTGAGGCCCCTTGGAGCAAGGGACCCCAACCTGTATATCCAGGCAGTTTCGTTTTGTGAGATAAGTGTAGTTTTATTACCCCCTCGCCAGTGATCCCTGACACAGTCGATCCCATAAAAGATCAGTCCCGAGGGGTCCCGTTTGTTTACTGCATCGAAGTGGCGAGAAAGATGGTGTTTTGGGAACCCTTTTCTGATGTTTTTTATATGCTCACGTATTCTCACATATAGAGGCCGGGTGGTTCTGCCCACGTATTGCAATTGGCATGGGCACCCGATAACATAGGTCACATGTGTACTCTGACAGGTGATGAGTTTCCTAATACGGTATTGTTTATGGTCTGTTCTTGATTTGAAAGTTTCCCTTTTCTGGGGCTGCTTTTTGCTGACCCTACATGGCAGGCATTTTTGGCATTTGTAGAACCCTTTCATGTCAGGGAAAATCCTAGTTATCTTAGGGGGATTTATAACATTGTGCACCAGCAAATGTCGTAGGGTGGGCGCTTTTCGATATACGATCATGGGTTTCTTAGGTAATAGACTTTCTAGTGTTCTATCTTCTTTTAGGATAGGCCAGTACTTTTTCAATATCTGCTCGAACTCTTTATATTGGGAGTTGAACCCTGTGATGAACACCAATTCTTCATTCTTCTTCTTTCTTTTTGGTTTTTTTAGCAAGTAGTTCCGATCCAGGCTTGCTATGTCCCTCTTCAGTTTATTCAGCATGTCTAGGTTATATCCTTTTTCATGGAACCGTTCTATTAGGATGTCTGCTTGTTCTGAATAGTCTTCGGTGGTTACACAGTTCCTCCGCAGTCTCATAAGCTGACCTTTGGGGATATTCCCCTTCCACTGAGGGTGATGACAACTGGTAGTAGGCATATACCAGTTTCTGTCTGTTGCCTTGAAGAAGGTTTTTGTATACAGGCCATCATTCTTCTTGAAAATTTCTAGGTCAAGATATTCAATTTTTTGGGGTCCCATTTCCCTGTAAAGGTTAGCCCATATCTGTTGTTATTTAGTTCTTGTAAAAAGCTTTCAAAGGTCTCAGGTGTTCCTTCCCAGAATATAATTAGGTCGTCTATGTACCTCCGGTACAGTTTAACTTGTGGTATATTTCTAGCATAGATATATTCTTCCTCCCACATGTTCATCAGTAGGTTAGCCACGCTTGGTGCATACCGTGCACCCATAGCGACTCCTTTAGTCTGGACATAGTAATTATGATCGTGCCAGAAATAGTTGCATGACATCGCTAGCTCTAGACCTTCCAGTATGAAGTCGATCTGTTCTTGTCTCATGCTGGTGAGCTCGTGGAGGGCTTTTTCCACACCCAACAGCCCATCTTGTTGCACAATGCTAGTATATAGCAAGTTTACATCAATGGTGGCTAGTAGATAATCTTGTGCTACACTTACTTGCTGTAGTTCTTCTAAAAGCTGGGCATTGTCTCGTAGGTACGATTTTCCCATCTTGACTAATGGTTTAAGAAATATGTCAAGATATTCTCCCAGCCTGGACAACACAGAATTGATGCCGCTAATTATAGGTCTCCCGGGTGGCTTGTGTAATCTTTTGTGAATTTTAGGTGTATAGTAAATCACCGGGGTTTTAGTGGAACAAGAGACCAAGTATTCCGCTTCTTTAATGTTTAAAATCCCCATCTCCTTTCCTTTTTTCACATAAGCTTTTAATTTTTTCTCATATGTACACTTAGGGTTCTTATTCAGCTTTTTATAGGTATTCTCTACCTGGAGTAGGTTCCCCATTTCCTCTTCGTAATCTTTTTTATTCAGTATTACTAATCCTCCGCCTTTATCTGCAGGTCTTATGACCACCTCCTTTCTCTTGCTCAAAGATTTTATTGTTTTCCAGACATTTTTTGTTTTATGGTTACTCCGTTTTTCTAGCTTTCTTAGATCGTCTTCCACCATTTTTTGGAAGGCTCCCAAACATTGGTTCCCGGATGTTTTGGGGTTGAAGGTGGAGTTGTTTTTTAACCTTGTCTGCTCATATATTGTTTCTCTCTTTGTTCTTGTATCTGTATTAGTTAAAAAATGTTTTTTGAGGTTGAGTTTCCTCATAAATTTTTTAAAATCAATATATGTTTCGAATTTATCCAAATGTTTTTCAGGGGCAAACTTGAGTCCCAGATCTAGAATTTTCATCTCGTCTTCTGAGAATTGGACATCACTAAGGTTGAAAATACCCTTCCCTAATATTCTCGCCTTCATTTTCTTCTTCCCTCCTCTGTTTCCTCTAGTCGTCTTCTTCTTTCTTCGAGTCCCTGGGTTTGTCTTGTGTCTCCTCCGTAGCTCCTGAGGTTTTCCTGTTCCCTGTACGATTGGTTCTCTTCCAGTGTTCTGTGTTGTTCTCCTCTGTCTGTATATGGTCCTCTCCATTGGGGATTCCTGTAGGGGGGGCTGGCCCTCCATCTCCCTGGTGGTCTGTCTCTGGCCCAGCGCCTGGGAAAATCCCTCGGGTGTCCTCGATTACCTCTATATCTGGGGCCCGGGGTGTCTTCATAGTTGTTTCTGTATTGGGCCCTCGTATTTTCCCTCAATGGGGAGTATCTGTTTCTCATAGATACGTTGTATCTAGGTGTTTGGGGGGGCTCTGTATTCCTGTCTTTCTTGATAATTGGCACTTCGATTTCTAGATCTAATTGTGTGTCCATATGGTGTATCTTGTTGTAGCCTATATGGGAGCCTCACGTTAGCTCTTCCTGTCCGTTGCAGTGTATTATTGGTCTGTCCCTCCATCTCCATCTCAATGGAGGTGTCAGGGCTATCATCCTCTCCCAGTTCCTCCTCTAGTAGACAAGGGTCTCCATTGGTGGTTTGCCATTTATAGACATTCATGCCCTGATAGTCTCTCAAGTCCCTCTTATATTTCTTCTGTTTCTTAGCTTGAATTTGGATATCATATTTTTTTATTATTTCCCGAAGCTCCCTTTCTTTGTTTTTATATTCGGTCTGATTAGTAAAGGGTAATAGCTGGTCTTTAATTTCAATAATATTAGCTTCAATCCCTTTGAGTTTAAAACGTCTTCTTTTTAGAATTTTGTGTAATAAGTCATTTTCACACCCATTAAAGAAGGTGTACCATTCATTCATCAGCTCTGGGTCATCAATGCCATCATTAGGATCCAAATCCCACCTTAATCTCCTTGGGGTCATTTTTGCTGCAATGTAGGTTTCTATGGTGGCTATATCCCACCAGACTCTAAGCTGCTTCTCCATGGTGTGTCTTAGTTTCCTCATCAGGCTATTCATGTCTTGTGTATTGGTCACTGTCTCCTGGCTAAAAATGCCACCTAAATCAATATTCCTGTTACCCATATATCCAAATATATCCATAGCTGCAAGCGGAAAAATCCCACTGTTAGGTGGGACCTAGTGTAATAAGTATATATGAAATTGCTGCGCTTAGGACAGAAGGTAAGGTATGCAGCCCCCCTAAAGAAGCTTCCCTAAGGAGACTCCACAAAATGTTTGGAATATATAACGGGGTATGGCGCTCCCTATAGGATAAATGGGATGGTATAATGGGAGGGAGGTTTTATTGTATAGTCCCTTGTTTTCCTGGCATAGGCTGAGCTGGAAGCACTTTTTACCTCCAACTGTGCCCCTATTGGTGGTACAAAATACCAACACCCTATTATGTGCAAGAGGGTTCTAATGTGCAAAAGTACAATCTTCCGTGAGAAGTTTAATGATTCCAAAATCATAAAACATACATGTGACCACACTAAAAAAAGGGGGGTTATATACTAAACCCCTATTTAGTGATAAATCTTCACCAGCAGGCGAGAATATTAGGGAAGGGTATTTTCAACCTTAGTGATGTCCAATTCTCAGAAGACGAGATGAAAATTCTAGATCTGGGACTCAAGTTTGCCCCTGAAAAACATTTGGATAAATTCGAAACATATATTGATTTTAAAAAATTTATGAGGAAACTCAACCTCAAAAAACATTTTTTAACTAATACAGATACAAGAACAAAGAGAGAAACAATATATGAGCAGACAAGGTTAAAAAACAACTCCACCTTCAACCCCAAAACATCCGAGAACCAATGTTTGGGAGCCTTCCAAAAAATGGTGGAAGACGATCTAAGAAAGCTAGAAAAACGGAGTAACCATAAAACAAAAAATGTCTGGAAAACAATAAAATCTTTGAGCAAGAGAAAGGAGGTGGTCATAAGACCTGCAGATAAAAGCGGAGTATTAGTAATACTGAATAAAAAAGATTACGAAGAGGAAATGGGGAACCTACTCCAGGTAGAGAATACCTATAAAAAGCTGAATAAGAACCCTAAGTGTACATATGAGAAAAAATTTAAAGCTTATGTGAAAAAAGGAAAGGAGATGGGGATTTTAAACATTAAAGAAGCTGAATACTTGGTCTCTTGTTCCACTAAAACCCCGGTGATTTACTATACACCTAAAATTCACAAAAGATTACACAAGCCACCCGGGAGACCTATAATTAGCGGCATCAATTCTGTGTTGTCCAGGCTGGGAGAATATCTTGACATATTTCTTAAACCATTAGTCAAGATGGGAAAATCGTACCTACGAGACAGTGCCCAGCTTTTAGAAGAACTACAGCAAGTAAGTGTAGCACAAGATTATCTACTAGCCACCATTGATGTAAACTCGCTATATACTAGCATTGTGCAACAAGATGGGCTGTTGGGTGTGGAAAAAGCCCTCCACGAGCTCACCAGCATGAGACAAGAACAGATCGACTTCATACTGGAAGGTCTAGAGCTAGCGATGTCATGCAACTATTTCTGGCACGATCATAATTACTATGTCCAGACTAAAGGAGTCGCTATGGGCACACGGTATGCACCAAGGGTGGCTAACCTACTGATGAACATGTGGGAGGAAGATTATATCTATGCTAGAAATATACCACAAGTTAAACTGTACCGGAGGTACATAGACGACCTAATTATATTCTGGGAAGGAACACCTGAGACCTTTGAAAGCTTTTTACAAGAACTAAATAACAACAGATATGGGCTAACCTTTACAGGGAAATGGGACCCCCAAAAAATTGAATATCTTGACCTAGAAATTTTCAAGAAGAATGGTGGCCTGTATACAAAAACCTTCTTCAAGGCAACAGACAGAAACGGGTATATGCCTACTACCAGTTGTCATCACCCTCAGTGGAAGGGGAATATCCCCAAAGGTCAGCTTATGAGACTGCGGAGGAACTGTGTAACTACCGAAGACTATTCAGAACAAGCAGACATCCTAATAGAACGGTTCCATGAAAAAGGATATAACCTAGACATGCTGAATAAACTGAAGAGGGACATAGCAAGCCTGGATCGGAACTACTTGCTAAAAAAACCAAAAAGAAAGAAGAAGAATGAAGAATTGGTGTTCATCACAGGGTTCAACTCCCAATATAAAGAGTTCGAGCAGATATTGAAAAAGTACTGGCCTATCCTAAAAGAAGATAGAACACTAGCAAGTCTATTACCTAAGAAATACAGGATCGTATATCGAAAAGCGCCCACCCTACGACATTTGCTGGTGCACAATGTTATAAATCCCCCTAAGATAACTAGGATTTTCCCTGACATGAAAGGGTTCTACAAATGGCAAAAATGCCTACCATGTAGGGTCAGCAAAAAGCAGCCCCGGAAAAGGGAAACTTTCAAATCAAGAACAGACCATAAACAATACCGTATTAGGGAACTCATCACCTGTCAGAGTACACATGTGACCTATGTTATCGAGTGCCCATGCCAATTGCAATACGTGGGCAGAACCACCCGGCCTCTATATGTGAAAATACGTGAGCATATAAAAAACATCAGAAAAGGGTTCCCAAAACACCATCTTTCTCGCCACTTCGATGCAGTAAACAAACGGGACCCCTCGGGACTGATCTTTTATGGGATCGACTGTGTCAGGGATCACTGGCGAGGGGGTAATAAAACTACACTTATCTCACAAAACGAAACTGCCTGGATATACAGGTTGGGGTCCCTTGCTCCAAGGGGCCTCAACCTGGATATTGATTTAAATTGCTTTCTAGCCAACCCCTGAGGTGGACATGGAACACACAAGCTGGAGTTTATGCAAGGCAGGGCTGGGGCTTAGGCCTAGGGGCACTTTTTTCATGTGATGTAAACTTTTGGATGGATGGCCATATTGGATATGTATGGCCAATTACACATCATAAAATTCCCCTCCCCCCTTTCTCTTGCCTATGCATGTTAACACAAAACACTCAGGGATATGGACCCCTACCCGCCTCCATCTAGAAACCCATATAAGCCAACAGAGGGGTATAGATGGGATTCAATACGGTCCCCATTATTTATGGGTGACACCATCCCTCCACTGTTGGCCCTGTGGATGTTTTTATAGGGATCTTTCATTTTCCTTTTTTCCTTTTTTTCTTTCTTCCTTTTTTCACTCCTCATGGTATATAGATTCATTCCAAACTACTGTCTTTAATAATAGCATCATACATTCTCAGAGTAGAACTCAAAATTAATAAATTTCCCCCATTGTAAGCACCCTAATCGTACCTTAGCAGTATTTAAAATGAAAACTCCCCATATATGACATAATATAATAGGTATGACAAGCATTAAAGATGGTAAAGCAATGTATATGCTAGGTGCAGTAAAACTGAGAGCAAAAAATGGGAATTCGTATGAAGTTCTATGATGGCCCATTGGCTAGCTTTTATTTTACATATTGGGATGTAATGATTCTGTAAAAAAAACAATTGTGTTGGAAACATAATGAATCTAAGGTCAACCAACTATTATTCTTGTGTAAGGAATGTAACACAGCCTTATGGTGTTTTAGGGGAAGACCGTCACTGTTCCACCTCTGCTGACACCATAATTTTAGGTGAGGATGCCTACTCCGCCCCGCCATGGCTGATTGGACATCTTATACAAAAGGGGTGTGATCCAGGTGTCGGCCTCTTACAAAGGGGCATGGCGTGCTGGCACCGTCGCTGAGGACGTCAATGATGAAACACGTACGACGGTGCCACGCACGCTACGTCACTTCCGGGTACGGACTTTGTTTGGAACGCAGGTGGAGTGCAAACACCTTGATACTAGCGCACGCTGTTGCATCCACATTAGCCTGATTTCAGGCACATTCCATTAGGCTTATGTACCCCGGGATGGTGCTTTGACTTATCAGTGCTGGATTTTATTTATTATTTTTTAGTTTTTAGTTCCTGTTTATTTTAGCTATTTTAATTATTCTTATGGTGTAATAATATGGAGAGTTAAATAAAACTACTTACATACTACACGATGGGAGCCTTCTTTTCCTTTTTCCACGAGGGAACCATTGGGAATATACTTTAAACACAACACGGTGAGCGGAGACCAATTCGGATACCTCGTATGATCGTGGTGGAGAGGAGCCTGTGGCCGTGATACCCTATGCTGTTTGCCCCTTTTGGGGTTGCGGGATTCGGTGAGTGGGGACTCTTGAGGGGGAGCACACTAAAGTCACCAATATAATCTGAGAGCACTCCAGTCACAGTTCTTCTGGAAATAATTTTGAACATTGGTTCTGAAGATTTATATCACTACACGGACTATGATTATTAATTATCAACTGCTTTGCACATACTTGCACTAATTGAGTTAAGGTGCAATTTGGAGGTTTATGTGTTATAGGGATTGGTGAATGTTAATGATTTAGTACACTAAGGTCTATGATCACTGTTTATTTTATTAGTTAATTTGTGTATTTGTTTCAAGGTGCACTGTATATCTTTGCTAATAAGTCATCACTATTAGTGGTGGCCTGTTGGTGAAGATTTATCACTAAATACGTGTTTAGTATATAACCCCCCTTTTTTTAGTGTGGTCACATGTATGTTTTATGATTTTGGAATCATTAAACTTCTCACGGAAGATTGTACTTTTGCACATTAGAACCCTCTTGCACATAAAAGGGTGTTGGTATTTTATACCACCAATAGGGGAACAGTTGGAGGTAAAAAGTGCTTCCAACTCAGCCTATGCCAGGAAAACAAGGGACTATACAATAAAACCTCCCTCCCATTATACCATCCCATTTATCCTATAGGGAGCGCCATACCCCGTTATATATTCCAAACATTTTGTGGAGTCTCCTTAGGGAAGCTTCTTTAGGGGGGCTGCATACCTTACCTTCTGTCCTAAGCGCAGCGATTTCATATATACTTATTGAAGGAGATTATGAGCCCTCGTGTCACTCTATTTGGGGGTGAAAAGCAACTGATCCACTCTTCCTCATCCGACTGTGTATGTGCACTTGGAGGTCCCGTACTGTATAAGTGTGAGTTCGGTAGGAATAACAAAAAAAAAAAAAAAATAATGGAAAAAGGAGGAAGCAAAAAAAAAACAAAAGTTAACACAACAAGGCCTCAATTAGCCTATATCCACTCCAGGTGCATGGTGGCATTGTACATCCAGTGTATTAAAGCTCCTTGTCCATCCAGTCACAGGCCTCCTCTGGGTTCTCAAAGAATTTCACCGATCCCTTATATTGAATCCTGAGTTTGCTGGGGTATAACATACTGTATTTGACTTCTTTTTCTCTGAGGCGTCTTCTGACCTCATTAAAAGACCGGCGTTTCTGCTATGTCGCAGCCGAGAAGTCTGGAAACAACATTATTCGTGCGTTGTCATGTTTCAGCTCTTGTAACTTTCTGGCCTGCATCAGGATCATATCACGATCACGGAAGTTCAAGAAACGAACCAGGAAGGGCCGGGGGAAGGCCCCTGGGGGTCTGCTGCCCACTGGGACCCTGTGTGCTCTCTCAACTATATATGTAGGGGGCATGTCTGGCATGGACAGCAGTTGTTTAAAGAATTGTTCGGCAAACTGTGCAGGCCTGTCCCCTTCAGCCCCCTCAGGGAGTCCCACCACTCTGATATTATTCCTCCTCTGGTGGTCTTCTGCATCTATAGCTGGAGGGATCTAACCTGGTCTCTGAGTTCAGTGATTTGAGCTCCGTGATCACGAGAGGTGTCTTCTATGTCAGAGACACATGTCTCGACGGTGGTCAGTCTGCCTCGGATCTTATCCAAATCATGCCTGATTAGATTGCACTCTGATGAGAGGTGGTCTATGTGCCCCATGAGCTCTGTTGGCACTTATTGCCTCCAAGATCGGCCTTGTAATTGCCTCACTGTCAACAGCAGGATTCAGTTCACTTGCTCCCTCCATCCCCCCTGCGTTCTCAGTTTGAGCCCTCTTACCAGGATGTGTCTTGGCGCGCTGCTCTCTCGGAGAGGAAGACAAGATGGCGGGGGCGGGGCCAGGCGCCGTGTCCTTAATGGAGCGGGTCTGTCGCTGTTCCAACGGTGCCTTACCGGTCTTTTTAGACGTTGAAGAAGGCATCGCCGAGCTCAGCGTTCTCTCCCCTACTAGATCTGAAATTTGTGGGTCGGTAAATGCACTCCAAAGTCACAGATGATAGGCAGGAGAGCGGAGCTGTGGAGAGATGCGCACTGCCTCGATCACATCCGGCCGGAAGTAATGAGGAGAAGTTTGAACACGCCTGACCTGTGTGTCCATTGTCTTTGGACAGTTTAACACGCCCTCTATTCCAAGGGCAGGGGGGGAAGAGTCTCTGAGATATTTTATCTGTTATGTCCGTGTGATAATAAAACAGTCCTTGTTAGCAGCTAAGCAAGTCTCGCCTTGTTTTTTGCTTTGTGAGCGGTTTGAATATCTGATATCTGTATCCAGACTGGGAGGAAGTGGTATACTGACGGAAGCACTCAAGCAGAGTGTGGGACATTCCGTGACATTGGTGGCAAGCAGTGGGACGCTTCCTGCAGTCTGGGACATCCAAATTTCCACCTGGATCCAAGATCAGGATAGCAGACTTCGGTCACCCCAGCGGAGATATGGACCTGGCATCAGAATTCCCGGGGCTGCTGCGGATCGTCCTTTCAGCATACTCCAGGACTGTGTCTGAGGATGAATACCTGGAGCTTAGGCAGCAAATTCGGGTGGAGCTCTGGATTGGAGCCCTCCAGCTCGCTGGTATAAAACAGGGCAAGTGCTTTCCAACCCAAGAGCAATGAGCCAGTGACCAATGGGCATTGCGGATGGCATTCCTGGGAGAGCGGCCCCAGGAGCAATGGGTGACTGAGTAGGACAGGCTGGTCCAGCAGGAGATAGAGCTGGATAATCATTATCGGGCTCTGCAATGGCACGCAGAGCAAGGATATTTAGGGGAGACAACAGAATGCTCTAAGGAGGGATATGACTTTGGAGGCCCTGGATTGCTGTGGGAGAGCCTTACATATCGTTTTGTGTTTGGCGATGAAGGGGAACCTGCCCTTGAGGACCTGCGAGAATATAGAGAGGCTTAGCTCCGTCTTGCAGGGGTCTCAGAGCTCAAACCTGATCTGGACCATTTGCTAAGGAAGGAACAGCATCTGGAAAGGGCATACGGGAAACTGCTAGAACATGTTCAGCAGCATGCCAGAAAAAACGGCAGTGGAAAATCTGGAGATTGCCATCCCCAAACCTGAAGTGATGAAAACAGGGCAGAGCTCTGCTAACCTCTGCCCAGCACTGATAGCAACTTCTGGGTTCCATGGACAGGAGATGGTGAACCCCTATCCCCAGACATCAAGGCTTTGGATATCTTTTTATATGCTTTTCAATCTTTGTAAAGTTTCATTACCATGTTACGCAGGTCTTTTGACTGTTCTTTTCTACCTACTCCTGGCTCAGTGTCTAGCCTGCTTAGTGCATCCATGTGAGAACTAACAAACTCATTGACTATTTATACACAGACACCAATTGTGATTTAAAAAGCCACAAATGTGGGAAATTAATCTTTAATTTCCATTTTAACCTGTGTGTGCCACCCTTTGTGTCTGTACCAAGGCCAAACATTCTAGGGTATGTAAACTTTTTATCAGGGCCATTTGGGTGATTTCTGTTATCATTATGATTTAAAAAGGATCCAAAAAAAACTATGTGATAATAAATGGCTTCATGTGATTGCTATCCTAACCACCTCAATACAGGGCACTTACACCCCCTTCCTGCCCAGACCAATTTAAAGCTTTCAGTGCTCTCACATTTTGAATGACAATTACTCAGTCATGCAACACTGTACCCATATGAAATTTGTGTCCTTTTTTCACACAAATAGAGCTTTATTATGGTGGTATTTAATCACTAGTGGGTTTTTTATTTTTTGTGCTATAATTTAAAAAAAAGTAAATTTTGTGAAAAAAGCCTTTTTCTTTGTTTCTGTCATAAAATTTTGCTAATTAGTAATTTTTCTTCATAAATTTTGGCCAAAATTTATACTGCTACATATCTTTGGTAAAAATAACACAAATTAGTGTTTATTATTTGGTCTTTGTGAAAGTTAGAAAGTCTACAAACTATGGTGCCAATCACTGAAAATGTATTGTATCTGATCAGGCCTTCAGTATATCAGGTGAACCTCATTTTTTGAGACACTAGTCAGGAAAGTACAAATACCCCCCAAATGACCCCTTTTTAGAATGTAGACATTCCAAGGTATTAGGTAAGTAGCATGGTGAGTTTTTTTAAGTTGTATTTTTTTCCCACAATTCTTTGCAAAATGAAGATTTTTTTTTTTTTACAAAATTGTCATATTATCAGGTTATTTCTCACACACAGCATATGCATACAATAAATTAAAGATAAAAAACAAAAAATCACTGCGCTAACAAAACCCCACCCCCTAAGAAGCAGTAGTTCAACTGTGAGATATTCACAACATACAAAAAACAAGGAAAAACCTGCGCTATGCTATAGAGAAAAATTATGCATAGAAATCAATCAATGCAGATATAAATATTGGTTGGTGTCATAAAACATCAAACGTGATAAAGAAATGATAGCAAAGTTCATGAACTCAGAAGTCCAGAGAGTCTTCTATGGAGATGAGAAGAGTCCCCCCATAGTTAACCATGTAGGCCAGTGTGGAAAGGTAGGAAAAAGCACCCCTCGTAGTGATCCTCCACCATCTAAAATATGC
Source organism: Aquarana catesbeiana (assembly GCF_042186555.1). Taxonomy (NCBI): domain Eukaryota; kingdom Metazoa; phylum Chordata; class Amphibia; order Anura; family Ranidae; genus Aquarana; species Aquarana catesbeiana. Next base: position 78,616,580 of record NC_133333.1, on the reverse strand, counting down.
GCTTACCAGATAGCAAGCACAACAGACACGTCTGTGAGTCAAGGTATGCAACTGGCAATCAAGCAATCCTCTAAACAGCGTCACAGGTGATGAGCGTCACAAACATATGGCAGACTATGCAGACTGTGTCCCGGTATCCCGCTAGCCATGGGGCGTCTCACTATGCAGCTTACTCCAAGCATATGAACGGATATTGCAGCACCCAATATCAAGGACATAAGGACAAAGAAGATGTGGCCATAGCATGAATCCGATAAAACAGTTTTAATAAAATAAAGTAGAACAATTACAAAATGTTGGTATAAAAAGAGCAGTTCGCCGGCCGGCAAGCGAGCGCCCGTTCTTGGTAAGGTGCGATGACGTCAGAGCGTTGACCTACCGACGTACGTTTCGTCTGGGGAACGGGCGACGCTCTGACTCATCGCACTAAATAGACAAGTAAAATCACGCCAGAGGCGTCAAATGTAAACAGCCAATCAGCTGGGAAGACTGAACCAGGAAGAGCCCAAACAACAGGGAGCTTGCCCAAAAACAAAAAAAATCAAACTCGAATGCAGATAGAACAATAAGAGGTCTAAAATTTGAACATATATGGAACCCCTCGGGTGTTCTATAAAATAAAATAAAATTGGCCACATGGATAGTTAGTCTTTAGGTAAGAACGCACAATGACACAGACCCATATCGACCTAAAATAAATTGTAAACGGCCATACTACATCTAGTGGGAAGAGAAAGCCAAAATTATGCTAAAAGACGGCAGACGCCATCTTGTGGGAAGAAAAAGAAAATACGGCCCAGAGGGGAAACATAAAAAATGCCACTCAACCGGGATGGCAAAAAGAGGGGAGTGAGTGGACGCAACAAAAATTGCCATGTCAACAAAGTCCAAATCAAACCCTCAATGGTACACACCTGGGCGCAAAGCATGTGGGAAACGACACCACGCCATTATATAAGCCCATAAGAGACTATCTCTCCTAAACAACAATCATACAGTGGTAGGCAGATGAATATACACTTAATATAGGAAGTGATAGAATATGCTCATAGAAGGGTGAATGCTGTCTATAGGGCATAAAGAATATGTGGGCAAAACAAAAAGTATGTATATGTATGATAACATTAGCCCTATAAGGGGGGTGCCTAGATACATATAAAAATAGTCAAATACGTCACTGAGATGTCACAACAAGTTCACATCGACAGATAGAATGGCCTAAAAATATGCAATCAATGGAACATGCAATATAAGGAAAATAAAGAAAAGCATAACTAAGCATTATCAATAAACGCATTCAAGTCTATCTCTACATTTAACCCAAACGGTGTGTAGTACTTAGTTCTGTGTATCCAAGCCATTTCCAGGCGCGAGATACCTAGCACCAAGGAACAACCCCTCCAAGAACAGGTAAACTTATCTATCCCCAAAAAGATGGTTTTGTCTGGGTTCTTATTGTGAACTTCCAGGTAGTGCCTAAACATAGGATGTTTGGGGAAGCCATTGAGAATGTTTGTCACATGCTCATTGAGTCTAACCATTAGGGGTCGTTTAGTCCTGCCCACATACTGCAGCCTGCAGTGGAGCATGTGATAAAAGGTTTAATCACAAACTCAACCTGAGTGCTATTAGATCTAAAGGAATGAGTCCTCCTATGAGTGCAACCATTCAATGAGCATACTCTGCATCTTCTACACTGGTAAAAACCTGTGAGGCTATCAAAGAATCCCCTCTTAATAATGGGGGGATCAATGATATTATTAGCAATAGTATTACTAAGGGAAGGTGCCCCTTTGTAAACCATCTGAGGCTTAGCAGGAAAAATAGCATTAAGAGTGGGGTCACTCGTGAGAATGTGCCAATATTTTTTAATCATCTGACCAACAGTCCTATGTTGGATGGAATATGTCGTAATAAAGGTAGTTGAGGGCACCCTGTTGGTATTGGGCATCCTCTCCTTAAGTAACTCGCTCCTATCCATGAATGATACCTCCTTAAGAGTGTTTTTGAGGAGTATGTCCGAATAACCCTTCTCCAAAAAACGTTTGGTCAAGACATCCGCCTGCTGAAGGAACTCACCCCTATCTGAACAGTTACGTCTTAGGCGGATGTACTGACTCTTTGGCACCGATCTGATCCAAGCCTCATGGTGGCAGCTGTTAGTGGGGATATATGAATTATGGTCGGTGCTTTTAAAATAGGTGGCAGTGGTGAAATGACCCTCCTTTATTCAAATGGTAAGATCTAAGAAGTGGATCTCGTGCTGACTGGCTTCATAATTTAGAAAAATACCCCTGGTATTAATGTTGAGCTCTCCAAGAAAGGAGCCAAGATCAGACTTCTCTCCATCCCATAGGAGGAGGATGTCGTCCATATATCTGGCCCACAGAACCACCTGGGCCAGATATCCAAAATAAAAGAGATTTGCTCATCAAACAGGCCAGAGTCTCGCCTTAGGAAATATTCTACCGCAAATAGACCTAGGTTGTGTGGTATGACAGTGTAGAGGGATGTGACATCAGCTGTCACCATCCACAAACCTGGCCTTGGGATAAGGTCAGCCAATAGGTTGATCACATGACGTGAGTCCTTTATATAAGAAGGAATTTTATTAACTATTGGCTGGAGAAAAAAATCGATATACCTGCCCACCCGGGACGTCTCAGAATCTATGCCACTACCAAAGGGCGACCTGGGGGGCAGGTAGGATGTTTATGAATCTTGGGCAAATAATAGATCACCGGAGTGTGCGGTGCCCTTGGTACCAGGTGTAACTTCTCGTATCTAGGCACCCCCTTATAGGGCTAATGTTATCATACATATACATACTTTTTGTTTTGCCCACATATTCTTTATGCCCTATAGACAGCATTTACCCTTCTATGAGCATATTCTATCACTTCCTATATTAAGTGTATATTCATCTGCCTACCACTGTCTGATTGTTGTTTAGGGGAGATAGTCTCTTATGGGCTTATATAATGGCGTGGTGTCGTTTCCCACATGCTTTGCGCCCAGGTGTGTACCATTGAGGGTTTGATTTGGACTTTGTTGACATGGCAATTTTTGTTGCGTCCACTCACTCCCCTCTTTTTGCCATCCCGGTTGAGTGGCATCTTTTATGTTTCCCCTCTGGGCCGTATTTTCTTTTTCTTCCCACAAGATGGCGTCTGCCGTCTTTTAGCATAATTTTGGCTTTCTCTTCCCACTAGATGTAGTATGGCCGTTTACAATTTATTTTAGGTCGATATGGGTCTGTGTCATTGTGCATTCTTACCTAAAGACTAACTATCCATGTGGCCAATTTTATTTTATTTTATAGAACACCCGAGGGGTTCCATATATGTTCAAATTTTAGACCTCTTATTGTTCTATCTGCATTCGAGTTTGATTTTTTTTGTTTTTGGGCAAGCTCCCTGTTGTTTGGGCTCTTCCTGGTTCAGTCTTCCCAGCTGATTGGCTGTTTACATTTGACGCCTCTAATATGTCACAACGGGGCGTGATTTTACGTGTCTATTTAGTGCGATGAGTCAGAGCGTCGCCCGTTCCCCAGATGAAACGTACGTTGGTAGGTCAACGCTCTGACGTCATCGTACCTTACCAAGAACGGGCGCTCGCTTGCCGGCCGTCGAACTGCACTTTTTATACCAACATTTTGTAAGTGTTCTACTTTGTTTTATTAAAACTGTTTTATCGGATTCACGCTATGGCCACCTCTTCTGTCCTTATGTCCTTGATATTAGGTGCTGCAATATCCATTCATATGCTTGGAGTACGCTGCATAGTGAGACGCCCCACGGCTAGCGGGATACCGGGACACAGTCTGCATAGTCTGACATATGTTTGTGACACTCATAACTTGTGACGCTGTTCAGAGGATTGCTTTATTGCCAGGTGCATACCTTAACTCACAGACGTGCTTGTTGTGCTTGCTATCTGGTAAGCGCATATTTTAGATGGTGGAGGATCACTACGAGGGGTGTTTTTTCCTACCTTTCCACACTGGCCTACATGGTTAACTATGGGGGAACTCTTCTCATCTCCATAGAAGACTCTCTGGACTTCTGAGTTCATGAACTTTGCTATCATTTCTTTATCACGTTTGATGTTTTATGACACCAACCAATATTTATATCTGCATTAATTGATTTCTATGCATAATTTTTCTCTATAGCATAGCGCAGTTTTTTTACAATAAATTACACCCCAAAATACATTCTGCTGCTCTTCCCGAGTATGGTGATACCACATGTGAGACTTTTACACATCCTGGCCACATACAGAGGACCAACATTGAAGTAGCACCTTCAGGCGTTCTACGAGCATAAATGACACATCTCATTTCTCAACCACCTATTACACTTTTGAAGGCCCTGGAGCACCAGGACAATGGAATTGCCCACAAAATGACCCCATTTTGGAAAGCAAACACCCCAACATATAATCTATGAGGCATAATGAGTCTTTTGAATGGTTCATTTTTTTTCCAGAAGTTTTTGGAAAATGTGGGAAAAAAATGAAAACGCATTTTTTTTTTTACACAAAGTTGTCAATTTATAAGATATTTCTAACAAATAGCATGTATATAGCAAAAATTACACCCCAAAATACATTCTGCTACTCTTTTCGAATATGGCGAGACCACATGTGTGAGACTTTTACACAGCCTGGCCACATACAGAGAACCAACATTGAAGTAGTACCTTCAGGCGTTCTAGGAGCATAAACTACACATCTCATTTCATTCCTACCTATCACACTTTTGAAGGTCTTTGAGCACCAGGACAATGGAATTACCCACAAAATGACCCCATTTTGGAAAGAAAACATCCCAACATATATTCTATGAGGCATGGGCTGCAGATAGGTACTCGGGTACTCTGATGGGCTGGAGACAGGTACTCGGGTAACTTGATGAGCTGCAGACAAGTACTCGGGTACTCTGATGGGCTGGTGAAAGGTACTCGGTTACTCTGATGGGCTGGTAACAGGTACGCTGATGGGCTGGTGACTGGTACTTGGGTACTCTGATGGGCTGGTGACTGGTAATAGGTACTCATATGAACTGTGACAGGTAATTAGATGGACTGTGACAAGTGCTCGGGTACTCAGATGAACTGTGACAGGTACTTGGGTACTCAGATGGACTGTGACAGGTACTCGGGTACTTAGATGAACTGTGACAGGTACTTGGGTACTCAGATGGACTGTGACAGGTACTTGGGTACTCAGGTGCACTGTGACAGGTACTCAGGTACTCAGATGGACTGTGACAGGTACTCAGGTGTGTGAGGAGAACCCGGTAACATCTCGTTACCGCTCTGTTTACATTTAGTGATCGGCTGTGAAAGGATCACAGCCGATCACGTGGTAAACAGCCGCCGGCCAATGGCTGTTTACCAGCGTCAGTGAGCAGTGTTCCCGGGAACACGCTGCCACCGACGTGCTCGTGCGCATGCACCGTGCAAAGTGGGGCGGTACCATCTGTGATCGGCCATGATGAATCATCACGGCTGATCACGTGATAAACAGCCATGCCCAATGGCATGCGCGCATTACCTGTTTAAATGGATGGACGTCATGACGCCTGCCCAGAAAGAGAGCCGTGCCGCCTGGCCATCATATGACGGCCAGTGGGCGGCAAGCGGTTGAATAAAAGACAGACAGTTTTCTGGCATGATCAGTCATATTTTCAACATTAATGCCAAAATTTCTAAATTTCTGCCAGGGTATGCAAATGTTTGAGCGCAACTGTATATATCATAAAGGGCATATAACCTCCGAAACAAGGGAGAAGGGCTGTTGATAATCTTCCCATCCTCCTTATGTTTAGGAAATGTATTTTTGGACCATTGTATGCTGCTATACAGCAAGGAAAAAACAGCACTCAATAATCACTAATGAACTACATTCTATTACACATTAAAAACTCTCACCAGTATAGTTCATTAATATCACATAATGGATGGGTATATTTTATATAAAATTGAAAAATATATCATAAAATATTTTTAACATTCTGTAAGGACCATTATTTTGGATATGAAATACAAAATATGAAAAAATATATTTAAAAAAATATAAAAAATATATATATATATATATATATAAAAATGAGAAAAAATAACCAATAGTTAGGAAGACTAAAAGAAGGGGATGATGGTGGAACCATAATGAGCCCTATAATCAGAAGGCCCAAAATGTATATACTATATATTTTTCCTATTACAAGGGATATCATCTATTGTCTATATAACAATTGACGTTGAGGCCCAAGGGACTATATGACTAAGTCATAATTCCATCGGGTTTCTCGATGTAAGATATGTCTCTTGAGTTTGTTATCCCTTCAATGGGGAATATATTTTTCTATAGCCATCGCCTGAAGGAGAGATGGATTCCTATCATGATGGTGTCGAAAATGTTTGGATACACTGTGGGGGTTATTTACGAAAGGCAAATCCACTTTGCACTTCAAGTGCACTTGGAAGTGCAGTCGTTGTAAGGCGACTTTCACACGGACGGCTATTCTGCCGCAGTTAAAAGCATGTTTTTCTTCTGTGAAGTTCAAGACTCCAGGCACTGTGATCAGCTGCATTTGTACAATGCGATCACCTGCGTTTACGTGCGTTTTCACGCGGTTGCATTTAGCTGCGGTAGTCAATGTTTTTGTTTGATCCTGAATCTACCCATGATGCATTTTGTTCCTCTGCAGTTCAAATCATGTATTTCCTGTCTCTTTGTGTACTGGCTGAGTGTGTGTTGGAGTTTTGCAGTGAGAGGAGTGTTCTGTCTATTGTGCTGAAATCTTTGAAGATGAATGCATGTATGGGTAGTTTGATGGCAATGCTCATATTGCTGTTGATGAGAATGAAGAGGAGAAGAGCGATCGAGCGAAGGAGATGTCCCCGTCGTTACTGGGTGCACCCTTTAACCTCGCAGCGTCTTTCGATCGGCTACTTTGCCCTCATGTATGGTGAACTGAGAACTCATCAGGACAAGTTCTACAACTATACGAGGATGTCGGTGGCAAGTTTTGACGAATTGTTGGGACTTGTTCGAGGACGCCTTTTCAGACACAGGACCAACATGAGAAGATGCATTAGTGAGGAAGAGCAGCTGTTACTGACGTTAAGATTAGTTTTCCATATCTTTAACATATGCTTACATTCATGCACATGCAGGTTTATATTATTGACAATAGTGTATGAGTTACATCCAGTGGCGGCTGGTGCTCCATTTTTTTAGGGGGGCGCAAACAAAATCCCAACCAACCCCCCCCCTTGACGTCACTCGCCCGTGATGGGGCCTATAGACACACAGAGGGATAGAATGGATAAGATAGATAGATAGATAGATAGATAGATAGATAGACAGACAGACAGACAGACAGACAGACAGACAGACAGACAGACAGACAGAGAGAGAGAGAGAGAGAGAGAGAGATATACATGCAGATAGATAGATAGATAGATAGATAGATAGATAGATAGATAGATAGATAGATAGATAGATAGATAGATAGATAGATAGACATGCAGTTAGATAGAGATATACAGATAGAGAGAGATGGATATATATATATATGTAGATAGATATACAGAGATAGATAGATAGATAGATAGATAGATAGATAGAGATACATGCAGTTATATAGATAGATAGATAGATAGATAGATAGATAGATAGATAGATAGATAGATAGATAGTTATACAGATAGGAGAGAAAGAGAGAGAGAGAGATGAGATGAGATGAGATGAGATGATAGAATGCACAGCATGACTCTAGGACGCAGTGCTGGGAGCCCCCATGATATACACATACAGCAGATGTGTAATGAAGGCTCCAGCACATTTGCCGGGTGAAGGGCTGGAGCAGAGATTGATTCCTGGCAGGGCAGAGGTGAAGCACGGCTCCCTCCACCCTCCGATCACAGACTGAGAAGAATATAACACGGTGGACAGACAGGCTGTCAGTGACACAATACCTTGTCTTCTCCATTCACACAGAGCCAGCCCGAAACAGGAAGTGACACGCCGCCAGGAGACAGCACCACCCAGACATGAAGACACAAAGGAGAATGGCCCAATCAGCGCGTAGAGGCGCACTGCATAGCGCCACAGGGCATCAAAAAACCCTGCAAATGAAGCGTCTTGCCTGCAATCACGGGATTGCATTGGCATGACGCTTCCATAGTGCACCGTGTCCGGCGCCCGCCCGGAACACAGTGCACTTACAGGAAGTTTTTTTTTTTTTTAAAGGAACATTTTTTTTTGGGGGGGGGGGAGAGGGGGGCGGCGCCCATGCGCCCCCTATGGACAGGCCGCCACTGGTTACATCTATATATATTTCATACTTTTTTCTATTTTCTGAATGCTTCTCAATTTTGTATTGCAGATACCTTGCCACTGGAGCGAGTTTTACCTCCCTTCATCACCAGTTCCTCATGGGAATTTCAACAGTGTCAGCTGTAGTACATGACACCTGTATTGCCATTTGGGAGGAGCTTTAGAGTACAGTAATGCCGGAACCAACAGCCAGTCTGTGGGAAGAGACTGCAGAGGAATTTTGGGAGAAGACAAACTTCCCAAATTGTATCGGGGCCTTAGACGGGAAGCATATCAGGCTCATCAAGCCACCAAACTCTGGTCCCCGCTATTTCAATTACAAGAAGTATTTCTAAATTGTCCTGCTGGGACTGAGTGATGCAAACATGCACTTCATAGTGGTGGACGTTGGTGCTTATGGCAGTTCTGGAGATTCCAGAATTTTTCGTAATTCCATGATGGGCCAGCGGTTGCAGTATGGAGATTTTAATGTCCCACAGGCAAGGCCTCTACCTGGTACTGCTGGACCGGATCTGCCCCTAGTAGTCCTAGGAGATGAGGCATTTTCCCTATCCACCCACCTCCTCAGGCCCTATACCAGGCATGGTCTTACTGCCAAGAAGTGTATATTCAATTATCGTCTGAGCCGTGCACGCAGGATGGTGGAGTGCGCATTCAGTATTTGTAGCGCAAAATGGCATGTACTGTTGACTGCAATGCACCTAGAAGTGGATCATGCGGTCAATATGGTTTTGGCATGCTGTGTTCTCCATAACTTTGTAAGGGGAAAGGAGATTGTGCCCAATGAATCGCCGTTACCTTTTTTAGAAGAACACAGAGGGCATGTTACTACCACTCGGCCAAGCAATCATGCGCTACAAATCCGTGAACACTTCAGCGATTATTTTCTTAGTGATGATGGACAGCTACCGTGGCAGTATGATTTTGTGTAATATTTTATTTACCCATTTGCATCACCCTGCTTGTTATTACTGTTTAAAGTTTTGTTGAAATAAAGTAGTTGACAACTTTGTTCAATTAAATTGGATTTTTATTTTTATCTTTGCTATGTAAATTAACAAAGGGTATAAAAAAATTGAAAAACCTTACAAAAATATAGATGCTTGCATCTGTAGAAATTTTTTTAATTATATTTTTATTCCCTTGCAATGTTGAGATGTTTTTTTTATTTTCAAGTACAACAGGAATTGGTATAACAGAGAACTTCCTATAAAATATAGAGTGACTCAGTAGAACAGATAGATAACATTACAAAAAATAACTTATGTGAAACTCTCAAGCGACTCAGTAGAACAGATAACATCCCAAAAAATCCCTTATGTGAACCCTCAAGCAACCACAAATATAGAGTATTCCATAAATATAGAGTAAGGTGTTGTAAACATTTTTTGTATAAAGCAGGGATCTTCAAACTACGGCCCTCCAGCTGTCATGATGGGAATTGTAGTTGCATAACAACTGGAGGGCTATAGTTTGATGACCCCTGGTGTAAAGGAAGTGCTTCAGTGTGTGTCCAACATTCTCCTTAGAGATGGCCCCTCTGAAAAAGTGTCAGAAACCTAACCTTGCTCTCCTTAACTGAAAGGGGTTGTAAACATTACTTTGTGTAAAGCAGAGATCTTCAAACTACGGCCAGAATGGCTTGGTTCACTGCCAACATCTATAGGTGATCCCGATTGGGAAGATGAGGGTGAACGGAGTGGGTGCGATTGCACATGCATTCTTTGAAAACCAGGATTAGATGGGAAAGGTGTATACGTTGGTGGCGGTCCTGCGTATGGGTTAATGGCTGGTGTGGTCTTTGGTTTATTAAAAGAGCCACTAGGTGTATTAAAACCAAGACCCCATGGCTGAAATTTTGGATATGGGCGTTGCTCTTTGAAAGCAGAAACTATATACGTAAGATAGGCATGTATATCACCCCTGACTTCAGTACGCTTATCAGGAGGAATCTCCCTGACTACACACAGTAACATTCTCAAAAAGATCACATCAGGGTCTGAGATGTTGAGGAATTCATCAACTTTTGTGGCAGGTTGTTGTGATTGGTTTCTCATTTCTTGAATTATACAATCGAAATATTCCTCAAAAGGTGGCTCTTGCTGAGTACGGGATGTTCGACGTGTGGTGGAAGTAGACCGGATTCTCCTATTAGGATTTGCCTGCAAATAGATAGAATATATAGATTATGCTTCTGATGTGGAGGTCGCACTTGGTGGACAACATACCGATACACCTGATGCTTGCCCAAATATTGAAGTCGTGTCAGAGCTTGCAGCACCTGTTGTGAATTGTTCAGACACAGGCATTTTTTTTCCCCAAATAAAAAAAAAACGATGCCACTGTATTAGCAGCAAGACCTTTCAAAGCCAGAAGTAGTGATTTGGTACTTTGCCCAAAAAAAATAAACCATTTTGTACTAACAGCAGCAGGCATTGTAAATTAAGTTATAAGCAGGGCTTTTTTTCAGGGGGAACTTGGTGGAACTCAGTTCCACCACCTCTGGCTCAGACCCTTTGGTGCCTGCTCACCACAATCATTTGTAAACACAGAAGTCTGGTTTCTGTGTTTACAAGTGACAGCTCTGCACTCTGTGTGTAACCCCCATGAACTCTGCACTCTATATGTAATGCAATGCTGATATATAATGCCCCTTTAAGACCCTCCTACTGTTTGTGAAATATGACCACACCCACTATTTGATGTAAATTGGAGGGTGTGTGTGGGGGAAAGGGTTTTGGGGGGGGGGTCGTGGTTAAGTTCTAGCACCTATTGTTTGAGGAAAAAAAGCCCTGGTTATAAGTTTATTGTGGATGGAGGTTGTGACGTTTTGAAAATACATACCGCAGGTTCTTGAGTGACTGGTTGATAATCTTGGGATGAAACTGTCTCTGAATTGGTTTCCTGACTTGGGTCAGCGTGATCATTTTCTGGTGATGAACTTGCACGCCTTGCTCTTGCAGGAACACTGGAGACAGTTCTAGGTAAGAATAACAACAGTACAAGTAAAAAAAAAATAAATACCATGGTTTTAGTGTTTACAGAATACTGTCATGTGTACACTACAGAGTAGACCTCTCTCTGGAGCTGGGGGGGAGAATTTTTAAACAAAAAAGGGGTTTGAACACCATTTAAAATGGAGTGGTGTGCTGGCAAGACGTGAACAAAAATCCTGCTAGCAGCAGAGTGGTGAAGGAGCAGTGTGTATCAATGTATCAATAAAATCAATCAATGGGACAGTGCGGCTATACCGCCCACAAAGTAAAATTAAGTGAAAATATATTTATATAGATATATACTTACGAGCGCATCTCAGTGGTGCGCCTCAAAAATGACAAAGCCTCTGCATGGGGGTTAGGCCTACAACGAGTTGAGGGTGCTCCGCTTCTATCTGCAGACCTCTCTTCATTTAGTTCCTTCTTGTACCGGTTGCGTAGGGACCTCCATCGTGTATAAACCTCCTTTCCTGCAATATATATATTTCATTGTATAAATTTGTTATATATCAAACATAACGCATTAGGAACAAAAGTTGAGAGAGATCTGCTCTCACCCCCCACCCAAGAAACACTTCTAGGGGAGACACCAACCATTTGATTTCCCATTAGTACTGACCCCTCATTGCAAGTGACATGAATAAAGTAATCATAACTCTGACTGCTACTGTCACTGGTCCCCAAAAAAGGGTGAAAAGTGTGCAATGTGTCTGCCAAAATGTCGCTGTCCCTCCCGCAAATTTTTGTTTCACTAATTACCATACTAGTACAGACGAAAAAAAAATACAACCTTTCCCAAAGACACTGTATTTGAAAAAATAAAAGAACAACAATTTTGGTTTGTAGCATTGCACAATTGGCAGCGACGCAGTGCTGTATCGCTACAAAATGGCCTGGTCATTTTTAGGGGGTAAATCTTCAGCTTCTGGTTAAGTTTGGTTGGAATGGGAAACAGTTATGATGCATGTGTACCCTGCTACATAGACACGACAAACGTTGCACTCACCTCGGTTATCCTGTTTAGTTGCAGACAGATCGTCCCAGTGCGGTGTGACAAATCTGTATACTTCCTCCCACTTTGATCTCTTCAACACTCGGTCGGCATATCCTGGGCATTCTGAGTCCCATAACTCCGGTCGGGCATGCACCAGTGCTATGATGGCCTTATGGGAGATATCTCGTGCCGCCATGCTCTCTTCTCCTCTTTCCTCTATCCTTCCTGTGTCATTTCCCAGGTATACCTGCTGCTTCTATGATGTGCTTCCTGTTTTTTTTTTCTCACGCTGCTATCCGCAGTTGACACAAAAGACTGCGATTACCTGCGGTTATGTGCAGATAGCTGCGCTAAATCGCTCCTGGAGGCAGTCAATTCTATTTTTTCTATTCGCACGGAACCGCATGTAACGAAATTGCAGCTAAACGCAGTTTGTGAATGGGCCCATAGGAAAGCATTGTGTGCTTTTAGCTGCTGTAGAAATCTAGAAAATCCGCAGCTAAAAGCACCATTCTATCCGTCCGTATGAAAGGGGCCTAAATACGAGGGGGGCATGCAAGGAAGTTAAAAAACAGCATTTTAGCTTGCACATGATTGGATGATAAAATCAGCAAAGCTTCCCCTCATTTCAGATCTACCCCTCAGATTTACAGCGGCTGCACTTCCAAGTGCACTTGTAGAGCAAAGTGGATTTGCCTTTCATAAATAACCCCTTATGTCCTATAAAGCCTTTACAGATATTGGCTAAATGTTCCCCTATTCTGACATTTAGTGCCAGAATAGGGCAACAGTGCCTTTTTGAGCTTGAGTGCCCAAACAGCGACACAAAACTAACTTATTTATTTCAAAGTGTCAACACAGAATTAAACTTACCAGCGGCTCTGTACAGAGGATGGGACTGATCATCCCTCTAAATGAGCCCCAAGGGACCAAAGACGTACGATTCTGCCAGATTTCGCTCAGAATGCAGGGTTCAGGAATGCGTTGTGCTCAGAATGCAGAGTTCAGGAGTGCGTTGTGCTCAGAATGCAGGGTTCAGAAGTGCGTTGCGCTCAGAATGTGCATCACTCATGATATTCCCTCAGATTCATTATGTATGTTTTTAAAAGTATATATATTTTTTATAGTTTTACAAGGTAATATCTAGATGTGATATAGTATGCGGATGTGTCTGGAAGTTCACCACTTTGACCACTGGGGGAACGACCGTTTACTTAGTCCTTTTGTCCTTCCGTGGATCATGTTATTCTAACTAAGCAATTCGTTAGATGGAATAAAGCTGTGAGAACTCTTATGCCCCGTACACACGGTCGGACATTGATCGGACATTCCGACAACAAAATCCATGGATTTTTTCCGACAGATGTTGGCTCAAACTTGTCTTGCATACACACGGTCACACAAAGTTGTCGGAAAATCTGATAATTCTGAACGCGGTGACGTAAAACACATACGTCGGGACTATAAACGGGGCAGTAGCCAAAAGCTTTCATCTCTTTATTTATTTTGAGCATGCGTGGCACTTTGTGCGTCGGATTTGTGTACACACGATTGGAAATTCCGACAACGGATTTTGCTGTCTGAAAATTTTATAGCCTGCTCTCAAACTTTGTGTGTCGGAAAATCCGATGGAAAATGTGTGATGGAGACCACACACGGTCGGAATTTCAGACAACAAGGTCCTATCACACATTTTCCGTCGGAAAATCCGACCGTGTGTACGGGGCATTAGTGCACTCCCAATGATCATTTTTATATTTCATGTTTATGGACATTGATTGCAAAAGTCACATTGGATTATTATAGGATATTACATATATATTTTGTGTTGCTTTTTATACACATATATTCTCTTATTAGCACTTTATAATTCTTTATAATTCTATTTATGAATTAAGATTTTGGTACACAGCAATATTAATATATATTTCTCATAGTTTTACAAGGTAGTATCTGGATGTGATATAGTGTGCGGATGTGTCTGGAAGTTCCCCACTTTGACCATTAGGGGCACAAAGGTTTATTTAGTCCATTTGTCCTCCCTTGGCTCATGTTATTCTAACTAAGCAATCAATTAGATGGAATAATGCTGTGAGAACTCTCAGTGCACTCCCAATGAGATAGATAGATAGATAGATAAAATTCCACGCTTAGGTGTAAATGTGGCTTCTGCCTCCCCTGGAAACTTCCCCAAGTCAAGTAGAGTGCAATATGAATATAAAGAAGGTAGATGGTGCTGCCAGTTTGTTACCAAAACTGCAGATGATCCTATTGTGCCAAAAACTTCAATAAAAATAAATCAAAAATGTTTTTCAAAACTGCAAATAGTGCTGTGTGCCAAAATCTTCATCCATAAACAGAATTATAAAGTGCTAATAAAGGAAATGTGTGGATATATATATATATACACACACATATACACACACAGGGTTCAGGAGTGCGTTACATTCAGAATGCAGGGGTCAGGAGTGCGTTACGTTCAGAATGCAGGGGTCAGGAATGCGTTATTCCCAGAATGCAGGGTTAGGGCGAGTAATACGCCCAGAATGCACTGTGCAACATACACTGACCTACTTGACCTCTACACTGACCTACCTGACACATACTTCCTGCACTACTCACCACCCCCACACACAGTACAATGTAGATCGTAGGATCTTTAACCTTCCATACCTCTCCATGGCCTCACCGTCCAGCTCCCCCCAGCACCGGGCGGGCAGGAGAGCAAGAGTCCCCGCCATGCAACCGCTCAATGGTACTCCCACCGCCGGGAGGTCAGCTTGCAGCCACTGCACCTCTCCCATGGTCATGATCTGCTCCAAGTACCGCCCCTCCCCCTCCACTGTTCACAGGTCGCAGTGCCAGAGGGACAGGCTGGACCAAAGAAGTCCTCGGGCAGGGGGAGCTGGAATAGGGTGCCACAGAGAGCCATGCCCGAATGCCTCACTGAAGGTGTAGGGGTCAGGGGAAGGCAATAAGCTGCAGCAGACCCTCGGGACGGCGGAAAAATAATTGTACACCCCCCTAAATGTCACATCTGTGGCAAGATGACTGGCTGCCCACCCCCCTGCTTACACCACTGGCACTGATGCAAGGAAGGCTCGCCAGTGCAAGTGACTGCCTGGCTGGGGGATCCCCCCCATCCTGGTGGCTCTGGCTCCGTAAGCTGCCATGCCCACAGAGAGGGCTCTGCGTGCCAGCATGTGTGACATTCGCCATTACCGTTTTAGAGGTAACGTGATGTAAATTGGGAGGTTTTCAAAGTCTTATGCCCCGTACACACGGTCGGACATTGATCGGTCATTCCGACAACAAAATCCATGGATTTTTTCTGACGGATGTTGGCTCAAACTTGTTTTGCATACACACGGTCGCACAAAGTTGTCGGAATTTCCGAACGCCAAGAACGCGGTCACGTAACACCACGTACAACGAGACTATAAAAGGGCAGTTCAGTACTAAGCGCGGCACCCTTTGGGCTCCTTTTGCTAATCTCGCGTTAGTAAAAGTTGGATGAGAGACGATTCGCGCTTTTTCAGACTCGTGGTTTTTAGATCGTATTTCTGCTGTTCAGTTTGTGCTTGTGGGTTTGTATCTATTCTTCAGTGCGTGCAGTGAGTTACCATTGACTTGTCATTGTGTTCTTATTCATTCGTTACTAATTTTCAGGTCGCTCTTCACAGGCCTTGCTGTTCTTCAGTGCGTTCTGTTACTTCGTTCTGAGCAGCCGACCGTTTTCTAGCCATGTTGCTTATACGTACTCATCGTAGAGTTCGTGCTGTGCGGGGGCTTCGTGTTGGGGTCCTTACTTTGACACAAGCCCAGTCCATGAACAGGGTGGGGAGGAGTTCATGGACCAAGAATTGAAGTTTTAAATAGAGGTATGGCGCTTCCTTATAAAGTATGTACTTGATAATAATGTGACCGATATGAACTATACCATACACAAACAGTGATAAATAATCATATAAGTGCCCCCATAACTGGTAAAATATATGTGATACGAAACGTGAAGAAGACCCTAATTAGGTACCATATACCTATATGCCCAGGTAATTTCCAAAAAGTACCACTAAATGTGGCTGCTGATACACTATGCAGCTAATATGATGATTCCAACATATATATATGCAAAAAATATAAAAATTAATATAATATAACAGTGCAATCAAATCCAAAAAATTGTTATGTACCCAATGTGTAATAGCTTATATGGATAGAAAAAATGTTCTGTCACAAGTAATGCATCCCAAACTGCAAATAGCAGAAAATTATATGTATATAAATATGCAAAAAACTTGTATACCAGTGCAATCAAATCCAAAAAACATGTATCCAAACGATCTACACAATGTGTCTCAACATAATTGAATAAAGAAAAAATAATAAAAAATAAAAAAAAAAAAAAAAAAAAAATAGGCGGAGCTACGCACTTACGTCATTTCCGGGTACGGAGCGAGAGAGCCTGGAACGCAGCTGGACCGCACGCTGCGGTGAATTACTTCCTGGCTTCCGGCTTCACCCATAGTGTAGTGTTACATGCTTTTAATTTCTCCCATGTGGGGAGCTTTTTTACGGTAATAAAGTTTTAATTTAATTACTACACTATGAGGTGGCATCTCTTTTTATGAGGATTTCTTTGGGGAGCCCTGTCTTGGACGTGGTATAAGGAGGTGGTACAAAGAGGCTATTTGGAAACACCTGGGAGAGAGGACATCCTATCTCAGTGACCACGGGATATCGGCCAAAAGGACGGGATTGGGATCCTGAAGTGTCTGTTACCCCTGCAGGGGTAGTGGGAGTCGGTGAGTGGGGAGCCAAAAGGGGGAGCACAGAAGTCACGGATTTTTCATCTATAAGGGCACCACAGTCACCAAGCTCTTGGAACCTTTTTTTTTTTTTTTTTTTTTTATCTGCTTATTGCAATCTGGGACGTATCACGTGTGACAGTTTTTTGTGTTTTTTATTTTTTTTTTTTTTATTTTTTATTATTTTTTCTTTATTCAATTATGTTGAGACACATTGTGTAGATCGTTTGGATACATATTTTTTGGATTTGATTGCACTGGTATACAACTTTTTTGCATATTTATATACATATAATTTTCTGCTATTTGCAGTTTGGGATGCATTACTTGTGACAGAACATTTTTTCTATCCATATAAGCTATTACACATTG
Organism: Aquarana catesbeiana; assembly: GCF_042186555.1. NCBI lineage: Eukaryota > Metazoa > Chordata > Amphibia > Anura > Ranidae > Aquarana > Aquarana catesbeiana. The sequence continues at coordinate 78,599,061 of NC_133333.1, read as the reverse complement.
GGTACATAACAATTTTTTGGATTTGATTGCACTGTTATATTATATTAATTTTTATATTTTTTGCATATATATATATGTTGGAATCATCATATTAGCTGCATAGTGTATCAGCAGCCACATTTAGTGGTACTTTTTGGAAATTACCTGGGCATATAGGTATATGGTACCTAATTAGGGTCTTCTTCACGTTTCATATCACATATATTTTACCAGTTATGGGGGCACTTATATGATTATTTATCACTGTTTGTGTATGGTATAGTTCATATCGGTCACATTATTATCAAGTACATACTTTATAAGGAAGCGCCATACCTCTATTTAAAACTTCATATATATGTTAGTCCTCTTTGAGGGCTTAACTAAAGGTGGCAGCATACCTTTCTTTCTTTTTTCTTTTTCCTCTTCCCCCTTTTTTCTCTCTTTGGGGTTCTTTACCCCTTATACCTTCTATTACTAACCCCCTTCCCCTCCCCACCCCCTTGGTCTTTTTCCTCCTCCCTCTTGTTTCCATATCTTGTCCCCCTCTTTCTGTCCTAAGCGCAGAGGTTCTGTGTTTTTTGTTCATGGACCAAGAATTGTTTGCTCCAGCGTGACCAGTTCTGTCACATGCCTTTGCTCCGTGAGATCCGTGAGAATAATCCTGGCGATTTCAGGAACTTTCTCCGGATGACGGACCCCGTATTTCACCGTTGGTTGGCTTTGCTGACCCCCTATATCAGCAGGCAGGATACCTGCATGAGGAAAGCCATCACTCTGGAGCAGAGGTTAGTCGCCACCCTGCGGTACTAGGCGACGGGGAGAAGCCTGCAGGACTTTAAGTTCTCGACAGGCATCTCCCCCCAGGCTCTGGGGATCATTATCCCGGAGACCTGTTCTGCCATCATCCAGGTCCTGCAGAAGGAGTATATTAAAGGTAAGATTTTTATCCTTTAACATCACATTTTATTGTATGTAATGTTTGTTAATATATTGTATTTCTTTCCTCATTCCTTAATCACCATGATTGTAATATGCTGTGAATGTCCCCTTTGTCCTCATGCATGCTGGAATTTTATGTAATTTTATTTTTGTCCTTCATACATATTTACCTTCACTTACCTCCCCAGCATGCTCTCCTGGCCCTGGCCTCGTCTACTCAATTAACAATGTATTTTGTCAGCTCCATAGTAATGCTTTACCCTAATTACCCCCTAAAATGTTGAAAATTGTGATGTGTGCTTGAAATTCAGGCCGAGTGCCAGAGATTTTTTTTTTTTGGGTCCCAAAATCATTTGGAACCCTCTCTCCCCCCAACTGCTAACTCAGCTGATACCAATCCTCTATCTGCTGACTTTGCCAAACCCATACACACTATACCCACCTCTTTTGTGGTCAGATGTATGGATGAATTCCCTAAAGCATGTAGTGCAAGGGACTGCCAGAATACTTTCAAATGGTACTGTTTAAAGTTTTTGTATCCTATTATTATCTTGATAGGTAATAGCAGAATGTAAAAATGTGCTAAAATGTGTACAGTGTGTATTTATCTCTTTGTATTATGACACTTCTTACCTGTCCAGTGGGCTGCCAATAGTGTAAGTAAGGAGGGGCTGGCTAAAGTAATACACATTATTTAGGCATTCATCTCTCAGTGAAGTGGAGAGGGTTATCTATCCAAAACATCCCCCCCATAAATTTATTTAAATGGCCCATGAGGGGGGGGGGGGGAATCTGATAGGTGGACCTTATATCTTTGTCTTAAATACTCCCTAAAATAAATGTAATACTGATGTTGGCCAAGAATGTTTGTGTCTAATCTGCTTTCCATGTTTATGTGCAAAATTATTCTTTTTTTTTTCTTGTTTGACTCCACAGTTTCCTTCCAACCCACAGGAATGGAAGACTGTGGCCTCCCACTTTGCCCAGCGGTGGGACTTTCCTAACTGCAGTGGGGCAATTGATGGGAAACACGTCCACATCGTCCCACCACCCAACTCGGGGTCATACTATTACAACTACAATTGGTTCAATAGTATTGTGATGTTGGCGGTGGTGTCGGCTACTTACAAGTTCCTGTGTGTGGACGTGGGGAAGAATGGCCGGATGTCAGATGGTGGAGTCATCGCCCACACGGAGTTCTACAGGCGTCTCCAGAATGGCAGCTTGGACTTGCCACCTCCAGATGACAATGTGGAAGGACTCCCATTCGTCTTTGTTGCGGATGAAGCGTTTGCGCTGGGGGACCATCTTATGCGGCCATGCCCTATGAGGACCCTCACTACGGACCAGAGGGTTTTTAATTACCGGCTGGCCAGAGCCAGAAGAGTGGTGGAGAACACGTTTGGAATAATGGCCAGCCGGTTCTGCCTATTTCTTACACCGATACACATGGCGGAGTATAAACTCAATCACATCATCCTGGCTTGCTGTGTTCTCCACAAATTTGTAAGGAGAAATTCTGTGAACTATGCTGGCTCAGTTGGGCCTGAAGCCGGAGTTCTTAATCTCAATGAACCAACCCTGACGGCGCTTGAAGCTGGCCGTCCTGGCTTGCCCCCATGAGTGCCCGCGAGGTCCATCTAAGATACATGGAATACTTTGCAGGTAGGAGGGCCATCAATATGCCAGACAATGTCTTAGACATTTTTTGAATAAAAAAATATTTTAAACTGAACAAATATTTGCTTACATTTACTGCCTGGCTTTCTTTTAGCTGACCATGACTGAAATTTGGGGAGTTGTGAAAATGGCGTGATTGTGCAAAATTATAAAGCACTGTTGGGTGTTATTTACTAAAGGCAAAGACACTTTGCACTACAAGTGCACTTGAAACTGCACTTGTAGTGCAAAGTGGATTTGCCCTTAGGAAATAACCCCCATTGTCACAGAAAACACCAATTTTAACAAAAAAAGTTTTGGAGCATTGAAAGAAAAAGCCACACATTGTTGATTCTCAATCTTTTTAATACAAGCACAATCACATGTGCATTTATAAAAGGTTTTTAAAACAAACCAACATGTTTGTTGTATAACAAATTTTTAGGTCACATTAATAAAAGTAGAAATGTCCTTTTAAGGTAAAACAGGCATGTTTAAAACCAACAAGAAATACACAAATCTGGAACTTACAAAGTTCAACTTTTGTAGAAATTGAAGGCAATATCAGACATGAGTATTTATAAACTGTGTTTGATATTGCGTTCAGCAGATGGGGTGATGTCACCCCTGGAAAAGCCAAATTTTGAAGATGCACACAAAATTGCCGAATGTCAACATGTGCTAGCTGCCATCATGGGGAATCAATGGACGTGTTTTGTGGGTGCAACCCCTTCCTCTCAGCTACTTTATTATTGAGGAAGGGGTTGCACCCCCAAAACGCATACATTGATCTCCCGTGATGGCAGATAGCAGTGTGTGCATCTTCAAAATTTGGCTTTTCGAGAATATGTCAAAAAAAGTACAAAAAAATCTCCCGACCAAAAAACTGAAATAATTCTGGATTTCAAGGGGTTTTAAACTCTCCCTAAAACATCAATGATGTTCTTCATTTTGTTTTGAACATCACTGATGTTTTGCTTGATGTTTTTCAAGTCCCTATTACACCCCAAGATCTCCCCAATCAGGATCGGGGCACTTTCACTGGTGAAATGACCTTCATCCACAACATCACGATCAGTGGCGTCACTAGGGTTGGTGTCACCTGGTGCGGTATAACATGGTGTCACCCCCCCAATATTTTTTTTCCCCCTTTGGTGGCGTGTCGGTACCATGGCAACCCCCCCCACACACACACCTCACCCTGGGCTCGGGCTGGCGGTGGACACCAGGACACCCCCCTGCACCTGTTCCGAATCTGGGTGACAGGCGGCAGCTGAAGTCTGGAGAGGAGAGGAGGGCAACTTCACAGCATGCAACGGGCGGAGATACTAGTAGTGTGTGTAGTGACGTCATCATCATGTCTGCAGTGCAGTGTGAGATGTGACAGGCTGAGGCTCGCTGGCTCAGTAGGGTAGGGAGGAGGAAGAAGAAGGACACACTCACACAGTGACACACCAGGCGTGGCCGCGGCGCTGGAGGTGTGTTGTTCCAGCCCAGCGGGCTGCGGGGTGGACGGGTCAGCTGAAAAAAAAAAAAACAAGGGCTTTCGTCACCGTCGGGAGGGTGTCACCCCTCTAGCGGGTGTCACCCGGGTGCGGACCGCACCCCCCGCACCCGCCTAGCAACGCCATTGATCACGATCACCTAAAAATATAGAAAAAAAAGCACACCATGTATTATAAATATGCCGGCATCCATCTCTTACCTGAAGCTGTGGTCGCAGACACTCACCTGTTGTGGTGACAATTTCCACCACGTCTCCCTCCTCCTCCTCCTGTTGGCTTTGTGGCATTTCCACTTCCTCATGAGGTGGGGGGTCTGTGGTCTCCTCTGATGAGTGGTTCCCCCGAGTCTTTTCTCCCCTATGTAAAAAAAAAATAGGTATACTTAGCACACAGATATTTGATGGCAGAAATAGGAATAGGAAACATTGCTTGGAAGTGGTGTACAATTGTCTATTTTGGCAGAGTTCCAAGATGAAGAAATATTTTTTTCCTTTGTCAAGCTTGAATACTTACCTATTTTGTACAAGCTTCACAGATGGAGTCACCCCCTATAGTATACACTGGAGCACCTGTGCGGGCCACCTAATAAAAAAGGTGTTCTGGTGTCCCACACTAGTGCTCCAGCGTCCAGATGTGTAAACAGCTGCTGAGTGTCCTCTCCTTACACAGAATCCAGTTTGCATTTCATTCTAGTTACTAACCCATCTAGACACCAAAATTATTTTAAGAGAAGTAGGCAAGAAAAAATGTATAGAACTGCATCTGGACAAAACATGATGTTTTATATGCCAAACGAACAATGTTTCCTATGAATGAATAATGTGTCCATGAACATGAAAGTTGTCATTTTAAACTGTACAACAGTAAAGAAAAGCACATGGAGCAGCACAAACGTAATACAAATAAAGAACAGGAACACAGGACAACTACTTACTTTTTTGCAGCACTCTCCTGATCCTTCTATACTGATCGTGCTCCCTTAATTTGAGGTCCAACCACCGCTTCCTGAGTTCATCCTTGGATTGTCGTACCCCAAAATTCCTGTGCAGACTCTTCACAACTTTAGTCATGATCTTGGCCTTTCTGACATTGGGGTTGGGGTAAGGTCCATACTTACCGTCATAGTCGGCCCTCTTCAGTATGTCGACCATCTCCACCATCTCAACAAAGGACATATTTGATGCCTTAAATCGTCTCCTCCGGGATCGGGACATTTCTGGCTCCGGGCTTTCCTCCTCCTCATTGCTGTAATTAGCACGCACCTGTTGTGTCTCCGCCATGTGCTCTTCCCCACTGCACCGAATGAGAAGGGGCAGGGAATAGACTAGAAAGAATGTCAGGGGCGGGCGGAGTTTCACGCATGCGCAGTGTATATAAAGTGTAACACGCGTGCGTAGTACGTACGATCTGTGAGCGGAGGAAGGAGTATCGGAAGCGCCGATCATAATAACGAAGGTAACATTTAAACTTTGGCCTATACTGCTTAGAGATTGAGGCCTATATTGGGACAAGATTAGGAGACTTTAGCCTGACATTAGGGTTTGTCTTGTGTATTGCAGATAAAATGGATGGCTTCAATAACCACAACTTCCTCCCCCTGTTCATAGACAAGTACAGGGAGCTGCTCTGTCTATGGCAGGTCAAACATCCACATTATAATCATAAACAAAAGAGGCAGGCAGCGCTGGAGAAACTGTTGGAGTTGGTGAAGCCGGTGGTCCCCACGGCAACCATCCCCTATTTAAAAGCCAAAATTGGTGGTCTGAGCAGCACTTATCTAAGGGAGCGCGAGAAGGTCCAGGATTCCCAGAGATGCGGAGCTGTAGCAGATGACGTTTATGTCCCCAGGCTATGAGAGACTTTGTTTTCTGTCAGACCAGACTGAAGTCAGGGAATCCCTCTCCACTCTTCCTTCCACCCCAGCTGAGGCTTCCGATGTCCAACCTGGGACTTCCAGCCAGGAAGAAGTGGAGGTGCCCAGCTGGAGCCAGGTACAGGCCTGTGCTGGCCATCGGGACTACCGGGAGTTTCCCGGTGGGCTGATTGGCAGTGGGCCACTACACTTCTCTGACTCTCTCCGAGTCTCCATTGTCATTAACGCCGGGCGGCTCCGCTCCTGCACCCGGCGTCACACAAACACCGGCATCATCACGCTAGCTGCCACTAGTCACTCCCCCAGGCACTCCCCCTAACATTACAGCCTTGGGCGGCCTCTTTGTCCCAGTGCCGTGACGTCACTCACGGCCGGAGGGCGGAGGCGGCCTGGGGACATAGGAGGAGGCGGAGCCGGGGCGTAGCGTTGCAAGCAAACCTGCAAGACTGCAACCAAGAGGAGCCAAGGCCGAGCCAGCGCCGCTGAGGAGGAGGATTCAGAACCTTACCAGTCCAGAACCAAGTTGCAGGCAGCAAGCAAGTACAGTACAGTGACAGTCAGACCAAATCTATAGTGTGATTCAAGTAAGCACTGCCACTAATACTTTACTAATAATAATAGTAACTGAATATGCAGCATGGCGGGGGGAGGGGGGTAGGGGTAAATCTGTACTGTAAATCCCAAATCCTGTCCACCAATCAGCTAATCTCCCGACTCCCGCTGTGTAGCTGTTTAGAAAAAAAAAAACTTTTCTAGGTCTCTCCTGTTTCAGTGGGGGCTGGGGGACTGAAAGCAGACTATTTCATAACTTTTGGCTTTGGGCAGTTTAATCCGCAGCAGCACACTACACAGTTGAAGGCCAGCCTGTGCTGTATCAGTACACTGGTGCCAGCCAGGAGCGCTGCTGCGGATTAATACACCTAAAGCCGAAAGTGATGAAATAGTCCGCTTTCTGTCCCCCAGCCCCTACAGAACACAGGAGAGACCTAGAAAAGTTTGATTTTCTAAACAGCTACACAGTGGGAGTCGGGAGATTAGCTGATTGGTGGACAGGATTTGGGAGTCCCCATCCACACACCCCCCATTTTCCTCCAGTTCTAGTTACCCAGCTCTGTGGTGCCCAGGAGAAAGTGAGAGGACCAGATGTACCAGCGGTGCACAGCTGGTCCTGGGCTCCCAGCTCCAGAGGAACCACCTGCAGGACAAGCAATGTACCTGGGACCTAGGTAGAAGAAGCTGTGCAGACCAGGTACTGGGGCACTAACATTTATGGGCACTGATCAGGCTGCATTAATGGGCACTGGTGTGGCTGCATTAAGGGGTACTGGTGTGGCTGCATTATTGGGCACTGGTGTGGTCGCGCTGATGGGCACTGATGTGGCTGCACTGATCAGGCTGCATTAATGGGCACCGGTGAGGCTACATTAATGGGCACTGGTTTGGCTGCATTTTTGGGCACTGGTGCTTCTGCGCTGATGGGTACTGATGTGGTCGCACTGATCAGGCTGCATTAATGGGCACTGGTGTGGCTGTGCTGATGGGCACTGATCAGGCTGCATTAATGGACACTGGTGTGGCTGCACTGATGGGCACTGATCAGGCTGCATTAATGGGCACTGGTGTCGCTATGCCCTGTCCTATGCCCAATGGTGGAATGTTTTTACTTATTTTTTTTTGCGCAATTGCATATAGTTTATATACTGTTTTTGTACGTGTTTGCAAAATTAAAGTGGGCCGGTCTGGATGAAGTCCAGGGCCAAATTTTTGTCCCAGTCCAGCCCTGGCCAGGTATAGCATTGTTCTACAGATTTCTGGTCAATAAATAAATGATGTTTACTAGATGTTATTGATCACTAATTGCTGATTTAATAAATTGTTTTACATATCAATAGACAGTAGTAGGCAAAAATAATTGGGACAAGAATGAAAAATGCTGGCCTCAGAATGATAGTCTGTTATATTTGTTAACATTCAATTTGCAACAGTCATGAGATGAAAATTGTGTGCGATTGATGAAGAAAAAACTAAAACTATGTCCCTTTTTCATACACAGGAAGACCTCAGCCAGGAGGAGGCTGTGGAATGTGGCACACAGGAGGAGGCGGGGGTAAGTGGCAGCCAGGAGGAGGCGGGGCTAAGTGGCAGCCAGGAGGAGGCCGGGCCCAGTATGAGCCTGACAGAATCACAGGTCCCTCCCCTCCGCCTTACAAACAAAAGACCAAGGAAGGGGAGTAACATGCAGGATTCAGCACTCGGGATGATTCAGGAGGCTTCTGTGCCCCTCAGAGCCTTCCCCACTCGTGAAGAGGCTTTTGCCTGCATGGCTGCCACAAAACTGCAGGGCATGCAGGTGGGCCAACGCCTCATGTGTGAGGTACTCATTTATCAAACATTAAATAAGGGGTTGAGGGGCAAAATCACACCCCATACCCACCTGAGCGAGTTGCATCATCCTCCTTCCACACCTACACCACCACAGACACAGCGTGGAAGGAAGCGTGGAAGGAAGACCAGAGAGTGATGGCCCCGGGTTCAGTCTGGTCTGGCAAAAGATGCAGGCTCTTGTATGACCACAGCCTGGGGACATACATGTCATCCGCTGCTGTTCATGATCTCTTGGACTTCTGGACCAGATTGTACTCCCTTATATATGGACTCCTCAGGCCACCAATTTTGCCTGGAAATAATTGATGTGTGCCCTGGGGGCCAAAGGCTTCACCAATTTCTGCTGTTTCTCCAGCATTGCTTCCTTCTTTCTTTGGTTATGACCCCTTAATAAATTTTTGGTTTGATTTATTATACTCGGCTATGTGTGTTTTCCTTCAAAAAGGACAGTTTGTTTGTGAGGAGGCAGGTACATTTCAAAACTACAATGTCAAATTAACAAGAGACACCAACACCAAGCAACCTCCTTGAGATTAAATACCACAACAAAATTATTGTCTTGTAACTTGACACACAAAACACACACCAAACAATTCTGGAGTAAAAAAAAAAAATAAAAAAAATAAGAATAAAACACAAGATCAGGATTTTAAAAAATCCATAAAAAAAATATTTAATCTAAAAACATCCCAAAAATATTATTTTTTCGGCAGATGTGACAAATAAAAATATTATATTGATTAAATCACAAGAGATAAAGAAATTAGTTTGTGAGAAGTCTGTGTGAATATGAGCAGCAAAACTACTTCATTCTTCTAGCATTATAAAGAAGAAGAGAGTGCGCTGCATTAAACAATTTAAAACATTGCAGCATGACGAAAGTGCTATATCCATTCCGAATGCTAATTTTACCAGACCGAGCAGTTCCGTCTCTGAATTTTTTTTCTGAGCATGCATAGCACCTTGTGCGTCGGAATTGTCGCGATCGGATTTTGTTGTCGGAAAATTTCATAGCCTGCTCTCAAACTTTGTGTGTCGGAAAATCCGATGGAAAAAGTCCGATGGAGCCCACACACGGTCGGAATTTCCGACAACAAGCTCCGATCGCACATTTTCCATTGGAAAATCCGACCATGTGTACAGGGCATTAGAGTTTTTACATACTTTGAATCTTTTGCAAGGGAAAAAGCCTTTAAGACCCCCAAACATACTGATTTTTGGTAGAGGGTCTATTGTACTAGGTGACAAAACATATTTTAACCACTTAAGCCCCGGACCATTTGGCTGGCCAAAGACCAGAGCACTTTTTGGGATTCGGCACTGCATCGCTTTAACTGACAAATGCGTGGTCGTGTGAAGTGGCTCCCAAACAAAATTGACGTCCTTTTTTTCCCCACAAATAGAGCTTTTTTTTGGTGGTATTTCATCACCTCTGCGGTTTTTATTTTTAAACAAAAATAGAGCGATAACTTTGAAAAAGAAAGAATTTTTTAAACTTTTTGCTATAATAAATATCCCCCCAATATATATATAAAAAAATATACGATACGTATTCTTCTACATATTTTTGGTAAAAAAAAAAATAAGAGTTTATTGATTGGTTTGCGGAAAAGTTATAGCGTCTACAAAATAGGGGTTAGTTTTATGGCATTTTTATTATTTTTTTTTTACTAGTAATGGCGGCGATCTGCGATTTCTATCATGACTGCGACATTATGTCGGACACATTGGACAATTTTGACACATTTTGGAGACCATTGTAATTTTTACAGCGATCAATGCTAAAAAATTGCATTGATTACTGTAAAAATGACACTGGCAGTGAAGGGGTTAACCACTAGCTGGCTAGGAAGGGGTTAAGTGTGCCCTAGGGAGTGATTCTAACTGTTAGGAGGTGTGGCTACGAGTGACACTTCACTGATCATAGCTCCCGATCACAAGGAGCTATGATCAGTGACAGTGTCACTAGGCAGAATGGGGAGATGCTTGTTTACATTAGTATCTCCCCGTTCTTCCTCTCCGTGAGACGATTGTGGGTATCTCAGCAGACAGAGTCCACGGGACCCGCGATCCTACTCACAGGGGTCGCGCAAAAGGGAAGTACAGGTATGCCCATTTGCCCAGCCGTGCTATTCTGCCGACGTATATGTACATACGGCGGTCGGCAAGTGGTTAAAGTCTTAGTTTTTCTATAGATGACGTTAGGTTTTTCTGGGAGCTTGAGTCCCAAGATCTTAATTTTCAGGATTTGCCAATGTTTAATAGTTTTGTTAACCCACCAATGCTGTGAAGAGAAGGTGGTTCTAAAGGCCCATTCAAACTTATTATTAGCCTGTTCTCTTTTTATTTTGGGGGGGGGGTTCAAAATGTTTTCTCTGTTTATGATAGATGCATCATGTATTTCCTTTCCCAAGATTTTCGGTTCATATCCCTTTTCTACAAATCATTTTTTTTAAATAGATTGGCTTCGGATTTAGTGTCATCCATTTTAGAGCAATTTCTTCTAATACCTTGAATTTGACCCTTTGGTATAGCTTTCAGCCAATTAGGATGGTGACAACTATCTAATAGAATAAATTCATTCCTGTCTGTGGACTTATAAATATGTTTTGGTTAATAGTCTTTAAAGATGACTAGATCCAAAAAAACTTAGATGACCCACTAAACTCATAAGTACATTTTATACCCCATTGGAGTTCAGATACAGTATCTCATATATTCATGTATTGAGTTTTTGTTTCCTTTCCATAAAAAGAAGACGTCGTCTATTTAGCGAGGCCAGAAAAAGAGACGGGGACTCCTTGGGCAAAAAAAAAAGTCATTTTCCCAAAGGGCCATAGAAAGATTGGTGAGGCTGGGGGCAAATTTAGCCAAATAGTACTCTCCTCCATAGAAAAAATAGTTATGCTCCGTAGCGAATTAGAACAACCTCAAAATAAACTCCATCTGTGGAACATCTAAGGATTTATCTTTTACAAGAAAATATCTAGCCACTTGATGCCCCATCATATTTGGAATGATGGTGTATAGGGAAGAAACCTATGCTGTCACCAGCAGTGTGTTCTCCTCCAAAGTTATAGCTGGAATTTAATTGATAATTTGCATGGAATCTTTTAAGAAGGCTGGGGTTTTTGTCACCAAGGGTTGCAAACTTCCCTATGCAAGAAGTGACCGAATCTATGCCACTGACTATAGGTCGGCGTGGTGGGTGTAATAATTTTTTATGTACTTTTGGTAAGTAATAAATAGTAGGCATCCTGGGTGCCAGAGGAATTAGAAATTCTTGCTCCTTTTTAGTGATTATACCCTTTCTATATCCAGCCTGGATCATATTATTTAGTTGCCTTTTATATAGATTAGTAGGTCTCTTTCAAGAATGGTTTCCTTATCAGATAAGAGGTTATCCATCTCATTCATGTAATCTTGTTTATTCAGAAGCAGTTTCTCCTTCCTTATCCTTGACACAAAGATGTTACACCCTCATGTACAGTGCCTTGAAAAAGTATTTTGTTGCCTCACAACCTGGAATTAACATGGATTGTTTGAGGATTTAGATCATTTAATTTACAGAACATGCCTGCAACTTTGAAGATTTTTTTTTTTATTATTGTGAAGCAAACAACAAATAGGACAAAATAACAGAAAAAGTCAATGTGCATAACTATTCACCCCCTAAAGTGAATACTTTGTAGAGCCACCTTTTGCAGCTATGACAGATCCAAGTTGCTTTGGATAAGTCTAGGAGCTTGCCACATCTTATCATTGGGATTTTTGCCCATTCCTCCTTGCAAAACTGATCCAGCTCCTTCAAGTTGGATGGTTTGCATTTGTGAACAGCAATCTTTAAGTCTGACCAGATTTTCTATTAGATTGAGGTCTGGGCTTTGACTAGGTCATTCCAACACATTTACATGTTTCCCCTTAAACCACTCAAATGTTGCTTTAGCAGTGTGTTTGGGGTCATTGTCCTGCTGGAAGGTGAACCTCCGTCCTAGCCTCAAATCACACAGAGTGGTACAGGTTTTTCTCAAGAATATCCCTGTATTTAGCACCATCCATCTTTCCCTCATTTCTGACCAGTTTCCCAGTCCCGACTTCTGAAAAACATCCCCACAGCATGATGCTGCCACCACAATGTTTCACTGTGGGGATGGTATTCTTTGGGTGATGTGATGTGTTGGCTTTTGCGCCAGACATAGCGTTTTCTTTTATGGCCAAAAAGTTAAATTTCAGTCTCATCAGACCAGAGCACCTTCCTCCATACATTTTGGGAGTCTCCCACATGCCTTTTCGCAAACTCATTTTGTTTTTTGCTGAAAGTAATGGCTTTCTTCTGGCCACTCTGCCATAAAGCCCAACTCTATGGAGCGTACGGCTTATTGTCGTCCTATGTATAAATACTCCAGTCTCTGCTGTGGAACTCTGCAGCTCCTCCAGGTTTACCTTAGGTCTCTGTGCTGTCTCTCTGATTAATGCCCTCCTTGCCCAGTCCGTGAGTTATGGTGTGCGCCCATCTCTTGGCAGGTTTGCTGCTGTGCCATGCTCTTTCCATCTGGTTACGATAGATTTGATGGTGCTCCTAGGGATCATCAAAGATTTGGATATTTTGTTTTATAACCTAACCCTGACTTGTACTTCTCAACAACATTGTCTCTTGTTTGGAGAGTTCCTTGGTCTTCATGGCAGTGTTTGGCTAGTGGTGCCTCTTGCTTAGGCGTTGCAGCCTTTGGGCCTTTCAGAAAGGTGTGTATATGTAATGACAGATCATGTGATCAGATTGCACACAGGTGGACATCATTTCACTAATTATGTGACTTCTGAAGCTAATTGTTTGCACCAGAGCTTTTTATGGGCTTCATAACAAAGGGGGTGAATACATACGCACATGCCAATTATCAGTTTTTTTATTTCTGAAAAATAATTATATCTATGTATATATTTTTCTAATTTTACTTCACTAACTTAGACTATTGTGTTCTGATCCAACACATATAATTCAAATGAAAAAAACATCGAACTAAAGGCTGTAATGTAACAAAATAGGTAAAAAGCCAAGGGGGGGCGAATACTTTTGCAAGGCACTGTATGTCTTTTTGAAGTTCTTTTTTAAAATGTACGAAATAAAACTGATAATTTGTTATGGAAAGGACAGAACAAAAAAGGAAGACTAAGAAAGGATGTAGGGGTGGGAAGTGGAGCCATTCCCAAAAAAAGAAAGAATGTGTGAAGGCATTTTAAATCTCAGTGGGGTAGAATTAACAAAATCATAGAAAATAACATTAAATCAAGATCGGAAATATGCACCTAAAAGATCCCTTAACGAGTTAAGGACTAGAGGATTTGCCCCCTTAATGACCAGGCCATTTTTGCGATACAGCACTGCGTTGTTTTAACTGACAGTTGCGCGGTTGTGCCACGCTGTACCCAAACAAAATTTGTCCTTTTTTCTCCACAAATAGAGCTTTCTTTTGGTGGAATTTAAACACCTCTGCGTTTTGTTTTTTTTGTGCTATAAAACAAAAAAGCCCGATAATTCTGAAAAAAAAAAAAAAAAAAAAAGTATTACTTTTCGCTATAATAAATATTAAAATAAATAAATAAAATTTCTTAATCAGTTTAGGCCAATATGTATTCTACATATTTTTGTTAAAAAAAAAAAAAAAAAAAATCGCAATAAGCGTATATTGATTGGTTTACATGACAGATCCCCATTCTGTCTCTCTCAGGAGGCCGGCGGACATTGCATCCGCCAGCCACGCACAACGGCTCCGGCGTCGAGGTTGCGCCTCCTAGAGCTCTTAAAGTGGGCGACGTACAATGACGGCGATTTGCCTAGGAGAGCCAACCTGCTGCAGTACAACTGCGGCGGCTGGTCTTAAAGTGGTTAATATGTTTCAAATGTTCATAGACATTCACAAATATATCAGAAAACTAAATATATATCAAACAACACTTTCTCTCTAATCTATTTAATAGGGATTGCTGGACTGTGAAGTCCAATATAAAGGGAACAGGCTTGAGAAATGCATCCCCATTTAACATGCCCCCCCCCCCTTCTAATATTTCAGTTTTTACCTACTTGCCGACCAGCCGCCGCAGTTGTACTGCACCAGGTTGGCATGGCTGCACGAATCGCCATCATTGAACGTTGGCCGCTTTAAGAAGCTACAGGGAGCGCTGCCGGAGCACGTGGCCAGAGGCCGCTATGCCAGCTGGCCACCCGCGATTGCTCCTCAGAGAGCCAGAATGGGGATATGCAAGCAGACAGATCCCCGTTCTGACAGGGGAGTAGAGAGAGATCTGCTGTTCCTAGTGATCAGCAACAGCAATCTCTCCCCTCCTCTAGTCTGTACACTGCCCCCCCAGGGAAAACTTAACCCCTTTCCCTGCCAGTGACATTTATACAATAATCAGTGGCTATTTTTAGCTCTGATCTCTGTATAAATGTCACTAGTACTAAAAGTGTCAAAAGTGTTTGATCTGTCAGGCGCAATGTTGCAGTCCCGCTAACAATCGCAGATCAACACCATTACAAGTAAAAAGGAAATAAAAGATAAAAATGCCATAAATATATCCCCTATTTTGTAGACCCTATAACTTTTGTGCAAACCAATATACGTTTATTGCATTTTTTTTTATACCAAAAATATGTAGAATACACATTGGCCTAAACTTATGAAGAAATTTTTTTTTTTTATATTTATTATATATAAAATTGTCGCTGTTTTTGTTTATAGCACAAAAAATTAAAACCGCAGAGGTGATCAAATACCACCAAAAGAAAGCTCTATTTGTGTTAAAAAAACAAAACAAAAAAAAAAAAGGACATTAATTTTGTTTTGGTACAGCGTCGCACGACCACGCAATTGTCAGTTAAAGTGATGCAGTGCTGTATCGCAAAAAATGGCCTGGTCATTAAGGGGGAAAATACTTCCAGTCCTTAAGTGGTTAAAGAATTAGTTATTCAGGAATTACAGCGAGTACGTTTTAAAAACACCATGGAGCTGGTGGATGTTAGAGACCTTGCGCTCTTCCACCTTCCGTTTGAGGATGCCCCAAAGATTAATAGGGTTTAGGTCTGGAAACAAGCTTGGCCAGTCCATCACCTTTACCCTCAGCTTCTTTAGCAAGGCAGTGGTAGTCTTGGAGGTGTGTTTGGGGTCGTTATGTTGGAATCAGTGGCATAGCGTTGGGGGTGTGGAAGGAGCCGTGGCCCCGGGCGCAACATTTAGGGGGGCGAAATCCCGCGCCAGGCAGTGTGCGTCACTGCCGGCTCCGTTCCCCTAATGTTTACTTCCTGTGTCCCTGAGCTCATTTGCGGCTGGCGCCCTGTGATTAGGTGAATTAGGTCATATGCGGCGGCGGGGCTGGCCAATCCTCGATAGCGGCGGGGCAGGCCTAGCCGTGACGGCGGTGGGGCCGGCCTATCCGTGACGGCGGCCAGGCTGGCTTATCCGCGATCACGGCTCCTGACTGGAGTCCACCCCATTGTGAACACCACTGCTGCCTTCACCTCCTCCAGGCTCCCCCCTCTCCTCCGGACTGATGGAAGCCACAAGCTGCAGGTGAGGGGGTGGATACAGTCTGGGGAGAGAGGGAGCAGCCAGTCAGAGAGATAAGACAAGCAGTTAGATTCAGTATAAATTAAAAAAATGTCTGGTGTCAGTATAAGTGTAGTGTAGTGTAGAGTGCAGTGTAGTGTAGTAATCAGTGTAGTGTAGTGGAAAGTGTAGTATAATGGTTAGTATAGTGGACAGTGTAGTAGTCAGTGCAGTGAAGTGGGCAGTGCAGTGTACAGTGCAGTGGTCAGTGTAGTGTAGTGATCAGTGCAGTGGTCAGTGTAGTGAAGTGGACAGTGTAGTGTAGTGGTCAGTGTAGTGGTCAGTGCAGTGTAGTGGTCAGTGTAGTGTAGTGAACAGTGTAGTGGTCAGTGCAGCTTAGTGGTCAGTGCAGCTTAGTGGTCAGTGCAGCTTAGTGGTCAGTGCAGCTTAGTGGTCAGTGCAGCTTAGTGGTCAGTGCAGCTTAGTGGTCAGTGCAGCTTAGTGGTCAGTGCAGTTTAGTGGTCAGTGCAGTTTAGTGATCTGTGCAGTGTAGTGGACAGTGTAATGTAGTGGTCAGGTAGGTCAGTTTAGTGTAGTGGACAGTGTAGGAATCGGGTAGTGTAGTGGTCAGGATAGTGGACAGGTAGGTCAGTGTAGTGGCCAGTATAGGAAGCAGGTAGGTTAGTGCAGTGGTCAGGTAGGTCAGTGCAGGAATCAGGTAGGTCAGTGTAGAAATCAGGTAGGTCAGTGCAGGAATCAGGTAGGTTAGTGCAGTGGTCGGTGTAGAAAGCAGGTAGGTAGGTTAGTGTAGTGGTCAGTGCAGTTTAGTGGCCTGTGCAGTGTAGTGGACAGTGTAGTGTAGTGGACAGCGTAGTGTAGTGGTCAGGTAGGTCAGTTTAGTGTAGTGGACAGTGTAGGAATCGGGTAGTGTAGTGGTCAGGATAGTGGACAGGTAGGTCAGTGTAGTGGCCAGTATAGGAAGCAGGTAGGTTAGTGTAGAAATCAGGTAGGTCAGTGCAGGAATCAGGTAGGTTAGTGCAGTGGTCAGTGTAGAAATCAGGTAGGTAGGTTAGTGTAGTGGTCAGTGCAGTGTAGTGGTCAGTGCAGTTTAGTGGCCTGTGCAGTGTAGTGGACAGCGTAGTGTAGTGGACAGCGTAGTGTAGTGGTCAGGTAGGTCAGTGTAGTGTAGTGGACAGGGTAGAAATCGGGTAGTGTAGTGGACAGGTAGGTCAGTGTAGTGGTCAGTATGGGAAGCAGGTAGGTTAGTGCAGTGGTTAGGTAGGTCAGTGTAGGAATCAGGTAGGTTAGTGTAGTGGTCAGTGTAGGAATCAGGCTGGTTAGTGCTATTGTAGGAAGGGAAGGGACTCGGGGAGTGCTAAAAGTCCGCAGGTTAGGGGGCGCAAATTACTTGCCTTGCCCCGGGCGCTGACAACCCACGCTACGCCACTGGTTGGAATACTGCCCTGCGGCCTAGTTTCTAGTTTCCTAGGGGCTGGCCAATCCTCGATAGCGGCGGGGCAGGCCTAGCCGTGACGGCGGCGGGGCCGGCCTATCCGTGACGGCGGCGGGGCCAGCCTATCCGTGACGGCGGCGGGGCCAGCCTATCCGTGACGGCGGCGGGGCCAGCCTATCCGTGACGGCGGCGGGGCCAGCCTATCCGTGACGGCGGCGGGGCCAGCCTATCCGCGACGGCGGCCGGGCTGGCCTATCCGCGACGGCGGCCGGGCTGGCCTATCCGCGACGGCGGCCGGGCTGGCCTATCCGCGACGGCGGCCGGGCTGGCCTATCCGCGATCACGGATCACGGCTCCTGACTGGAGTCCACCCAATTGTGAACACCGCTGCTGCCTTCACCTCCTCCAGGCTCCCCCCTCTCCTCCGGACTGATGGAAGCCACAAGCTGCAGGTGAGGGGGTGGATACGGTCTGGGGAGAGAGGGAGCAGCCAGTCAGAGAGATAAGACAAGCAGTTAGATTCAGTATAAATTAAAAAAATGTCTGTAGTGTAGAGTGCAGTGTAGTAATCAGTGTAGTGTAGTGGAAAGTGTAGTATAATGGTTAGTATAGTGGACAGTGTAGTAGTCAGTGCAGTGAAGTGGGCAGTGCAGTGTACAGTGCAGTGGTCAGTGTAGTGTAGTGATCAGTGCAGTGGTCAGTGTAGTGAAGTGGACAGTGTAGTGTAGTGGTCAGTGTAGTGGTCAGTGTAGTGGACAGTGTAGTGTAGTGAACAGTGTAGTGTAGTGAACAGTGTAGTGGTCAGTGCAGTGTAGTGGTCAGTGCAGTGGTCAGTGCAGTGTAGTGGTCTGTGCAGTGTAGTGGACAGTGCAGTTTAGTGGTCTGTGCAGTGTAGTGGACAGTGTAATGTAGTGGTCAGGTAGGTCAGTTTAGTGTAGTGGACAGTGTAGGAATCGGGTAGTGTAGTGGTCAGGATAGTGGACAGGTAGGTCAGTGTAGTGGCCAGTATAGGAAGCAGGTAGGTTAGTGCAGTGGTCAGTGCAGGAATCAGGTAGGTCAGTGTAGAAATCAGGTAGGTCAGTGCAGGAATCAGGTAGGTTAGTGCAGTGGTCAGTGTAGAAATCAGGTAGGTAGTGGTCAGTGCAGTTTAGTGGCCAGTGTAGTGGACAGTGTAGTGTAGTGGACAGCGTAGTGTAGTGGTCAGGTAGGTCCGTTTAGTGTAGTGGACAGTGTAGGAATCGGGTAGTGTAGTGGTCAGGATAGTGGACAGGTAGGTCAGTGTAGTGGCCAGTATAGGAAGCAGGTAGGTTAGTGCAGTGGTCAGGTAGGTCAGTGTAGAAATCAGGTAGGTCAGTGCAGGAATCGGGTAGGTTAGTGCAGTGGTCAGTGTAGAAATCAGGTAGGTAGGTTAGTGTAGTGGTCAGTGCAGTGTAGTGGTCAGTGCAGTTTAGTGGCCTGTGCAGTGTAGTGGACAGCGTAGTGTAGTGGACAGCGTAGTGTAGTGGTCAGGTAGGTCAGTGTAGTGTAGTGGACAGGGTAGAAATCGGGTAGTGTAGTGGACAGGTAGGTCAGTGTAGTGGTCAGTATGGGAAGCAGGTAGGTTAGTGTAGTGGTCAGGTAGGTCAGTGCAGGAATCAGGTAGGTTAGTGCAGTGGTTAGGTAGGTCAGTGTAGGGGTCAGGCTGGTTAGTGCTATTGTAGGAAGGGAAGGGACTCAGGGAGTGCTAAAAGTCCGCAGGTTAGGGGGCGCAAATTACTTGCCTTGCCCCGGGCGCTGACAACCCACGCTACGCCACTGGTTGGAATACTGCCCTGCGGCCTAGTTTCTGAGGGGAGGGGATCATGCCCGGCTTCAGTATGGCACAGTTCATGTTGGCATGTAAAAAAAGTCACGAACACAGAGTATATGCTGAACAGTAGTTCTGGCAAGATGTGCACCAACAGCTGCTGGATGGTAATTACAGTCTCTGATGTGTGGGCACTGTTATGTGATACACTTGGAGGCTTCTATTCTCAGAGTTGAGCCAGCTCTGCAAACACAAGAAGTTCTCATGTTGGCACTCATGCAGCCCCAGACCGTGACACTCCCACCACCATGCTTGACTGTAGGCAAGACACACTTGTCTTTGTACTTCTCACATGGTTGCCGCCACACACGCTTGACATATCTGAACCAAATACATTTATCTTGGTCTCATCAGACCACAGGACATGGTTCCAGTAATCCGTGTCCTTAGTGTGCTGAAGAAAAGCAGACTGCTTGCGGGCTTTCTTGTGTATCATCTTCTGGGATGACAGCCATGCAGACCAATTTGATGCAGTGTGCGGCGTATGGTCTGAGCACTGACAGGCTGAACCCCCACCCCTTTAACCTCTGAAGCAATGCTGGCAGCACTCATACGTCCATTTCCCAAAGACAGCCTCTGCATATGACGCTGAGCACGTGCATGCAACTTCTTTGATCGACCATGACAAGGCCTGTTCTGAGTGAAACCTGTCCTGTTAAACCACTGTATGGTCTTGGCTACCGGGCTGCAGCTCAGTTTCAGGGTCTTGGCAATCTTCTTATAGCCTAGGCCATCTTTATGTAGAGCAACAATTATTTTTTTCAGATCCTCAGCATTCTTTGCCATGAGGTGCCATGTTGATCTTCCAGTGATCAGTATGAGTGAGAGCAATAACACCAAATTTACCACAACTGCTCCCCATTCACACCCAAGACCTTGTAACACTAATGAGTCACATGACACCGGGGAGAGAAAATGGCTAATTGGGCCCAATTTGGACAATTTCACTCAGGGGTATACTCACTTTTGTTGCCAGCGGTTTAGACCTTAATGGCTGTGTGTTATTTTTTTTTTTTTTTTTTCCACTCAGCAAGATTATTTGTCTGGGACTCGTTTTTCAGTTATCAGTACTTCCAACTTCATCCCATTCCTGCTTCTCATCATCGTGGTAATGCTGATTGTACTTTTTTTTTTAAATTGATCTTACAAAGTTTGTTTACATTGTATTTAAACGTTTTATCTTTATATATTTCTCCCCTTCCCCCCCTTACCCCCCCCAAGACCGTGGATCCCCTCCTGCTCCCCCCCTCTTTCCCCATCCTCATCCATTCCCTCTGTTTCAGCTTCCGAGGTCATTGAATTATTGCTCACTGGGTCTCTCTATCTCTTTATCCTCCTATCTCGGCTGTCCATATTTCTGCCGCTCTCAGGGAGACTTTAAACTCTTCCCACCTTTTCCATTTTTCCACAAAGGCACCCATTTTCATCCCCTCACTGTATCTTAAGTATTCTAGGTTGTGTATTTCATTAACTTTCTCTAACCACTCCTTCATAGCTGGTCTCTCTATTCTTCTCCAGTATTTAGGTATCAAACTTTTGGCCGCATCCAGAAGATGCGGCATTAAGGTTCTCAAGTAGGCTTTATTGGGCATTTCGCTTAGGTGAAATAGGCAAACCCAAGGGTCGTCTAGAATGTTAATCCCTGTTATATCTTTAATAAATCCCCTCACCTCTTTCCAAAATATTTTTATTGTCGGGCATTGCCACCAGATGTGGGTCATTGTTCCCACCTCTCCACATCCCCTCCAACAATGTTGTGGGGGTCCGTTGTGGAATTTGTTTAGACGTTCTGGGGTCAGGTACATCCTGGTAAGGCATCTATAGTTCAACTCCAAAATTTTACTATTAACTGACGTAGCTGTTGCTCTCTTTAGAATCAGTGACCTCTCTGGGGTAGTAAGCTCCCTCCCCAACTCCTTCTCCCACTTCTTTATAAAAGAGGGGGTTTCCGTGTTCCCTAGCCCTATCAGTAGTCTATATGTCTGGGAAAACCCCCCCTTCCTGTCCTTATCCAGGCACATTTTCTCTAGTGGGCGTAGGTTTCCCATTGATCTAATTGGTCTTGGGAGGGATCTGATAAACTGATTCAGTTGGTTGTACCGCCAGGAATTTATTACCAGCAAGCCTCTTTTTTCCTTTAATTCTTGGTATGTGCATATTTTATTTTGTTGCATAACATCTTTTAACTGTATGTTTTCGTCTAGTAACCAACTCCCAAACCACTCCCCCCTCCCTGGTGCGAAGTATGCTGAATCCTTAAGTGACATTAAAGGGGAGTTGTATCCCCAGTGCTCCTTCTTGTGAACCTTGTCCCATATCTTTAGTGCATGTTTAGTGATTTCGTGCGTGTCAGAACTAAATTCTCTTAAATGTGGGGGTATCCAAATTAATTTGTTCAACCTTGCATTACTAATCTCCCTCTCCATTTTCACCCAGTGTTTATCTGCTTTATTTTTTACCCAATCTATTACTCTGGCTAAGGCTATAGCTTCATAGTACTTACAGACATCTGGTGCTCCCCATCCCCCATGACCCTTCACTTTTGTCAATTGTGTAAATTTTAAACGTGGTGCTTTCCCTCTCCAGATAAACCTTAAAAAAATTGATTGCAGTTTTCTTAAATATGTCGGCGGAAGTGCCACTGGCAGCATTTGCATTACATAGGTAATTTTTGGTAACAACCATTTTATATATGTTTATTCTCCCACCCCAGGATAATTGTCCTATGTGGATTCTACTAAGTTCTTGCTTGATCTTATTAAGGAGTGGTATGAAGTTGGCGTGAAAAAGCGTCTCATATGAGGTTGTGATCTTAATCCCTAAATAGTTTAACTCCTTTTGCCCCCATAAGAAGGGGAAGTGCTTCTGATATGAACGATCACCGGGTTTACTGGTGTTAAAGGTTAGTGTTTCCGATTTATTTGGATTTATTTTAAAATTGGAGAGCTTACCATATTCTAACAGGATTGACATTATATTCGGAAGGGATATCCTTGGACGCGATATATATAAGAGGATATCATCCGCGAATGCGGTTAGTTTATATTGTTCTTTACCTATTGTTACCCCGCTAATGTCCGGACACCGCCTGATCGTCTCTAGTAGGGGCTCTAAGGCTAATACGAACAAGACGGGGGAAAGCGGACACCCCTGTCTTGTCCCATTATACATTTCAAACGGCTCTGAGAGGACTCCGTTTGTTCTTACTCTAGCCGTGGGTCCCGAGTACAGTGCCCCTATTCTTCTCCGTATCTTGATCCCGAAGCCCATCTCCTCTAGTGTGCCCATCATGAAGTCCCAGTCTACCCTATCAAACGCTTTTTCAGCGTCTATTGACAAGAGTAGACTCGGGACTCCATTTTTCTTCATCTGCTGCAACGCTAGGAGGGTCTTGATGCTATTATCTCTGCCTTGTCGGCCTGACACGAACCCAACCTGATCTGGGTGCACTATCTTTTCTATTACGGGTTTTAATCGGTCCGCGATTACCTTAGTGTAAATTTTCGTATCGACGTTTAGAAGAGAAATCGGCCTGTAGCTTGAGCATACTGTGTTGTCTTTGCCTTCCTTTGGAATAACTGCTATTATAGCTTCTAAGGCTTCCTTTCTCAGTTCCCCTTTTTCCCCGGCGTCGTTCATATAGGAGCACATTCTTGGTATTAGGAGATCCTGGTATTTTTTATAGTAGAGCACCGTCAGTCCATCCGGACCTGGGCTTTTTCCCGTTTGTAACCCTTTGAGCGCTTTCTTCACTTCAAGTTCCGTGTATGGGGCTTCCAAGTTGGTTTGTTCATTTTCTGAAAGTTTAGCCAGGCCACTATCTTCTAAGTATTTTTTAATTTTCCCTTGCTTTTCTACCCTCTCTTCCATGCTAATTTTTTTATTTATAGCGTACAATCCCCATAGAACTCCTGAAAGGTCCTAGCAATGTCTTTATCTTTATAAGCCGTCTCGCCTGATTTAGTTCTTATTTTATCGATATAGTTCTTATTCCTCTTTTTACTTAGGACCCTCGCCAGGAGCCTCCCAGGTCTATTGCCTCCTATATATCTTTCTTTCTTTACCCGGTTATATATCTTTCGGTTATCTATTTCTATGAGCTCTCGCATAGCCTCTCTTTTTTTATGTAATTCTACCAGTATCTCCACTTCTCCCCTTTGCTTATGTCGTTGTTCCAACTCATGTATACTTTTCTGTATGATTAGTCTTTCCTTGGCCTCCTTTTTCTTCTTTTCTGAGCCCGCCTTTATTAAAATGCCTCTGATATAGGCTTTATGGGCCTCCCAAACTACGGCTTCTGAAGTTTCCTCAACCGAATTTGTTTTGAAGTAAAGTTCTAATCCTTCTTTAATACGCTGGTCTATGTCTCTATCATGTAATAAATCCTCGTTTAATCTCCAGCTGCTGGGGGGCTGGCCGCCTTTTGTTGCTTTCCACAGAAGGCTCACTGGCGCATGGTCGGAAAATGTAATTGACCCTATTCTTGTGGCTTCTACCTCGTCCACATGCCTATGTTCCACCAAAAAAAAGTCTAGCCTAGAGTACGTCGAGTGTACGTGGGAATAGTAAGAGTAATCTCTTTTATTTGGGTGCTGTAACCTCCAGATATCTACCAGTTGATACTGATACAGCTTCCTTTTAAGTTTGTTCATCCATATCCCTCCTGTCCCACGGACACACGACGTACTATCTTTCCCTGGGTCTAGGCATATATTAAAATCTCCTGCAATGATGGTCCTCCCCCTTTTAAATCCTTCTAGTTTTGACAGGATGCCCAATAGGTACCCCCCGGGATTGGTGTTTGGACAGTAGATGTTTGCCAGCGTACATTCCACCTCATTCAGCTTGCCCCTGAGGAATAGAAACCGTCCCTCAGGGTCAATCATTCTTTCATCTACACCAAACCTAATATTTTTGGCAAAGCCTATCGCTATACCCTTTGAGCCCTTGACTGGGGTGTCCCCGTATTCCCAATTTGGGAAGTCCCTTGAGCATATTCTTTGATTCCTGCCCACGAGGAAGTGCGTCTCCTGCAAGAAGACTACCTCCGCTTTGAGGAACCCCAACTCCCCTATGTTTCCACACTTCACGGGAGAGTTGATGCCCCTCACGTTATATGAAATTAAATTTATCCCGGCCATCCTATTGGGGCACCCCCCCGTTGACTGGACCTCCCTTTTGGGTCTGGAGGGCGGGGAGCAGTGCTATGCCCACCGGTCTTGCCCTCACCTCCCACCCCCCCCCTCCCCCCGTCATCCCCCCCCTCCCCTCCCCCCTGGGGTAACGGACCTTCGCCTGGCCCTTTTAACCGTGGCCCCACTCACTCCTCCTGGCTCCCCGGTTCTCCCCCTAGAGGCTGAGCTCGGGGGTGCCATCCTTGGATCTACCAGCCTTCCCCTGAGTACCGGTCTCCCGCCCTCCTCCCCCCTCCCCCTCGTCACCTTCCCTGGAACCCCCACCCGACAACCCTCCTCCCGCCATTCTCGCTCCCCCCTTTTTTCTTTCTTTTTTTTTTCCCTTTTCCTTCCCCCCCCCCCCCCTTCTTTTCCTTTTTCTTCTTCTTTTTCTTCTTCTTTTCTTCTCCCCTTTTCCTCTTCTTTCTTCTTCCTCCCTTCCTCCCCCCTCTTTTCTTTATTCGTCCCATCTTTCTCTCTGTTCTGCCTTTTTCCTTTTTATTTGAAAAAGAACATATTACAATCCTGTGTCTCCCAGCTGCGATCGCCTCACATTAATAACTGGTTTCCAGGCAAATATCCCTTCCCTACTTTCCTGTGATTCAGATTTTTCCCACCACCCAGGAATTTCCACCAGTGGCACTTCCAAGCGTTGGCAAAATTTTTGTGTCTCCTCTGGGAACCTAAGTGTCGCCGAACGGCCCTCCTTATGTCCAGTCAGACATGCCGGGAAGCCCCATGAGTATTGAACGTCATTTGCTTTGAGATGGGCTAGGAGTGGCTTAAGGGTTCTTCTCCTGGCTAGTGTCTCTGCGGATAGGTCCGGGAAGATCTGTAGGCTTTCCTCTCCGTATTTCACTTGTTGGTTTGCTCTTATACTTGCTTTGATCTTTTCTTTGTCTTGGAAATTATGAAATCTGACGATTACATCTCGCGGAGCATCTCCCCTGATCTCTGCTGGCTTCCTTATCCTATGAGCCCGATCTAGCTTAATCTTAGATCTATTTTCGGTTGAATCCAGGCGATCTCCAAAAATTTGATCTATTATTTCTTGGAGATTTTCTTTCCCCCCTTCCTTTTCAGGCAGGCCTCTTATCCTTAGGTTCTTCCTCCTATTACGATTCTCCTGGTCTTCCAATCTGTACCGGAGGTTCCTTTGTTCTCTTTGAATTTCTTCTATTTGCTGTTTGAGGGCTTTTATCTCCGTTCCCTGAGTATCTGTTATTATTTCCAGCTCTTCCACTCTTTTTAGTGTATGGCCCATATCCTGTCGGATTACTCCTATCTCACTTTTGATAACTGCTTCTAGCCTTGCAAACATTTCTACCATCTCCCTTTTTGTTGCCACTTGGTTCTCTTCCTGGGGGGCCTCTATGGTCTCTGCCCTTGTCTCCATACTTAAAGTATTGGCATCCATCTCTGCTAACTGTCTTCGTGTACTGACTTTGGGTAAGGGTTCAGGGGTTTTACATTTGGCGCCGCCAGCCTTCCCTGGGCTCCCTTTACTCCCATCTTGGACCATATATTTCCTTATAGTACCCGGGCTCGCACTTGTTCTGTTACTACTGTTACTACTAGCAGTATTGGTCGTTGCAGCTTTCCCACCCCTTCCCTTCATTATGTTACTAGCCCTACGGCTCCTGTGGGGTAAACAACCGTGTCCTTTCGGAGTGGTCCCTGTGTAGTGATACAGTCTTTATTACACCCCTCTCCAGTGCAGTCACCGAAGGGTTTTTTTCTTCTGTCGTCCCTCCCCCTTTAGGTCGGGTATATTTCCCGTGTGGCCCTGGTCTTTGTCTTTCTGGGGGTGGCTCTGACTTCCTGTGGTGGGGCGACCCCCTTGCTGTAATTTTAAGTCCCCTGGGAGTGAATGGTAGTCCCCTGAATGGGTGAATGGGGGGGGAGCGACCAGGGGGGGAAGGGGGGGTAGGCCCTCCAACTAGATGGCCCTCCAATAGGCAGTTTCTGCGAGTCTACCAGTCCTGCCGGTCAACAGAATCCCAGCACGTCCCGTTCATCAATTATCATCGGAAATTGCGTTTTATGTATGGGCTGACCGCACTAACATACACAAAAGATTGCAATATGTGTCCACTTTTAAACTGCCCAAGGCAGGTTAGCTTTTAGTTGCGGCTTGTGAGGGCCCTTTCTATCAGAAATATACGTGACTGTGATATTGAGTACATATAATTTTTAGCTGAGAAAGATCAATTAAGAGTCATGGAGAGAAATAAAAAATCCTAGCCTTCAGCAGAGGAAATAATATACATTAGCATATTCACCAAGTTAAAATATTCTTTTTCATGGTTTTAGTCTGTGGTTCCATGTCCCCTGCAGAGTAGAGGGATCTCACAAGTTGTTTTCCAGAGGAGAAGAGAAAAAAAAAGGAAGGCACTTACCCCCTCAGTCAGATCAGATCAGTCAGCTTTAAACGATCTTACCAGGCTTTTTTTTTTTTTTTTTTCCCTTGTGTCAGCAACTTCTACTAGCGGTGCAGCCCTTCGGTTCGATTCTCTCCCCGCTTCGCTGCTGTCTACTTCCTTTCCTCCCAGCGTGACAGCGTTAGCCCAAAGGGTTTGTGTGTCTGGGGGGTTCGTGCCCGATATCCTGCGGGGGGGTTTAGCGGGGGGATAGCGGCGGCACGGCGAGGGTCATCGAGCTCCGGATCTCCCTGGTTCCAGCGCTGGGGAGGTGGTTGGCTCTATCGAGGGGACCGCGTTGACCTCGTTGTTCTCAGCCGCACGCCGGAGCTAGGGGAGGAGACGTCCGGCATCCCGGGATCAGCAGCTGGTCCAATTAGCCACCCACATCCGGCTCCTCCCTCAGGTGTCAGGTCGGCTGTGTGTTATTTTGAGGGGACAGCAAATTTATACTGTTATTCAAGCTGTACACACAAACTTTACATTGTAGCAAAGTGTCATTTCTTCAATGTTGTCACATGAAAAGATAATAAAATATTTTCAAAAATGTGAGGGGTGTACCTGTACCTGAACTCAAATCAATGGGGTACAAAATTTACTTATGAGTGGGTCATCTGTAAGTTTTTGGATCTAGTCATCTTTAAAGACTAGGACCAACTATTAACCAAAACATATTTCAAGTCCAGATGGGAATGGATTTATTCCATTAGATAGTTGTCACCATCCTAATTGGCTGAAAGCCATACCAAATGGTCAATTTCAAGGTATTAGAAGAAATTCCTCTAAAATGGATGACTTTAAATCCCAAGCCAATGTATTAAAAAAATCAATTTGTAGAAAAGATATGACCCGAAAATCTTGAGAAAGGAAATACAAGAGGTATCTATCATAAACAAAGATTTTTTTATCCCCCCAAAAAAAGAGAACAAGCTAATAACAATAAGTTTGAATGGGCCTTTAAAACCACTTTCTCTTTCGCAGCATTGGTGGGTTAACAAAACTATTAAAAAACATTGGCAAATCCTGAAAAATTATAAGATCTTGGGACCCAAACAGAAAAACCTAATGTCATCTATAGAAAAACTAAGACTTTAAAAGATGTTTTGGCACCTAGTGCAATAGACCCTCCACCAAAAATCAGTATGTTTGGGGTCTTATAAACTTTTTCCCTTGCAAAAGATGCAAAGTATGTGAAAACTCTGATGCCGCATAAACACTATCGGAAATTTGGCTAGCAAAAGACCGATGAAAGCTGTTGGTCAGAAAACGCGACCGTGTGTATGCTCCATCGGACTTTTGCTGGCCGAATTCCAGCCAGCAAAAGATTGAGAGCATGTTCTCAATTTTTCGGTCAGAAAAAGTTCCTATCCGAAAATGCGGTTGTCTGTAGCAATTACGACGCGCAAAATTCCTACGCATGCTTGGAAACAATTCAACGCATGCTGGGAAACATTGAACTTCCTTTTCTTGGCTCGTCGTAATGTTGTACGTCACCGCATTCTTGACGGTCGAAAGTTCCACAAACTTTTGTGTGACCGTGTGTATGCAAGGCAAGCTTGAGCGGAATCCGTCGGAAAAGCCATCATATCTTTTTCTGATCAATATCCCGATCGTGTGTATGCGGCATAAGACTATGAAAACCTCCAAATTTACATCATGTTACCGCTAAGACATATAATATTGAGGATTTCATAACCTGCAGTACTATAATAGGGGTTTTTACCTACTTAGGTGCCCGTATGGTCTCCAATATGTGGGCAGGACCACGTGGGCACTAAGTGTGAGAATAGGGGAACATTTAGCCAACATCTTTAAAGGGTTTATAGGACATAGTGTATCCAAACTATTTCGACACCATCATGATAGGAATCCATCTCTCCTTCAGTTGATGGCTATAGAAAAATACACTCCCCATTGGAGGGGTAACAACCTCAAGAGACATATCTTACGTCGAGAAACCCTTGGACCTCACCATGGAATGGGACATCAATTGTTATATAGACAATAAGAGCAGGGGTGCCCAACCTTTTGAGGAGCGAGGGCCACTTTAGCGACTTGGTAACCGGTCGTGGGCCACAATGAGCGTAGTGGGCGGATGGCAGGTCTGTGTCCATTCTGCTTATGTAGAGCAGACACAGGCGCAGCCCGCTCTACCCTAAGGGGACTCCAATCCACCCAGACAGAAAGGGACAGATCCCCTACTTTTTTTAAGCAGATCGGATTGCAGATAGGCGGGTGTAAACAGACACAAGTCTGTTTACATCTGCCGCTCTACAGAGATGAATGGAGGGTCCGATTGGATCCGCCTGAAAAACAGACAGGCAGACCCGATGGGACCGATCATGTGAAAGGGCTCTAAGGCTGCTTTCACACTGATGCACAGAGGTTTACCTGCACCTCAACTGACCTCGATCTTCACTTCTTCCTCAGGATTTCTGCAGCTGGTTGCTGCTGTTCCTCAGGTGGTTATGGCTGGTGGCTGCTGCTGGCTGTCCTCCAGGGCTGGTATTGCTGTTGGGTACTGCCTGCTGGCAGGTACTGATACTGCTGGTGGGTACTGGTACTACTTGTGGCTACTGCTGGCTAGTACTGGTATTGCTGGTGGGTAGTGGTACTGCTGGTAGGTACTAGTACTGCTGGCGGGTACTGCTGGCTGGCACTGCTGGCTGCTGTCCCAAATCGCGGGTTCCCGTGCATTAGTGTGACAGAAGCATGCAGCTGCAGTAGAGAGCATCCTGTCGCAGGCGGAGTGCATTTGGTATCACTCCGCCTGTGAAGGAGCTGGCGCTATACAGGAAGCATCGGCTCTGCTTCCTCTAGCGGTGGCTCCGTTCTTTGTGCTGATTCTCGGAGATGGCGGGTCAGGGACCCGCAATCAGGGCTTGCCAACCCGCCATCTCAGAGCAAGACGTGGCGGGCCACATCGGAGGGCACCGCGGGCCACATGTGGCCCACAAGCCAGCGGTTAGGCACTCCTGCAATAGAGGATATCCCTTGTAATAGGCAAAATATATAGTATATACACATTTTGGACTTTCTGATTATAAGGCTCATTATTGTTCCACCAATGCCATTTCTCATCCCCTTCTTTTAGTCTTCCTATCGGTTATTTTTGCTCATAATGTAATATATATTTTTTTAAATATATTTTTTCATATTTTGTATTTTATATCCCAAATAATGGTCCTAACAGAATGTAAAAAATATTTTATAATATATTTTATATAAAATATACCCATTCCTTATGTGATAATTAAATAAACTATACTCATGAGATTTTTAATTGTGTAATAGAATGTACTTCATTGGTGATTATTGCGTGCTGTTTTTTTCCTTGCTGTATAGCAGCAAACAATGGTCCAAAAATAAACTTCCTAAATGTAAGGAGAATGGAAAGATCACAGTTATATGCTGTATATACACATTTCTTATATGTTGTTTCGGATCTTTGTGTATGGGTTTTAGGAATATATATTATTTGTTCTTTGTAAAATCACATTTTATAGCAATTGGAATTTTTAGATTTTATATGAATTCTAAGTATGATTTAACTATGTATTGTTGTAGTAGCATATATGGTTGAGATGAGTAATTTACAGATATTTTTGCTGATCAGAAACTTTGTCACAGCCTTGAACAGCTCATCCGGTGTCTCTCCTGCTTAATGAGTCTGGGACTAGCCTCTGGTCCCAGCTGATACCTTACAGGGAAACTCGTTGGGAGGAGCAGCATTCCTTAGACGTCACCACGAATCAGCCTGTTGACAAGATCCACGGCTGAGTTACTATTGTGATATTCACCACTTTGTATGAATGTGAGTGCTACAATTTTTTAATAAAATAATGTTTGAATTTCTACACTATGAAGCCTCTTCCTTCCATTATCTTAAATAATCTGGAGACAGACGATCCATATCCAAGAAACTTCCTTATTCAAACAGCCCGTTCCCATCGGAGAGGAGCAGTGTGCAGAGGATTTCGAGGAGAGGAGGATTTATTTGTGCTGGCTATCATTTGCATGAGAGCATCTGATCTCTATAATTTGAGATCCAACTGCTCTGGTAAGCGGCTTTGTTTTATTTGCAGGAAGAAACATTGAATGAACACTGCTATCCAACCTTTTTGCATTGTTTTTGAGCAAGTTAGGCTTTTTATGATCATTTAATTTATTTTCAGTTCTTACATGGACATTTACCACGTTTAAATTTGCTTGTAATCACTTTATTTGCGCTGGAATATTGGTTAGCACACTGTGCTGTGTGACAGGTCTAAATCCCAGAGCTGTATAAGTAGAAATACAATTTATTTGGCAGGGTAATCTGTGGTTTACCACGGAGGAGGCAACTACTATAACCTAATCTATCAGGAACGGATTATCCCCGGAGTACAAGGATCTGGATATTCCCTGCATGCGATTTACTACAGTGGTGCAGGGATCTGGTGACTGGGGAACTGAAGGGGAGCATGGAAGTCACTTAAGCTGCTACATAGGCATGAGTCACTTTTGGACAAGCACAAGTCACTTCAAATTTTGCCATTTTTTTCACTACTGAAAGACTGAACTTATATCAACCACTATTTTTACATCTTGTTTTTTTATGTGATTATTTTTTTTTCTATGGAGAAATTCTTTATACTAGAATTTTGTTGCTAGTTGCTGAGAAAAATTGTTGAAAATCTAATCAAAATTGCTGATTGAGCGGGAACACCCAATATTACACTAAGCACATTCACTTTATATTGCAGTCAGCTTGCAATCAGTATCACCATTAGGGATTTTCTTATTTGTATTTTATTAATTATCTTTTGTATAAACCTGCTTTAAAACAAAGTGGTAACACCCGTCAACCACACTACTCAGCACCCATCACTTAAAAGAGTGATTCACTGTGGAGGTTTACCCTCAGGTGACTGCAGTATTTTTTCACTTATTTTTTCACTTACTTATTGCACATTCACCTGGGAAGAGTGACCCATTTGAGGAGCACTCTTCAGGTGACAGGCAGTGCCACCCACCCCTATTTTTATACACTTATTATTGGTACTCCGGTTGGAGCCCCTTGGGGGAGGCAGCAGCCTAGCTTACACCTACAGTGGGGATCGAAAGTTTGGGCACCCCAGCTAAAAATGTGTATTAATGTGCATAACGAAGCCAAGGAAAGATGGAAAAATCTCCAAATGGCATCAAATTACAGATTAGACGTTCTTATAATATGTCAAAAAAAGTTAGATTTTATTTCCATCATTTACACTTTCAATATTACAGAAAACAAAAAAATGGCGTCTGCAAAAGTTTGGGCACCCTGCAGAATTTATAGCATGCACTGCCCCCTTTGCAAAGCTGAGACCTGCCATTGTCATGGATTGTTCTCAATCATCGTCTGGGAAGACCAGGTGATGTCAATCTCAAAGGTTTTAAATGGCCAGACTCATCTGACCTTGCCCCAACAATCAGCACCATGGGTTCTTCTAAGCAGTTGTCTAGAAAACTGAAAATAGTTGACGCTCACAAAGCTGAAGAAGGCTATAAGAAGATAGAAAAGCGTTTTCAGATGTCAATATGCTCTGCTCGGAATGTAATTAAGAAATGGCAGTCATCAGGAAGAGTGGAAGTTAAAGCAAGATCTGGAAGAGCAAGAAAAACATCAGACAGAACAGCTCGCAGGATTGTGAGAAAAGCAATTCAAAACCCACGTTTGACTGCACGATCCCTCCAGAAAGATCTGGCAGACACTGGAGTTGTGGTACACTATTCCACTATAAAGAGATACTTGTACAAATATGGTCTTCATGGAAGAGTCATCAGAAAAAAACCTCTTCTACGTCCTCACCACAAAAATCAGCGTTTGAACTTTGCAAATGAACATATAGACAAACCTGAGGCATTTTGGAAACAAGTTCTGTGGACCGATGAGGTTAAAATAGAACTTTTTGGCCGGAATGAGCAAAGGTAGGTTTGGAGAAGAAAGGGCACAGAATTTAATGAAAAGAACCTCTGTCCAACTGTTAAGCATGGGGGTGGATCAATCATGCTTTGGGGTTGTATTGCAGCCAGTGGTACAGGGAACATTTCACGAGTAGAAGGAAAAATGGATTCAATAAAATTTCAGCAAATTTTGGATGGTAACTTGATGCCATCTGTGAAAAAGCTGAAGTTAAAGAGAGGATGGCTTCTACAAATGGATAATGATCCTAAACACACCTCAAAATCCACGGGGGATTACATCAAGAGGCATAAACTGAAGGTTTTGCCATGGCCTTCACAATCTCCTGACCTCAACATTATTGAAAATCTATGGATAGACCTTAAAAGAGCAGTGCGTGACAGACAGCCCATACATCTCAAAGAACTGGAAGACTTTTGTAAGGAAGAATGGGCAAAGATACCTCAAACAAGAATTGAAAGACTCTTGGCTGGCTACAAAAAGCGTTTACAAGCTGTGATACTTGCCAAAGGGGGCGGTACAAGATATTAACTCTGCAGGGTGCCCAAACTTTTGCAGATGCCATTTTTTTGTTTTCTGTAAATTTGAAAGTGTAAATGATGGAAATAAAATCTAACTTTTTTTGACATATTATAAGAATGTCTAATCTGTAATTTGATGCCATTTGGAGATTTTTCCATCTTTCCTTGGCTTCGTTATGCACATTAATACACATTTTTACCTGGGGTGCCCAAACTTTCGATCCCCACTGTAAGCGCAGAATCTAACAAATATTAAAAAGCTAAACGTTGTAAGCACCCCTGCCAGTGTTAAATGGTTTGTCTCATCCATTTCAATTGATACATCTGGAAAAGAGCTTGTTCTTTTGAAAAGCTTCAGGCTTATTGGCTGGATCACCAGATGAAAATCGAAGAAACAAAGCCTAAGAAAAGAAAACATATGCAGCCATCACATCTAAGAATTGGTAAGCTGCAATATAATAAATGTTTGCTTTTGGGTTTAATACTGTTTAAAACAACCTGTCGGTGTACTGTGTTCCCATAGCATTTTTTTTTTCTTTTTTAACGGAGGGAGACTTTTCAATACTCCAGTGGTGGACGACAAAACAGTTAGGTTTAACTATACCACAAATTCAAGCAGAACATGGCAGAAATAATATGAGACATTAATATTCTTGCATGAGAAGACATCATATAAAACTATTTATTCATAAATATTTTCCAAAATGAAAATAGGTTACGAAAAATATTTTAAACCAGCTTTCCATACCATTAATTCATTCGGTACAGATAAGTGTATCGAAGATGAAAGGTATAAGTGATTGAGATATGGGGGGGGGGGGGGATGGGGGGTGGAGGAGAGGAAAAAAAATAAAACACTTTAATTCTTGATGCACTTTGTTATCAAAACAAAAAGATACAGTATCTGCCAAAAAGGACAAAATGAAAGAACCCAAAACAGTTTTGTTTTAAGGAGGAAAGGGTGCAAATGCCAGCCAGTAGGAACCCCACAGGGTAGAGACCAGGTATTCCCACCTGCAGAAATAACCACGAGGGAAGGATAGCTTTTTCTTCTTCTTACAAAGACTTTTATATGCACTTTGTTCATTTTTCTTTCCCATTTTAAACTAATTACATTAAAAAATTGACGTTGCCATTCATTGTCCTTTTAGCCTACTGAAGAAACAGGATGTTATGGGATGCTGGCTGTATCATGTCTTTATCCTCTGTCACCTCCACACACAATCTTACTCCACTTATTGGATTTTTTTTTAACTGCATGCACTTAAGTGTTTGTCCAGATTTTCTCTCCTCTCAACTCTTGATGGGAATAAAACTGAAGAGACGTCTTCGGCCCCTCCCCTCTTTATTCCCAATTTTGCAGTTTGCCTCTGTGAAACTGGAAGGCTAGGCGTGATGGAGAAAAGGTCACTGTAAATCACGGTCTTCCAGATAACGGTACTCAAAGGTGAAACCTTCCTTCTTCCGTTGGCCCCATTTTTCATAATCAAAGTAGATGTATGTCCCCTGTAGAGAAAAAAAATGACACATTGCACACTCAAAATATTCTGAAACGTGGACACTACAATCACAAATTATTTCCAAGTACTCTGCGGTAGGTGGGGTGTTCCTATTAGGCAGATTTATTTATATCATCAAAGTAATTTAATCTGAAAATCATTATAAAACTAACTGCAATGTAGTCATAGCATTGCACATTACTTTCTTTCCAACATTTATCTTCCAGTATGAAATTGTCTTGTGACCTAGGCTTTAAGTATACATATGCAAGAAAGTTTCCTAAATGGCAGCATTCCTGCAGCTCTTTACTATGCCAGCTAAAGCTGTTTTAAGTCTGTAATCTTTAAAGCTAAGCTAGAGCAGGCACATGGGAAGAGGGGAGAAAACAGAATGCAGATTCCTAACTGACAACTTCGCTGCATCTCTTGTGAATCATAATAATTTGCTCCAGTGTTTGCAACTAGAGTGGTGAGTGTGGGCTTGTTTAAAAAAACTTCCTCAATGTCCCGCTTGTTAATAATCTGATGTTTTATTTAGCAGCAAGTCTGTTTCATGGAAACCAGTACTGTACAGGCTTCTTTAAATCATTTAGAGTTGGTTATATGGAGTTATCTTCAGTTGGTTCGACACTGGCAACCCCCCCCCCCCCCCAAAAAAAAACCTGCTGGGATATCCCTCATTTAAACCCATCTACTCACACAGGGAACAGAGGGGAGGAGACCTATGTCTTGTACTGTACTACAGGTGGTCCCCGGGTTACAAACAAGATGGGGTCTGTAGGTTTGCTCTTAAGTTGAATCTGTAAATCTGAACAGGTGCATTTTTTTTTTTAAGTGTAGCCCCAGCCAGAAAAAATATTTTTAAGCTTTTTGGATAGAATAGGGAAGGGTTAAAACCGCTATAACTTTTGTTTTGCTGTCTGTGCCCCTGTTCAGAAGATTACACCTCACTTTCAGTCCCAATGGCATTTGGATTTTGAAAATTTTGGGCTGTTGTGGAAACAAGACTTGGTGATAAAGCATCAGTGGAGGTACCTTTTTCCCATAATAACTCTTACAGGAGTAAACTTCCCTTACTAGGGGTAGATTTCCTCTCACTTCCTGTTGTCTCCCTCCGTTTGTAAGTAGGAGTCTTTGTAACTAGGGGACTGCCTGTACAGTAAACTGATTTTATTGACAAAAATTGTACAGGACACAGTCTTTTTAAATCATTACAACTGGGATGTCTAAAAGCAATCCAACTGAGGCGATGGCAACACAGCAAACACCAAGGCCCATATAACAAACAGGTCAATATGTCTGGAGAAGCTCGGAGAGCAACTCCTAGAACCTTATACACAAAACTGGCATCAAAAGAGACCTCATTATCTGACTAGGCTCTGCAGAGGTCCAACAATAATGTTGGAATCCGTCCAGATGCCTGACTGGCAGCTGGCTCAGCTACTCAGTGCGCCACTGAGCCAGCCGTTCCTACCCCCTCCAGAGCCTGGAACTCCAGTGCTGGAGGGGAAGAGTACACTACACAGTGGTGACTGACAGAGCAGACCAGCGGTCTTTGATTGCTCAGTTTTCGGTATAAATGTTTTTTTTTTAACCTGCACTTCAGACTATAGGCTCTTCTAGATAATTCACTACCTCTTTTATAGCGTCCGACGCTACAGGTAAGGCAGCAGTAGTAATTTTGATTAGACGCTCGCGCAACATCAGGGTTAAATCATCTCATTTAGACCCTCACAGGCATTTGTGATAACTCTCCTGTGACTACATGGCCACCCCATGTACCATTGTGGATATACAACCCCTGGCAAAAAATATGGAATCACCAGTCCCTGAGGATGTTCCTTCAGTTGTTTATTGTTGTAGAAAAAAAGCAGATCACAGACATGGACAAAAACTAAAGGCATTTCAAATGGCAACTTTCTGGCTTTAAGAAACACTAAAAGAAATCAAGAAAAATAATTGTGGTGGCCAGTAAAAGTTAGATTTATAGAACAAGCACAGGGAATAAATTATGGAATCACTCAATTCTGAGGAAAAAATTATGGAATCACCCTGTAAATTTTCATTACAAACACTAACACCTGCATCAGATTAAATCTGCTTGTTAGTATGTAGGTAAAGAGGGTAAATCATCACGCAGTGTTGCACAAGATGTTGGTTGTTCACAGTCGGCTGTGTCTAAAACATGGACCAAATACAAACATGGGAAGGTGGTTAAAGGCAAGCATACTGGTAGACTAAGGAAGACATCAAAGCGTCAAGACAGAAACTGACTTAAAAACAGGACTTAAAGCAATATGCCTTGAAAACAGAAAATGTATAACAAAACAAATGAGGAACAAATGGGAGGAAACTGGAGTCAACATCTGTGACTGAACTGTAAGAAACCGCCTAAAGGAAATGGGATTTACATACAGAAAAGCTAAAAGAAAGCCAACTCTAACACCTAAACACAAAAAAACAAGGTTGCAATGGGCTAAGGAAAGGCAATCGTGTACTGTGGATGATTGCATGAAAATCATATTCAGGGATGAATCTCGAATCAGCATTGGGCAAGGTGATGATGCTGGAACTTTTGTTTGGTGCCGTTCCAATGAGATTTATGCAGATGACTGTCTGAAGAAAACATGCAAATTTCCACAGTCAATTATGATATGGGGCTGCATGTCAGGTAAAGGCACTGGGGAGATGGCTGTCATTAAATCTTCAATAAATGCACAGGTTTACATTGAAATTTTGGACACTTTTCTTATCCCATCTATTGAAAGGATGTTTGGGGATGATGAAATCATTTATCAAGATGGTAATGCATCTTGCCATAGAGCAAAAACTGTGAAAAAATTCCTTGAAGAAAGACACATAATGTCAATTTCATGGCCTGCAAACAGTCCGGATCTCAATCCAATTGAAAATCTGTGGTGGAAGTTAAATAAAATGGTCCATGACAAGGCTCCAACCTGCAAAGATGATTTGGCAACAGCAATCAGAGAAGGCTGGAGCCAGATTGATGAACAGTACTGTTTATCACTCATTAAGTCAATGCCTCAGAGACTGCAAGCAGTTATAAAAGCCAGAGGTGGTGCAACAAAGTACTAGTGATGTGTTGGAGTGTTATTTTGTTTGTTTTTCATGATTCCATAATTTTTTCCTCAGAGTTGAGTGATTCCATAATTTATTCCCTGTGCTTGTTCTATAAATCTAACTGTTACTGGCCACCACAATTATTTTTCTTGATTACTTTTAGTGTTTCTTAAAGCCAGAAAGTTGCCATTTGAAATGCCTTTAGTTTTTGGCCATGTCTGTGATCTGCTTTTTTTCTACAACAATAAACAACTGAAGGAACATCCTCAGGGACTGGTGATTCCATAATTTTTGCCAGGGGTTGTATATGCCCCTAACTCTGTTCAGATAGTTTTTTTTCTTCAGTTTTTGAGACCTTACAGGATTATGTACAACCCTTCACAATTTTGGGTGGGGACTTTAACGTTGTACGCTCTGCATCAAGGGATAGACAAACTCTATTTAACCCCAATGTATCTAATCCAACGCAGGCTCTTTCTACCTCTTTCCACAAGGTCCTTCGATCACATCGCCTCCTGGACACCTGGCGAATCAAGCGCCCTACTAGCAGACAGTACATGTTTTACTCCCCAGCCCACAAAAAGTATTCCAGACTATATTACTTTCTAATTTCCACCCCCCCCCCCCCCTTTCTGTCTAAGGTAGTATCTTCGGCAATAAGTCCACTCACCTTGTCTGATTATTCCCCTATTTTTCTTGATCTGGCCCTGCCAGTTGCACCTTCAAAACAATGCCACTGGCATTTGAACGAATTCCTGCCAAGTCATATAGCTACTAAAGAACAGTTATCTCAAACCCGAATAGAATATTTCCAGTTTAACCAAGGTACAGTTTCAGGGGAGGCCACCCTACGGGAGGCACACAAAGCTTTCTTCAGAGGCCAATGCATTTCCATTGGCTCTTGTTTTAAAAAAAGACAATGCAAAAAAAAAAAAAATTGCTATTTTGGGCAAATTGCGTTTCTCAGAATGGCAGCTACTCCAACATCCCACGGTGGGTCCACTCCGAGAGGTGAACTTTCTCCGTAACCAACTCAAAGCCCTACATATGCATCGAGTGGCCAGGTCTCTTATGTGGTCTAAATAGAAATCCTATGAATTCTCTAACAAACCTCATGGATTGTTAGTACACAAACTAAAACTTCGCCCCTTCCACTCCGTCCCCAATTTCTTTCTCAACCAGATTGTACACCCCACATATTGCCCCCAAAATATGACCAGGGTATTTAGGGAATTTTATTGCAAACTTTACAATTGCCTCACCCCCTCCAATAAATATAATTTCAATCAAGAAGCTTTTGATACTTTCTGCTCTGCTTTAAAGCTCCCTAAACTATCCTCTTCTAATCGTCAGTTATTAAATACAGCAATTACCCCTGAGGAACTTGCACAAGTTTTGAAACAATTACCCACTCTAAGTCCCCTGACCCTGATGGACTTCCCTACTCTTACTACAAAAATTTCTCTCACATATTATCCCCACACGATAGATTTATATAACACCTTAAAGGTCGCCCCCCCAACTCACAGTTCCAACACTCCTTTCTGACGGTAATCCCTAAATCTGGCAAGGACCCCTCCCGTCCTGATAGTTATAGGCCTATCACACTTTTAAACTCTGATTACATTTTTACAAAATGATAAAGACCAGGTAGGGTTCATACAAACAAGGCAGGCAGGCGATAACACTAGGCGCACTATAGATCTCAGATCTATTGAATACGTTTTTCAAACCGGTTATACTAAGCCTCGATGCACAAAAGGCCTTCGACAGGCTCTCATGGCCTTTCACGTTTGTCACTTTGTCCTATTACGGGTTCAAGGGCCCTTTCATGGAAGCTTTGAGGGTTTTGTACTCTCGCCCCCTTTTCAAGTGCAATTATCAGCTTTTCTGTCGCAATCCTCTCCAATGTCTAATGGCACCAGACAGGGATGTCCCATCTCCTCTATTGTTTGTCCTATGTTTAGAACCTTTAGCAGCAGCCATCTGCACCCATCCAGACATAAAGGGAGTGGTGATGCGACAGAGGGAATACAAACGTTCACTCTTTGCTGACAATATTTTGACCCTAACCAACCTTCTCATATCTCTGCCATCATTACACAATACACACTCTTTTTAGCTCCCGCTCAAGCTATAAAATGAATGCTTCTAGGACCAAAGCCCTTCCTATCCTCATCCCAGTAGACCTCCTAGCTACCCTACAGCAGGCATATCCCTATGTTCTCAATCCCTCAAATACCTGGGAGTAAATTTGACACCCACATATTCTACCCTGTATGATGCCAACTGCCCCTCCCTTTTTAAAGAAATACAAAATATGTTGAAACAATGGGATACCTACCTTTTTTCGTGGCTGGGTAGGATAAACATTCTAAAAATGTCCATCCTCTCAAAACTGCTGTACCTTTTTGAGACCCTACCTGTCCCTATACCTTCCCCTCAGCTTAAAGCCATACTCTGTTGGTTTTTAAACTTTATCTGGCACAACATTATTATTATAAAATGTTAATATTGGCACACAGCTCCATACCATTGTTTCCTGGTCTAGTCAATATGCCCCCAATAGCTGGACGGAAATTGAAACAAATACGCTTTATCCTATACATCCGTGTTCTCTGGTGTGGTCATAGTTACATAGGTTGAAAAAAGACCATCCAGTTCAAC
Organism: Aquarana catesbeiana; assembly: GCF_042186555.1. Lineage (NCBI taxonomy): Eukaryota > Metazoa > Chordata > Amphibia > Anura > Ranidae > Aquarana > Aquarana catesbeiana. The sequence continues at coordinate 78,558,572 of NC_133333.1, read as the reverse complement.
CATAAAAAAAATAAAAAATATCCTACAATCCAGTATACCCAATTCTATACCCACAGATCCAGAGAAAGGCAAAAAAAACCAGCAGAGCATGCTCCAATTTGCTACAGCAGGGGAAAAAAATTCCTTCCTGATCCCCCAAGAGGCAATCGGATTTTCCCTGGATCAACTTTACCTATAAATGTTAGTACCCAGTTATATTATGTACGTTTAGGAAAGTATCCAGGCCTTTCTTAACCACTTGACGACCGCCTCACGCCGATGTACGTCGGCAAAGTGGCACGGACAGGCAAAATCACGTACAGGGTACGTGATTTGCCTTCCGCGGGTGGGGGGTCCGATCGGACCCCCCACCGGTGCCCGAGGCGGTCGTCTTTTGTCCAGCGGCGATCGGTGATGAGGGGGAGACCATCCGTTCGTGGCCCCCCCCTCGCGATCGCCGCCGGCCAATGAAAACACTCCTTTGCTGCTGTATGCTAAACAGCAGCAAAGGAAGTGATGTCATCTCCCCTCGGGTCGGTATTTTCCGTTCCGGCCCGAGGAGAGAAGACATCTATGTGAGTGCACCAACACACACACACACAGTAGAACATGCCAGGCATACAAAACACCCCGATCCCCCCCCCGATCGCCCCCTGATCCCCCCCCAATCACCCCCCCCCCCTGTCACAAACTGACACCAGCAGTTTTTTTTTGTTTTTTTTGTTTTTTTTTTCTGATTACTGCATAGTGTCAGTTTGTGACAGTTACAGTGTTGGGACAGTGAGTATTACCCCCCTTTAGGTCTAGGGTACCCCCCTAACCCCCCCTAATAAAGTTTTAACCCCTTGATCACCCCCTGTCACCAGTGTCACTAAGCGATCATTTTTCTGATCGCTGTATTAGTGTCACTGGTGACGCTAGTTAGTGAGGTAAATATTTAGGTTCGCCGTCAGCGTTTTATAGCGTCAGGGACCCCCATATACTACCGAATAAATGTTTTAACCCCTTGATTGCCCCCTAGTTAACCCTTTCACCACTGATCACCGTATAACCGTTACGGATGACGCTGGTTAGTTCGTTTATTTTTTATAGTGTCAGGGCACCCGCCGTTTATTACCAAATAAAGGTTTAGCCCCCTGATCGCCCGGCGGTGATATGCGTCGCCCCAGGCAGCGTCAGATTAGCGCCAGTACCGCTAACACCCACGCATGCAGCATACGCCTCCCTTAGTGGTATAGCATCTGATCGGATCAATATCTGATCCGATCAGATCTATACTAGCGTCCCCAGCAGTTTAGGGTTCCCAAAAACGCAGTGTTAGCGGGATCAGCCCAGATACCTGCTAGCACCTGCGTTTTGTGCCTCCGCCCAGCCCACCCAAGTGCAGTATCGATCGATCGCTGTCACTTACAAAACACTAAACGCATAACTGCAGCGTTCGCAGAGTCAGGCCTGATCCCTGCGATCGCTAACAGTTTTTTTGGTAGCATTTTGGTGAACTGGCAAGCACCAGCCCCAGGCAGCGTCAGGTTAGCGCCAGTACCGCTAACACCCACGCACGCAGCATACGCCTCCCTTAGTGGTATAGTATCTGAACGGATCAATATCTGATCAGATCTATACTAGCGTCCCCAGCAGTTTAGGGTTCCCAAAAACGCAGTGTTAGCGGAATCAGCCCAGATACCTGCTAGCACCTGCGTTTTGCCCCTCCGCCCGGCCCAGCCCAGCCCACCCAAGTGCAGTATCGATCGATCACTGACACTTACAAAACACTAAACGCATAACTGCAGCGTTCGCAGAGTCAGGCCTGATCCCTGCGATCGCTAACAGTTTTTTTTGTAGCGTTTTGGTGAACTGGCAAGCACCAGCCCCAGGCAGCGTCAGATTAGCGCCAGTACCGCTAACACCCACGCACGCACCGTACACCTCCCTTAGTGGTATAGTATCTGATCGCATCAATATCTGATCCGATCAGATCTATACTAGCGTCACCAGCAGTTTAGGGTTCCCAAAAACGCAGTGTTAGCGGGATCAGCCCAGATACCTGCTAGCACCTGCGTTTTGCCCCTCCGCCCGGCCCGGCCCAGCCCACCCAAGTGCAGTATCGATCGATCACTGACACTTACAAAACACTAAACGCATAACTGCAGCGTTCGCAGAGTCAGGCCTGATCCCTGCGATCGCTAACGTTTTTTGGTAGCGTTTTGATGAACTGGCAAGCGCCAGCGGCCTAGTACACCCCGGTCGTAGTCAAACCAGCACTGCAGTAACACTTGGTGACGTGGCGAGTCCCATAAGTGCAGTTCAAGCTGGTGAGGTGGCAAGCACAAGTAGTGTCCCGCTGCCACCAAAAAGACAAACACAGGCCCATCGTGCCCATAGTGCCCTTCCTGCTGCATTCGCCAATCCTAATTGGGAACACACCACTTCTGCAGCGCCCGTACTTCCCCCATTCACATCCCCAACCAAATGCAGTCGGCTGCATGAGAGGCATTTTTATGTCCTCCCGAGTACCCCTACCCAACGAACCCCCCCAAAAAAGATGTCGTGTCTGCAGCAAGCGCGGATATAGGCGTGACACCCGCTATTATTGTCCCTCCTGTCCTGACAATCCTGGTCTTTGCATTGGTGAATGTTTTGAACGCTACCATGCACTAGTTGAGTATTAGCGTAGGGTACAGCATTGCACAGACTAGGCACACTTTCACAGGGTCTCCCAAGATGCCATCGCATTTTGAGAGACCCGAACCTGCAACCGGTTACCGTTATAAAAGTTAGTTACAAAAAAAGTGTAAAAAAAAAAAAAAAATATGAAATAAAAAAAAATAGTTGTTGTTTTATTGTTCTCTCTCTCTCTATTCTCTCTCTCTATTGTTCTGCTCTTTTTTACTGTATTCTATTCTGCAATGTTTTATTGTTATTGTTATTGTTATTATGTTTTATCATGTTTGTTTTTCAGGTGTGTAATTATTTACACTTTACTGTGCTTTATTGTTAACCATTGTTAACCATTTTTTTGTCTTCAGGTACGCCATTCACGACTTTGAGTGGTTATACCAGAATGATGCCTGCAGGTTTAGGTATCATCTTGGTATCATTCTTTTCAGCCAGCGGTCGGCTTTCATGTAAAAGCAATCCTAGCGGCTAATTAGCCTCTAGACTGCTTTTACAAGCCGTGGGAGGGAATGCCCCCCCCCCCCCACCGTCTTCCGTGTTTTTCTCTGGCTCTCCTGTCTCAACAGGGAACCTGAGAATGCAGCCGGTGATTCAGCCAGCTGACCATAGAGCTGATCAGAGACCAGAGTGGCTCCAAACATCTCTATGGCCTAAGAAACCGGAAGCTACGAGTATTTCATGACTTAGATTTCGCCGGATGTAAATAGCGCCATTGGGAAATTGGGGAAGCATTTTATCACACCGATCTTGGTGTGGTCAGATGCTTTGAGGGCAGAGGAGAGATCTAGGGTCTAATAGACCACAATTTTTTCAAAAAAGAGTACCTGTCACTACCTATTGCTATCATAGGGGATATTTACATTCCCCGAGATAACAATAAAAATGATTAAAAAAAAAATATGAAAGGAACAGTTTAAAAGTAAGATTAAAAAAGCAAAAAAATAATAAAGAAAAAAAAAAAAAAAAAAAAAAACACCCCTGTCGCCCCCTGCTCTCGCGCTAAGGCGAACGCAAGCGGCGGTCTGTCGTCAAACATAAACAGCAATTGCACCATGCATGTGAGGTATCACCGCGAAGGCCAGATCGAGTGCAGTAATTTTTCCAGTAGACCTCCTCTGTAAATCTAAAGTGGTACCCTGTAAAGGCTTTTGAAGGCTTTTAAACATGTATTTATTTTGTTGCCACTGCACGTTTGTGCGCAATTTTAAAGCATGTCATGTTTGGTATCCATGTACTCGGCCTAAGATCATCTTTTTTATTTCATCAAACATTTGGGCAATATAGCGTGTTTTAGTGCATTAAAATTAAAAAAAGTGTGTTTTTTCCCCAAAAAATGCGTTTGAAAAATCGCTGCGCAATTACTGTGTGAAAAAAAAAAATGAAACACCCACCATTTTAATCTGTAGGGCATTTGCTTTAAAAAAATATATAATGTTTGGGGGTTCAAAGTAATTTTTTTGCAAAAAAAAAAAACTTTTTCATGTAAACAATAAGTGTCAGAAAGGGCTTTGTCTTCAAGTGGTTAGAAGAGTGGGTGGTGTGTGACATAAGCTTCTAAATGTTGTGCATAAAATGCCAGGACAGTTCAAAACCCCCCCAAATGACCCCATTTTGGAAAGTAGACACCCCAAGCTATTTGCTGAGAGGCATGTCGAGTCCATGGAATATTTTATATTGCGACACAAGTTGCGGGAAAGAGACAAATTTTTTTTTTTTTTTTTTTTGCACAAAGTTGTCACTAAATGATATATTGCTCAAACATGCCATGGGAATATGTGAAATTACACCCCAAAATACATTCTGCTGCTTCTCCTGAGTACGGGGATACCACATGTGTGAGACTTTTTGGGAGCCTAACCGCGTACGGGACCCCGAAAACCAAGCACCGCCTTCAGGCTTTCTAAGGGCGTGAATTTTTGATTTCACTCTTCACTGCCTATCACAGTTTCGGAGGCCATGGAATGCCCAGGTGGCACAAAACCCCCCCAAATGACCCCATTTTGGAAAGTAGACACCCCAAGCTATTTGCTGAGAGGTATAGTGAGTATTTTGCAGACCTCACTTTTTGTCACAAAGTTTTGAAAATTGAAAAAAGAAAAAAAAAAAATGTTTTTTCTTGTCTTTCTTCATTTTCAAAAACAAATGAGAGCTGCAAAATACTCACCATGCCTTTCAGCAAATAGCTTGGGGTGTCTACTTTCCAAAATGGGGTCATTTGGGGGGGTTTTGTGCCACCTGGGCATTCCATGGCCTCCGAAACTGTGATAGGCAGTAAAGAGTGAAATCAAAAATTTTCACCCTTAGAAATCCTGAAGGCAGTGATTGGTTTTCGGGGTCCAGTACGCGGCTAGGCTCCCAAAAAGTCCCACACATGTGGTATCCCCGTACTCAGGAGAAGCAGCTAAATGTATTTTGGGGTGCAATTCCACATATGCCCATGGCCTGTGTGAGCAATATATCATTTAGTGACAACTTTATGAAAAAAAAAAAAAAAAAAAAGTGTCACTTTCCCGCAACTTGTGTCAAAATATAAAATATTCCATGGACTCAATATGCCTCTCAGCAAATAGCTTGGGGTGTCTACTTTCCAAAATGGGGTCATTTTGGGGGGTTTTGTGCCACCTGGGCATTCCATGGCCTCCGAAACTGTGATAGGCAGTGAAGAGTGAAAGCAAAAATTTACACCCTTAGAAATCCTGAAGGCGGTGATTGGTTTTCGGGGCCCCGTACGCGGCTAGGCTCCCAAAAAGTCCCACACATGTGGTATCCCCATACTCAGGAGAAGCAGCTAAATGTATTTTGGGGTGCAATTCCACATAGGCCCATGGCCTGTGTGAGCAATATATCATTTAGTGACGACTTTTTGTAAATTTTTTTTTTTTTTTTTGTCATTTTTCAATCACTTGGGACAAAAAAAATAAATATTCAATGGGTTCAACATGCCTCTCAGCAATTTCCTTGGGGTGTCTACTTTCCAAAATGGGGTCATTTGGGGGGGTTTTGTACTGCCCTGCCATTTTAGCACCTCAAGAAATGACATAGGCAGTCATAAACTAAAAGCTGTGTAAATTCCAGAAAATGTACCCTAGTTTGTAGACGCTATAACTTTTGCGCAAACCAATAAATATACGCTTATTGACATTTTTTTTTACCAAAGACATGTGGCCGAATACATTTTGGCCTAAATGTATGACTAAAATTTAGTTTATTGGATTTTTTTTATAACAAAAAGTAGAAAATATCATTTTTTTTCAAAATTTTCGGTCTTTTTCCGTTTATAGCGCAAAAAATAAAAACCGCAGAGGTGATCAAATACCATCAAAAGAAAGCTCTATTTGTGGGAAGAAAAGGACGCAAATTTCGTTTGGGTACAGCATTGCATGACCGCGCAATTAGCAGTTAAAGCGACGCAGTGCCAAATTGGAAAAAGACCTCTGGTCCTTAGGCAGCATAATGGTCCGGGGCTCAAGTGGTTAAAGCAATCTACTGAGCTGGCCAGAACCACCTCTGGCGAGAGTCTATTCCACATTTTCACAGCTCTTACTGTGAAGAAACCTTTTCATATTTGGAGATGAAATCTTTTTTCCACTAGACGTAAAGAGTGCACCTGTGTTGACTGTAAAGAGAATAACTCAACACCAAGTTCACTATATGGACCCCTTATATATTTGAACATGTTGTTCATATCCCCCTTATTCTCTTCTCAAGAGTGAATAAATTCAGTTCCTCTAATCTTTCTTCATAGCTGAGCTCCTCCATGCCTCTTATCAGTTTGGTTGCCCTTCTCTGCACTCTCTCCAATTCCCCGATATCCTTTTTGAGAACTGGTGCCCAAAACTGAACTGCATATTCCAGATGAGGTCTTAATAATGATTTGAAAAGGGGCAAAATTATCTCTCTCTCTCTGGAGTCCATACCTCTCTTAACCACTGGGCACTTAACCCCCTTCCTAACCAGACCAGCATTCGGTGCTCTCACACTTTGAATGACAATTACTCAGTCATGCAACACTGTACCCATTTGAAATGTTTGTCCTTTTTTTCACACAAATAGAGCTTTCTTTTGGTGGTATTTAATCACCGCTGGGTTTTTTATTTTTTGTGCAATAAATCAAAAAAGACTGAAAATTCGGTAAAAAAAAAAAATATTTTTTCTGTTAAAATTTATTGCAGAGTATTGGCGAGTATTGGAAGAGTATTGCAGAGTATTTGAGAGTATTGCCATAGTATGGGCACTGAGCAGTGCTGCGGGCTGGATCTGTAGTGCACACAGCGCTGCAAACTCTCTCTCCTCTCACACTGTACCGATCGGTAAAGAGGGGGGAGGGAGGAACCGGCGTCATGACATGACGCCGGTTTGTTTACTAGTGGTGCTCAGTCATTTGACGGAGCGATTGCGTGGTAAACGGCCGCCATCAGCGGCAATTTACCGTGATCCATGATGGGACCCGGCGGTCACAGATGTTCCCGGGGGCGCGCGGGAGTGCAATTCTGTAAGGACATCCACCCAGAATAAGCCAACCGTGCTGTAGCCGTCTTTCAGCTATGGCCCGATCGGCATGTGGTTAATACAAGAAAGGACTTTGCTCGCTTTGGAAACCGCAGCTTGGCATTGCATGCTATTATTGAACTTATGAGATCCTTCTCCACTACGGATTCCCCCAGTTGTACTCCTGCTAGCATGTATGATGCATGCATATTCTTAGCCCCCAAGTGCATAACTTTACATTTCTCAACATTAAACTTAATCTGCCACATAGTCGCCCAATTAGACAGTGCATTGAGGTCGGCTTGTAAATTGGAGACATCCTGTAAGGACATTATTCCACTACATAGCTTGGTGTCATCTGCAAAGACAGAAATGTTACTTTTGATCCCAGACCCAGTATCATTTATAAAGATATTAAAAAGTAAGGGCACCAGCACTGAACCATGGGGTACACCACTTATAAACTTAGACCATTCAAAGTAAGAATCATTAACCACTACACTCTGAATTCTGTCTTTTATCCAGTTTTCTATCCATTTACAAACTGATATTTCCAAGCCTGTAGATTTTACCTTACACATAAGCCTGTATCAAACGCTTTTGCAAAATCCAAGTACAGCCACCCCTCTGTCCAAGGTTTTACTTACCTCTTCATAAAAAGAAATTAGAGCTTCATCAGGAGTTTATGGTACATAAACGGTCTCAACTGTGGATGACAGAAAGGATATAGGTATAAACCAACAGGTTAAATGCAAACCATGCTACCAGTGCATGGGTGAAAAACAATAGTTGCATATGGTTATTACATAAATTACATCAATATTAATGATAGATATTCATAAGGATTATTACAATATGACAAACAAATCTCAATATCTGGACATAGTGTTAAAAAAACATATATGGATTCACAAAAATGTAGATACAACTATCTTACCAAGCCTGTTTAAAAGAAAAAGCACTGTGCATTGATTGTGAATATAGGAACGCAGAATATCGCATTTCCAATATTGAATACAGGCTTGGTAAGATAGTTGTATCTACATTTTTGTGAATCCATATATGTTTTTTAACACTATGTCCAGACATTGAGATTTGTTTGTCATATTGTAATAATACTTATGAATATCTATCATTAATATTGATGTAATTTATGTAATAACCAATAACCATATGCAACTATTGTTTTTCACCCATGCACTGGTAGCATGGTTTGCATTTAACCTGTTGGTTTATACCTATATCCTTTCTGTCATCCACAGTTGAGACCATTTATGTACCATAAACTCCTGATGAAGCTCAAGAAGTTGAGCGAAACATGTTGAGTCGCAAATTGGTATTCATCAAATGATGGGCCTTGTGTGCCGTTTCAAAAAGTGGATCTCTTTTTAACTATATGTGATTATTTGTATTTTTCTAAATAAAAACTGTGTTTTTATATAATTGTCCAGTTGCATATATATATATATATATGTATATATATATATATATATTCTTTGTAGTTCGAATTACCTTAATTAATAATTATTTTCAGCACCGTCAAAATCCCGGGGATACAATTGCCCCATCTCCTTATATATTTTCTAATTTGGGATGTGGTGCTTTAGGGAAAACTATTTCTGTCCTCTATATACTATAACAGGTGTATAGTTACTTGGTAAAGACTTTGATTCCTTTTTAAATATAGGCACCACGTTCGCCCTGCGCCAATCCAGTGGTACTATTCCCGTCATTAATGAGTCCCTAAAAATTAGATACAATGGCTTTGAAATTACAGAGCTCAATTCTTTTAGGATCCATGGGTGGATGCCATCAGGTCCAGGTGCTGTATCCACCTTTATTCTGTCTAAATATTTCTGGACCATATCACTTTTGAGCCATTGTGGATCATTCGGGGCTGTGTCAATACCACCCCCATTATGGACATGAGCTCCCTCATGCTTTTTTGTATACACAGAGCTGAAGAAAGTATTTAATTAACTTTCTTTGTCCCCAGTCACCCACTCTAGATTATTTTGTAAAGGGCCTACATGCTCAGACCTGACCTTTTTACTATTAAAATATTTGAAGAATTTTTTGGGGTTTGTCCTACTATCTTTTGTAATCCGTCGTTCGTTTTGACTTTTTGCATCCTTGATTTCCTTTTTACATATTCTGTTAAATTCCTTGTAACATTTAAACGACACTAGTGTTCCTTCATTTTTATAAGCTCTTTTCTTATTGTTTATAGCTTTTTTAACTTTGACCGTGAGCCACATAGGTTTTATTTTTAGCCTTTTAAAACTTCTTGCCCATGGGAATATACTTTGCAGTGAGGTTCCAAACAGTCTTTTTGAAGAATTCCCATTTCTGTTCCGTGTTCATCAATGCCAATATTCCCTCCCGGTCTAAATCCTGGAGAGCAGCCCTCATCCCTGGAAAATTTGCTCTCTTGAAGTTAAGTGTTTATCTTTCCCGTATGTATTTCTTGTTTACAGCTAACATCAAATGAAATCATGTTATGATCACTGCTACCCAGGTGTTCCTTTATCTGAACATTAGTAATGAGCTCTGCATGGTTTGAGATTACCAGGTCCAACAGAGCTTCATTCCTAGTTGGGGCCTCAATAAACTGGACCATAAAATTGTCCTGTAATAGGTTTATAAATTTTTGCCCTTTAACTGTCCCAGCAGTGCCATTACTCCAGTCAATTTCTGGGTAAGTTAAAATCCCCCATTATCACCGTCCCAGCCCTTGCAGCCCTTTCCATCTGTGCAAGGAACCGAGTCTCCACCTCCTCGTTAACATTGGGTGGTCTATAACAAACTCCAATGATTAACTTAGAAAAACGCACATCTATATGCAGTTCCACTCATAATGCTTCAGACTCATCACACTCTCCATCAACCAGGTCCTCTTTCACACTTGCTTTGAGATCACTTCTCACATAGAGACAGACCTCGCAACCTTTCCTTTTTACCCTGTCTCTCCGAAAGAGTGCATAGCCAGGAATAGTAATAGCCCAGTCATGTGAGGATTGAAGCCAAGTTTCAGCAATACCGATTACATCATAGCTCTCCTCATGCACCAGAGCTTACAACTCACCTATTTTGCTTGGCAGACTTCTGGCATTGGTGATCACTGAACAAACACTTTAATGCATTATTACATTTTGCTCTGGTGTTTTTCATATCATCTTTAGTAGTACAAATGGCACTAGTTTCCGATGGCTGTTTGCAACATGGGAACTTTCTTATCACCTGCCATAACCCTCCCCACATCTATCCCCATTACACCCTCCATTAAATGTCTGAAACCCTAACTGACCTGTCTGCCCGATGTAAATCTAGTTACAATCTCACAATCCTAGTTTAAATACTCATCCAGCCTTCCCATAAACCTCTCCCCCAGCACAGCAGAGCCCCTTCCATTCAAGTGCAAACCGTCTTTAGCATATAGGTTGCACCCCAATGAAAAGTCAGCCCAGTGCTCTAGAAACCCAAATCCCTCCTCCCTGCACCAGGTCTTTAGCCATGCATTCAGCTCTCTAATCACCTCCTGCCTTTCCTGTGTTGCGCATGGCACAGGCAATATTTCAGAGAATATCACCTTGGAGGTCCTTCCCCTCAACTTGCAGCCTAGTTCTTTAAATTGATTCTTAAGGAGCCTCCACCTTCCATGTATACTGTCATTGGTTCAAACATGGACCAAGACAGTTGGGTCATGCCCAGCCCTTCCCAGTAATTTATCCACCTGGTCCACCACATGCCGAACCCTAGCACCAGGGAGAAAGCAAACGATTCAGTTGAGGCGATCCTGGCGACATATTATTCTATCAGTCCTTCTGATTATAGAATCCCCTATTACCACCAACTGTCTAGGCCTACCTGCACTCCCCTCACCACCTCTACTAGATGGGCTGCTCTCCCGGCTGTTAGGGGTAGCAGTGACATCTAGGGCTGCCACCTCTGTGTTTGCCACCTCCACATCTTCACCCAACTTGGCAAATTTGTTTTGATGCACAAATACAGGACTGGCCTTCCTTTTCTGTAAGCCCCTTCCACTCCCTCTAACTACATTAACCCATCTTCCTATCTGATAATCCTGACTTGCTCCTCCACAGCAACCCTACTGACCACCTGCTCAGCGAGCAGAGGACCCCTTTCAAGGTTGTCCTTTCTGCCCAGTGTTGCAACTTGCTCCTCCAGATCTCTAATGTGAATTTCCAGAAGGGGTCTCCCTCTTTTCATACATATAGAACCCTGAAACACATGTGCCTAGCACCCATGTTGTCTTCTTTACAGGTATGGTGAACTGCCTCCCAGAAATATTCTCTCTCCTCACCGTGCCCACCTCTCACTAATATCCTTTTTAATCCACTGGTCCCTGATAGTTCACCCTTTGGACATATAACTTCTTGGGCTCAAGCCACTTTTTTCCAATTACGTCACCTTGTACACCCCATCATTCGTAAGCTGTATTCCTTCGAGGAATTACGGGCTAAGTACCAGATCCCCAAACAACTGCACTATTTCTGTCTTCAGACGAAACTTTTTTCAGTCCCTATCCCTTACTTTTTTTTTGAAAGGTGTTTGAGTTTTGCATGTAAAAACAAGTGTAATCAATACAGTGAAATAAAAAGGGAGTAACAAGGCGTCAGTTATGTTTTACAAAACATCAAATACATCCATGTGGGTCTTGGCGACCAATTGAAAGCAATGATATAAAATCACAATCACTCCCAATTCCCCCAAAAAATTATAGTATCAGGAGCCCTGTCCCTTAATTTAGAGCAATCTAACCAATTTGAGCTTGCTTGTGCCCAGGGACCATACCAACTTCATTTAATCTCTACTATTTACAAACTATTGCACAAAGCCTCTCCTCTCGCAGATATTTTTCATTCCTATATGCAGAAATGGTCTCACTTATTACAAAAACCAATCCCTCTACCCTGCTGGGACAAAATATGGGCATCTACCTTCAATTCCTTCAGATGTGTTAGTGCAGAGGGAGATGGCCGTAAAAGTACTGATATTTTGATAAAGGACCCCTTAAAATTTAGCATCGCCATGCCCCAAGTGTGTCTTCACTCTGCTGGAGATGTGACTCCTCAATTGGATACAATTTCCATATATTTTGGCAATGCCCACAGATTCAGCCATTTTGGGTCAATGTGATGTCTAGTCTTCAAACTTTAGCCAACACTCCCCTGCCACTAGATCCACTACACCAGGGGTGCCCAACCGCTGGCCCGCCACGTTTTGCTCTGAGATGGCGGGTCGACAAGACCTGATCGCGGGTACCAGTACCCACCAGCAGTACCAGTACCCGCCAGCAGTACCAATACCTCGCGCTCTGCTCTCTAGTGCATGCTTCTGTCATACTAATGCACGGAAACCCGCAATCTGGGACAGTAGCCAGCAGTGCCAGCCACCAGTACCAGCCAGCAGTATCCGTACCCACCAGCAATACCACTACCCGCCAGCAGTACCACTACCCACCAGCAGTACCCATCAGCAGTACACGCCAGCAGTACCAGTACCCGCAAGCAGTACCAGTACCCATCAGAAGTACCAGCCAGCAGTATCAGTACCCGCCAGCAGTACCAATACCCGCCAGCACTAATAGTACCCATCAGAAGTACCAGCCAGCAGTACCAGTACCCACCAGCAGTACCAGTACCCACCAGCAGTACCAGTACCCACCAGCAGTACCAATACCCACCAGCAGTACCTGCCAGCAGGCAGTACCCAACAGGAGTATCAGCCAGCAGTACCAGCCCTAGAGTACAGCCAGCAGTAGCCACAACCACCTGAGGGACAGCAGCAACCAGCTGCAGGAATCCTGAGGAAGAAGTGAAGTTCGAGGTAAGTTGAGGTGCAGGTAAACCGCTGTGCAGCCTTAGGCCCCTTTCACATGATCGGTCCGATCGGGTCTGCCTGTCTGTTTTTCAGGCGGACCCAATCGGACCCTCCATTCACCTCTATAGAGCGGCAGATGTTAACAGACTCGTGTCTGTTTACACCCGCCTATCTGCAAGCCGATCTGCTTAAAAAACAGGAGGGGAGCTGTCCTCTTCTGTCTGGGTGGATTGGAGGGCCCTTAGGGTAGAGCGGGCTGCGTCTTTATCTGCTCTACATATGCAGAATGGACATAGACCTGCCATCCGCCCGCTACGCTCATTGTGGCCCACGACTGGTTACCAAGTCGCTAAAGTGGCTCTTGCTTTTCAAAAGGTTGGGCACCCCTGCACTACACCATTTACTAGGTCTTCCCTTCCCGGGATTATGAAAAAAAATTAAACACTATTATCTTTTTATCATTTTATTGGCAGCATGGAGAGTTATCCCCATGTTTTGTGTGTCAAGAGAGACGCCCATCCATGCTTGATCACCACTATAACTGAAATAAGTAGAATGGGATATCTCACAGCCTCAGTTAACCACTTCCTGCCTGCCTTATGCATAATGACGTCCAGGAAGTGGTTGCGTTATCCTGACTGGGCATCACATAACGTCCAGCAGGATAACATGGGAGCGATTGCAAGTGCGGTGTGTCAGTCTGACACCCCACATCTCCGATCGTGATAAGAAGCCTCTGTCAGAGGCTTTTTACCACGTGATCAGCTGTGACCAATCACAGCTGATTGGTCACAGCTGATCATCACGAGAACCAGGAAGTACCAGAAAACGGCATTTCTCGGTTCGCACTGACAGGGAGAGCCGATTGGCAGCTCTCCCTGTCAGAGGGGGGGTCTGTGCTGATAATCAGCACATTGATCATCAGCACAGCCCCCTTAGATGTGCCCCCTGAGCTGTCAGTGCCCCAATTAAAATACAAAGTGCCAATCAGTGCCCACAGTGCCAGTCAGTGCCCAGCAGTAAAACCTGTCAGTACCTAAACATTAGTGCTGCCCATCAGTGCCGCCAGTCAGTGCCCATCAGTGCCGCCAGTCAGTGCCCATCAGTGCTGCATATCATTGTTGCATATCAGTGCCCATCAATTCTACATATCGGTGTATCCTCATCAGTGCCACCTTATCAGGGTCAACGCACCAGTGCCCATCAGTGTCGCCTCATCAGTGCCCGTCAGTGAAGGAGAAAACAAAATTTTATAACCGAAAAAAAGAAAAACTTTTTTTCAAAAATTTTAGTTTGTTTAGCAAAAAATAAAAACCGCAGAGGTGATCAAATACCACCAAAAGAAAGCTCTATTTGTGGGAACAAAATTATAAAAATTTTGTTTGGGTACAGTGTAGCATGACCGCACAATTGTCATTCAAAGTGAACGCTGAAAATTGTCCTGGGCGAAATTTAACAAAATATGGGAACTATGGGATTTATCCGAATATGGATCTGAGCCTTCTTTTCTCTGATACATTGCTTGCTTATACATCCCCCTCCCTTCTCCCCCCATCTAAATACATCCTAGTGCTGCTTCGAGAGAATATTATTATTGATTTTGCTAACTCTTACTGATCCAACTCTCTCTGGATACTGAATGTTTACAATGTATACTATAGTTGATAAACATATATGATATGCCTCACGTTTTGTGACAATTTCTCAACATTTTTTGTGTTTTACTGTTTTTGCTCACATTTTGAATGCAGTTACTTTGTATATGGTTTTCCATAAGAAAAAATATATGGAAATGTTCTTATATGTTGAATACTCCTTAATAAATACATAATTATAAAAAGGAATCACTTTAATTCTGCCTTCCTCTGGTCTGCAGCTGGGGGCAGGGATAGAAAACTGGATTTCTGACTTGCTGACCTGTCCATTTTTTGGAGTACATCAAGGGACGCAGAGACCCCCCCCCCCGTGTTGGGGTGTATAGCTTTCTACAAAACTAAGGTCAATTTGCCTCTGCATGATGGTTTTGGGTAATATAGTTGCCTTGTTCAAGGCAGTTCCCTTTGCTCAGTTGTGTTTCAGATATTCGCAGCGGAATATTCTGAGGGCATGGGACAGGCAACACTGGAATGTCCTTACTTCCCAGCACTTGACAGTCTTCTAAACTGATGGTTGCATCTTCAATGGTTGGAGAGAAGTATCTTCTCCTCCAGGCTTGGAAAGTGCTAATGACAAAACTCTGGCTTAACAGGTTTGGGGGGGATGTGGATGGTGAAACTAGCGGCATGTAGTACAGCCTACCTAGCATACAATGCCCATAGAAGGAAAATATGGATATTGAGACGGACGGGTGTACCCCTGGGAGACAGCCTGGCACCCGGCTGTCTCCCAGGGGTACAACCGTTCGTCTCAATATCCATATTTTCCTTCTATGGGCATTGTATGCTAGGTAGGCTGTACTACATGCCGCTAGCTTTGCTTAATTTCATTAAATACTTTTCCCTATTGGATCCTGGATGCTCCAGCGTTATCTTTCTGGTGGTTATTACTACTTTTTTGACACGAGACACACACCTGCCCCTGCTGTAGCAACATTTAAAGCTCACTTACTAAATCAGCTGCGCGCTGTCTACCTTTTCACAGCTTGCTAGAAGCATTCCACATTTTTGGAAACCTTTCGGCTATTGGAGATTTGTACATGAGACCTAGTCCACCCTAAGACAGTGAGATTTGTTCTCCCTTTTCTTTGTTACGTCTCTGAACCTTGATCGTGTCCTGAAGAAGCCTAATGGCAAAACGCGTAGATGCACAAGGGCTCATTGTACAAACTGTATAACTTTATATGATTTTTAATCTTTTTGAACACTGTGATTATACCATGTACGTTTTTCAATAAACCTAATTTTTGTTACTTCTCCATTGTTTCTATGCCTTAAAAGTCCAACCTTTTGGTTACTTGTTTAGTACACCATTTTTCCTCCCTAGATGGCCCAAAATGGGAGCCAGGATCTCTGTAAATACTTGCGGGGCTGTGGGCTGGCTGAACATCAGGGTCCCAAACTGAAAACAATGGTTTCACTGTAAAATCGTAGGACCCTCTGATGTGGGGGAAAAAAAAAACAAAAAAAAAAACAAAAAAAAAACAGTTAGACTTACCGGTGACAGTATGTCTAAGAGCATTTCAGGAGCACAGCTCCACCCAAATTTGGGAAAAGCTTTAAGGGACCCAAGCCTGTTCCTGTCCAATGCCCAAAAAAAAAAAATAAAAAAATAAAAAAAATCGACCAGAGGTTCCTGAGAGAACGTTCTCTCAGGGAAAACTAACAATGCTGCCACTGCGGTATCTCTTAGAAAAATTTAAGTTTAATAATCACAAAATATGAAAAAAAAAAAAGTTACCCTTCTACTGGCCTCCAGTCACCACCCTCAACCTCTGATTAGAGGTATCCCAACAGGGCAGTTTCTGCGCATTTGCAGAAACTGCTCAGCGGAAAAAAGATTATAGGTGTGAAGCAGATGACCTTTACCGAAGATTTTGCGATAGGGGATTTTCTCAAGAGCCTCTCGCAAAAAGACCTCAGCGCAGAAACAAAGTGAACTTCCTAAAACAAAAAAAGCCACACCTAAATAAAGATCAACCTGCCCCAGTTTGTGTCATTACCAGATACGGAACACAGTGGGAATATGTGCGTGCAATAGGGGTGTTGAAAATGATCAGCGCATCGATGCATCACTATGCTGCCCTTCCTGATTCGGCATCAATGTGGTATCCAGCATAATTGATTGTGCATGACATCATTCCGGCTCCTACCCCTCCCCCCGCACAGCAGTGTCTTTGCTGGAATGACAAGCCGCCGTTCGGCTGGCTTCGCCTGGCGCCGTTCCCCCTCTCTTTGCATAATGTAGCCTCAGAGTGCTGCCCCCACCCATGCTCTCCCCCTCCTCGGATATGGACAGTGACACCGGTCATCTCCCCAATGGGCGGGCTCAGAGCCGCACAGGGCTGTGACACACAGATCACTGCAGCTGTCTTATGATCCGTGGGATAAGGCATAGAGTCGGCTTCAGGAAACGAGCTGCGAGGAGAGAATGGGGGATGGTAGGAGTGCTCCGGAGGTGAGAGATCAGCCTGTCATGCTTGATTAATGCACGGGGCGAGTGTATAGAAGTGGCGCATCCCCCACCTGCTGCACCTATCCAGTGTGTGTGCTGGTTGCCTAACACATTGGGGTCTGTACAGTGCGCACACTGTCTAATTTCTTCGTGAGATTTCCCTATCATCTCTCCCCTCTGGAAACATCCACTGATCTGCAAGCAGTATATTTCTTGCTGATTGAAATGTCTTCCTTTATTTTTGCAGTGATGTGTACCTGTTTACTATCCAAGTTGCTGCCAAAAGACTCAACGGTTTGTTAAAATGATACTAAAGGGTATTATTTTTTCTTTAAAATAAAAAGATATCATACTTACCTGCTGATCTCTTGTATCATGTTCGCAGTCTCTGACCACCTCCTGTATCATGTCCGCAGTCTCGGACCATCTCCTGTATCATGCCTGCAGTCTCTGACCATCTCCTGTATCATGCCTGCAGTCTCTGGCCATATCCTGTACTAAGTCTGCAGTCTCCGATAATCTCCTATTATCATGTCCAAAGTCTCTAATCATCTCCTGCATCATGTCTGCAATGTCTGACCATCTCCTGCATTATGTCTGCAATGTCTGATCATCTCCTGCTTTATGTCTGCAATGTCTGATCATCTCCTGTATCATGCCTGCAGTCTCTGATCATCTACTGTATCATGTCCACAGTCTCCGATCATCTCCTGTATCACGATCATAAATGTCTGATGATCTCCTGTATTATGTCTGCAATGTCTGATCATCTCCTGCATCATGTCCGCAGTCTCCGATCATCTCCTGTATCATGTCCGCAATGTCTGATCATCTCCTGTATCATGTCCGCAGTCTCTGACCATCTCCTGCATCATGTCCGCAGTCTCTGACCATCTCCTGCATCATATCCGCAGTCTCTGACCATCTCCTGCATCATGTCCGCAGTCTCTGACCATCTCCTGCATCATGTCCGCAGTCTCTGACCATCTCCTGCATCATGTCCGCAATCTCCGATCAACTCCTGTATCATGTCCGCAGTCTCTGATCATATCATGTCCGCAGTCTCTGACCATCTCCTGCATCATGTCCGCAATCTCCTATCAACTACTGTATCATGTCCGCAGTCTCTGATCATATCATGTCTGCAGTCTCTGATCATATTTGTAATGTTTACTTCTATTCTATTCACGCATCTGCAGTGCAGCCTAGGCTGCAGAGAAAAGCAAGTGAGAAAACCACAAAGCAAAACAGTTGCACTCTTCCAGGACTTTATTAACTCACAGACTGGACGTCACAAAGTGGGGTGTTGTGGAAATTTTTATTAATGTATATTGTCCGATGTCTCCCAGCGTCAGTTTTGCTGCAATGCTCTCATGTGAGCGCGTCCGCACATACAGACACCGGTGAAAGACTGTTGATTGCGGAAACCTTTCCGTAGCCACCTCATGGCGACTGCATCTATACTCCCAGCAAACAGACCCGCGCACATGGGAATAGTATAATCGTACAAAACATGGCTCGCTGAGCCTCGTGTAGTACAGTTTGCGCCAATAGTAAACGGAGGGAATATGCACACGGTCCTGATCAGAGTAATGTTCGCAGCGTGTTGTGTAATGTTTGCACCCGGCACAATGCTAGAAGCATTGTCTTGGATACCTGCGTGCGCATTTCAGTGGGAAACAAACCATACCACACAACACAAACCATTGCATACGCCACTAGCTGATATCTATTTGAATGTACACAAGTATCCGATTGTTCCTTTATGAAGGTATACAAGTGTCTGATTGGCAAGCCACCACCTCTTTGTTATCCCTTTTTAGCCCTATAAATAAATTGGACCGTCCTAGGTCACTAGGACAATATACTGACCTCCCAACGTGATACCAGCCTTTGGGTCTGTATTACTTGGTTTTATGCAAGCGCATTTCCCGGATTATACTAAAGAGCTGTAACTGTGCTTATTAGCGCAGCGGAATTATTTGATTATAGGCGATGTTCATAATTTCCACAACAGGGGTAAAGCAGGATAAAAGCTTGATGCGTTTCACGCCGAATCAGCACTTAGTCATAAACAAATGAGAACTCAAGGTCTTCAGTCTCTTTCTCAAAAAAGAGACATCAGGGGTCTGTTTAGAGCTTTGATATTTCACAAAAGACCTCCTCCCCCCCAATAAAAAGTATAAAATAGAATAAAAAAACAAACAAAAAACAGACAGGCCTTATTCACACAGGGCATATAACAGCGTACACCCTTGCGGGGCAGTATTTACCTACATGGGGATGCACAGGTGCTCTGTGAATCCCTGTGCAGGCAGTCCCATTGATGTCAATTGGTATGTAGCAACTGCTCAAACATAGCTACTTGTTCCCAATTTGACATCAGTGTGAGTCGGGGGTTCATGTGTGCATTTTGGGGCTGTCCATCCACACCCACATGAATGTTAGATTGGGAGCTGCCCGTGCAGCCGCTGCATCTTAATTGACATGCATGGGGATGCACAGAACACACCTGTGCATCCCCGTGTGGGTAAACATAGCCCTCAATGTGCATACACTTTAGTACCTCCCATGTGAATGAGGCCTTAGTAGGAAATTAGCAAGAATTTTTTAAGTTGTGTTGGGTTTGTGTCATGTGCATTCACAAAATATATGGTTTGGGGGTCTCTAACAAACTCTAAAAACTGGTCTCTAACAAACTCTGAAAACTGTAAATTAAACATGATGACCTCTGATTTTTAGAGTACATTTTTTTTATTTAAAGTTTTGCGCACCTTCAGTTTTAGCCATTACAAAAATGTGCAATATAATTTACAAATATTTATTAACTCCATACAGTTTTGTCTTAATTTAGTTTTCTTTTAATTTTAACCAGAATGAAAGCATATAGTTATCTATACAATAGCCTGAGCAGTGAGTAGCAGTAAGACATCAGTAGATCTGATCTATATTCTGTTTGGATCAAGTACAGTGGTATACTGGACATACTTATCAGATACGCTGAACAAGAAAATAAATTACACAAACCTGCTCAAATTCATCAGTTATTGTCTTAGGCTCCTCGTGCCTTTGAAACCACATCATGTATTTGGTATGAAACCTCCAAGACTGTTTCTTCAATGCTTTAGCAGCTAAATACTGTGCTTTAGTGCCCTGAAAAAGGAACAAGAAAACAAAAAACTTGTGTGTATGTCAAGCCAAAAACCTGTTAGATTTTCTCTCACTTCCTGTTCTGTGGACAACAGTTTTATCAGAAGAAAACGAAGGAAAATCTGCAACAGGGACACACACAAAAATGCAAATACAACAGGGGTTCAAAGTCTTCCCCTACTCTTCTAAAGAAAAGAATTCCTGGTTTTGTTGCTGTTGAGTGCTCCCCCTCACTGCCTATCATGGTCTGGATTGCAGTAGTTTTAACCCTTTTCCACTGTCTAATATTAGGAACTAAATTTTTTGCTGGACAAACTTTTAAATTGGTTACACACACCCATACACATATTAGTGTGTTGCTGTTCCCTTTGAATACATTCATTTTAAATGGCATCCCAAGGCACTAAAGGAATGCACATCTCTGATACATCTGCACTGCAGCTCACCATGCATAGTATTGTGCTATATATTGAAGAATAGTTCAGGTGCATTTTTTGGTCCATGGGATATATTGGCAGGCCATTCGAATTAAAAATTTGCCTTGACATGGACGCATTAACGCACCAGACTGGAAAGGTCTGAATAGGTATCTGGGACACTCAGGCACATTTTCTATTAATACATCTAATATACATTTCACCCGGTTATTATGGCAGCCTACATATATTGTTTCCTTTATATATCCTCCATCAAAGTACTGCTACACCATCAACAAAACACTAATGAAAAAAGAAGGAAAAATAATCTCTCAATATTGCCAGCTGTGGGGTTATGGAAGAACTGTGCAATCAAACTCCCTTTTAGCCAATAAAATAGGATTTTTGACTTCTTGTAAAATTCTTATCTTGGCGTACATTGAGAATACTGGTTAAAATAATTCTGGTACATTGAGTTATGTCGTTGCCTTCAAAAGATTGGACACTGGCAAACAAAAGTTGCAGGTCTTCTACAATGTAGATAAGGATTTTACTGCAAGTCGGAAATTCTGCATCTTAATCTTACATTCAGGGACAGAGGATGAAGTATCTCTGGTACATTGAAATATCCAAAAGCAATCCAACTGAGGGATGGGCAACTAGGCAAACTCACAGGTCTAGAACTTCACTCACAACCTAGAAACTCATGTCTCAGAGGAGATTACAATGAGGCAAGAAACCTTTTTAGTATGAGTAGACACAGGAAGATCGCCAATAGGTTCAAAGGGTGGTTTCCGACAAATCAACAGAGCCATATTGAGATCCTAGGGTCCTAGGGTGTCTCTGGGGAACATACAAGAGAAATGTATGTGACAACTGTGAGTGACAACTTTTATGAAGGCTTTCTCTAAGGTGTGAGAGGTGCTTTTTGAAAGTGAATTGCTATGGCTGAGACTTAACCCTTTATGTTACTCAAGGCCAAATGTTAATCTGGAATGGATTGAAGAGACAGGATTCAGGCCATGGTGTATTTTTGGGATATAATTTTCTTGCCTCGCACCACGGGAATTATGCACTCTAGATACAAATAGCAGACTTTGTGAGAAGTCGATTTCTTTGCATTTAGAAGTGTAGGTTATTCTAAAATAGGTAGGCCCCTACCCTTCAGAACTTGTTCTTTAATGGCCTGGCTGTTAAAGCCTAAGTTTACTTATGTAATAAAACATTTAAACCTACTCACTGGGCATTCTTCTACCACTTCTTAATTAGACGTCTCTTTTTCAGCCCTTTGATCAGAATCCATCCCATTTTAACCAGCTACTGCACACATCATTTCCTATTTACCACTTCGTCCCATATGGAAACTGACAATGTTATCACTGGACATAGTGTACATCTTCCCTCTCTTTTCCATATAGCGCCACAGCCCTCTTCCACAACACTACCCCCACAGACAAGCTAATGAAACCTCTACAAAATCTAAAGGGATCAGTGTCTATCTTTGGGCATGTCTTATGAACAGTACAATATTTACTGTAAGCTAGAGAACTGTGTACTGCTAACTTCCATACATTTCTCCTTACTCTGTCTTGTAGTTATCAGGAGCAGACAGTTAAAAAGTGTCCACAGCAGGTTAAACACCAAATTGCTGCTAGACCTACCTGAGGATTTATTGCT
The DNA here is from genome assembly GCF_042186555.1 of Aquarana catesbeiana. Taxonomy (NCBI): domain Eukaryota; kingdom Metazoa; phylum Chordata; class Amphibia; order Anura; family Ranidae; genus Aquarana; species Aquarana catesbeiana. The sequence goes on along the minus strand of NC_133333.1, from coordinate 78,536,232 downwards.
GTATAAATGATGAAAATCAAAAAGTACATTGAAAAAGAGAGAGAGGGAGACTTATTAAAAATTATACTATAAGGTAAATAAGGCATTTTAACCACTTCCATACCAGGCTAATTCTGGCACTTCTCTCCTACATGTACAAATAATAACTTTTTTGCTAGAAAATTACCCAGAACCCCCAAACATTGTATATCTTTTTTTAACAGAGACCCTAGGAAATAAAATGGCGGTCGTTGCAACTTTTTATGTCGCATGGAATTGGCGCAGCAATTTTTCAAACAAGTTTTTTATGGTATAAAAACGGTTTCACAAAAAAAAAATAAAGAAAACACTAAAGTTAGCCCAATTTGTTTGTAAAAAGATACCCAACATGTCACACTTTAAAACTGCGCACACTCATGGAATGGCACCAAACTTCGGCACTTAAGAAACTCTTTAAACATTTTTACAGGTCACTTGTTTAGAGTTACAGAGGTCTCCAACATTCGCAGTGATACCTCACGTGTGTAATTTGAATGCCGTTTACAAATGTGGGTGCGGCGTACGCATGCGTTCGCTTCTGCGTGCGAGCACGCAGGGACAGGGGTGCATTCATCTTTTTATTTTTACACTTTCCCTTTAAGGTTTTTATTTTTGATCACTTTTATTCCTATTACAAGGGATGTAAACATCCTTTGTAATAGGAATAGGGCATGACAGGTCCTCTTTACAGGCTCTCCTCTAGCCTGGAAAGACAGATTAAAAAAACAAACAAAAAAAAAAAACAAACAAAAAAAACCCCCACAATCTCAGCCTTTTCAGCCCAATACACGGCAGTGTATACAACTACGGGGGGCCTGAAGTGACATCATAACGTTGCGCCCGGCCTCCGAAGGTCATGACAGGGACTATCTGGGACGTCCCCTCCCGCCGCCTATAAAAACAATAAAGAGGCCGAACAGCCGCTATGATTGTTTTCATGTTGCAGGGAATCGCCGGCGGAAAATAATATCTGAATGATGCCTGCAGCTGCAGGCATCATTCAGGTATCCCTACTCAAAGCCCAGGACGTCATATGATGTACTGCGGACGGGAAGTGGTTAAAGTCAGTGACCAAGAGACAGAATGGCAAATTGGTAGCTAGGACAGAAGATCTGGATGATTAGGGAGGGCTCAAAGAGTCTGCCAATATCGTAGTACCATGTCAACCAATGACAATCACCAAAATTGCACTACATATCAATCCTGTGGAAGGAGTGTCAGTGAAGGAAAGGGTAGATCAGATTTTTCATGACAAGTTTCCATGCTTGGGATGTGCAGGGTGTACAGAGCTGCCCAAGTCTCGACCTGATTTGTTTCTTTTTAAGCCATTAGACTTTTGGTTCCTCTCTGATGGTCGATTTAAGGAACTGACATGGTATTGTCTGACTGAATCCTGTTCAGATTAACTTGAAGTCCAGTGAAAACGTCAAGTGTTGAATTACTGGATTGCTTTAAGTTCCAGAAGCTCTGGGAGGGTGTCTAGCAATTCTACCTAGCCGGACAGGCTGGTAGCCATCATGAGGACCAGTGGGAAGAGGGATTTCCCCTGAATATAGTGCTGGACACGTAATCCACCAGGCCAGGGTAATTCTAGATTTGTCCAAAGACTCAGCCTGCTTTTCCCATGCTGACAGAATGTTGAGTTGCAATGGTCTGGAAAAAAATTGGCCATATTGAACTGCTCTGAAGGAGGCCACCAGTAAGCCTAAAATGCTCATGGAAAAATAGAGGTTTGGTTGGCTCCCCAACTGCAGTGTCTGTAATATGGGAGCGGAGCATTTGCAGCATTTCCTGTGCAATTAAGAACCTGCACATAAAAATAGCCAGGTGCAGGTCAGGGCAATTTAAGCGATGGACCTTTCCTGCACTGACTTCTGGAGTTTCAGGATTCATCCGATCCTCTGCAGAGTTTAAAAAGTTTGATGGACATTGCCTGACAAAGTGTATCAACTGTTCCCTTCAGTAAGCATTCAGGTAATTCACCATGGGAATGCCCTGAGTGAAGCGGAGCAAGTACAGGTGTTAGTACTTTGGTGAAGACCCAAGTGTATTGGACAGACCAAAAGGGGCAGGTAAAAAATAGTTAATGTTAGGCCCTCATTGCAAAATGAATAAGAACCAGAAAGATGGGGACATGCAGTTATGCATTTCTGATGCCCACAGAAGCAAGAATGCCTCCCGAGCAGTCCTTGGTGGAAAACGGGAGACCCTTCATGCCTGGATTTTATATACGCTTACCTGAGTATTTTAATATGCAAGTTGTCCTTTATCTTATCTCTAATAAATTGAGGTGTTTTTAATGCTGCACTTAGTATGGCGCCCCTCTGTTTTTTATTATGTTCACAGAGTTTCCGGTTTTGCTCTTAAAGCGGAAGTAAACCCATTCATAAAACAGTCTCTATTCTGGCATGTGCCGGAAATGTAACACTCCCATTGGTTGTGCTCTCAACCATCCAATGGCTGGTGTCATACCTGATCACATGTGCAGCATCATGGCAGTTGTAAATTAAAAAGAGGCAAAGATGGCAGCTTCCTTGGCTGAAAATGATTTGCGGAGGGGGGGTTACTTACACTTTAATAGTGCTGTGGTCGATGTGGTGTTTGGTCGCTTTTTTGACATGATTGCCAATATATGGACAGTTTGCTTGACTTCTATGGACTTTTAACCTACTAACTATATCCCTCCAGCACCATTTTTTCCCTCCTGGATGGAGGAAAGCACTGGCTTGGGAGATCCCATTTGAAATTTTTGTAACCGAAGGTGTTGATCACCTTTATATTCAAAATGGTGTGAATGCCCCTTTTGCTTTTGGAAACTGAACAGGTTTGAGAAAAAACACCTGGAACTTTTCCTTTTCTGCGACATGGAGTATGACCCCTTGAAAGAAGAGGTGTGCCACCCCAGTGTGTAGAAGTCTGCTAGGTTTGACAACATGAAAAGGAGAGAAGGTAGGGACTGAAATTCTAGTTTATAGCCCCTGGAAACCACAGTCTGGACCCAAGTGTCCAAAATGTCTTGGGACCAGGAGACTGTAAGGGCCCTTTCACACTGGAGAGGTTTGCAGGCGCTATTGCGCTAATAATAGCGCCTGCAAACCGACCCGAAAGTGTCGCTGCTGTCTCTCCAGTGTGAAAGCCCTCGGGGCTTTCACACTGGAGCGGTGCGCTAGCAGGACGGGAAAAAAAGTCCTGCTAGCAGCATCTTCGGAGCGGTGAAGGAGCGGAGTGTATACCGCTCCTGCCCATTGAAATCAATGGGGTAGCACGGCTATACCGCCGGCAAAGCGCCTCTGCATAGGCGCTTTGCGGTGGTTTTTAACCCCTTCTCGGCCGCTAGCGGGGGGTAAAATTGCCCCGCTAGCAGCCGCATACCGATGGTAAAGCGCCGCTTACTATAGCGGAGCTATACCGCCGACGCCGCCCCAGTGTGAAAGGGGCCTAAAGGACAACAGAATGCTCTGACAAGTGGGGGAATCTGCTTATTGCGAGAAGGACTTGTCTAGGATATACAACTGAACAGAGTCCCAGGTTTTGCATCTTGGAGGTCTAGAAAGGCAAGGTACTCTTCTTAGCCTATAAAGAAGGTTTGAGGCTAATGCCCCGTACACACGGTCGCACTTTGACGTAAAATGTGCGATCGGAGCTTGTTGTCGGAAATTTCGCCCATGTGTAGGCTCCATCGGACAGTTTCCATCGGAATTTCCGTCGCACAAAATTTGAGATCTGGTTCTCAAATTTTCCAACAACAAAATCCGTTCGCGCAAATTCCGACGTACAAAGTGCCACGCATGCTCAGAATCAAGCAGAAGAGCAGCACTGGCTATTGAACTTAATTTTTCTTGGGTCGTCGTATGTGTTGTACGTCACCGCGTTCTTGACGTTCGGAATTTCCGACCAACTTTGTGTATGCAAGACAAGTTTGAGCCAACATCCGTCGGAAAAAATCCATGGATTTTGTTGTCGGAATGTCTGATCGTGTGTATGCGGCATTAGTGTTCTTTTGCTGGATTACTTCTCTAATAAAAGTTGTCCAGGGATATGCCAAAGAGGCATTTCTTATCAAAGAGCAAATGCAAAAGGCGTTTCTAGCCCTGATGTTCCACAGACAAGCATTTAGGCCAAAGGTTCCTCTGTGTGTGTACAAAAGGAGATGCACTCTTGATGTTAGGAGGCATATCTTTGCTAGTGTGCCAACACAGTAGAGTAGGGCCACAAGCATGAGCTCAAGCTGTTGGGAGAACAGAAGGATCTTTAGAATAGATCCAGAATCCTGACACATATCCTTGGAAAAGATGTCAAAGGTCTGGTAGATGGACATAGTCACAATTACAGGATGCAAGGCAGAAAGACTTTCAAAAGGGATTCAATTCTTTTATCCAAAGGGTGTTTAAATGCTGGTGGGTTCACTAAAGGCAGAGCCCATGTTTAAGGAATATTTCCTCAATAGGATATTGCTGGGTAAGGCATCTGGGAGAACACCTTATCTGGATTAGGCCATTTACCATACAAAACATGTTATGGTAGTTGGTGCAAGGAAAAGGTTTTAACTGTTTGGGGCTTATAAGAGAACCCAAGCTCGGATCTTTAGGTTGTAAAGAAGAAAACGGTATGGAAATCAACTTAGTGAGTAAACACCAAACACTCATCTACTCACCCCAATTAAAAGGTGGGGCTTAGGGGCTGACAGCACATGGAAAAAACACAAATCTATACCAAGGAAGATGAGCATAGAGAAAGAGGCCACATATAGAGCCACAGAGATATAATATCTGAATGGATGCAAATCATATAAAGAAAATTGGAAAAAGTATTAAATGTTTGATAAAAGTATCCAAATACATAAAAGCATAAAATCATTACAACCTCCACCGTTCACCATCTAATGACAACGTTGTCGGTAGACAAATACAGACTAACAAATAGGGGAACGTCCTCACTGCACGCGTACCATAGTATGAGCCATAAAAAGCACTATAAAATAAATGTGCAATGTGGCAGCAAACACTGTGGGGCCAGGCAGTCCTTATATGAAAATATTGCGGAGGGGCAGGAGCCTGCACATTTCAGGATAAAAAAAAAAAAAAAAAAAATCAAAAGGATCCGACATTTAAAAATCAAAGGATCAGAATCTGCAGTCTATGGCTATTGGGAACATACGGCAGGAAAGGTTTAGAATAAAAGCTAGTAAAGTTCCACCTCATAAACACTGATATTTGCAGAAATCCGGAAAGCAAATAGAAGAACTGACATCATGACAATCAAGCAAACGGAGCACAATCGGCAATAGGTATACATATATTGTAGTGTATTTTACCCAGATGTGAGGGTAGATGCTCTGCAGATGATAGATGTTATCAGTCTTCCGTGCTCGGTTATCCACAAAGATGACGCTAGCAATAGTGTTCAGTGGACTGGAAATCAGTACAGCTGAGCGAGGGATCACCTCATTTTCCTATTGGGCTTGTCGCAGCATATGCCGTACCAGGAGTCCCGTCACCAAGGCTGAATGGGGAGTGACTCAGTAACCACTTCAGAGATTGTAGGCTTGTGGATAGCCGCTGGATGTGGTGACCCAAAGTGCCATTGTCCCGCACTAACATGCCCAAAGTCGTCCTGCCGTGGATCCCAAACGATGGTGCGAGGTGCACAGGGTATCAGACATTCAAAGGAGAGAGAGTGACGTCAAAGCGTTTCACGGGGAAACCCCCACTTCTTCAGGACTGAAGAATCCATAAATAGCCATAGACTGCAGATTCTGATCCTTTAATTTTTGATTGTCGGATCCTTTTGATCCTGACATATGCAAGCTCCTGCCCCTCTGCAATATTTTCCTATAAGGACTGCCTGGCCCCATGGTGTTTGCTGCCACATTGCACATTAATAGTGCTTTTTATGGCTCATACTATGGTACACGTGCAGTAAAGATGTTCCCTTATTTGTTGTTAGTCTGTTTGTATTTGTCTGTCTACCGACAGTGTTGTCATTAGATGGCAAACGGTGGACGTTGTAATGTTTTTGTGTATTTGGATATTTTTATCAAACATTTAATATATTTTCCAATTTTTTTGATATAGGATTTGCATTCAGATACTATATCTCTGTGGCTCTATATGTGGCGTCTCTATGCTCATCTTCCTTGGTATAGATTTGTGTTTTTTCGTATCTTTAGGTGTAGCAGACGCAGGCTGTTCCAGTTCTAAACATGTGTGGACTGCTAATATAAGGACCAAAATAGCATCCTTAAGTTTAGGAGTTGTGTCCTCAACGACAAACAAGGACAGGTTACCTTTTTCTTCATCCTCCACTGACTGTGCAGAAGCAGCCACAGAAAAATGTGCAGAAGCAGCCACAGAAAAATCAAAGAGCCTCTGGAGGAGAGGGTAGCAGAAGAATGCTTAAAGCCCCTGTTTTCGGAATCAACCAAGATGGATGATGGATTCCTTCTTGAACAAGAAGATCCGCCATACTAAATATACAGTTGAGGGATTTCCCACCAGGGGTACTCAAACACTGCTGGAGTAGGAAAGGCAATGTGGTCTGTGACCAGGTCACTGTAAGGCAACAGGTAAAAGTCCAATGGATCCTGATAGAGGTGGGGAGTCTGAGGAAGGCAAATGTGTCCATGCAAGTATACCCAGCAAACAACCAAGAGGCACATGTAGTAAAGCCCAAGGGCTTGCGCTGTATCATGATCCACAGGACGGCAAAGTTTTAAAAAATTGTGCAGTGCTCCTTCTTGCCACGACCTATGCCCGAAAGAGTTATGGCTAGAGCTTCTGGTTACCCTAAAGAAAATGACTGGAGCAAAGTAAAAGCCACCAGGATTCCCTGCATAAGGGGCAAAGCCCTGATACTGACTATCTTGTTCTGTTGAAACTGTAGAATGTGCTAGAAGAAAAAAATAGGAATTTTGACTTGCCTGCAAATTTTGGAGTACAGGATTTGAATTCATAGACCATGGCACAACGGGTGATTGGACACTTGCTATGGCTACCCCAAGAGCACACCCATCTAACCCCACCCACTTCATGAGACTCCATTTTTTTCTTTTTTTGCAAAAAATTATCAATACACAGAGGGGCATTGCCCATGTCCTGTACTCCAAGATAAGAAATGTACAGGTTAAAATGATATTAAAGTCTCAAAAAAAAAAAAACAAACAAAAAAAAACCAAACAGGACATGTCATACTATCTCTTGCTAGATATAAGTGTTTCCACCATCAGAGAATGGTAGGTGGTTGCCACATCCCTGGATATATGAAAAAGTAGAAATACCCCCTGAATTGGGATTTTGAGGGCAACAACACTACTACCAAGGTTGTAAAAAACAAATGTTGATTGATCTACATTTAAAAAAGGATCAATCACACATGTGATGATCAATAGAAACAAGGCAAAAGCAAATGACAAATCATTGCAATCATTAGTACACTAGTTGGCGTGGTGTTCACAGTGGAGGACTGCATTACCCCAATGTCAACCCATCCCCAACTGGCGCACTGGGGGGTGTTACTCGACGTTCTCAGAGGAATGGCCTTCCCTTTTGGGCTGTGTCCTCGCCGGCCCTCCTACTTCACAGGAAGAGGCCGGTGTTGTGCTGGGCCTGTCTGCACCGGTGTTCGCGGAGTGCATAGCGACGCGCCACCAGTCGTAGGGGTCCATATTTAGAGCCCTGAAACAGTGCACCTTACAACGATGAGGTCATCGGCTGTATGCACTCTGAATATCTCCTAAACTGTGCAAGTTTAGGAGATATTTACAGTACCTACAGGTAAGCCTCATTATACGCTGTAGGCACAGTTTGGATACTCACCCAGCCATTGGATCTGGCGTGGTTCTGCTGACATCCTTCTGTCAGACACTGTACGGTCTTGCGCCGCTATCTTATTTGTGACGTCATCAAGATGCCCGCCGGCTCTTCTGGGTTCAGCCGATGTGGTCTCGTGATGATGCACTGCTAGGCCTGCCCCCCACCTATTTACTGAATGAATGACTTAAAGTCTAATGGGATATGTGACATGCATAACCCAGGAGGCCCAGCGAGCACTTTGCACATCATTCGCCTAGGTGAATAGTGTGCATGGAGGGGCGGTGCCGGACGGTTAAAAAAAAAAAAAAAATTAAAGAAAAGAGGAGGATTGAAGGGGGGGGGGGGGGGGGACTTCACATAGAGGGTGAAGATCTGCTTTAAGAACTAATCTCTGACTCTTTGGGGAGCCATTGCAGTTAAAACTCTACAGGGGATCCTCCTCACTGATAGAAAGATTTGGAATCCCACCCCAACCCCCCTGCCTGCACAAGCTATGTTGAGGATCAGTAGGCCTGCTGTGCCAAAGTAGGAATGGCCAACCAGCTGGGAGGGGTGTAGGGCACAAGCTGCAACACCTCAGTGGCAGTCATCTCGTAAGCAAATGCCCCCAAATACTTGTGCCCTGCACAAGTTGGTGTACATTGTGATCGAATAGTAATTTTGCTGGCTGTTCTTAGCTGCAGAAGCCTGTGCGATGACCGCTATGTCTATGGCAGACATGTGCGATGACCAACGCACCAGGGGATCATATAGGGAATGCTGCCACCTAATCCACTAGTTCAGACCAGTTCAAGCTTCATGGCCAGTAAGCCCAATCTATACCCATCATGGCAGGTGTGCCCCACTAAGCCTTCAAGGACTTGATATCTTCTTCAGGGGATCACTTCCCTAGACCTGTAAAGCACCTAGCCAACTATGTCCCCTGGTATGCTGTAAAATGGAGATCACTGCCTGCAGGATGCATCACCGACCAGCAGCAGTACAGGCCATCCCCACACTTTCATGGGGGTTGGTGTTCAGTCACTCTTGGCCTTCTGGCTGAATAGACTGTTCCAGATTAAGTTATTCACTGCCCCATAAGGGGTGTCCACAACAAGCCTGAAGGGCAGGACAAGAAGATATCTTCAGAGAGAAATCATCCAATCTTAGGAGACTAGCTAAAACTAGCTAAAACTGAGGCTTAGCTGAGGGGGGGGAGAGAATTACTACATCTTTGACCAGTAACCATTCATCTGACAGTGACAGTATAACCCAAGTTGTTAAGACTATGAGGGCCTCTGTATCTTGTGATATATGATTAAGAAAAGGAATCTTGATAAAAAGTAGTTTGCTTGTCTCAGGAGAGACGACATCTGTTCTTCTAGGACACTAGCAAAAACTCAAGTATCAGGCGAGTGGAAGGGGTTTGCCTGTGCCCAATCTCCTGAAGGAAGCAGTATAACCCAATGTATCCCAAGCAATCTTGCATCCCTTAATGCATGATTAAGAAATCAGAGCTCATCGTAAATTTGCTTGAAACGGGTTAGTGAATCACACTGTTTTACTAAATGTCCACTTGTGCAGATATTACCAGTGACAATATAAGGCTTACAAAAAAAAAAAAAAGTCATTTATTGCAATCATTCAGTCATTTAAACCTATGGATTATCATACCTCCAGGTAATAGAAGATAAAGAAAAGAGTTTCTGTAGAAAGTCTCTGGTAGAATTCCACTGTGTCTGAATGAGGTGGAGGCATCTGATGGTGATACTGAGGTGTTGGACATGGATTCCGTGGGAGGTACTGCCTGGTAAAGATAGCAAAACTGTTTCAATACATGTGAAGATAAGTTTGAACTATTTTTCCACAGTTGTTAAAATTCTTTCAAGTACACAATGACAATCTGGTGTTGCCCAGCCAACAATCTGCCTGAGCTCTACATTCCTGATCATTTTAGGCTTCTGCAGTTCGGGAATTAGGAAACAGACAATTTATACTTTGGAAGTAACTCTTCAGGAAACGTAAAAGGAAAAAGGTAAAAAAAAAAACAAAAAACGAAAAAAAAACACAAAAAACAAACAAAGGGCACCTTCAACTGTGCCCATTCAGATTTTCTTGAAAGTTCCTAAAACCCCCAATTGATACTCCTCACCTATAATTTTCTCCGTTGTGCTCCATTTCTTAGTTGAAATTGTGGATCTAAACTTTGCTTTCTGTCAGGGTTGCGCTTACAAATTAGTGAACTGCTTCCCTTCCTCCACAGAATAGTGTTAAGGCCTAGCAATTTGGCGCTCAGGCCCAAGCAATGAATCTTTGGAGGAAGTAGAGAAGGTCACATTGCTCAACCATACCAACAAACTCCAGGTATTTCAATTGGTTCTGAAATAGAAACAAACTTGTGGGAACGCGCTCTAGGATACTTTTTAACTTATCAGTTTTGTACCACACACACATGGTGAAGATTAAAAATCTGTCTATTTTCAGAGACTGTTAAATACTGCAATGTGCATGATATATTCTTCCCCTTTGGCATTATGAACAGGATGAAGAGCACCTCTAGTACAGCAAATTTAGAGAACATGTGCACATCTAAAAACATGTTTAGACTACCTACAGACCTTAAAAATCTGGTTTCAATCATTTAAGTCAAAGATACAATACAAATATGGAAATCCTTATTAGGCAGTATGCATGATAGTGACCATTATCTGGATTATTGGTACACTAAGGAGAAGTACCTGGTCTTTCTCGAGTGTAAACAGCAATCGGGCTGGTTGACTATCCCTCACCCCTAGCTAAAGAAAGCTCAGACAGGGGCTGTCTGGCAGGGCATGGTGAGGCCTACAAACACATATTAAAAATAAATAAATAAAAACAAACAAAAATAAAACTGTTGGAAGAACTCACAGAACCACTTGCAAATGCTTCCAGGTATAAAAAAAAAAAAAAAAAAAAAAATAGAAAAAGTATGAGCAGGAGACCAGGTCACAGACTTACAAATATAACAGACCTGAGTCCTCATTGCCCTAGCATAGTGAACCTTATCCTATAACCCATATACAGTGCATCTGGGAAAGTATTCACAGCGCTTTACTTTTTCCACATTTTGTTATGTTAAAGCGTTATTCCAAAATGGATTAAATTCACGATTCATGTTTCGCACACGAATTGTGATTTATCAATTATTTTTATTCACAGCCTTTGCTCAATACTTTGTTGAAGCCCCTTTACACCAATTACAGCCTCAAGTCTTTTTGAGTATTATGCTATAAGCTCGGCACACCTATTTTTGGGCAATTTCTCCCATCCTTCTTTGCAGGACCACTCAAGCTCCATCAGGTTGGATGGGGAGCATTGGTGCACAGTTATTTTCAGATCTCTCCAGAGATGTTAAATTGGGTCTGGGCCGCTCAAGGACATTCACAGAATTGTCCCGCAGCCACTCCTTTGTTTTTTTGGCTGTGTGCTTAGGGTCATTTATCTGTTGGAAGATGAACCTTCAGCCCATTCTGAGGTCCAGAGCGCTCTGGAGCAGGTTTTCATTAAGGATGCCTCTGTACATTGCTGCAATCATCTTTCCATCGATCCTAAATAGTCTCCCAGTTACTGTTGCTGAAAAACATCCCCACAGCATGATGCTGCAACCACCATGGTTCACTGTAGGGATGGTATTGGCCAGGTGATGAGTGGTGCCTGGTTTCCTCCAGACATGACGCTTGCCATTCAGGCCAAAGAGTTAAATCTTGGTTTCATCAGACCAGAGAATTGTTTCTCATGATCTGAGAGTCCTTCAGGTGCCTTTTGGCAAACTCCAGGCAAACCATCATGTGCTTTTTACTGAGGCGTGACTTTCGTCTGGCCACTTTACCATCCAGGCCTGATTGGTGGAGTGCTGCAGAGATGGTTCTTCTGGAAGGTTCTCCTCTCTCCACAGGGAAACGCTGGAGCTCTGTCAGTGACCATTGGGTTCTTGGTCGTTTCCATGACTAAGGTCCTGATTTCTCAGTTTGGCTGGGGCCGCTCTAGGAAGAGTCCTGGTAGTTCCAAACTTCTTCCATTTACGGATGATGGAGGCCACTGTGCTCATTGGGACCTTTAATGCTGCATACATTTTTCTGTACCCTTCCCCAGATCTTTGCCTCCATACAATCCTGTCTCTGAGGTCTACAGAGAATTCCTTGGACTTCATGGCTTGGTTTGTGCTCTGACATGCACTGTTAACTGTGGGATCTTATAGAGACAGGTGTGCGACTTTCCAAATCATATCCAATCAACTGAATTTACCACAGGTGGACGCCAATCAAATTGTAGAAACATCTCAAGGATGATCAGTGGAAACAGGATGCACCTGAGCTCAATTTTGAGTGTCATGGCAAAGGCTGTGAATACTTATGTGCATGTGATTTTTTTTCGTTTTTTATTTTAAAAAAAATGTGCAAAAATTTCAAACAAACTCCTTTTACGTTGTCATTATGGGGTATTGTTTGTAGAATTGAGAAACATAATGAATTTAATCCATCTTGGAATAAGGCTGTAACATAACAAAATGTGGAAAAAGTGAAGCGCTGTGAATACTTTCCGGATGCACTGTAACTTTCATGACAACAAACAATGGAGAGAAATCTTCTTTGGCACCATGCAAAATTTCACCTAAAGGTAAAACAGTTACTTCATTCAAATAAAACTAAGAGATCATGGAGAGCAACATAGAAAGGTTAAGGCCTCAAAATAGCCTTGTTGTAAAAACAAAAAAAAGGGTTCTTACAAGCTTCCCATTTATATAACAAAGTAACACAGGCCCAGCAACAATAAGGGCCTGTGTGTGTAGCTCAAAGAGCTGACTGTAAAACCTTATGTCTGAAGATGGCATCAGAACAGAGGGAAGACCCTTCTTGGTAGAACATCTAGAACTTGACAAAAGACCAGATAGCAGCCCTACCTGGGAAACGGATGTTGAAATGCCCAAGAAGAACTCATTGCCCTGGTGGTGTGAACTGTGATAGTAAAGGGAGGGAGATCCTGTCCTTGAGACCATGAAGGATGGTCTAATGGCTCTTTCAAAATATGGTGGAATTAGATATTGGAGCACACTTTCATGGCCAATTTGAATGACAAAGTGCATCTGTTTTCCATATGCAAAGGTAGAAGCAAAAGGCATGTAGCAGCTGCAGACAGTGAAATTCTTACCAGTATATCCATAACTTAAAAGTATAGTACAGGTCAGAGGCAACTTATTCATATAGACTCTCTTTAAGGTTTGTACCTTTAGGTGGACACTGACAAGCATGCAAGGTGCTGCTGCTCTGGGACATCTTCCCTATAAACCTATTTCACTCCATGAGTCCTCAGTTTTGTAGCAAGCAATACAGAATAACTACCAGGGAGTTTGGGAAAGTGGCATGTGCCCTGTCCTGTACTCTGGGAATTTACTTAAGTCAAAAATCCTCTTGAAATCAAACCCCTTTTATCCACTATGCAATGGTGGATTTTGAAGCAATGTAGAACAAATTCCTTTGGATACCTCATTGAGATGAAAAGTAGAAACCACCTTTGTAAGAAAATATAGTCTTGGGCCTAACACACGCTTGTCGTTGTGAAGTAGAAGGAAAGGCTTTAAAGGAAATGGATGTCAATTCAGAAAAACATCTGAGATGTAAAAGGCTGCTTTGCTCGCAAGAATCGCAATGAGCTCCAAGAGTGGTTTCTGAAAGGCAGGAAGAACCAAATTAAGGTCCTAGGGAAGCACTGGGTGCTACAAAAGGGGTCCTGATATGGGAAATACCTTGAATAAAGGTTTTTACAAAGTAATGCAAGCCAAAAGGCGTTTGAAAAAGGATTGAAAGGCTTAAACCTGCCCTTTTTCAGATGCTAAGAGCCGGATTCTGGTTAAGACCTATTTGCAGAAAAGCCAACATGCGAGGGGCAGAGTAATCTCTGGGACTGACTGCACTATACGCTTGCAAGGCAAAGTAAGATTTCCAGGTACAATAAATCTGTATCTGCTTGAATGCTTTGTATGCTTAAAACAGATGCTGAGGCCAGTGTTAAAAATGGCCTGCTCCAGTGCAAGGGATGCACCAGCACTCTCGGTTTGAGTGTTCTGTGGGCCTTTGGCAGAACAAATGTTTGCCTGTTTAGAATTGGCTCCCTTTTGGCTTGTTTCCACCATCACTTCAAGTGAGGGTATTCCCTTGTGTGTGGGGTACTCCCGAAGCAGAGTGTGCGAGATAGGGTAAGCAATTCCAGGAGTATGCAATAACCTGGGTGTAGACTATCCTCATAAAAGGGCGGGAGGAAGTGCCTGAGTATCTTATAAAGGCTCTAGGTGGTAGTGGGGTTAAAGAATGTGACTAGTGGTGTGATGAAACACCTGGTCATCCACGTGAGCCTGAGCTCGAAGTGGTTGAATTTTAGCTCCAAGTTTGAAAAGTTTACACTGTTAAGTAAATATCATCCAGAGAGACAGGAATGTACTTACTGTTACTGCGTAAAACAGGGATATGTATTCACTTAACAGTTAGAGATAATGGGTGACCCTGCCTTACCTATTCACAATCCTGGGCTGTATATAAAGTCCAGGCTTTGCCAGTCACGGTGGGCATACACTTGGAGTCTGCAGGGACTCGGATCCATAGCAATGGACTGCGACTCCGGACCTGTATGGCACCTTGCGGCTAACTCAACTTGTTGCACTAAGTACCAAGTTGAGTGTTGCATACAGGATCTAGTGCCCAAACTAACATTATAGGCTGTTCCCACTGCATAGGGTCCAAGTAAGTCTCTTCCAAGATTTGACAAGGTTGCACTAATCCAGATGTACGGTTTCTACATAGGCATTAGAAGATAATGAGAAGATACACCAGGGTGCTGGAGTTGGTTAAGTGCAGTAAAATCATAATTTATTCAAACAAAGCACACTCGCATCACAAAGCATGAAATCCAGCCTGGACTACATTAACTCCAGTGCTCTGGTGTGTCTTTTCCTACATGCGATTAGATTCATCCCAGATCCTTGCAGCAGCTACAGAAGTTTTTGGATCTTAGGATCCCCTGGTTTTGCCTTTGTGACTAATATTTTGCAAACAGAATGTTAATGGACACATGACTAGGAAAGTGGTGCACACCTTTTGCATACACCTATTGCCTGTTTGTTCAGAAAATAGATCGAGCTTAAAGGTAAGATAAAACAAATATATACATTAGTGAATCTGGTTGCTCTGGTAAGGAGAAGGGGGCCATCACCTACAGACAGTAGAAAAAAAAACTGGAGGACTCATGGAATGGGGTAGGTTTATAGTGGAGGCAAAGGAATGTCCCTAAACGGCTCAAAGGGAGGCCTTTAAAGCATTGACAGGACCAATTTCAAATACCAAGGCGGCATAGGTGATTTAAAAGGGGGTGACACATGGGAACCCTTTAAAGATTTTTGATGAGAACGTGAAATGCCAGGCGTCTCAAAGAAAGGCAAAGATCAATCGCTTACTGGTATTAAGAACCATCTGCAGGAAAGAGAGAAATTGTTTCACGGAGAAAGTTTAACTCACGCCACTCAAAGTAAACTTTGTAGGAAGTGAATTGCATGCCTTTCTCAGAACTTGGGCTTCAACAACAAATGCCAAAGAGCTGCTGGGAAGTTTGTAGCAAGAAAAAGTGGAGGGGGCAGGGAAAACTTATTTTGGAGCCCTGAGACACCACACATCAGAGATGCAAGATTTCCAAGCAACTGCAAAGGCCTCTTTTTAACCTGTAGGAGACAAGTACTAATACCCTTACTCTCTTGGTCTCAGCATTCAAGAGATAAACGGCATGCAGAGCAGGACCCACAAACACTCTGTTCTCTACAGAGTAAAATGTACATTGCAAACAGAAACATGAGGTTTCATGCAGGTCAGGATGAATAAACCCTGGCTACTGCTATCCTTTATGTTCCCCCCTTATGAATTACATAAGTCACCACTGTGGCAATGTTCTACTGAATGAGAACCAGAAGTCCAGAGAGATCAAAGTGACAACTTTCCACCGCAGAAGAAGATAGATTCTGCCTGTAGTCAACAGACATTGCGGCCTGATATTTTAAGGTTAGCGGTCTATCCAGCGTGTTACGATGACAGAATGTTCCTATGTAAACTTATCATAAGGAACTAGACAAAAGGTGGAGACCATCACTGTAATTTGTTGATCAAATATTTTAGACTGTTAGAGGAAGTATCCAAACAGGGGGGGTCAAGAAGGAACTTTTTCCCCCCTGTTGGAGCAAACTGGACCATGTTTTATAGGATTTTTTTTACCTTCCTTTGGATCAACTTTGAGTTTAGAACTCTGTATATGCAGGTTGTTTATTCATTATTTTATTAACTGAACTGAATGTACTTGTGTCTTTTCTTCAACCTGACTATGCAAAAATCAGTCCTAGAACTCCCAGGCAGCTTTTAAGAGTGGACAAACTCAGGTAACAGAGCTGCTGAACGGGAAACTAAACTTTGAAAAGCAGAGAAAGGAGGAGAGGGATGAAATCCATTTTGTAACCCCGAGTAACCACCTCCTACACCCATGGATCTGAGACAAGAGGCTTCCAAACCTACACAAAAAAAGGTTTCAAAACAGATCCCACCAGTGAATACCTGGAACAGGAGAAATGCTTTAAAGCAGAGTTCCACCCTAAAATGGAACTTCCGCTCATCGGATTCCTCCCCCCTCCGGTGTCACAATTGGCACCTTTCAGGGGGGTGCAGATACCTGTATAATACAGGTATCTGCACACACTTCCGGGTATAGCTAGCTGCAGCTAGCCGCAAACCCCCCGCACACCCCCGTTGCGTTGTGGGAAATACACAGTTCCCACAACACAATGGGGACCAGTGTAGACGCGCATGCGCAGTAGGGAACCGGGCAGTGAAGCCGCAACGCTTCACTTCCTGATTCCCTCAGTGAGAATGGCGGCGGCAGCACCCGAGGACCGAGGGACGGTTCGGTCTCGGGTGCCGACATCGCTGGACCCCGGGACAGGTAAGTGTCCTTATTTTAAAAGTCAGCAGCTGCAGTATTTGCAGCTGCTGACATCTAAAAAATTTTTTTTCGAGAAACTCTGCTTTAATTTCTTTCTTTTTAAGTTCTTAATCAGGTGATACAGGCAATTAAAAACATGGGACAAATCGTGCCCTTGGTCCTCAAAGGGTTAAAGAGGGAGCATCTTCCCTCAAAACAGTTGTGGCTTTGTTAAAGCAAGGCACAAGAGGGTCTATAGCCTCTGTGGGGTAAGACCACTTAAACCCCTTCACATATGGGTAAATGACCAGAAAACTTTATGGGAGGAAAAAGCCTTTTCTGGGCATTTCCAGTCCTCGCAAATTAAGGGAAAGTTCGCTTTTGGAACATGTTCCACCCATATTTAGGTTGGAACAGGTAACATGTTCTAGGTCCTGACGCCTCCCCCCCCCCCCCCCCCCCGCAAGAGTGACAGCAGGTGGGGGTTCTTCTCCCTGTCACTTTTTGCAAAAATACGGGGCTCTGTCCACACAGCCACGCCAGTGTCCTGTGAATAAATGATTTAAGAGTACCATCTTCCACCGCAGCAGATGGCTTATAGTTCAGAATGAACTACTGATCACGGGTGAAAAGCTTTACAGGCTCCTGCAGGAGATGGTGAACCACCCATAAATTTATAGTTCATGAAAAAAAACAAAAAAAAAACAAAAACAAAAAAAAAAAACCTGCTGTTTTTTCCACTGTCTGTAAATGTGCGGTAAAGGGCAACCGCTGTTCGTCAAAAAAAATTGCAGTGGGCTGGCTTCATGGCACCTTCTCCTAAATGCAAATCTGAACGCAATGAAAGGAGGGGAAGGGGAGTGGGAGCGCTAACGCAGGACTTAAATTGGAAGAAGAGGAGGATCAAAGACAAAGGCCCCTCAGTGCCCAGCAAGCAATTATGGATGGTCAGTGGGAATTGACTACTCCAGCCAAGAGGCCACACAGTCTCTGGGGTAATAACAGGTCAGGACACTGATGTAAAGGAGGGGGGTTGGGTGAATACACTAAGGTAAGGGGGGGGGGGGGGGAACTGCTAAAAAGGCTCCCCATACCTTCGTATATTCACTCTGCGGTAGGTGATCTGTGGTCACCAGAGTCCCCTTACCGCCTCCACCCCATCAGAGTTCCCGGCATTCCCCCCTAAATCAGTGTCCTCAGAGTTCCCTTTTACATCAGAGTCTGCAGGATACCCCCCTTACAGTGCAAGGGGGAACACTGCAGACTCTGATATGAAGGGGATTCACTGCAAACCATGATGTAAGGGGGGACTCTGATGAAAATAGGAATGCTGTGGAACGCAATGTATGGATCTTTGCAGACTCTGACCACCTTACAACAGTATTCCCATTACATCAAATCCCCTGCATTTCCCTGTACATCAGGGTCCAAAGAGTTCCCCCTCAAGGGGGAATCCTGCAGACTCTGATGTAAGGGGAAACTCTGTTGACTCTTGCGTAAGGGGGCCCCTTTACACAGAGACCCCTGCACTGTAACAGAAAGCCTTGATGTAAAGGGGAGCACTGTGGACTCGGATGTAAGGGGGGACTCTGGACACTGATGTAATCCCCCCTTACATCAGAGTCCTCAGCGCTCTCCTTTACATCAAAGTTCACAGTGTTCCCTTTTACATCAGGGCCCACAGAGTTCTCTCTTGCACTGTAAAGGGGGACCCTGCAGACTCTTAATGTGAGGGGATCTCTGATGTAAAAGGAAACCACGTAGACTCTGATGTAAGGGGGAACCCTAGGGACTCTTGAGTAAGGAGGAAGTCTGTGGACTCTGATGTAAGGGGGGGGCACTCTGAAGTAGGGAGGGACTCTTGGAACTCTGATGTATTGGGAAATACTGGGGACTTTGATATAAGGGGGGACTCCAGTGAGAACACAGGGTTCATCCTGACTGCTGCACTCTATATTTTGTTTTGTATGTAGCTTACTCCTTACACCAGTGCAGATAAACCATAAAATATATAAAATAAAATGGTTGCCAGCTGAACACTACAAGGATAATCCAAAAAAAATCCAAAATAACAGAATCTGTGCAGCGCAACATAAAACACATACAATAAATAAATGTCCATAGAAAATCAAATCAAAAAATGTCCATGAGAGAGCAAATAATGCTAAACTGAGATGAACAGCCTCCAAATGTAAGCTGATGACAGACGAGACAGTGATATGGTGAGTACAGCCCATCCACCACAGACAGACAAGTGTCGTTTGGACAGCTCAGCTGCATCAGGTCTCTCTGATCCTGCGATTTGTGGTTGTAGCAACAAATCAGTTCATATAAAAGTGACCAGCAACCCCCTCTGTGATCATCTATAGCTGGAGAGATCAGCTATAACATCATTATCTGATCGTTGTCAGCCTTTACCCCATGGTGTGGGAAAATGCTGGGTGACCTTTTCGGGTCGAATCTATGAGGTGAGAGGCTAGAGCTGTCTGTAGTGGATGGGTTGTACTCACTGTATCACTGTCTCGTCTGTCATCAGGCACCTTACACTTGGAGGCTGTTCATCTCAGTTTAGCATTATTTGCTCTCTCGTGGACATTTTTTGATTGATTTTCTATGGACATTTATTTATTGTATCCATTTTATGTTGCACTGAACTGATTCTGTTATTTATTATGTTACATAGCCCTCAAAGTGTTCATTGTTCCAAGAGTTGCTGATTTTAATGAAGTTCTTTTTTAACCCCTTCACGACTGTGCTATAGCCGGCTGAACTTTGCTGGGAGGCCATCATATGACGTCTTCCTGTGCGCATCCTGCAGCACGCATCGGTAGTGATCTGTGATCGCTGCGTCTTTTGGAAGCTGTTAATCACAGATCTGGGTAAAGAGTCAATCAGTGTTGCTCTTTACCATGTGATCATCTGTGTCCAATCACAAACAGGATTTTCAGGTCATCGGCAATCCTGCCCTAATGCTGACAGCGTGTGATGAGAGCCGAAAACTGGCAAATCCACACAGGGGTAATCTGTACTGACAAACAGGACATTGATCACCAGTCCCGATTATCAGTGCAGCCCCAACAGTGTCACCAATCAGTGCTGCCTCATCAGCACACATCAGTGAAGGAGAAAAATTACATATTTACAAAATTATATAACGGGAACTAAGAAAATTTTAAATAATCAAAAAAATTGTGCGCTCATTCAACTTGTGTATGAACCTAATAAGCTTCTGATAAACTCAAACACATATCATGAAATAAAATACAAAAGCTATAAAAGCTACCACTGATGCCTTGGCAGCATAAGAAAAAACATGAATTATAATATATAACACACAGTGGTAAACTAAACAAATGGGTACAAGTGATAACATTCCACAAAATAATATTTAAAACTTGGATCCTTTATGGAGAAAAAACTTGCTCCAATGCGTACCATGTAAGCGTAATCGATCAGTGATTATATATACGTTATCACTTGTACCCATTTGTTTATTTTACCACTGTGTGTTATATATTATAATTCATGTTTTTTCTTATGCTGCCAAGGCATCAGGGGTAGCCTTTTTATAGCTTTTGTATTTTATTTCACAATATGTGTTTGAGCTTATCACAAGTTGAATGAGCGCACTATTTTTTTTATTTAAAGCGGGGTTCCACTCAAATTTTGAACTTAATCTTACCCCCTTCAGTTAATTGCATACATGTTCAAATGCCACACAAATTTTTTTTTAAGCGCTGTAATTACCTTTATATTGTACTTTATTGTGGCACTTCCTGTCTCTCCTCCCATGGGAGTAGGCGTGTTTATTGCCTTTCCCCTGCGCCGCACTGTCTCCTGGGAGCTTAGTGTCAGGCTTCCCAAGATTCAGTGCGGAAACACTGATCATGCAAGTGAACAAGCTGTGAATGAACAGCATTCACCGCATCCCGGAAATCAATGCTTGTGGGCTTCACATGCCCACAAGCAAGATGGAAACGGCCAGCTTCACATTTTTTAAGTTATTCCTCAGTACGAAAACAGACAGAGGCGGAAATATTACACCCAAACTGAGTATTATTTTGGGATTAGCCAAGTGTCTCAATGACCTAAAAAAAAAAAAAAAAAAAAAGATTGGTCGCCGGACTCTAGCTTTAAAATTGATGTTGGTGTGAGATCACTATTGAATAGTGCACTTGTACCAATAGGACTTGTATCACTTACATAGCAGCGCTTAAGTATTCTTATTTATATAGCAACTAAGAAAACTCCCCCCCCCCCCCCCAAAAATGTTTCGGTCTTTTTTAGTTTAGCAAAAAAAATAAAAAACCCAGTGGTGATTAAGTACCACCAAAAGAAAGCTCTGTCTTTAGTTTGGCTACAGTGTTGCATGACTGCACAATTATCATTCAAAAGCGTGACAGCATTGAAAGCTGAAAATTGCCTGGGAAGGAAGGGGGTGAAAGTGTCTAGTAGGCAAGTGGTTAAGGTAGGCTCAGTCAGTCAGTCCTTTTTGTGTGCATGAATGTATAGGCAATCGAAACATTTAATTTATAAAAATGTATAATTTGTCCTGATATTTATTTGTGCCTGTGATGCTGTCAGTTGTGTCACTGTATTTGGAAATAAACAAATAATAATAAATATATATAAAAATATATACTCGAGTATAAGCCGACCCGAATATAAGCCGAGGCACCTAATTTTACCACAAAAAACTGGGAAAACTTATTGACTAGAGTAGAAGCCTAGGGTGATAAATGCGCAGCTACTGTAAGTGGAAAAGAGGGTCAACAATGCCCATTTGCAGCCATAGGTCCCCCGAACTTCAAACTCGGTAGTTAAGGGTTCCTAGATGCCCCCTAGCTGCAGCCAAAATTTGGGGTCTCTGGACCCGAAAGGACATTGCTGCAGATGGACACAGTTGACCGAATTTGGGGCCCCGTATCTCGGGGGTCACTTTGTGCTAGAAACCAAATTTGGCGTGCAAACCCAGCGGAACTAGCACTACAACATATCCAAAGCTGGGGTTCCTAGCACCAAGTGGCCCCGAGATACGGGGCCCGAAATTCAGTTTGGAAAAAGTCAAGCACTTTTCTGCAGCAGAGAATTACATTTTCCAAACAGACTTCGGGGCCCCGTATCTCGGAACCCCAGCTTTGGATATGTTGTAGTGCTAGTTCCAATGGGTTTGCACATCAAATTTGGGGTTCTTAGCACCAAGTGACCCCGAGATACGGGGCCACAAATTCGGTTCAGAAAATGTCATTCTCTGCTGCGAAAAGTGCTTGACTCGAGTATAAGCCGAGGTGAGCATTTTCAGCACAAAAAAATGTAAATGTATGTATGTATATATATATATATATATATATATATATATATATATATATATATATATATATATATATATACACACACACATACATACATACATACATACACATTGAGTTTATTGAAAAAAAAAAAAAAAAAATAGAAAGTTTACAAAGTCCGCAAAGGACAGCACATGAACACAAGCAATGAAAGAAATATTTTGTGGGTACAAGGACTGTTACGTGTGCACAATCTGACACTTTGTGGGAACCAGTGACACTAATACAGTAATCATTGCTAAAAATATACACCGTCACTGTACTAATGACACTGGCTGGGAAAAGGTTAACAGCTAAGGCAATCAAACAGTCAAATGTGTGCCAAAGCAGTGTTTGTGTGTGTGTACTGTGAGCTGCTTTACTAAGGGATTTTTTCAGGTTTTTATTCCCTGCTTCGTAGATAAACAAAAACTGGCACATCCCTGCTGACAGGACAGAGCTGTTTATATTTTATAGAGCTCTGTTCTGTCTTCCTCCTCACTGAACACGAGTGCCGGTGGTCAATCATTGGCTGGCACCCGCTGATCGGCTTGTGCTGTGACTAAATCACAGCACAGCCGGCGGCACGTGTGCATCCCCTACCTGAAAGTGCTGGATCACTAGGATACGTGATCCTGCACAGGAGAGCCACTCTACTGTCATATTCCAACGTGAGGCGGTCGGGCAAGAGGATAAATATTGATTTCTGTGTTTTTAAATAGGGATTGTCAGTAAAAATGTGATTGTAATTTTTATTTGCATTAACTGGGCCACCACTGTGCTTGGAGTCAGGCATGAAAATGTACCACAAGAAGCCAACAAGGGACCCGAAGTACATATAATCTGCAAAAACTGCTCAACGACTAAGCCCCCCAGATGGGGGGTTATTACCACTGAGCGGGTAGTGACCAGGCAAGGGGCCAAGAGCGATCAGGCCACGTGACCAATCACTGCATCAGTGTGGCAGGAGAAATGCATTAGATTGTGTTGCACTGTGTCCCCCAGGATGCCTGTAAAGGTGTGTTAGGAGAAGAAAAAGATGCAGCCTTACCAGGTACCAGCCAGAATCCACCCTTCAGTAATGTCACTTCCAGTCAGGTCCCAAGAAGTGCCGACAGAGTAGACGGCTAGTGGATGGAAAGGCCAGTAACTTGCCGCTCCACTGCTTGGAGCAAGGGACAAGACAAGCACACAGGCAAAGCAGTGACTAAAAACACGAACAGTGTTAATTGTAACAATTACACCAAGCCCAGAAAAAAAAAAAAGAAGGGAGGTCAATATGCAACTTTGGAAAACCTGCGCTGACTGGACATTTTATCTGAATTACAAGTAGAAGCTGAATGAAGAAAATACGTCTACGAGGTCTTGAAAAGCAGAAGAGCTGAGGAAAGATATAAATCCCCCCCAGAAGATACCAAGCTAAACTCAGCAGGGTTCTTGTGGGAGATGTTACAGCCGCTCAGGATATTTATCCCAAAAATCCTTTTTTTTAACCTAGCATACAATTCTTCTGTAGGAGGCAGCATAACCAATGATTCCTAAACCGGATCCTACATCCCTCAAAATGTGAATTTTGACTTAACTGTAAATGCCATATCTTGGAGCACAGTGCAGGACACAGGATGTGTATTCACAGACCAAAGGTTATATGCCACTACCTTCAGGGGCCTGTGATCGAGATAGGGAATTTACAAGTAATTCAATGGGAATTTCCATGATTTAAAATCGCATAAAATCGCATAGTACAGGACACAGGATGTGTAGTCTCAAACATTCAGGGTCGTTTTTAAGGCACGGCAAAAGGGGCAGCTGCCCTGGGCCCTGTCATTGTTGTGGGGCCCAAAGCAGCCGCCTCATACTTGCCAACTATCCTGGTTTAAATTCCCTTGTGGTTTTAGTCCCGTGCTGTGTTCCAATATCTACTACTGCTACTAATGCTACCCAGCTCTGCCCTATTGTTGTGTAAAGATGATTCACCTGCAGACCCTGTGATTACATGTAAATAGGGGCGGCCAGCGGCATTGATATGTATATCATGCCCCCCGGGGTCATATCCACAGTAATCTCTAGCAACCAATCAACAAACAGAAATCATGTGTTGTATCCTCTAGCTAATAATCAGTGAGCCGTAATGTGTGCTGTAACCTCTAGCAACCAGTCAGTGAGCGGTAATGATACACTGTAACCTCTGGCAACCAATCGTAATAGCTGCCTGATCTGATTCAGTAAACTGATTTTGAGTCTAGCTGCTATTTATTGTATGTCTCAGAGCAGGTGGAGAGCAAAACTGCATTGCGGGGGCCCCAAGTAAAGTTTTGCCCAGGATCCAATCAATATTAAAGACGCCCCTGAAAACATTGAATGTCCCCAAGCAATAAACTGAGGGGTGGGTAACAATATAGCAAACAACGGCAAACTGACCCACAAAAAAACAAGGGGCAATGAATCCCAAACTCTCAGATGACAGCTTGAAGCACCTTGCAGCCAAAGCTGGCATCAGCAGAGTCCTGGATATCCGGTAAAACTTTGAGTAGGTTTGAACAGGAGACCGGGTGGCAGCTATGCAGGCCTACAAAATAAATCCATAAAAGGATAGGTTCACTTTTCATACCATGTTACACCCATATTAAGGGTGTAACATATACCATGCTACGAACGGACTTGCCCCTGCATAGCTTTTGGAGGAAGATGTCTCAGCTAGGTAAGCCCTAACTGCTCTGATCACATCCAAAAGGAGTGAAATCTCTTTAGCGTTCTTCAGGGCAAGACAGTGGCAAGGGAGGGTAATATCCTCCTTGAGCCTGGGTTCACACTGATGCGAATTTACAGCGGGTTAGATGCGTTTAGGAACACACAGATTTGCAGATCATGTAAAAAGCATAGTATTCCATCTATGCGTTGAGAGTTTGGTGCGTGAAAAAAAAGGGTACTGTGCGTGTTGACTGTGGGTGAGATGCAAATTCCTATGGTGCAGAGCGAATTTTATCTTCATAGGCTTCAATTGAACTTGCAGTAAACTCTCAGCACACAGTTCACATCTCTGCAAATTGTTCATGTCTGCCTCCTGAAATTCGTGGTAAAATCGCAGTAAAATGGCACCTGTCCACCTCAATCACGAAGGCAAATTCGCACCTCACACAGGACAAAAAACAGAAACCAAATTTGCAGTACAGCGCATCGCAGTAGTGTGAACCTAGACTTATGTGAAAGGAAGATACCAACTCGGTAAGCAAGGTAGGTTTAAATCTGCCTCATCTATGCAAGATAAGAAAAGGTTATTTAGAAGAAAGAGCTGCCAACTCTGAGCTATGCCTGACTAAAATAATAGTCACAAAAAGAGCCACTTTACTGGTGAGATCCTCCAATGGGATATCATGAATCAGTTCTAGGGCCGAGACAACTAATAAATATAATCGATAATAAAAAGAGTTGTCAACTATTTCAATTATTGATTAGTTGATCAGCCGATTAGTTGGCCTGCATACAGAATGCATCATTTGTTTACATGTCAGTATATAAAGTGCAGCACATTCACTCACCGACCACTTTATTAGGTACACCTGTTCAATTGCTTGGTAACACAAATTGCTAATCAGCTAATCACATGGCAGAAACTCAATGCATTTAGGCATCTAGACGTGGTGAAGACAACTTGCTGAAGTTCAAACTAAGCATCTGAAGGGAAGAAAAGGTATTAAGGGGACTTTGAACATGGCATGGTTGTTGGTGCCAGACGGACTGGTCTGAGTATTTTGAAAAAACTGCTAATCTACAGGGATGTTCATGCACAACCCTCTCTAAGGTCTACAGAGAATGGTCCGAAAAAGAGAAAATATCCAGTGAGCGGCAGTTGTGTGGATGAAAAGGCCATGTTGATGTCAGAGAATGGGCAGACTGATTTGAGATGATAGAAAGGCAACAGTAACTCAACCACTCGTTACAACCAAGGTATGTAAAAATACCATCTCTGAATGCACATTCAGCTGCGACATTCAGATGGTAGGGTCAGAATTTGGCATAAACAAGGATTCAGGCTGGTGGTGTTATGGTGTGGGGGATATTTTCTTGGCACACTTTGGGTCCCTTAGTACCAACTGAACATTGTTTAACTGACAAGGCCTACTGAGTATTGTTGCTGACCATGTCCACCCCTTTAGGACTACAGTGTACCCATCTTCTGATGGCTACTTCAAGCAGGATAATGCACCATGTCACATAGCTCAATCATCTCAAACTGGTTTCTTGAACATGACAATGAATTCACTTTACTCTAATGGCCTCCACAGTCACCAGATAATAATCCAATAGGAGCACCTTTTGGGAGATTTGCATCATGGATGTGCAGACGACAAATCTGCAACAACTGCGTGATGCTATCATGTCAATATGGACCGAAATCTTAGAGGAATGTTTCCAACACCTTGTCGAATCCATGGCATGAACAATTAGGGGAAGTTCTGAAGGAAAAAGGGGGTCCAACCCGGTACTAACAAGGTGTACCTAATAAAGTGGCCAGTGAGTGTATATAGCTCAGTACACTTCCCATACATGTCAGTAAGTGCCTGGGAACTTGTGAATGTGTGAGGAACAATGCCTTATCGGACATGTAGTCTTGTACAGGAGAAAGACGTGATTTAAAGTGATTGTAATGGCAGGATTTTTTACCTTTGAGCATTAATGTAAAAAAAATCTTCTGAGACAAGCTCCCCACCCTGCTCTCCTTATATTTACATGATTCTGATCTCAATCCAGCGCTGCTCTCCATCTCCTTCCTCACAGGACAAGCCACTGGCTTCTGCTGCTGTCAATCATAGCTTGAGGTGGGGGTGGGCCAAACCGCACTGTGTGTGTCAACAGAAGCACACAGTGCGGCTAGGAATTGAGCAGCTTGCTATGGGGGAACTCAACAGGGGTAAGGAGCAAGGAGCGCCAGCAGGGGACTCAAGAAGAGGATTGTAGCCACTCTGTCCAAAACTATTGCACAGAGCAGGTAAATATGACAGGTTTATTATTAAAGCGGAGCTCCAGTCATCTTTATGAAAATTATAAGTCGGCAGGTACAAGAACTGTAGCGGCTGACTTAATAAAAGCACACTTGCTTGTCTCAGGATCCAGCTCTGTGCTCACCCAAGGGAGCGCCGGGGACCGTCTTCAGTCCCTGGTGTCGTGACCAATTACAGCAGATCACATGACAATTGTAAATAATGGATGGCTTCCTTTCATGCCATCCATTGCATACAATTGTGTTGCTAGGTGTGATTGGTCATAGTGATCACATGGTTCAGATACAGCCAATCACAGCCCAACTGTACCATGTGATTAGCTTTTAACAATCACAGCTAATCACAACAAAAGGCACTGAATGAACAAGTTTTGTTCAGTAAAAATTGTTGCTTATACCAATGAAATTCACCGGTATAAGCAATGTGTATAAAAAAAAAAAAAAAAAAAAAAGTCCTGATCACTTCCTCAGATTAGTACAATGTTACTATGGTAACACTGTATTGATCTGGCCACAGTGTGTTAGAAAAAGAAATGGTAAATAAGGAAAAAAAAAAAAAAAAAAAACTTTAAATACTGCCACCAGTGTCCCTTATCACCACCACAGCAGTTATACGAGAATACTGTACTGCACTTACATAATACCTCAAACTGTGTGTATATATATATATATATATATATATATATATATATATATATATACACACATACATATACATACACACACACATACATACATATATATATATACACACAGTTGTGCTCATAAGTTTACATACCCTGCCAGAATTTATAATTTCTTGGCCATTTTTCAGAGAATATGAATGACAACAAAAACTTTTTTCACTCATGGTTAGTGTTTGGCTGAAGCCATTTATTATCAATCAACTGTGTTTACTCTTTTTAAATCATAATGGCAACAGGAACTACCCAAATGACCCTGATCAAAAGTTTACATACCCCAGTTTGTAATACCGTCTATTGCCCCCTTTAACATCAATGACAGCTTGAAGTATTTTGTTTTATTTGTCGGATGAGGCTCTTTATCTTCTCAGATGGTAAAACTGCCCATTCCTCTTGGCAAAAAACCTCCAGTTCCTGTAAATTCTTGGGCTGTCTTGCATGAACTGCACGTTTGAGATCTCCCCAGAGTGGTTCAATGATATTGGAGTCAGGAGACTGAGATGGCCACTTCAGAACTTTGGTTTGGTTTCAACAGAACCCCTCATTTTCCACTTCATTAGAGTTTGAACACTGCTAATTGGCATTCTCAATTCCTTGGATATCTTTTTATATCCCTTTCCTGTTTTATACAGTTCAACTACATTTTCACGCAGATCCTTTGACAATTCTTTTGCTTTCCCGTGACTCAGAATCCAGAAAACATCAGTGCAGCCCTGAATGAAAGATGCAAGGGTCTGTCAGGAGTCCAGAAATGCATTGACCTTTTATACACACACTAATTACAAGCAAACAGATCACAGGTGAGGATGGTTACCTTTAATAGCCATTCAAACCCCTTTGTGTCAACTTGTGTGCATGTTATCAGGCCAAAATCACCAGGGTATGTAAACTTTTGATCAGGGTCATTTGGGTAGTTTCTGTTGCCATGATTTAAAAAGAGTAAACACAGTTGATTGATAATAAATGGCTTCAGCTAAACACTAACAACGAGTAAAAGAAATGTTTTTGTGTTATTCATATTCTCCGAAAAATGAAATCATAAATTCTGCCAGGGTAAACTTATGAGCATAACAGTATATATATATATCATGGTTTGTAGACTAACTTCCCCACAGACTAAATAATAAACACTGATTTGTGTTATTTTCACCAAAGAAATGCAGAATTTTGACCTAAATTTATGAAGATTTGCAAAATTTACAAACGAAGAAAAATACATTTTTTTTTTAATCTTCTTTTTGTCTATTGAGCAAAAAAAACAAAAAACACAGTGGTGATAAAATAGCACCAAAAGAAAGCTCTATTTGTGTGAAAAAAATTATAAAAATTTCTTATGGGTACAGTGTTGCATGACAGCGCCATTGTCATTTAAAGTGTGACAGCGCTCCCAAGGGAGAGGGGGTGGAATGATTTCCTGGATCCTAAGCTGGAAATCCATGTCAGGGAGAAGTTTGCCTGACTGGATAGAAGTAGTGGGCGATCCAGAGAAGTGAGTCAAGGGATGCCCGATCTGAGAAAAGCAATCTTTTCCAGGGGAAGGAAAATCTTAAACTGAGCCATATCTTGCCCCAGCTAATGTAGGTGGTGGGAAGACAAGAGGGCAGACTTTTTGAAGTAGATCACCCACCCGAAAGTAAGAAGGACCTGAATCGTCTTTTTTACATTTGCAGACAAGTCTAAAGGCTCAGAAGTCTTTCTGCAGCAGGTCCTCTAGGTATCATGTGACATGGATACCCTGTGATCTAAACAGGGCCATGAGCAACACCAGCACCTTTGTGAAGACTCTTGATGCGAAAGAGCCCAAAGGGGAGGGCAACAAATTGAAAGTGTTGGTCTCCCACAGCAGAGTAGAAAATGTTGGGTGTGTGGGAAAGATGAGAATGTGAAGAGGTAGGCATATTGGATGTCCAATAATGTCAGAATAGCCCTAATCTGAGCGATGACAGATCTTGTAGACTAAATGTGAAATTTGGGTACACGCAGATGTCAGTTCAAGAATCTGAAACTCTAAATAGGGTGACTGCCTTTGTCCAGGTTTGGAAAAGTTTAAAGTTTAAAGTAAAACCCATTGAACGTTTCTTCTGCAGGGACTAGAATAACAACTTCTTGTGCCTGAAGTGGATTTAGCACGGCCCACAAGCTTAGCTGCCTTCGAAATGAAGCTGGCAGATTGTAGGTTGTAAATCTAAGGAAGGGGGCATGGCCAGATGTAGGAAGAAGCGGATGTCTCAGAGTAAAGCTCCTGAAATCCTTTAATTTCCCGGTACCTTGCCTCATTCAGACCAGAGCTAATCTGGTCCAGCACAGCATCTTTGAACCATATACCCTGGGGCTGGGCTCTACAGCAACACTCTAAAAGTTGCTCCACCACTCAGCCGCTGGGTAAACAGCTGCCCCCGGCAATACGCTTGAATCTTGGCCAGAAAGCTGCAGGCTCTTGTGGCTGAGATTGAGGCAGAAGAAAACACAGAGCAGTGGGCCACTATCCCCGGTCCCCGCAGAAAGACAGCACAGCCATAATCCTTACAGCCATTAAGCAAAACTTATTAGTCAGGATCACAGAGGAATGCAACTTAATAAGCAATAACATTTGGCCAAAATCAGAAGTCACCTAACAGAAACCAAAAAACAGGAATTTCAGCCACAGAAGACCTCACTGCCCAACATTCCAGCACCCCAGTCGTTCTGCAACACATGGTTAAACCTTAGTAGCCAATCTGGCGATGCTGAAAATAGGCTACACCGTAACAACATTCGTGTCCTCGGTCTCCTGGAGAGGACCGACAAAGCACCTGGCGGACTTCTCTGAATCCTTCATCAAAAACCTGCTGAGCCTGATGGAGGTCTCCCCCACTATTGTTGTGGAAAGAGCACATACCTTTACAGATGTCAGAAGACACCTTAGGAAGCAGAATGTGAAATACAGTATTGATCTACCCAAGTCGTCTGTGTGCAACATGCTGGTGCAGTGCGCTTCTTCGATACTTTATCAGAGGTGGATACTTGAAAAACTTCCAAAAGTAAAAAACCTGGTTTAGACTCTACCAACTCTCATATATAGCAAAACTCAAATACAGCAAGACCCCAAAAAAAGTAAAGAAAACAGAAAAAAAACCATTACCAACTCACTGGACTAAGTAAATAAAATGTGCTATACGTTATTACATATATCAAATTTAAAACAATATCACATTACACACATATTAAAGGGGTTGTAAAGGTATTTTTTTTTTTTTTAAATAACAAACATGTTATACTTACCTCCACTGTGCAGCTCGTTTTGCACAGAGTGGCCCCGAACCTGGTCTTCTGGGGTCCCTCGGCGGCTGTCTCAGCTCCTCCCCGCAAGAACTAAACACCTTCATGTGAGCTCTCTCGCATGGGGTTTAGTTCTTGCAGGAGCGCTCCCGTGATACAGCCGGCGGCTATAGCCGCTGACGTATCACTCGGCCCTGCCCCCGCCGCGTCATTGGATATGATTGACAGCAGCGCGAGCCAATGGCTGCGCTGCTTTCAATCCATCCACTCTAGCCAATCAATGGGCAGGCGAGCGCGGGACTTTCGAGGGGTCAGGTAAGTAAAACGGGGGGCCGGCATGGTCAGATGTTCTTTCACCTTAATGCATAGGATGCATTAAGGTGAAAATTTGTGAACCTTTACAACTCCTTTAAAGACATATGCTCAACCTCTCTCTAGCATGAATCACTTATATATAAAACACAATATGTATTATCTCCTATAATGGTAACTTATCAACGTAACAATTGTGTAGAATATGAGAGAGTCCAAAACACTTGTTGGATTCTAGGTGATCCTAAAAATGGAAGAAAGTAATGCATTTAAATCCCAGGACTGACCCAGTAGGTAAATCAATTTTTCCTATTGGAAAACAAACACATACTTGTTCCAGAGATTGAACCAGTGAGTAGATTGCTTTATATACCTTGGAATAACCAAAGAGTCTTCAGGTATTAAAGTTCCAGAATTTATTGATGGTATGCATTATGGCAGTACCTAAATTGTTATCTTGGTTAACCACTTCAAGACCGCAATATGTGTGTGTATATATATATATATATATATATATATATATATATATATATATATATATATATACGTTGTGGCTTTGAAGTGGTTTACAGGGGTTATGGGTGAAGCCATCAGCCATTACCCCAGATTTTTTTTTTCAGCTAACAGCTGGCTTACGTATGAAACCATTCCGAGCGACTCATGAGCTGCTGAAACACTTCCAGAAGCAACGGACACCACTCCCCTCCCGCCGGTGTTTCTCGGGTTTACCATTTTTACCAGCACGCCCGAGAAACGATCCAGCAATGCGGTAGGTTGGTCACAGAGGCGATCAAAGACCAGATAGTCTTTGATCATCTCTATGGCTTTGGAGGACCAGAGCGATGTCATGATTTCACGTCCGGTCCAGGATGGAAGTAAACAATTTTTTTTTGATCTTTTGTTTTTTTTAAAAGGTAAAAGGAAAGATTTGGGGTCTTTTTGACCCCAGATCGCTCAATAAAAGAGGACCTGTCTTCTTTATTTCTATTACAAGGGATGTTTACATTTCTAGTAATAGAAATAAAAGTGATAAAAAAAAATTAAAGGAATCGTGTCAAAAAATAAAATAAATTAAATTGCCCCCATCCCTCCGTGCTCACGCGCAGAAGTAAACACATATGCAAGTCGCGCACGCATATGTAAACTGTGTTCGCACCAAACGTGAGGTATCGCCACAGACTTTAGAGCGAAAGCAATAATTCTAGAGCTAGGCCTCCCCGAACCCTAAACCGGTAACCTGTAACATTTTTAAACATCGCCTATGGAGATTTTTTGACTACTAAAGTTTGTTGCCATTTCATGAGTTGGCTTCACTCTAGAGAAAAGCTTTTTCCCTTAGTGCCTGCCTCCCACTTAAGATTTCTACATAATCAAAGACTTTTTATCCCTTCTTCATGGACGTTTTATTTCCCATTTCTCCTGCCATGGACCTTTTTAATCCATCTCCCATTTAGTGCATGTTCTTTATATAAACATCCTGTGCACTAGCATTTCCATTAGATTTTATTCCCTATGGTCTTTGCTGAAAAACAAGAAAAAAAAAATATAATAATGTTTCGGGGTTATAAGTCATTTTCTAGCAAAAAATACTGATTTAAACTTGTAAACAAAAAGTGCCAGAAATAGCTTGATCTTTAATCACTTGACCTCGGGAAGATTTGGCACTGCGATACTTTAACTGACAACTGCGGAGTCATGCACTAAAATAAAATTAATGTCTTTTTTTCCCCACAAATAGTTTTCTACTGGTGGCATTTGATCACCTCTGCGTTTATTTTTTGCGCTAAAAAAAAAAAAAAAAAAAAAAAAGAACGACAATTTTGAAAAAAAAAAAAATTTTTACCTTATGCTATAAAACCTATCCAATTAAAAAATTGATTGGTTTTGCACAAAAGTTATAGCATCTACCAACTATGGTATGTGTTTTTTTTTGTTTTACTAGTAATGAATCAGCGACTTATTGCGGGACTGCGATATTGCAGCGAACATTCTGACACCGATACTTTTTGGGGACCAGTGACACGAATACAGTGATCAGGGCTAAAAATATGCCCCGTCACTGTACTAATGACACTGGCTGGGAAAGGGGTTAACACAGGGGCGATCAAAGGGTTAACTGAGTGCCTAGCCAGCGTTTTACTATACTGTGTGAGGTGCTTTTACTTGGGGGAAGAGATGAAATTTATTCCCTGCTTTGGGACACAAACTCCATCCCTTCCATCCTGTCAGAACAGTGACCAGGCCTTTGCAGATCCTGGGTATGCCTTCCACGCTACTTACTCTAGTTAAGGGAGGGGAGTCGCCATCCTTTTGAACAAATGGTTTCCCTATAAAAAGGTTTTTGGGCCCTGGGGACAGATTTGTCATCCTTATATTGGATATCCAGGCTACCCAATATGGTTTTGTAAATGTATATATTCCACCACCCTTCACCCATGCTCTTATACACTATCTTTGAGAAATTACCCCCCTTTCAAATTTCTAGAATTATTATAGTTGGGGATTTCAATAATATTCTGGATACAACCTTGGATACCTCCAACCCATTGAGTGTTACCAATCCAGAAGGACAGCACTGGGTTTGAATCCTTGATTTTACTGAACTCCGGAGCTTCAAGCACCGTTCTGCGAGAGCCTATGCTCATGTTTCTGCCATACATAGATCTAGAACTTGGATTGACCTTGCGTTCGGCAGCCATTCAATGCTAGTTGCCCTTGGTGCTGACCCATACCTACGATCACAGTGCTGGCACACAAACACTCCTCACTCCTGGTCACACTTGTGCATGCCCAGGATAGGATGCAGGCAGCTCGGTGCATGCATCTAGCTACTCCGGGCCCTGCTGTGATGTGGGCCTATGAGAGGGGGCTGGAAGATGTATCCTTTAGAAAATAAAGCACTTTGAAGCCTGGATGTAGTTGCTTTATACCATATGTTTTTGTTTATTCCCCCACCTCATAGTAGTTAAGTGCCTACCAATCTCTGCCATCTTCTGGGTATGTACTTGTCAGTCATGTTCTCCTATGTGACTTTCTCCACAATACATGATATACTAACTGATGTCATGGCCATTAGACTTTAGTATATGTATGTAAATTATTGGAAGGAGCTTGGCTTATGGCGTTAAAACGTTTGTTAACCCGCCCCAAAAAAATATACAGATCCTGGTCCCTTAAAGCAGATTACACAGCACATTGCTTGTGCTGTGTAATCTGCCCCTCTAAACTGTAAAAAAAAAAAAAAAAAACTGAGCCATGACCACCAAACAAACTGAGCCACGACCACCGTGGTCAGAGTGCGTCCCTCTGTATGCTGCCTTTCCTCTCAGCCCTCCTCTCTCCCCCCTCACCCCCTCCTTCCTGCCTGTCATCTCCCTCTTCGTCTGTCTCCAGCCCGGCCCTGTCGCTATTTTTGTAAAAGAAAAACCTAAAATTGTCACTGCCAGCCCCTCTATTAGAGGCTGGAATAGCACACTATGTAAGTGGTTTTGAAAAACGAGTGTTCTAAATACCGAATTTCAGCTATCTTCAGGCCGGTCACGTGACTCGGGCCGCTTTACAGCTTCGATAGATGGATTCTGCAGGGGAGATGAGCAGTCACGTGATCTCCTCGGCTGATGTCAGAGGGAGATCACGGCTCCTCCTGCAGAATCCATCCATTGGAGCTGTAAATCGGTCGCGAATCACGGGACTGGCCTGAAGACAACTGAAACTTGGTATTTAGATCACTTGTTTTCAAAACAACTTACATAGTGTGCTACGCCAGCCTCTAATAGAGGGGCTGGCATAGTCTTATATAAATGACTTGATGGTTATCACTGAGAACGGACTGTCATGTCATACTACATTGTCATATTGCATACCTTAAATAAAGAATAAAAAAAAAAAAAGAAAAAGAAAAGAACAGCAAGGTGCGCTAAACTAAGTGCAACAGTAAATCCAACAGGAATTTTATTAAAAAGACAGCCAAATGGCTACTCACATAAGTAAAGGATCAACAGGCATGTAAATAAAATGGTGTCTGGAGTTGCTGTGGGTGCCCCCCGGATGAACCGCAAAGGTTCGCCGCTCTGAAGCCAAGTTGATCCAAGCCGGATGGCAGGGTCTCAACCAGTCGGTATCGTAACCAGTGTGGAACATCATTTTTTCAACAATGGGACTTTGCTGGGTCTTCTTGCAAATAGCTTGGCTTCACATAGGTGTCTTCTAATTGTTACAGTACTCACTGCTCACTTTAGACCTTCTTTGATCACCCTGGAGCTGGTCATTGGTTGAGCCTTTGCCATTTTGGCTATTCTTTGTTCCATTTGAATGGTAGTTTTCCGTTTTCTTCCACATCTTTCTGGTTTTAGTTGTCATTTTAAAGCATTTGAGACAATTTTAGCTAAGCAGCCTATCAGTTTCTGCACTTCCTTTATTTGTTTTCTCCTCTTCAATCAACTTTTTAATCAAAATACGCTGTTCTTCTGAACAATGTCTGGAACGACCCATTTTACTCAGATTTTTAAAGAGAAATGCACTATACCCAGCATGTACAACATTTGCTGTTTGACACCTGTTTTTTCACAGACTGAATGCCCTCACTAATTGAACTCCACACTGCTTTTATTTTAAACACACCCCTTTCAATTAATGATTCAATTACACAGAATCTGCAGCCTGCATGTCATGACTATCGGTTTCCTATTACTCTACTACACCTACTAGTAAATTATTTGCCATGTAGAAATATAAATTTATACCAAAAATAGTGATTGATCTGGTTAGTGAGGTTGGACTGCTATTATTTTGAACACAATTGTATATCCTGTTGCCATTTATATTGTAGAATCAGTTTGTCACTATACCTCCTCTGTGATTGACCCCATATGGGGGAGTAGGTTTTTTCCTTGCCTTCTTTTAGCCCAACAGGTAGCTGTGATTCCCTGGTGCATTGCCTCTAGTCTCTGTGGGGTTGGACTCTTGTGAGCATTTGGTATGTGATTGAAATATGTGTTTGGTACAGTCCATTGAATTTCTGTTTTTCAATAATTGTACTTTTACATTCTAATACTTCCTGAATTTCCTAGATTGGTGAAACATGTAGAAGCAGCAAGTGCATTAAGGAATTGGAATCTAGTACATTGTATCAACACCTATTGTTTAATTATATCTATAAGAATGTATTTCCCCTTTGGTTTTTAACATGAATCAGAATAAACATTCTATGTTTTAACTATATTTATTCCTTTTTGTTTTTATTTCAAAGGTTATTAGCTACTAGATTGATGACAGGCTGCCTGCTCTGGTTAATACTGCTAAAACTGGCTTTATGCCAGTCAAATTTAGTTTACCCGAGTATTAGCCACTCTAGACAGAGAAGGCATTCGCCTGTCGATTGGGTTTACATGTCCACAGTACTACAAGTCATGGGTTTCAAGTCACAATTTCATAAGCTGAGATAATGTATAAGTCACCTACAGCACAAATCAAACTGGGTAGTGTGCTCTCCTCTCCTTTCTCTGTTGAAAGGGGGATGGAGACAGGGGTGCCCCCTCTCCCTGGCCTCATTTGCTTTTCTGATGACCCACATTAAACTAGCAATCGAAAATTCCCCAGGTAAAGGGCATCAGAGTGGGCCCCAAGGAGGAAAAAATTAGCGCTGTATGCTGACAATTTAATCCTCTTCCTTATAAATCCGGCACCATTCCTTAAGGAGGCCACTTAGACCCCTATCCTGAACTGTCTGGATTGAGGTGATTTGGGATAAATTTCTTCCTATAGATTCCGGAACCCAAGAAGCAACCGACCCCACTTTAACCACTTAAGGACCGGCCCATGTACATTTACTGCGGCAGGGTAAAATCACGTACCTGTATGTGATTTCTCTTCTCAGCTCTGGGGCGCATGCACGCCGCCGGAGACCTGCTCCTGCTGTGATTGGACACAGCGGAAGCCAATCAGCAGGTCCGGTGGGCGCGATGGCCTCCGGCCACCCGCGATCATTCGCTGGAGACACCGAACGTCGTGGTCTGCCTATGTAAACAGACCGTCATTCTGTTAGAGAGGAACAGAGAGGACTTGTGTTCCTGCCAATCAGGAACACAGATGTCTCTTTTCCTCCAGTCAGTCCATCCCCCACACAGTTAGAAAACATTCCCTAGGAGCACTTAGCCCTTTGATCGGACATGCTGTTAACCCCTTCCCTGCCAGTGTCATTTATACAGTGACAGTGCATTTAAAAAAATTTTTTTTTTTAGCACAGATCACTGTATTGGTGTCACTGGTCCCCAAAAAGAGTCACTTTGTGTCAGGTTTGTCCGCCGCAATGTTGCAGGCTAAAAACCGCTGATCGCCTCCATTACTAGTAAAAACAATAAAAAAAGTCCATAAATCTATCCCATAGTTTGTAGACGCTATAACTTTTGCACAAACCAATCAATATGCCCTTTTTGGGAATTTTTTTAACCAAAAATATGTAGCAGAATACAAATTCGACTTTTAAAATGTGTTTATTGGATGTGTTTAATAGCAGAAAGTAAAAAAAATAGTTTTTTTTCAAAATTATGTTTTTTTGTTTATAGCGCAAAAAATAAAACCGCAAAGGTGATTAAATACCACCAAAGCTCTATTTGTGGGGGGGGGGGGGGAGGAGGAGGACATAATTTTATTTGGGTCCACCGTCGCACGACCGTGCAATTGTCAGTTAAAGCAATGCAGTACCGTATCACAAAAAATGGCCTGGTCAGGAAGGGGGTAAAACCTTCTAGCGCTGAAGTGTTTAACCTAAAATGGACGACCAATTTAGGAGTACAATACTTAGGAGTCAACAAATCTCCCCTAGTTGGAATTTTTTTCCCTCTCCTACAAATAGTGAAACAGAAAATAAAAGCCTGAGTCATCCCACCTCTGTCCCTTATAGGCAAAATCAATTTGATAAAAATGAAATTACTACTCCTCCCCCATTTTGTTTATTTTGAGAAACTCCTAGTTTGGATTGAACAGAAAGATTTTAAACAATTGAACTTTGCAGTAATGACATTTTTGTTGTGCCCCCGTCATCCTCGAATCAGACTGGCTGTACTTCAGCAGGCCTGGATGCAAGGCAGACTCGCTTACCCAGATTTGTATACCTATTTATTGCTGTCCTCCTTTCGCATGCCCATAATTTATGGTTGGTTTTTGACAATGCTAATGCATCGGTGGTGCTGGAAGCTGCCTATCTAGGCTCCTATGAGGCCCTTAGGAATCGCCTGTACAGAGGTGACAATGCCCCACTCCCTCTGACACCCTCCATGAAGGTAATTATCAGTGCTTGGAACTTGTGGCACCCTAAGACACCCTTGACATCCTTGTATACCGCTCTTACTAAACCCCACACTCCCTGGATTTACTCTAATCTGGACCCTACCATATGGGTTTCCAAGGGTATTAAGTACCTCAACCAAATTTGGGAGAATGGTACCCAGAAATCCTGTGAAACAATTCAACCTTCCCAAACTCCTACCTTTTTCGGTACTTACAGCTACGCCATGTGTTCATGAGTGCAATTTGGCACATTTCAGTTATCACTCACTTCCTCTGGGTTGGAAAACCTTCTGCGGGATAACTCCACGAAATAAAAAGCTCAAATCCCCTCTATTCATAAAGGTCTGGATGTCTAACTTTCAAAGTGGAGGGAGGAAGCTCTGGAGCTTGATAGAGAGGATTGGGAGGACACTGGGAGTAGCCCATGCTACAGTCTTAGCTAGGGACCAACTAATTCAATTCAAAATTCTTCACAGGATATATTTTACCCCTCAACCGCTACATAAAATATATCCCTCCGTTCCCTCGAGATGCAGAAGATGCACCGTCGATTTCTCACATGTTTTGAAACTGCCCTCTGGTCCAGACATTTTACACGCTTTATTTTCACATTGACCATCATCCTAGTTCCCAAGTATCGACATTTGTATTTTGGGCTTGGTTAACTCCTTGGCCCCTACAAGAGCACTCAGAACGCTACTAGGCCTTTTCTTATGCAAGGAAAGCTATATTCCTGAAGCGGAATTCTCCTTCAGCCCCTACACTGGATCTCTGGAAATGCCTAGTTAATTCAGCCATTCCAATTTAAAAATTCTTTTACGAGTTTAGGGGCTGTCCCAAAAAATTCTCTAGGGCTTGGGACATTTGCCTCAATGCATCTTCCACCTCTGCCCCTTTGGAAGCATCCTCCCAAGTTAGGTACAGTTTAGTGATGTTGCCTATGGGGGCACCCTCCAAGGTATCCCTGCAGTCCAATACTGGGGTGAACTGGGTCGTGGGTGGAGCAATTATTAAATGTCCATGGCGTTGCTTCGGGCAAGCACACTATTTTTGCACTTTACCTTGTCACTCTCATGTCAAAATCAAGTTATGTTGTTTATGTTTTCTTCTATATGTAATTAGTGAGCCAGGGTATGCCAAATGGCTTGGTTTTGTACCTTTTAATAGATGGGGAAAAAAAAAATAAATAAAAAAAAAGAAAGAAAAAAAGGATTCTAGGAGGGAGCAGGGATAGAAATGATATTTTGTAGCCCCTGGAAACTAGATTGGCACGTCTGATCCAGACTGGCACAAAGGCTAACAGACATCTTGCAACCCTGGTGAGTGTTAAATAGGGCTGGGTAGGCTTGGAGGGTTTTGGGGTGCAAGGCTTGCAATGAAAGCATGGACTTGCCTTTGACTTGGAGCAGTGTTGCCAACCGCCCGTATTTTTACGGGCAGCCCGTAAAAACAGGGCACTTTTTTCCTCGCCCGTAATTATCTGTCGCACGGAAAAAGTGCCAGTAAAAATGGCTGTGACCAGCTCAGCTTGGAACTGCGCAAGCGCAATTCCCGGAGATGCCCGAGAGCCAGCTGCCGAGTCGATCCAATCTGCACCTCTGAGAATTGCTCTGCCCACCACCGCCTCTCAGCCAATCAGCATTACTGTAACCAGCCCTCCTTCTGCATCCAGCCACATTTGACAAGAAGATACACCCAGCCGAAAGTGTGGCTGTGCTGTATTGAGGCGGGCGG
The DNA here is from genome assembly GCF_042186555.1 of Aquarana catesbeiana. Taxonomy (NCBI): domain Eukaryota; kingdom Metazoa; phylum Chordata; class Amphibia; order Anura; family Ranidae; genus Aquarana; species Aquarana catesbeiana. Next base: position 78,495,833 of record NC_133333.1, on the reverse strand, counting down.
GAGTCTGCTCTGCTCCCTGCACTTCATATTAACAGGCATCACCCTCGCTTGTTCTACTGGCCACACTGTGACAGAGGAGAGGCACGGCTGTGGGCTACATGTTCTAGAGAGCCTGCTTCTCCTCTGTCAGGACCAGAGCAGCTGTGAGTCTGTGACAAGGAGTGAGCCAGAACAGGCTCTCTGTGATGTCCCCCCCAGCCCCCCACCCCTGGTCATCAGAACGAGCACGGAGATCAAGGACACACAGACAGGGCTGTGTGCATTCTTCCTCACCCTTCTACCAGCAGTGGGGATGGTGATTAAAAAAGTAGCGGCAGGACTGAGCAGTTTGCAGAGGGGGACACGGAGTTGCAGGTAATCATTGTGCAGTAACCCCTAGCAACCAAATGATGGGCAGTAATGTAAAGTAACTGAATAGTGCTGGGCAGTAATGTACAGTAACCGGATGGGCAGTAATGTACAGTAAGCGAATAGTGGTGGGAGTAATGTACAGTAAGCGAATAGTGGTGTACAGTAACCAAATAGTGCTGGGCAGTAATGTACAGTAACCGAATAGTGCTGGGCAGTAATGTACAGTAACCAAATAGTGCTGGGCAGTAATGTACAGTAACCAAATAGTGCTGGGCAGTAATGTACAGTAAGTGAATGTGGGAGCAGTCTCTCTCTCGCTCTCTTTGGGGACAAAAATTAAGGGGAAATCTCTCCAGTTTGACATAGGTGACAAAATACTGATGGGTTACAATAATCCGCCTTTACTATACTCAAAATAAGAAATATGTTTTTGACTTAATATCTACCTTAAATCATATTGCTAATTGCACATGTAACTTGTTTGTTGCCTAAATACTGAAATTCGCACTTAAAACTGTAATTTTTTTAAACGTTTGGAAATGCCAGTAAAAACGTGGCTGTGCCAGTAAATTTTAGGTGTCGTGCCAGTAAATGTCAATCTGGTAGATTGGCAACACTGACTTGGAGGGTGACAGTTGAAAAAAGCAAGAGGACCCCTCTTGGCAAGAAGAGGTAGTGACCATAGTAGTAGGCTAAGGACCTTTTTGTGGTGTAGAAGAACTTTTCCTTCAGTAACTGATAAATATATAAACTTATCCACCAAAATAGGCATTCACCATTGAAAGGCATATATTAAAAAGACACCTTTTACAAGCAGGCTCAGCTACAGACCCGACAAAATACTTTCTCCAGTTCAAATAAGTGCCAAAAGGCATAATCAGCAATTCTTCCTGCAGAAAAAGGTCCTCAAGTGAAAGATTGCGTCCTCTATTCATTTGTTTGGTCCAGTTAGTAAGAAGGAGACATCTTCAACAGGAACAGTGATATGCTTGTTGAGAACAGACAACAGGATCCACTACAAATATTTTTTCATATAGTCTTTTTCCATAGCAAAGAATTCTGGAGGAATACCTTGTCAGAATTTGGACAAGCTCATGTAAGGCACAGTCAAGTTGTGTGCACAGAAGGAAATAGGAACATTTGACCTATCTGTAAATTCCATGCATCTTGGACTATAGTGCAGGACACAGATAACTTATTCATACAACATGTGTTATAGGCTCACCCACTGGGCACCTTCCCTATAACCTTATCCCTCTCCATAACCCATCAGTTTTGTAGCAAACAATGCTGAGTAACCAAGAAAAGGAAGGGAGGGTGTCCTGGACTGTACTCTAAGACATGGAAATACAGAAAAGTCAAAATGTCACCTAGCTTAAAGTGTCACTAAAGGCAAAACTTTTTTTTTCATTTTTGGATAAAGGGAGGGTTATAACTCCTGTCAGTTTTTCGGTCATCTTTGTTCCATTGAGGAGATTTCTCTTTACTTCCTGTCTCATAGCCAAAACAGGAAGTGAGAAAATCCCTGCAAAGTGAGGGAATCCAAGGATGTAATCAGGGCCACCAGGATTAGTGATTCCCATTGGAATATTTCCCCCTATTACTGTTCTGATGTCAATCCAAGATTTGGGATTTCCATTTACTATCAATGATCAAGTTACCCCCTAGCAGGGGTACAGACAGCAATAAAAACATGACAGATGTTCTAATCCCTCTCCATCCAAAATTAAAAAAAAAAAAGTTTGCCCTCTTGTGACAGCTTAATTATACAGTACAGTATTCATAGACCCTGAGAAGTCCCCAGGCAATGAATGAGGGTGGGAAAAAAGCAAAACTGTGCCAAAAGGCCCAACAAAGGTCAACAGACTCAACTTCAGAGTGCTGCTGCAAGAACCTTGCTGCTAAAAGCTGCATTAGCAAAGGACTGGCTGTCCACTTGGCAAAACTTTGAAAAGGCATGTACAGAGGACTTGGTGGCGGCCCTACAAAACTGGACTACAGAGGGCAAGTGCCCAAAAGATCAAAATAAACTCCACTCCATCTGGTGGAATGAAGCGCATAAGTGCTTAGGGGATTTGTTGTTTGGAGTGTTCTTATCCATCAAGGGATAGTGGACTTTGAAGCAGGGTGTCCTTTGTGAAGCCCTGAAAAGGACACATAAGGAATTAGTCTTCCTGATGCACTATGTTTCTCTTTGGTAGACTCTAATGGCTTTAACTACATCCAGGCAATGGAGAGATTTCCTTTTGATGCTTTAGAGCAGGGCATAAGGATGGTAAGACACAGGGGTCAATTCACTAAGAGTTAAGTAACGCCCAATAAAATGCGGCATGCAGTAACAATTGTGCAAGTGTTCAATTCATCAAGAATTTTGCATTATATACTGAATTCGGTATTTGATTATTTATTATTTAATGCTGTAATTTACCACATTGAGCTGGTTGCGAAGGAGTGGGCTGGAAAGCCGGCCGCCGAGCCCTTAACAGATGGCTCATCGGCTGTTAGCGGGTTCCCTGCTGACAGCGTAATGTAAAAAAATAAAAATAAAGAATAATGAAAAAAGACAAAAGAACAGCATGGGGTCCCACCCCAGTCTCTTCAGGTCTGGTGTGGATTTTAAGGGAAACCCCATGTCAGAATTAAAATAAGTCATGGGTGTCCCCACCAGCATCCATACCAGACCCTTATCCGAGCATACAGCCCGGCAGTTCAGGAAAGGGGGGGATGAGCAAGCACCCCCCTCCTTTTGAACCATACCATGCCACATACCCTCAACGTGGGGGGTGGGTGCTTTTGGGCAGGGAGGGCTCCTCCTCAATGGTGGGGTCCGCGGGCAGGGGTCTTACCGGAATCTGAAGGCCCCTTTAACAACTTCAATACAGGGCACTTATACACCTTCCTGCCCAGGCCAATTTTCAGCACGCTCACAATTTGAATGACAATTGCGCGGTCATGTGACGCTGTACCCAAACAACATTTTTATAAAATAGAGCTATCTTTTGGTGGTATTTGATCACCTCTGAGGTTTTTATTTTTTGGGCTACAAATAAAAAAAGAATAAAAAAAAATAAATAAATAAAAAAAGTTCTTCATTTGTTAAAAAACTTTGTAAATAAGTACGTTTTCACCTTCACCGACAGGCACTGACGAAGCTGCACTGATGAGGTGGCACTTGTATGCAGCACTGATCAGAGGCGCTGGCAGACACTGATGGGCACAGAGTGCCATCCCTAATGGGCAAGGATTGCCATCTCTAGTGAGCTCTAGTGGGCTTACCTTGTGGTCATGCTTGGTGGTCCTGGGTGGGCATCCTGATAGTCAGTGCAGACCCCCATCAGGATAGCAGCTGATCAGATCTCCTCTACTCGCGTCTGTCAGCGCGAGTAGAGGAAAAGAAAAGTTTACACTGTGATTAGACACAGCTGATTACATGGTAAAGAGCCACTCTCAGAGGCTCTTTACCTAGATCAGAGATGCTGTGTGTCATACTGACATACCACACCACCGATCGCCACGGTGCGCCTCCGTGGCTTATCCTGCTAGACGTCATATGATGCCCAGTCAGGATAACTGAACCCCTTCCCGGCCGTCATTCTGCTATAGGCTGGGCGGGAAGTGTATAAGGGGGCCCCCAGATCTCAGCTCCCCTTATGTCAATGAGTATGGGGTACATACTCATTTACCAAAAGTGTCAAAAAGTAGTAAAAACACAGAGACCTTATTTTGTTTGGGTCAGTGACGTCACAAGGGGCGAGATCACCAGGTGACATAGCCAGGTGACCCCTCCCCTACATAGGAACAGTCAAATGGTGGAGCCTGCAGTAGGCAGCCAGCCTTCATGAATGGTGGGAGCATTTTTTTTTCTTTTTGGGGTCAGCGGTGCGCGGTCGGCGTGATTGACGATGGGGGAGACTATTTTTTAACCACTTCCCATCGGCTTATTTTGGCACTCCTCTCCTACATGTAAAAATCATCATTAATATGTTTTTTTTTAGCAGACACCTTTTTATGTCACACGGTATTTGCGCAACAATTTTTCAACCGCGTTTTTTTTTTGGAAAAAGTTTCATACATTAAAAAAACAACAGTAAAGTTAGCCCAATTTTTTTGTAAAATGTGAAAGATGATGTTACGCCGAGTAAATAGATATCAAACATGTCACGCTTTAAAATTGCGACCAGTCATGGCGCCAAACTTCGGTACTTGAAAATCTCCATAGGTGACGCTTACATTTTTTTTACAGGTTACCAGTTTAGAGTAACAGAGGAGGTCTAGTGCTGGAATTGTTGCTCTCGCTCTAATGCACGCAGCGATACCTCACATGTGGATTGAACAGCGTTTACATATGTGGGCGAGACTTGCGTGTGCGTGCGCTTCTGTGCACGAGCACACGGGGACAGGGGCGCTTTGAATTAATTTTTTTTGTTTATTTTAAATTTTTTATCACTTTTATTCCTATTACAAGGAATGTAAACATCCCTTGTAACAGGAATGGTGCGTGACAGGTCCTCTTTATGGAGAGATATATGGACTCAACATTTCAACTCCGGGCTAAAAAGCAGGAGATCAAAATAAATAAATAAATAAATAAATAAATGATGCCATGCTCTCCAGCCGCGATTGCGGTTTACAACCGCGGGCCGGACGTGACCAGTCATAGAGATGACAGGTGACCATCTGGTCACTGGAATTCTCTATTCTCGTCATCCGGCGGATTCTTTCTCCGGGTCCCAGATGACACGGGAGAGCCCGAAGAAGCACCGGAGGGCGGCGGGAGGGGGATGTCGCCTGTAAGAACGATCAAGCAGTGTAACTGCCGCTATGATCATTGTTAAGGTGCACAGAATCGCCGGCTCTGAAAGATATCTGGATGATGCCTGTAGCTGCAGGCATCATTCAGATATCCCCACTGAAATTCAAGGACGTTATATGACATACCTTGGGCGGGAAGTGGTTAATAAAGGTATTGTCAAAAACGGTCTGAGTTTATGTTACTTTTTGACACTTTTTTGGTGAATGGCAATGGGTACTATGCACCCCATACATTAACATGGAAAGGGGGGGCAAGATCTGGGGGCATGCTTTTTTTACTCTCCGGTCTGTTTGTGAATTGGACTTAAAGAGCTTTTTAAACAATAATTACCAGCAAATTTTTTTTTGCGGCAAATACAGCATAATCTTTATTTTTTTTTATTGAATTGGACCTCATTCACTGCATGCGATAATATATGCATATGAGTCATGTGACCACGTTATTGCATGCGGTAAACGTTAGTGAATTGACCCTTATGTCTAAAGTGAGGTGGAAGCGTGATACCACCTTAGGAAAAAGGGACTGAAGACTACCTTGTGAAGAATGAGAAATGGTTCTCTATAAGAGAGATGCTAACTCAGAGACACGTCTGACAGATGTGATGGCAGGTGGGGTCATCTAGGGAAATATCCTTGTTGGGTTCAAAGGGTGGACTTAGCAAGACAGAGAGAACCAAGTTGATATCCCAAGGGAGCTGTAGTACTTTTTTAAAAAGATAAGTATACACAGCTTATATTTGTTAATATATTATAAATACATTCAGACAATAAAATGTGTGAGCAGCATATCATTTTCAATAAGAAATATGTGGATTATACAATTAGAAAACATTTCAGTAGGTTTCGAGTATACTGTTAATCAACTAAATAACCAAAACTACCCATCTATGTTTAAAGTGGAACTTTAGTCAGAAAATTAAGTCCTGCTAGATCACTTCAGGCTGGCCCCTTTTGCAGGTATAGCTATGTAAAACATGAAAAATAAGTGCCTATACTGTTAAACCACTTGAAGACCAAGCCTTTTCTGGCACCTTTTGTTCATACATTTAGATCAGTATTTTTTTGCTAGAAAATTGCTTATGTGTGCCCAAACACACATATACTATATCTATATATTACACACACACACACACACACACTGTATAGCTAGAGAGCTATCAGAGACCCTAGGGAATAAAATGATGATCATTGCAATTTTTTATGTCACACGGTATTTGCGCAGCGTTTTTTCAAACAATTTTTGGGGAATTTTTTTTTTTTAAATGAATTAAAAATATATATATTTTTTTTTTTTGCCTTTTTTTTTTTCTCTAAAATATGAAAGATGATGTTACGCTGAGTAAATAATTCTCTCCAGAGACAACACTACATTTTTTTTCACAGGTTATCGGCTTAAACTTACAGAGGTCTATTGCTAGAATTATTGCTCATGTGTGGTGCGAACATGATTTACATATGCGTTCGCAACTTATGTATGCGTTCGTTTCTGCGTGTGAGCATGGAGGGATGCTTTCATTTTTTTTTCTTATTTTTATCGTATCTTATTTTCTTTTATTTTTACACTGTCTTTTTTTAAAATCACTTTTAGTTTTATTACAATGTAAATATCCCTTGTAATACAAATAAGGATGACAGGTCCTCTTTATGGAGAGATCTGGGTTAAAAAATACACCAGATCTCTTCTTTACCTTTAAAAGCAAAAAAGACAGTGTTTCTACGAACCTTCCAGGACGGCAACACATGAGAGATGATAGGCTCCTCCGTACGTGAAACACAATCAGTTCACAGCTGTTTAAAACCCCTTGTCCTCAGTTGTTGTAAAGTAATTCTCCCAACCGATTCACAAGGGTTCTTTCAAACATTTAGGCACTTACCACTTATTGTATACATTCTCCTCCACACCTAAGGCTCCATGTACACGGGACGCTGGGGCAAACTCCTCTGAACTGGAAACTGGCGTTTAGAAAAGCCCGTTTTGCCGTGTTTGCGTCTAGAAGCGTTTATAGGATAACCTCATTAAGATCCTCCCCAAGCTCAAAAAACATTGTTATTTAACAATTTCAGCCATTTTGACCAGAGTGAGTAGCAGCAGCGAGAGCAGCATTTGCCTCTATTTCTGTGTTTTTTTTTGCAATGGATCTCATAATGAGCATATGTGAGGAAATGCTCTTGATGAGGCTAGAACGACGTAGAAAATTGCGTGCGAGGTTCAGAGTCAGAGTTGGTCGCTATTGGACCCATCCATTGATTGCACAGTGAATGTTGGTAGGATATTTTTCCAACATGTACGTACAGCTGCGTACCTACCCCAACAAATTTTTTAATTTCACACGCATGTGCATTGCCACATTTGACCTTCTACTAGAAAAAGTACCACCCAGTTTGTTTTTCCATAGTTTTCCATCATATATTTAAAAACGCTTATAAACGAAAACGCGTCTAAACACCGGTACCGCATTTAGCCGCGTTTGGCGTCTGAAACTTGGGAATCTTCGGTGTCTGAACCCATTTTTTTGCTTTCAAAGAAACGCTGTTAAATGCAACTGCCTAAAAACGGCAATAAACTAGGCTGTGTACATGGTCACATAGGATAACATTGAATGAGCTCAGGGGCAGCTGAAAAAAGCGTCCAACTGCCTCTGAACGTACGTTTAGCAGCGTCCTGTGTACATGGGGCCTTACAGGGCGGGAAGTAGGCTTGCCGTCCTGGAAGGTTCGTAGAAACACCGTTACCAGCAAGTCTAACCGTCGGTTTTCTCATCTCACCTTCCAGGACAGCAACACATCAGAGGATAATCAAGTAATACGCGGGCCTAGGGTGGGACCATTGCCTGTAGCACTTTTAGACCAAAGGCTAGGTCTTGCTGCAAAAGAACCTCCACTCGGTAGTGCTCCAGAAAGGCATCTTGGCTGAACCAGGTGGCTGCGCTACGAATTGGCTCCCAGGAGGCTCCTGCTTTTTCAGCCCAGGAGGTTGCCAGGGCTCTAGTTGAGTGTGCCTTCAACTTTGCTGGTGCAGGTATACCTGAGCTTTCCTATGCTACTGTAATGGCTTGCCTTATCCACCTAGAAACTGAACATTTTGAAGATTGAAGTCCCCTTCCTTGGTCCAGAGAAGAGGATTAAAAGGTGATCAGATCTCCTAAATTCTTTTACCCTTTGTAGATAAGTGAGGAGGCATCTCCTGACATCTAAACAATTAAATTATTTCCCCCCCCCCACTTGGGTTCTCACAAAAGGATGGTAGGGTTATTAGCTGTGTCCTATGGAACGCTGATGACACCTTAGGCAGATACAAAGGATCTGACCTAAGGGTGATCCTATCTGGTAGGATCGGCAAAAAGGGTTCCTTAATGGATAGACCCCACCCTTCTAGCTGTAGTAATAGCAAAAGTAAAGGCTAATTTTATGGTCAAAAAACTTAAATGAAACTTCTTCTAAAGGTTCAAAGGGGTGTCTAGATAAAGCCTCTAGTACCCTCGTTAGGTCCCAAGGCAGGAAACCTATCTTTCGTGACAGGGGTAGCCCCATCTCTGGCCACCAAAAATCTTTTAAAGGTTCCTTTGCTATTCTAGCATCAAGAAAAACAGAAAGAGCTGCCACTTGTACTCGAAGAGTGTTGACAGCCACACCTTTCTCTATTCCATCCTGAAGAAATTCTAAGATGACAGGAACAGAGGTGGAAACAATCTGTTTTCGTTTACACCAAGTACAAACGATTTCCCATATTTTAGAGTATATCTTCCATGCTACCAGCTTCTTGCTCAAGAGGAGAGTGTCTATCACTTTGTCTCAGCAACTCTTATTCCTGAGGATCTGGCACTAACTAAGCAGGCCGCCAGGTGAAAAAACTCTGGTCTGGGGTGTAGCACCGGACCCTGAGAGAGAAGGCCTGGAAGATCAGGGAGCTTCCAGGGAGGTGCTACTGACAGCACCTTCAAAGTCGCAAACCAAGCCCTAGCCTAGGTTGCAAACCTATTCCTCCTAGTGGTTACAGCCACTAGGAGGAATAGGCCCAAGGACTGGCTAAGTTTCTGAATGAATTGAGGAATCAGTGGCGGGGGGGGGGGGGGGGGGGGGGGGGGGGGGGGCATAAGCCAACTTGAAATTCCAGCTCTGTGCTAGGGCATCCAGGCCCTCTGACTATTTCCTGACAGAGAGAGAAAGACTTCTTTACCTTTCTGTTCTTTTGATTGGCAAAGTGGTCTATCTCTGGGCAGCCGATCTTCTGAATTCCAGCCAGCAAAAGATTGAGAGCAGGTCCTCTATTTTTCGGTCGGAAAAAGTTCCTATCTGAAAAAGCAATCGTCTGTATGCAATTCGGACATGCAAAAAATCACGCATGCTCAGAAACAATTCGATGCATGCTCGGAAGCATTGAACTTAATTTTCTCGGCTCGTCGTAGTGTTGTACGTCACCGCGTTCTTGACGGTCGAAAGTTCAGAGAACTTTTGTGTGACCATGTGTATGCAAGACAAGCTTGAGCGGAATCCCGTTGGAAAAGCCATCATATCTTTTTCCGACCAAAATCCCGATCGTGTGTACGCAGCATTAGCGTAGTCATAGGCGGGGGCTTTGATGAAAACTCTAGGCAGTAGCCTTCTCTGATACAAACTGATAATGTATGGACTGTCTGAAATTTTCCCCAACTGGGAGATAAAATGAGACAGCCTGCCCCCACCTCGATTTTGGCATCACTTGGACGCTGATATTTTGGCCTGCAGAGGGAAAGAGCAAATAAACTTTTGCCTACCTCTACCATACCCCCACCTTCTGTTGGGTTCTTTCTTGGATTTTTGCGGACTTTGTCCCGAGGGGCCTTGAAAAAATTTCTGTACCTTTCCCGTCTGGGTTTGACAGGAAAGGTCTTCCCTTTTTCTGAGGACTTGGTCAAAACCTTATCCAAGCCTGGCCCAGACAGCAAGGACCCATCAAAGGGGAGACCACACAGTTTGGTCTTTGAAGATCGACTTCCTAGGCTTTAACCCATATGGCCCTCCTGGCCGAGTTAATCAGGGCACCTGTTTTGGCTGAGGCTTTCACTGAATCCACAGCCGCATCTGCCAGGAAATCTACAGCCTTTCCTATTACTGAAAGATAATCCAGAACCTCTTAAAATTTATTACCCTATGAGAGGCGTTCCTGGCAATGCAGGTTACTACTAAGGCTGGGGCCATAGAGGGGAATTCGCCTCCCATGCTTTTTTTCAACAGGGACTCTGATCTGCGATCCATAGCATCCCGGATGTTCCCTACATCCTTAACCACTTCCCGCCCGGCCTATAGCAAAATGACGGCCGGGGAGTGGTTTAGTTATCCTGACTGGGCGTCATATGAAGTCCAGTCAGGATAACAGCCGCCACGTGCCCGTGGGGGTGCGCATCGCAGCGATCGGTGGTGCGGGGTGTCAGTCTGACACACCGCTACACCGTTCTCGGTAAAGAGCCTCTGGCGGAGGCTCTTTACCACGTGATCAGCTGTGTCCAATCACAGCTTATCGCGATGTAAATAGGAAGAGCCGTTGATCGACTGAGTAGAGGAGAGCCAAATCGGCGGCTCTGCTGACGGGGGTGTGTGTGTGTGTGTGTGTGTGTGTGTGTGTGTGTGTGTGTGGCGCAGCCGCCCCCCCCCCGCAGATGACCACCAGGGAAGCCCCCAGCATGTAGATGGCCAGGTATGTACCCCATGGCCATCCACATATAAAAAATATGCCTAATACATGCCAATCAGTGCATAAATGGGCACTGACTGGCAACATTATGGATCAGTACAGGCAAGTGATGTCCATCAATGCTACCCATCAGCGTCCATCAGTGCCACCTCTCAGTGTCCATCAGTGCCACCTCTCAGTGTCCATCAGTGCCACCTCTCAGTGTCCATCAGTGCCACCTCTCAGTGTCCATCAGTGCCACCTCTCAGTGCCCATCAGTGCCACCTCTCAGTGCCCATCAGTGCCACCCATCAGTGCCACCTCTCAGTGCCCATCCATGCCTATCAGTGCCCATCCGTGCCACCCATCAGTATCCATCCGTGCCAACCATCAGTGCCCATCCGTGCCAACCATCAGTGCCCATCCGTGCCAACCATCAGTGCCCATCCGTGCCAACCATCAGTGCCCATCCGTGCCAACCATCAGTGCCCATCCGTGCCAACCATCAGTGCCACCCATGAGTACCCATCAGTGCCGCCTATGAGTGCCCATTTGTGCGGCCTATGAGTGCCCATCAGTGCCGCCTATGAGTGCCACCCATAAGTACCCATTAGTGCCACCCATAAGTATCCATCAGTGTCGCCTATTAGTGCCCATCAGTGCTGCATATCAGTGCCGCCTATCGATGCCACCTCATCGGTGCCCATCAGTGCCCGTCACTGAAGAAGAAAACTTACTTATTTACAAAAAATTTCAATAGAAACAAAGAAAAACTTTCTACATTTTCTGTCTTTTATTTTTTGTGCAAAAAATAAAAACACCAGAGGTGATCAAATACCACCAAAAGAAAGCTCTATTTGTGGGAACAAAATGATAAAAAAATGTAGTTTGGGTACAGTGTTGCATGACTGCGCAATTGTCATTCAAATTGCAAAAGCGCTGAAAGTTGAAAATTGGCCTGGGCAGGAAGGTGTATAAGTGCCCGGTATTGAAGTGGTTAAAGGAGAGGTCAGACTTTTTCGATACCTGAGAAAGAGCGGCATCCAACTTAGCGACCTTTACAAATGTTTCCACTTCCTCCTCTTTGAAGGGGAACCTTCTTTTCCATGTCTTGGTTTTGAACAGACTCCTTTCAGGAAACACCCATTCTTGGAGGACTAAATCCTTCAAAGATTGGTGTAGGGGAAATACCCTTGCCTGGTTTTTCACCAACCCCCTGTACATCTTATCTTGTGCAGAGGTTTCTTTAGCTGGTTTAGGGATCTCTTCAGTGGCATAGATAGCCTGAAGGAGTCCCTCCAAGTCCTCCAAGCCAAAGAGATGTCTGTTTAGCCCGATATCTTCCACATCACTATCCAGACCTGGATCAGCCTCCTCTTCTAAACTGGGCTCAGATTTTTTCCTGGATTTTGGTATCCTCCATCTCTTCTTCCTCCCTGGCCTGAAGCGGGGGAAGTCCCTGAAATAGAGGCAAAAAGATACTTTGTCCTGATAGGAGGGACCCTCTTTAGGGGTGAATTCCTCTGAGACTACTACCTGGGAGGTGGCTGCATAGGTGCAGAAAGACTGAATAGTGTCCATCATTTCCTCCTGCACATTTTTAAGGAAATCTTTTATTAATCCTGAGGCCTCTTTCTTAGCCAGTTTGTTAATACACCAACAACAAAAAGGCTTGGTGTGAGATTTAGACAATCTTTCCCCACAATTACCGCACTTTTTAGAGGCACTAGTGCTAGTGGATGTAGAAGGTGGTTTATCAGAGACCTCCTGAACTCCGCTTAGGGAATCTGCAAGAGTAGAGGAAACAATCAGTAGTCACTCTTCCTGTCCCCTTTAACATGGCTGCGGGCCCCTATCCCCAGAGGTGAGAGCATGGGGGTATACCAGGGACAACTATGGGCTAGCCTGGTGTCACCCCCCCATAATAGGTAAAAGGCACTTACCCAGCCTCGACTTGCTCTTGCCTGCAGCCACCTGTGCTGCCTTTCTATCCTTTTTTTCCACGAGGTGGGTCATGGCAGACTTTCAGCTCCTTGCAGCTTGCCGAGTCCTGGTGCAAACAGGAATCCTTAGGCCTCCGCAGCCATGCAGGTCTGGCGTCTCCTCCACGCTTCAAACCCACTTCCTGGGTCACGACGGGCGTGCTCCACCATCTTCTTGCCCTGACCGGAAACTCCGGCTCAGAGTGAGACTTCAATCGCATGACGTCCTCCCCTTGGTGTCTTTACACCATCTGAACTCCAGAAAAATGACGTCTGCACAGAACAGAAGACGGAGGAGACCTGAGCTGCTGAGTGGCGTGCAACGGCAGGTGATCTTAGCTACACCCAAACCGCCTGCACAATACAGTGGGGGCGACCTGTGAGAAGCTCTGAGGCGGCAGGTTAGCGCAGCCCTCACTGGCATTCCTGAACCTGGCTCACAGGGGTACCATCCGACTCTTAGTCTTCTGGTCAATGGAAAAAAAAAACAAAACATTTTGCTGTGGGAGAAACACAATCAATACTGAGGACATGGGGTAAGGTGGGGCCTTTTAAACAGCTGTAAACTGATTGTGTTTCCTGTAGGGAGGAGCCCATCGTCTCATGTGTTGCCGTCCTAAAAACGGAATTTTTTTTTTGATCTTTTGCTTTAACCACTTGCTCTCTGGAAGATTTACCCCCCCCCCCCTTTATGACCAGGCCTTTTGCAATACAGCACTGCGTTAAAGTGTAAGTTCACCTTTACAGAAAAATCTGTAAGGTGAACTTGCACAAGACCCCCTCCTCACCCCCCCCAGTCCCACTGACCTATTGCACAGCGATCTCCCGTTCTGAGCCCTGGTATAGCCACCTCAGGGGTCCAGGGCTTAGAAATCCGCTCGGCATTCACACAACTTCTTCCCCGCTGACAGGACGGGCCAGGCGGATTCTGATTGGTGGGCGGCGCCGACCAATTAGAATGCTCTGAAATGTCCCTCCTGATGAGGTACGTTTTGAAGATTCAGCTGCGGGGATTTCTAAGCCCTGTACCCCTGATGCAGCTATACTGGGGCTCAGAATGGGAAATCGCCGCAATCCAGGTCGGGGGGGGGGTTGGATTTGGTGTGAGGAGGGGGTCCTGTGTAAGTTCACCTTATAGATTTTTTTCTGTAAAGGTGAACTTACCCTTTAGCTGACAATTGCGTGGTCATGTGACACTATACCCAAATAAATGTCCTTTTTCCCCACAAATAGGGCTTTCTTCTGGTGGTATTTGATTACCTCTGCGGTTTTTATTTTTTGCACTATAAAATAAAAAAAGGCTGACAATTTTGAAAAACAAAAAAAAAAAAAACATATCCAGAAAAACTGAAAAAAATCATCAATTTAGGCCAATATGTATTCTGCTACATATTTTTGGTAAAACCAAAATCCCATTAAGCGTATATTGGTTTGCGCAAAAGTTATAGTGTCTACAAACTATGGGATATTTTTATTTATTTTTACTTGTAATGGCGGTGGACAAATCGGACGCCGACACATTTTGGGGACCAGTGACACTAATTACATTGATCAGTGCTTTAAAAAAAAAAAAAAAAAAAAAAAAAAAAGCACTGTCACTGTACTAATGACAATTGACCGCCGGGAAGGGGTTATCAGAGGCGATCAAAGGGTTAACTGTGTGCCTAGTCTGTGCTTTCGCTATGCAGAAACAAAGGCTCAATACCTTCCCTACTGACAGAACAATCCGCCTTGCTTATATAGGCGGCAGATCACCGCTCTGCCTGTGTACTGCACAATCGGTGGGTCCTGGTGAACATAAGAGTCTGCGGTTCCCTGTCGCTGGGTTCCCGCGATGTGTGATCACAGCAGGAGCAGGTTGCCGGTGGCACATGTGCACGCCCCAGACCCGGATAGGTCAGATCACATACTAGGTACGTGATCTGGCACAGAGAGGCCACCCTGCCTCAGTCCCCTCCAGCCACTATGGAAAGCGTTCCAGAAGCTCATGAGCCGCTCGGACCGATTTCAATTAGAAAGCCTGCCGCCGGCTGAAAAAATAAAAATACCTGGGGTTATGGCTGACCACTTGCAGGTTCCTCTTTAAGAAGGCCAAACCAGCTAAGCTCATCTGTTGACAAACAAAGCAGCTCATGCATGAAAATTTTAAATCTGCAGTTTAATTTAAACTGGATAAATATAGCAAAGGGGGTAGATGGTCCAATGTTTCCACTGTGTGCTTAAACGGGACTCCCAGAAAGCCATGCAAAACTTAGATTTTTTTTTTTTTAGATCTAGAACAGATGTGCTGATGATCGTGTTAGGCAAGGAGTGGCCCTGCACTGGTGCTCATACCATTGTTCTTTTGAGGTTTGGAAACTATGAGCAGAAGACAATTTGACCCGTGCTGGCATTGAGACTATGATTACTGCAGTAACATAGGAATGAGTGTATGTTCAAATCTAAAAACATTGAGCTCTTCATGCTGACTTTTGTTTTTAGCTGACCAATGATAAGGAAATGTTACTTGTATGAAGACATGATGAATGCATGTTGTTTTGTCTGTGGTAAATGTGACAATATTACCTGAATTAAGACAGAACGGCGATACCAAATATGGATGTTTGTAAAATGAGTTGTGCTACTTACGTTTGTGGGTCTAAGGAAGTTTAATATCATAAGGGTTAAAAATACTGAAACTGAGGCAAAATTTCTGTAAAGTTGTATAAGAGAAAACCGAAAGCCTCTGTTACTAGACAGTTTGTATGTGTTTTAGTCTAATTAAACGAAAAATCATTTGTGGCAAAGGTGTCTGTAAAATTTACCCCTCCCTTGCATGTTCTGTGATTGTGTGAAGGAGAGAGGGAGAAAGAGCTTGCAGATTCCCCCCTTCCCCCATGATGCAGTGAAATGTTTATCTTTTGACTTTAAGTAGTACCATCTCAGAAATGTATAATATAATTTGTGTATGTTCAAATTTAGGTGATGTGAGGTATTTTATAAGGCACGAGGAAATGTTTAAATATTTTGCAAAATAAAATCTTAACTAATCCTAACTAAAATTAAATAATTTTTAATGTATAAATCATAGGATCATTTAAAACAAAGGAAAGAAAGGAAAATGGCTGACTGGGGCTGACACCCTTTTACATTTCTGGAAAGTCAGCAAAAGCAGTGGTTATTATATTCATTTAAATATTTAGCTCTCTATTCCAGCCTAATAGGCATGGAAAAGAGAAGGTATGGAGTACAATTTAAGCACCACCTGACAAAACTGTGTCGCACTCCCCTAATGGCGGTCATCAGCACAAGTCAGTCGACCAGTAGAGTTATAACAGGTTATATTTGTGACCAGGTGCAAATAATTATTGCGCTACCCTGTAAAGAGAAAAAATTAAAAAAAAACAGCTGCACACGAATGTGACAAAAATTAATGAATGGAAGGGAGTGGAAATGTAGCGCTAGTGAAAAAACAGTGCTAATAAACTGTGCAAATACATAAACATACATGTACATAAGTGAATAAATCTATACGTGAATAAGTCCCAATTGTGAAACAATGAAAGAACTAATAAATCGAAAGTGGGTCAGTCCCAAGGAGTGGCAGGTACACCGCGAACAAAGGATTGTTCGTATATGGAGCCAGGAACGACTGAGTTTGTATCCGTAGGAAATGACAACACTGGAATAAGAATGGATACTCTTACCAGAACCAATGGACCTGGATGTCAGCGACACCAGGTCAGACAGGCATGGGTAACCAAAACCGCGGTCAGCGATGTCCTCGAAGATCCAGTACTCTCTCAATGGAGTCACAGTGATGAAACCAGCCACTGAGCCATGGATGACCAGATGGAGAGGTCAAACAGGCTCATAGTGCAGAAGATATGCAAAAAAGAAAAAAGCTTCCAATGGTGCAGATCAAAAAAGTTGGGTTATTTTCCATAAAAACCAGCATACAAATAAAAAGGTGATCACTGATAAAAAACAATATGGGGAGCGGAGAAACCAAGCCCGTCCCCATATTGCTTTTTATGCGTGATCACATTTTATCTGTATGCTGGTTTTTATGGAAAATAAACAACCCAACTTTTTTGATCTGCACCATTGGAAGCTTTTTTCTTTTTTGCATATCTTCTGCACTATGAGCCTGTTTGACCTCTCCATCTGGTCATCCATGGCTCAGTGGCTGGTTTCATCACTGACTCTATTGAGAGAGTACTGGATCTTTGAGTACATTGCTGACTGTTCTGGTCTCATCGAATGACCCTTCAGGATCCCCTGGACCGTTCCTGCTGCACCACGGTTTCGGTTACCCATGCCTGGCTGACCTGGTGTCGCTGACATCCAGGTCCCTTGGTTCTGGTAAGAGTATCCAATCTTATTTCAGTGTTGTTGTCATTTCCACGGATACAACCTCAGTCGTTCCCTATACGAACAATCCTTTGTTTGCGGTATACCCACTACTCCTATGGACTGACCCACTTGGGACTTATTAGTTGTCCTTTCATTGTTTCACAATTGGAACTTATTCACGTATAGATTTATTCACTTATGTACATGTTTATGTATTTGCACAGTTTATTAGCACTGTTTTTTCACTGGCGCTACATTTCCACTCACTAAATTTGTGACCAAGCTAAGAGCATTTTAACTTAACAGCAATGGGACAATAGTGAATGATTACAACTTTGTATTGTCCTTTATTGGTGATTGTACAGCCCTGGCCAAAAGTTTTGAGAATGACAAATATAAATTTTCACAAAGTCTGCTGCCTCAGTTTTTATGATGGCAATTTGCATATACTCCAGAATGTTATGAAGCGTGATCAGATAAATTGCAATTGCAAAAGACCCTCTTTGCTATGAAAATGAACTTAACCCCCCAAAAAAACATTTCCATTGCATTTCAGCCCTGCCACAAAAGGACCAGCTGACATAATGTCAGCGATTCTCTCGTTAACGCAGGTGTCAGTGTTTACAAGGACAAGGCTGGAAATCACTCTAATAGTGCTTGAGTTAGAACAGATGGGAAGCTTTAAAAGGAGGGTGGTGTTTGAAATCATTGTTCTTCGTCCGTTAACCGTTAACACGAGCAGTCATTATTTCTTTGGAAAGGGATTCACAAGCAAGGATATTGCTGCTACTAGGACTGCACCTAAAGCAACCATTATCAGATCATCAAGAACTTCAAGGTGAGAGGTTCAATTGTTGTTAAGAAGGCTTCAGGGTACTCAAGAAAATCCAGCAAGCACAAGGACCGTCTTCTACAGTTAATTCAGCTGTGGTACCAGGGCACCACAAGTGCAGAGCTTGCTCAGGAATGGCAGCAGGCAGGTGTGAGTGCATCTGCACGTACAGTGAGAAGAAGGACTTTTGGAGGATGGTCTGGTGTCAAGAAGGACAGCAAAGAAGACACTTCTCTTCAGGAAAAACACCAGGGACAGACAGATATTCTGCAAAAGGTCCACAAATTCTGACAAACTCCAAGCATTGATTATGCGAGAATGGACTGCCATCAGTCAGGATGTGGCCCAGAAGTTGATTGACAGAATGCCAGGGGGAATTGCAGAGGTCTTGAAAAAAGAAGGGTCAACACTGCAAATATTGACTCTGTACACAAACAATGTAATTGTTAATAAAAGCCTTTGACACTTATGATATGCTTGTAATTATACTTCAGTATACCATAGTAACATCAGACAAAAAAAAAAAAAAAACTGAAGCAGCGGGCTTTGTGAAAATTAATATTTGTCATTCTCCAAACTCTTTTGGCCAGGGATGTAATTAAGTGTAACATTCTAGAATATAACACTAAGGATTTTTAAGTTTTTAAGTGGAGCCAGATCTGTACCTAGAAGTTAAAGAGTTTCCAACATCAGTAGAGTTGGGGTTGGATAAAAGAGGCTGAGATAGTTAAATTGATATGGATATGATGATATACAATACTTGTGCACAAATGTGATGAATATATTATAAATGTTATTTTGCATGTCATTTCAACCATGGTGAATTAATGACAACTTATAATGGATGTCCTTTAATGAAAATACACGTGGTTTAACTAATTTATTGATTGATATAAGTTCATTAAATATTGGTAATAGACATGCACCCAACAAAACAATGGCCATATGTTTTGTGTAACGGGTCATATTGGTGTAAAGTGTTTTTGACAATGTGTTTTTTTTGGTTCTAGCCATTTATTTCTAAGAGGGAAATGTAATGATACCCCACTAAGGCTCCTTTCACACTTGTGAGACATAGAATCTGACTTGTGAGACCCAAAGTCGCAGAAGATGCGAAATGCCATGTATCTCTATGAGAGCCGTTCCAATTGACATTACTGAAATCGCTGTGACTTCAGATAAGGTTCCTGCACTTCGATCCGACATTGAAACGGCTTCAATGCCAGAGGGTTCAAAAGTTGTATCAAAGTCAGACTCCAAAGTTGCACTGAAAATCGTGCAACTTTGGAGTCAGCTAGTGTGAAAGGTACCTTAGACCTTTTAATTTTGTTTAGTTTCTAGCTAATACTAAATTGGCATCAACCAGTCTAATATAGTTTGATGCAACAGAACTAATAGGAGAAGGACACAGCCTTAATAGACAATTTGCGTTTTATTATTGTAATCTTTTTGTGTAGTATGTGAATGTAATGATATCAAATGTAATGAAAGGTTCTGTTAAGGCCGATTATAGCCTTGGTGCTACACAATAGCTATTTAAAAGTTTTTCTTGGACTAATCTGAAACAATAGAAAAAAAAAATAGTGTTTGATTATTAACAGTAATATGGTTTCCACGTTTGGGACAGTATATTTATTATTTGTAATGCCTTGGAGGGTGTATAAACTCAAACATTTACACTACAAATGCTGTTGTACATCTTCTTGTACTGTCCTTTTCTTGTGTGCTCAAGTTAGACCAGACTTTTTTAAACCAGGGTGCCCAGTAGACTAAAGGCAAAAACTTTATTCTTCATTATGAATACAGTAAGGTAGGGTTATAATCTGTTTCTTTTTCCTCTGTCTCCCATTGGGGAGATTTAAACTCACTTCCTATTCCATTGCCAAAACAGGAAGTGAGAGGAAATCCCTCAAAAGTGAGGGAATCCCAGGTAGTCAGAACTAGTGTCCCCATTGGAAGATTTTCCCCTCTATTCCTGTTTTGACAACAACCCCTTACTTAACGGACAAAAAAACATTTAAACCCCATTATAAGAGATTGAAAAACTAAACAAAATAAATGTAGCCTACCGTATTCTTTCTGAATCAGATGGGTGTGGCATATGATGCCATGCAGCTTCTTGCATTGCTTGTTGGTAAAGCTGATCTGTGGTGAGTGGGACAGGGCCCAATGGACACACACCCAGTGAAAGAGGGATGTTCACTTCTGTAAGCTGTGTTGAGGGTTGGCTGGAAGGTGGCTGTGTTGCAGGTGTGATGATGATTTCTACAAGTGCAAATAATCATTATGCTTAAAAGGTAGGTTTAATTTATGTTGCAATTTCAAGACATTTTCATGGAGAAGTTTGAGAATTTTTATGAATTACAGATTCTGGATAATAGCTACTGTGTCTTTGCATTAACACTAAATACATTAAAGACAGATTAAAGAATTTCAAATCTATATGTCTGTCTAAATTGTCTTAATTTATTTTAGAACTGCAATTATATGATTGTACTGTCATTATCTGAACTGCTTCACAATAGCAGCACCACACACTCTTGGGCTCCTTTTACAAGGGGCGGAATCCACTTTGCTCAGCAGGGTATCTGTCCGCTGTTCCCCTGCTGAGCAGAGCGGGCGAATGACAGCTTTGTGCCCGCTCTGTTTATGCAGATGGACCGGCTGTCTTCTGATCTGATCCTCCTTGACGGAGGGGAACGATCTGATCCCCCCCCCCCCCCCCCACTTTTTTTTTTTTTAGCAGATCAGATTGGGCGTAGGTGGGTGAAAACCCAACACAGGTCTTTTTACAACTGCCAGTCCATAGGAATACATGGGCAATCTGACCAGGTCCACCTGAAAAACTGACAAGCAAACCTGATCGAATCGCCGTGTGAAAGGGGCCTTATACAGGTGATATTCAAAAAATTAGAATATCGTGCAAAAGTTAATTTATTTCACTAATGCAACTTAAAAGGTGAAACTAATATATGAGATAGATTTATTGCATGCAAGGCAGATAGTTCAAGCCGTGATTTGTCATAACTGTGATGATTATGGTTTACAGCTCATGAAAACCCCAAATCCACAATCTCAGAAAATTAGAATATTACATACAATCAATAAAACAAGGATTGTACATAGAACAATATCGGACCTCTGAAAAGAATAAGCATGCATACGCAATCAGTAGTTGGTTTGGGCCCCTTTTGCAGCAATTACTGCCTCAATGCGGCATGGCATGGAAGCTATCAGCCTGTGGCACTGCTGAGGTGTTATGGAAGACCAGGATGCTTCAATAGCGGCCTTCAGCTCTTCTGCATTGTTCGGTCTCATGTCTCTCATCTTTCTCTTGGCAATGCCGCATAGATTCTCTATGGAGTTCAGGTCAGGCAAGTTTGCTGGCCAATCAAGCACAGTAATCCCACGGTCATTGAACCAGGTTTTGGTGTTTTTGGCAGTGTGGGCAAGTGCCAAGTCCTGCTGGAAAATGAAATAAGCATCCCCATAGAGATCGTCTGTGGAAGGAAGCATGAAGTTCTCCAAAATCTCCTGGTAGATGGCTGTGTTGACCCTGGACATAACGAAGCACAGTGGATGACAACACCAGCAGATGACATGGCTCCCCATATCAACACAGACTGTGGAAACTTCACACTGGACTTCAAGCATCTTGCAGTGTGTGCTTCTCCATTCTTCATCCATACTCTGGGTCCTTGGTTTCCAAATGAGATGCAAAATTTGCTCTCATCAGAAAAGAGGACTTTGGACCACTGAGCAACAGACCAGGTCGTTTTTTCTTTAGCCCAGGTAAGACGCTTCTGACGTTGTTTGTTGTTCAGGAGTGGCTTGACAAGAGGAATACGACATTTGAAGCCCATGTCCAGGATCCGCCTGTCTGTGTATGGTGGCTCTTGATGCACTGACTTACAGCCTCAGTCCACTCTTTGTGAAAGTACTGCCGTCATCCCTGCTGCTTGTGCACCTTTTTCTTCCACACTTTTCCCTTCCACGTCACTTTCTATTAATGTGCTTTGATACAGCACTTTGGGAACATCCAACTTCTTTTGCAATTACCTTTTGAGGCTTTCCCTCCTTATGGAGGGTGTCAATGATGGTTTTCTGCACAACTGTCAGGTCAGCAGTCTTTCCCATGATTGTGTTTCCTACTGAACCAGACTGAGAGACCATTTAAAGGCTCAGGAAGCCTTTGGAGGTGTTATGGCTTAATTAGCTGATTAGAGTGGGACACTTTTTTTTTTTTTTTCTTTCCCACATCAGTAAACAGTATTTGGAGGGCTAAATCAGTTTGATGTTCATTAACTGTCGCCTTCTCATATTTACATCATAGTGGATTATACTTTTTCTCATTGCTTTTTATATCGTCATAATGACCAAAGGATTCCATTACACCTCTTTACCATCAAGTCCTCTGTCACTTCCATCTCGTAAGCCCCACCAACTAGGACTCGATAACCAAAGGGACCCATCCTTTTCCAACTCAGTTTAGAGAGCGAGGGGACCGGTAAGGAGAAAGAAAAAGGACAACAACACCAACAAAAAATACAAAAAGAGGTTTGTAAAAATGAACTTGTGGGCTCCCCGTGCCCATCTTCTACTGACCCAGCCTGCATTGTGCACCGAATTGCCTATGCCCCAATACCCCAATCCCCCCCCCCCCACCCGCTCCTTATATATTTATCCTGTGCCCTACTAAACTATATATTTAACTAAAAATGTTCATATCCAGAGACACTTTATTATAGCATCCTTTGCCTGCAAGGATACCAGTTACCTATATACCTATATTAAGCCCATCCCTCAGTCTATTCCGTGCCTATGCCGATCCCGCTATTATTGACGCTTCACTTTCTCTATCCACATCTTCCACATACTTTCAAATTTCTGAAGATTGCCCCTTTTTATGTACTCCATTCTTTCCCTACCCAGGGTTTCATTCATTATAGAGATCCAGTCTTTCACAGTGGGGGGCTCCTTTACCTGCCATCTAAGTGCTATCAACTTTCTAGCCTGGAACAGGGCCCGCGTGACAGCTAAGGTAGTGCTCAACCTTTCTCCCATCACTCTTCTATGCCCCAGAATACAAGTCAAGGCCTCCTTTGCCACTGTCGTACCGAAAATATTTCCCAAGTTCCCAGTCACCTCCTCCCAGTATCTAAACAGCTTGGGGCACCTCCACACCATGTGGATAAGATCTCCCGTCATTCGACACCTGGGGCAGTTGTCATTGGGCCTTCTCCCAAATTTAAAAAGTCTTTTAGGAGTATAATAGGCTCTGTTTAACAGCATTAAGTGTGAGAGTCTCTGTGAAGGGGTCACAGAAACCTGCGCTCCCAACTCCAAGATTCTCGCCCATTGTTCCTGGGTCATTCCTCCCACCTCCTCTTCCCATTTAGCCTTTACCCCAAGGAGTATTTCCCTGCTATTAACCGATTTGCTTAATTGGTCATAAATTCTTGAAATTACCCCTCTAGTGGGGGTTATTTGAGTTATGCACTGAAATAGAGGCATCTCTTCCCATCTCGGAATCTGGGCTTTAAATTGTGCTTTAAGGGCATGTTCCAACCGGACATATAGGAAGAAAGACCCCCGGGGAAGCTTAAACTCCCTAACCAGTTCTGAAAATTTCTTTAACCCAGAGTCGTTATATAATTGACTTAACTTACTGATACCAAGCTTCTCCCACTCTCTGAACATGCCTATCTTAAGAACTTCCTGCAAATTACGGTTGTTCCAAATAGGAGAGTAAGCTGTTAAGACTCCATACCCCATCTTTTTCTTAACTGGTTTCCAAAGTTTGATTATCAATTTAATTGTTGGAGATTTATCATGGAACGCGTCCGCCTCTAGGGCTTCAATAATTGTATTATGTGTGGAGCTCAACAACAGTAACTTGCCATTAGGGGTGCCTCCTTTCGGTATCCCACAGCCCAATAATTGCTGCAACTGAGTTGAGTAAAAATAACTCTCGGGATGTGGGAGGGCAAAGCCCCCCTCCTGGGTAGGGAGCTGGAGCACTCCAAGACGAATCCTGGCTTGTTTCCCCTTCCAAATCAATTCCCTAAAGAGACTATCAATTTTTTTAAACCACTTCTTGCCTATCCAGACAGGGGAATTGTGCAAGACGTATAGCAGTTGTGGCATCCATATCATTTTTATTAAGCTACATCTTCCTGCAACTGATAGAGGCAGGCGTCTCCAAATTCCTATTTTTCGTTTAAATTTTGTTAATAGAGGAACAAGATTTTTACTAATGTATAGAACAGGGTCCTTCGTCAGGACAATCCCTAGGTACTTCAGAGCTTCCACTATTACCACCTGAGGCATACCACATGCTATTGTCTCATTTATGGGGTCTATCGGTAGAAACTCAGATTTCTCCCAGTTTATCTCTAAGCCAGAAAAACTGCCGAAGTCCTCCACTATCCTCATTGCTCCCGGTAGCGATTTTCTCGAGTCTCCCAAAAATAGCAGAATGTCATCCGCATACAATGCGATTCTTTCCTCGCCTGTTTTTCTCTGGAAGCCGGTTATCGCTCGACTTCCCCTTATGGAAATGGCCAGGGGTTCCATCGCCAGTGCAAACAACAGAGGGGAGAGTGGGCACCCCTGCCTCGTCCCCCTCTCCAGCTCAAACCAGTCCGACAATTTGTTGTTAATTTTTAATCTTGCCTTGGGTCGAGTATATAGCATTCTAATCCACCCTATAAAGGCAGGGCCGAATCCAAAGTTCTCCAACACGCGCCACATATAGCCCCACTCCACGCTATCAAAAGCCTTGGATACATCAAGGGTCATCAACGCTCTCGAACCCTCGTTCACCGTTGGGGTCTGTACATTCAAAAACGCCCTTCTAATATTCAGGCTTGTGGATCTATTGGCTATGAAGCTCTCCTGGTCCTCGTGGATCAGCTTATGGATAACCCCATTCAATCTTGCTGCCAGCACTTTGGCCAGAATTTTTACGTCCGTGCATAAGAGAGAAATTGGTCTATAGGCGGCCATATCCAAGGGGTCTTTCCCTTCTTTCTGTAATACAATAATAGTTGCTTCTAGCATTGAGGCAGGTAGTTGGCCCCCCTCAAGCGCCCCCCCCCCCAAAACTTTCAGCAGTTCGGGGATCAACACTTCACCATAGTGTTTGTAGGTCTCAATTGGAAGACCATCTGGCCCGGGCGACTTATGGGTTGCCATGCCTGCTACTGCTTGGTGTAATTCTGCTATAGATATTGGGGCATCTAATATATCTCTTTCTTCTTGTGATATGGTGGGGATATCTAACCCCCTTAGGAAGTCCTCCATCTTGGCCTCCTTACCCCTCTTCTGGGAGGAATACAGTTTTTTATAGTAATCCCTGAAGGCTTGTACTATTTTTAAGGTGCTTGATACTACCTCACCGCTCTGGGATCTAATCGCGAGGACCGTGGATGGAGCTGCATTTGATTTTGCTAGCATAGCCAATGTCCTTCCCATTCTCTCGCCCTCCACCATAGATTCCTGTCTTTGGAGTAACCGCCTGGTTTCTGCTTTCTGTATAACCACTGATTTATATGCTTGTTGTTTCTCTTGCCAGATACTTTCCGTCTCCGGGGTTGGGTTGCAAGTATAGTTATTTTCTGCTTCAAGAGCGTCTCTCAACAGACTCTCCTCCTCCCTTCCAGCCCCTTTGTTGAATGTAGCTATCTGCTGTATCAGGACCCCCCTAAAAAAAGCCTTAAGGGCGTCCCATAGCATAGAGGGGGACACCGTTCCCTGATTAATCTCAACAAACTCCCTTAAGGAGGAAAGTATCCCATCCGGCTTTTTAATAATTTCAAACCAGTACGGGCTTATACTCCAGTACTTCCGGGGCCTAGGCTCCCCAAGATTTAAAATGGCTACCATAGGTGAGTGGTCTGAGATGCCTCTTGGCCAGTATGTTATTTTTTCTACCATCTGGAGAGCCCTATCATTTCCTAGGGCTAGATCTATCCTTGAAAGCACAGAGTATGATGCAGAACAGCAAGTGTATTGCAGCACACCTGGGTTCCGTGCCCTCCACAAATCCAGTAATCCCACTTCTTCCAGAAAAAAGCTTAACCGACTCCTTACTGAGTCCTCTGAGCATTTTCGTAGTGGGAATCTGTCCAGTCCTTTATCTAGAACCTCGTTGAAGTCCCCCATTGCTACAATCGGCACCTCTTTTTTATCTAGCAGAAATTCATTCAGTTTAAGCAAGACATCCAGATTAAAGGGCGGAGGGATATATATATTTGCCACCACATACCTGGCCTTTTCAATAGAACATAATAAAAAGATGTATCTACCCAACTCGTCTATCCTGACCTGGCTGCAGGAAAACTTCACCCCAGACTTTACCAAAACACTCACTCCCCTACTGTAGGAGGAGTGAACCGCATGAAATTGGTTTGAAATTTTTTCATCTGTAAGTGATGAATAGTTTCCTTGGTTAGGTGGGTTTCCTGCAGACAGACCAGATCAGCCCCACATCTCTCCATCATAGAGAACACTGCCAATCTTTTAAGTGGTGTACCTAGGCCCCTGACATTCCAGGATCCTATTTTCAGAGTCTTAGCTAACATCTAAAGACTGAAGAATATCCTTTACCCCAACACGTACAATCATATATAACAGAAAGATATAAGAGAAATTTAATATATATATCCCTAACCCAAAACTAGTTTTTCTCCTCCTAGTGACTATTATGACAGTTCCATGTGTATGCATACTTGGCCTCTAAACCACGTATTCATTTTGGCTATATTAGCCTTACTTTGGGCATAAATTTGCCGTAGGACAGTGCTTGCATGTGCGTGTAGAACAACCAAAAGCCTATTTACTACAAAAAGTGCCTGCATGTGCAAAAATAATCTTAAGTGAAGGTCTGGATACCTTCATTATAATTTCTAGTGGTATAAGTGTTCGTAAGGAATGATTTACCCACCCTATTTCCCCTCCCTCCCATCTTCCCACCCCTTCCCTTTCCTCCCCACCTAACCTCCCCTACCCTCCCACCCCATGCCCCTCCGCCCCTGACACCCGTACCCACCTATCTAGGTGTACCCCCTGGGGGTTTACCATGACTGTTACCTCTTACACTAACACCAGCCTTTACACCAAATCTTCCACTCACAACCCCACACCGCCCTACACACAAATAGCTATGTGCACCCATCCCCTCCCGTCCCCCATAACAAAAAGCATTAACAGATGGCAGGAAGGGGTGGAAACTTAAGGAACACAAGAAAACAAAAACAAAGATACAGCCCCTGTACCTCCCAATGCCTTGTCGTGCCATCCTATTGATACCCCGGCCTATTATATCTTCCCCCATTCTCTACGTGGAATTCGTGATTTTTTCCCTATTATCTTCCAGCCACTTCTCAACTTCAGCAGGGGAGTTAAAAAACAGGGTCTCCCCCAGAGCCGCAACCCGCAACCTTGCCGGATATAAAAGCGCATAGGGCAACTTAAATTTTTGTAGATTGCGTTTTGCCTGGGTAAACTCTGCTCTACGCCTCTGCAAATCCGGAGAGAAGTCGGAGTAAAACTATATTTTTGCTCCTTTAAAAAAAAACCTCCCCTGCTTCCCTGATCTTCTGTAATAAAGTCACTTTATCCTGGTAGTTAAGAAAAAAAAAAAGAGTGGGACACTTTGAGCCTAGAATATTGCACCTTTTCACAATATTCTAATTTTCTGAGATTGTGGATTTGGGGTTTTCATGAGCTGTAAGCCATAATCATCACGATTATGACAAATAATGGCTTGAACTGTCTTGCTTTGCATGTAATGAGTATCTCATATATTAGTTTCACTTTTTAAGTTGCATTAGTGAAATAAATTAACTTTTGCATGATATTCTAATTTTTCGAGTATCACCTGTAAGCTTTACAAAATCTTTGCAAAATGCCTTGCAAAACACTAACAAATCACTGTACTGAAATACATAAAACAAAGCATATTTGTAGGGCAGAATGATTTTTCTTTACCTCGCTCGGCCAGATGCATAGCAGGCACTGGATCTTCTAAATTGGTTGCAATAGCTGCTCTTTCAGCCATAGATTTCAGTGTACTTAAGGGCTCAGGTGCCTACACAGAAAAAAAAATATACAAAATTTGAAATGCCTCTATTTTCAATTAAAATACTGAGTAAACAGTCTAATGCCCTGTACACACGGTCGGACTTTGTTCGGACATTCCGACAACAAAATCCTAGGATTTTTTCCAACGGATGTTGGCTCAAACTTGTCTTGCATACACACGGTCACACAAAGTTGTCGGAAAATCAGATCGTTCTAAACGCGGTGACGTAAAACACGTACGTCGGGACTATAAACGGGGCAGTGGCCAATAGCTTTCATCTCTTTTTTTTATTCTGAGCATGCGTGGCACTTTGTCCGTCGGATTTGTGTACACACGATCGGAATTTCCGACAACGGATTTTGTTGTCGGAAAATTTTATATTCTGCTCTCAAACTTTGTGTGTCGGAAAATCCGATGGAAAATGTGTGATGGAGCCTACACAAGATCGGAATTTCCGACAACAAGGTCCTATCACACATTTTCCGTCGGAAAATCCGACCGTGTGTACGGGGCATAACAGTTAATGATTGCTATTTCTTTCCTTGTTCAAGCATTTTATTGAAAAAAAAAAAAAAAAAAAAAAAGAACACAAAGGCACGTCACAGGAAAATTTGTGGTATAGGTCATCGGTACAATCAACATGTCAGAAAACATTGTGGCATAAAAAGATGTGTGCAATCATCCTTCTTTAAACCAAAGAGAAAACATTCTCAACAATTGTGCAACATTGAGAGCAGTTCCCTCACAGTATGCATGGTCAAGGTTTGTCAGGCCAATGACACCCCAGCCATGGGGACGGTCCTAGTAAAACTGAGTCCCATACTTGTTTTGGACAGCAATATGTATAGGCCGGGAAGTGAGGTTGAAAAAGATTATATGATGGTTGTGTCTTGCCCTGAGTGCCAGTTGATGTTGGTCCGGGGAATGATTAGGTCTGAGATATATTATTATGGAAACCACAAGAGTGGAGAGAGACATGTGAGGGGATATTCGGTACAGAGAAGAGAAGTAAAAAGGTAGAGAATCGAGACAGGTAGAAGAAAAAAAAAAACAGGGAAGGGCTAGCAATCCCCAGGGGGACTGGGTCATCTAGGGAGTGTTGTGTATGTTGCTCCTCGCTCATATGCGAGAGCCTCTATGGAAGTAAAAGAGTATTGTCAAAGTTGGGTGGAAAGTAATGTTCAACCCAAGGACTCCAGAGTTTTTTTTATATTTGGGGATTTCATCCAACAGAACAGCTTCTATTTTGGCATGAATCATAGCTTGCCTTATTCTGTAATGGGCTGCTGGAACACAGAGGGTGCAGGTTTTCCAGGCTCTCGCTAGTGTGTGCTTAGCTGCCGTTGCAACCTGGTGGCTTAATTTGAACTGTCGATGGGTAATGGTCGGTGGTTTTATGTTTAGGAGCGCCAGTGTGGGGTCCGGAGCAATGTGTGTGTCAATCAATATGGAAAGGGTGCAGAAGGTGTCGGACCAGAAGGCTTGTACTACTGGGCATTCCCACCATATATGCAAGTGTGTATACAGCAAACACTTCAGTGTGATGTTCGGGTGGTCTATTGTTCAAGGGATGGTTACTCTGGCCTTGCTGCCCTCCAAGATAGGGGATATCCTAATAGTGACAAAAAAAGAAAAGAGGGCGCACCAGCCTTGTGCATTATCCCAGGTATATTTATTGATAAAAATAAAATCTAAAAACTACTCACAAACATGTGTAGAAATATCGCTTGTATAAGCCACCTAGTCGTGGCAATCAGTCCTAAAACCTGACGGTCTCCAGATGGCAAAGGAGAAGACATCAGGGCCGCTGCTGGCTGACGCGGTTAGAAGGTATACCCTCTTCCTCAGAGCCTAAGTGTGTACCCGGTGAGTCACAGCTCCGGAAACATTGGGAGGGGTATTGTGGTAGGAATTTTGCTATCCTTGCGGGGACCAAATACCACTTGGTGAGGACTTTATAGTTTGTTTCTAGTGCAATGTTTTGTGAGGCCGACTACCCATATGTGGGTCCAGTTAACAGGGTCTAGAGTGAGACCGAGGACCCTCTCCCATTTAGCAATGCAGGATGGTGGGGGATTAGCATTTCTTGATTCTAAGAGTCGTTTCTATACATCAGAGATTTGCAGGTGTGGAAAACTGCGGGGCAGCATGGTCAGATGGGATTAGGAGAGTGAAAAAGTGTGAGTTGAATATAGCGAACAGTTCCATTGCTGGAATACCATGCGACTCGCAGAGATGGGAATGGAATTTTCCCAGCTTTTATGAATTTGCGGGCACGGAGCAAGCCTGCTGTGTAGCATGTCAAGAAAGAGGATGGAGATGTCCATGCCAGATAAAATGCAGGGTATTTGGAGGAAGGAGAGCAGGGGCTTTTAGTTAGATTGTAGACCGTAATGCTTTTTGAACCTGTCACATATGAGGAGAGAGTGGAGCTTTATTGGGTTTGATGGGTGCTGACACGAGCAGACAGGCTGGGAGGGGTAGAGGGAGAGAGAAGGACACAGGAGCAGAGAGGAGACAAGATAGCAGGCTGTGGATGATGGAGGCATGTAAACTGACCACGGTGTCAGGGCTCATCAGCCATGGTACACTGTGGTCAGTTTACAAAGGGAAGGGTATAGCCAGGCTGGATCAGACAGGTATTTTTAGGAGTTACATGGGTCCAAATGACACAGCACAAGCACTGTATAACATGCTTTAAGGCAACAGGATCTGTTTTTATTTTTTTGGGTTAACAAACCCTTTAAGAACTGACTAGCATAGGCGCTAGGAGGTCAGCAAATTTTTCATAGTATGTGGCCGATAGGCCATCAGGGCCAGGGCGTTTGTTTGGCCTGAGAGCTTTTATAGCCGTTAGAACTTCTGTGATGGGTTTATCCAGGTTCTCTGTATTAACGGCTGAGAGTGTGGGGAGTTTGATTTGAGAAAAAAGGTTATTGGCTCTCGTCTGGTCAAATGCGCCGGAAGCCGTATACAAGTCAGTTTGTTTATGGCTGAATTCACGTAGTATTTTTAGGAGGTTGCTGGAGTAGGTATCACGCAAGAATTTTAGGCGTACTGGTTTGTGGGTATGGTCCGCCTTATGAAGAGAGGGCAAGAAAAGGTGTCTGGTTTGTTCGCCTTAGTATAGAATTTGTGTCGGGATTTGCACAGGGTTCTCTCTGCCAATTCCGTAGGGAATAGGTAGAGTTCTAGTTGGGCTTTGTCCAGGTCTTGTCTAGTGGTCGGAGTTGGGTGATCTTGGAACGCGGACGATTTTGTATAGAACATTTCTTTAAGGCGTTTTTTGAAGCAGACGTTTCTCCGTACGGAGGTGGGAAGCTTGACTGATGCAGGTCCCTCTAATGACTAGCTTATAGGCTTCCCATAGGGTCAGTGAGAAGGTCTCGTTTGTAGAATTATGGGTAAGGTATTTCTTGAGAGCCCGTTCTAGTTCAAGGCGGCGTTCTGGGTGTGCTAGGATGGTGTTGTTAAGGCACCAAGATTTGTTATTAGGGGGGGTCGATATAAGAGGACAGAGTGGTAAGGCCCACGTTGTGGTCTGACCAAGGAATTGGAAGTAAAGTTGAGGAAAGAAGCAGGGGAGAAGAGCCTACTGTGAGAAATATATGATCAATTCAGGAAAAAAGTTTCTGGGGTGGGAGTTGTGTGTATATTGGCATCTGGCTTTTTGTGGGTATTTATGGTTATTAAATGGGAGAGGCCTTCTCTCTCGCTATGAGGATTCCTCTGCGCTTAGAGGATGCAGATGCTCTGTAGTCTTGGGGGTAAGAGGAGCTGAAGAATTTAGGGGTTGATCGGGTTGCGTTTCCTGCAGGCAGGCAATGTGTGCAACGACAGAAGCGAGAGTGAAAAAAGTTTTGGTTCTTTGTTGGGAGAGTTGAGCCCTTTGACATTGAGAGAGAACATTTAGGGGGCCATAGAAGTGGGTAGGGAACGTTATCTCGATGTAGTACATAGGATAGATGACCACAGGGATGCCCCAGAGTGAAATGAAACAAGAGTAACAAATAAGTACACGAGTTAGGTAGAGAGAGGAAGAGAAGAGTCAGAGTAGCTTAAAACTAAATAAAATCTCAAAAATAAGGGTGGTGTCCCGAGGGAGGGAAAAGATTTCCCTGCCAGAGGACACAAAGTAGTCTGTGGGGTATCCACAATGTGGCATGCATGGACAAAGTGGGGGAAGCAGTGACCTTCGCCATGGCCAAGTGGTGTTATGTACATCAAGGTGTATGTGAAGATTAGAATGGGTGAGACCCAGCATCAGCAAAAAACAGAGAGGAGATTTTTGAGGGAAACCCCTATCGTGGCGTTTCACTGGAGTATAGCTATTGTTTAACAGTAATGAGTACCCATGCGTTGTGGGTGTCATTGTGATATATTTAAACTTAGTCCCCCACAAAAAATGTGGGGGAGCAGGGTGAAAAAGTCCAAGATAAACATAACAAACAAGTGCCCTATTTTGGACATGCATTAAGGAAACGTAGTTCAACCTTGGCTTAAAAGCCTGTGAAAAACTTTTCTTTACAGAAGTTAGGACATTCATAGATATAAGGCCTGTATGCATACCAGGAGAAAACAAAAACATTAGTGGGATGGGTAACAGGGTCTGAAGGGTGAAGTGGGGTGCGACTGTCAATTGGAAGATGTGCTCCTGTGGTCAATATAAAGGCTGTTTAAAAGAGTTTACAATCTAGCATTTAGGATTTGGGGGAAGGGTTAGGGTAAATGAGGGAAGGAGGGGGTGGGGTGAGGGAGAGAAAAGAAATCAGGGTAAATTGGGGTGGGTAGGGTTGATTTGAGAACAGATAGACCCAGGGATTGGGTAATACTGTTAGGTATCATATTGTGGAGATAGAGGGAGTAGAAAAGGGTCCGATAGGACCTCGACCCTGGAGGTCGAGTGTCCAGCGCATAGAAAACGAGGGTAGAACCTCTTCAGCAGATAGGGAGCTATCACCAGGGTAGGTGTGAAGGTGAAAAGAAAGACAGCACACGGTTGAAGAGAAAGTTCTTCAGTCCCTGGAGTCCACTTGAGCTGGTAAAGGAGAGTTAAAGCGCCCCCATTTCCGGGTACCCGAGATATGCTTGGAGCCAGGAGAGGAATGGAGCTTCTGCGGAGAGAGCGAGATGCAGAGCAGTGACGGCAGCCATCGAGTCGGCCGGGAGTAGATCATCCACCTACTGTTCTAGGGCTGCTGTGCGGTGTCCTAGTTCACAGATTTCCCACGAAAATCTTCCTGTGATGTGGTGCGACGTTTGTTTCAGTGCTTTATTGAGCATCTGCTCAAATTGATGAAGCTAGTCTGGTTGAGAGGCTTCTGAGTGGAAAGCTAGGGGGCGAGTCCAAAATCTGTATCTGACCCACCCTTTGCTGCAGCCATCTGTGATGTCTGCCTGTGCAGGCAGGCCATGCTAGTCTGTGAGGAAGAAGCCGTGGCCATCTTGGACGAGGCCCGTGCTAGCACATCACGTATTGTTTTTGGCTTTTATTTAGCTTTAGAACCGCCGTACACCATCTCGGCTGGTTCTGGCAGCTGTCAGCAGAGGGGGATACGGCAGGTAAGAGGAAGGTTGTTGGGTGTAGGAGTCCGTAAGGAGCAGAGCTCTAGTCAGGAATGTTCTACTAGGTCGGCTTCGCGCATGCGCCCCCGATTACTATTTCTATATTGTGCAAAACTAAAAGAACTTTAAATAGGGCAGGTCATCACTCATCAAGTGCTAAACAGGAGTACATGTTTTAATAGTTTTTTTTGAAACTATCGACACTTCCTGCTGATACCCCTGTTTGTGGAAGAGAATTCCACATACTTACTGCTCTGACAGTAAAGAACCCTCTACACAGTTTATGGTTAAACCGCTTCTCTTCCAACTATAGTGAATGGCCAGGTTTCTCATTAAATTCCCTTTCACTAAATAGTTTTTTCCCTATGCTAGGGTCGCCAGTACGGCATTTGATTATCAGGGACGTGCAGAGCCTCACCTGCCATGAGCATAAAAAAAAAAAAAAAATCGACTTCGAGGGTTGTAGCCCTTGGGGGGTAGGTAGCTGAAAGCTCTACCCCACCACTGGTCAAAATTTGGGTCTCCTACCATCTATGGTTACAGGGATATGGGCTTTTTGTGCAGCCTGTCATAAGCTAAATACAGACCAGCCAGTTTAAATGCAAGCTGGCAAACTCTGTTTGCAGCAGACTGACAGGATGAGCTCACAGTGCCTCTCCTCACTTCTTGTCAGAGGCACTGAGGCTCAATGGACAGCTTGCAGTCTTGGACCAATGGTAATGCACCATTGGCCCAAGCTGTCCAATAAAAATGCTGCAGTGAAGGCACGACTCTCACTGCAGTGTCATAGAAGG
Source organism: Aquarana catesbeiana (assembly GCF_042186555.1). Classification (NCBI taxonomy): domain Eukaryota; kingdom Metazoa; phylum Chordata; class Amphibia; order Anura; family Ranidae; genus Aquarana; species Aquarana catesbeiana. The sequence continues at coordinate 78,461,425 of NC_133333.1, read as the reverse complement.
GGGCATGTGTCTAAAAGACAAATACTCCCTTCCAGCCCAGCCCTCTTAACTACAAGGAAAAAACATGTTTATGTGTATAAGATTTACCCACATTTTTTCTCACACAGTTGAGGCTTAATGTACATGGGACATTTTTACAACCTCACCTGAACAATTTAACTTGACAGATAGTAACCCGTTTAGAAGCGTTTGAAAAAAAAATGTTTTTTTCTTCAAAGTGGGCAAAAATGAAAAACGGCTGTAAACGAAAACGCAGCTAAACGCGAGTTACCACGTTTAGAAGCGCTTGAAAAGCCTCTAAACTCAGCGTCTGAACTCATTTTTTTTGCTTTCCAAAAAAGGCCTCGAAACTCACCTGCCTAAAAACGACATTAAACGAACCTGCATACATGTACACATAAGATAACATTGGATGAGTTCAGGGGCAGCTGAAAAAAGCATCCAACTGCCTCTGAATGTCCGTTTACCAGCAGCAGTGTACATGAGGCCTAAGAGGGAGAATGAGAAGCTGCTGCTGCTAAGGTACAAGCTAAATCATATATTATGCTATATGTTATAAGATAATATTTTATTTTTTATTTACTGTGAAATTACTGGTTGGAAGTTATAACTTCAAACTTCAGTAATTTGTCCATTAAGCCACCTGCTTGAGTACAGTTTTTTAAAATATAGTACATTACCCTAAAACGTACTTATAGTAATTAACCCCTTGACACCCAGGCCAATTCTGACACTTGCCTCCTATGTAAAAATCATCATATATTTTTGCTGGAAAATTGTTTAGAACCCCCAAACATTATATATATTGTTTTAGCAGACACCCTAGTGAATAAAATGGTGGTCATTGCAACTTTTTTATGTTACACAATATTTGCGCAGCAATTTTTCAAACGCATTTTTTTAGAAAGAAACTTTCATGAATAAAACAAAAAACACTAAAGTTAGCCTGATTTTTTTTTTTGTACACTATGAAAGATGATGTTACGCTGAGTAAATAGATGCCCAACATGTCATGCTTTAAAATTGCGCACACTTGTGGAATGGCACCAAACTTCAGTACTTAAAAATCTTCATAGGCAACACTTTAAAATTTTTTCCAGGTTATATGTTTAGAGTTAGAGGAGGTCTAGTACTAGAGTTATTTTTCTCGCGCTAACATTTGTAGCATATGTAACCTGTGTGTATCTGGCTCTGGTACTAGCCAGTGCCTCACCAGCCACTGACCTCACCGCATGTCCCTGTTGTACATTGATATCATATCCCCTCTCAACCAGGGATACTAAGTTCAATTCTTGTAGTCTTTCCCCATAGCTGAGGTCCTCTTTTCTCTTAATTAGCTTTGCTGCCCTCCTCTGGACTCTCTCCAGTTCCAGCACATCCTTCCTGAGGACTGTTGCCCAGAAATGGACAGCATATTCAAGATACGGCTGGACCAGAAGAAAAACACAAAAAACGACAAGCATTGATCTCATCCAATAGGTACCAATAAAAAAAAAAAAAAAAAAAAAAAAAAACAAAACATACCACATGATAATAATATGTAAAACATAAATATATACCAACATACTGCAGGGGTCTCTGAAACAAGAGAAAAAAAAAAAATCGAATGAGACAAACAAGGAAAAGAGAACCCATGTTGATACTCCAAACCCATGATGGCGGGCCCGGAACCCCAGGCACCCGGCCGCTCCCCCCCACCACCTCCGCACTCTACGGAGTAGTTGCACATCAAGGCCCACCACCACCCAAGATCACACATCCTTAAGCCCTAATAGGAATATCCCTGCCTTATCTTCCTTCATCCAAAAATAAAATATATGGTTTCCTATTCCCTTTATTCAACTCCCACAGTAATATTAGATATATCACACTAAATACACACACCCAACAAAAAGAAAACAAACAACAAAAAAAAAAAAAAAAAAGGGGGGAAAAACAATAATACTCACAATAAATAAAACTACCCGAAATAGCTACTTAAACCAAAATCGCCTCACTCGATCTGACTCTGTACCATTTTCGTATCCTATCTCCAAACCATATACAGATTCCGTAGTTCAAGGGATTCCCTTAGAACCTTCCAAGGGAGCCAAATTTGACGACATTGTTCATAAGTGTCCAACTCCTGTGACAGAAGAGTCTCCATCCTCTTAATATTGTCCATCTCTGAAACCCACTCAACCAATGATGGAGCATGCGCCGACCGCCAGTGGCGCGGTATTACTGCCCTTGCAGCTGTCAACTAGTGTCTCAAAAGACCTTTTTTAATGCTTTTGTACGAGCCGGGTAGGATAGATAATAAAGTAATTTGTGGCATGTTGGGAATAGTTACCCCAGTTGCACGAGTATGAAGCTGGAGTATCATATCCCAAAAATTATGTACAGAAGGACATTCCCACCAAATGTGTAATAGCGAGCCTTTGGCAGAATGACAAACGCCAACACAGGTCTGAGACATTTGGATATATCCGGTGGAGCAACAGCGGACATCTATACCGCCGAGAGAGAACCTTAAAATTTGTTTCATGTGCCTTAGTTGCTAATGACATACTATGTGTCAGAATAAACGCTTTTTCCTATTCCTCTGGTTTAATTTGGACATCCAAGTCCATATTCCACTTGTTTGTATACTCCAGGAGCAATAATTCGGATCTAAGAATAAGAACCCAATACACTGCAAACAGAATATGTTCTGGTACAGTTTCTTGTAGTAGAAGAGACTCAAAGGTATCTGGCTCTCTATTAAACACATCTAAGGAAGGAAAGGAAGGAAGAAAGGACATTAATTGCCGATATTCCAGCCAGTGTTTTATTGATTGCTGAACAGGAATCAAATCTGTTAACAATGGGAGATCTCCCTGACAAAAAATTTGAGATATACGACGATTTGACTCCTTACTCCATACCAAAAAGTGTCTCTGTGCTATTGCCGGGGAAAACCCTGGGTTACCAAACAAAGGTGTCATTAATCCCACTTTAGGGGAGAGTCCCAATTGGGTTTGTAATTTATCCCAGGTACGCAATAAATGTGCTGTAAGAAAAGACAGAGAAGAAGGTGGGCCCCGGGCAGAGATATCTAGCCAGGGAAGCGCCTGGAGATCCAAAGAAGCAATTGACTGTTCTATGTGTACCCATTGTTTAAGATGGGAATGATGGAACTTACTAATCTAGTTAAAAACGCTGCAGCGTGGTAGTAATATAGATCGGGTGCCCCTGCGCCCCCCTTTGCTTTAGGGAGAGATAAAGTTCTCCTTTGCAATCTAGGTCTATTGGATCCCCAGATAAACCTTGTAAAAGCAGATTGCAAAGTAGTAAAAAAGGAATGGGAACCACTATAGGTATAGTTTGGAAAAAAGAGAGAAAGCGCGCTATTATATCCATTTTTAAAATATTAATCCTCCCAAACCATGAATAATGGGCTCGATTGTACTTCTTAAGGTCCTTTAATGTACGCTGCATAAGAGGGTGATAGTTTTCTATATAAAGCTTAGAGAGATCTTGTGGGATTTTTATGCCCAAGTATTGAAGTGTTGATGTACAAATCTTAAATGGGAAATTATTCCCTAGAGCTTGAACTTGATGTGGTGATAGAGAAACATTAAGTATTTCTGATTTGGACAAATTTACTTTAAAATTGCTCAGAGCTCCAAAACGCTGAAATTCGTATAGAATAGATGGCATGGAGACATGTGGATTAGTGATAGAGTAGCAGATCGTCCGCGAATACTGACAACTTCACCTCCTGCCCATCTAGTGGTATGCCTGTAATACAAGGATTTTGTCTAAGAGCAGTTACCAGATGTTCCATTACTAGAACGAACAGGAGGGGAGACAGCGGACATCCCTGGCGCGTACCATTTTGAATAGGAAAGTTAGGAGATAGTGATTGGTTGATACGTATTCTTGCTCTTGGCTTGGTATAAAGTGCCATAATTTTCCTTACCGGATTGGTCCTAGTCCTATTTAAATCAGAGTTTGCTCCAAAAACGGCCACCCTACACGATCGAATGCCTTCTCTGCATCTACAGAGAGCAGGCAAGCTGGTATTTTTGCTGACTGGGTATAATCGATGAGTAAGAGGGATTTAAGCGTGTTGTCACGTGCTTCTCTCCCCTGTACAAACCCAACTTGATCTGTATGTACCAGAATTGGAATATGGGATTGAAGACGTGAGGCAATCAGTTTGGCATAGATCTTAATATCTACCACAATTAATGATATCGGGCGATAGCTAGAACACAAGTTTAAATCCTTGTCAGGTTTAGGAAGTAGTGTGATGTGCGCCTCTAATGTCTGGGGTGTAAACTCATTAATGTCAGATATGCTATTAAACACCCAAAGCATAAACGGTGTAATATAATCCTTATAGGATTTCGATGTAAAACCATCAGGATCGGGACTTTTACCTGATGGTGTATTAGTAATCACTTCCAATAGTTTATTAAGTAGAAAGGGGGAATCCAGAGAATTCCCACTATCTTCGTCTAATATTGGGATGGCAGTTTCAGATACATACTCCCGTATACGGTGGCCAAGAGACTCTAAATCGCATGATGGTGGGGGAGGAAGATTATACAAAGCTGTGAAATAGTCACAGAATGCCTTTTGAAGAGAGATTGGATCTGAAGTAATTTCCCCAGATGGTAATGCAATGCTGGGTATAAAAGTTGCTGAAGATCGGGGGTGCAAAGACCTTGCACGTGGTCTCCCAGATTTATTTCCATACCGATACTTACCCACAGCATATCTATATTGGCTTTTGCAATGAGAGACCTCTAAAGACTGTAGTAAGGATGACCGTACCAAAGATATGTCAGCCAATAGCTCCGGGGTTGGGGTTTTTTTTATGTGAGGTCTCCAATGCCCGAAGCCTTGACAAATCCTCCTGTATAGTCGCGGATCTTTTTTTTTTTTTTTAAACGGGCTCCATGTTGGATAAACAGTCCTCTTAATACCGCTTTCAAGGCTTCCCATTGTATGGGTAATGAGGTCTCGTTGTGTTCATGGTCAGCGATAAAATTCTTAATCGCTGCCAGAACTGCCTGATGACAAATTGGATCTAACATAAGGGTTTAATTTAAACGCCATGACCAATCAGACCGTGATGTGTGTGGAGAGGTTGTATTGTCAAAAAAAGAGGCGAGTGATCGGACCAGATGAAAGACCCAATGTCCATAATTGGATTCCATTCCAATAACTGTGATCCCGTGAAAAAATAATCCAGCCTGCTATAGGATTGGTGGACTGAGGAGTAGTATGTATAATCACGCTTTTTGGGATTTAAAGTACGCCATAGATCCAGCAATCTGTTTCCAAACAACTCTTTAAGAGCTCTCAGCCGACTGTAAGAGATATTTGATCGCTGAGAGGAGGTGTCCAGTTGAGGTTCTAATGCCATATTAAAATCTCCTCCTACAAAGATTGTGCCCTCTGCAAATTCTATCAAGAGGTGGAGATATTTTGTAATTGCCGTTATTTGATCATGATTAGGAATATAGAAAATTGGCGATTGTAAAAACTCTATTCCACAGCCTAAATTTAAGAAAGAGATACCGGCCATTGGGGTCAGTTACATGCTCCACGGCCAATATTGGTAAACGTTTATGGACAGCGATGGACACTCCCCTACTCTTGGATGAGGACAGGGTACTATGAAACCAATTTGAATAATATCTTCGTGAACATGCTGGAATGCTATTTGCTTTAAAATGGGTCTCTTGAAAGAGTACAATATCTACCCTAGCTTTATGTAGAGCATATAGAATTTGACCTCTTTTTGATTGTTTATTGATACCCTTAACATTATATGAGCAGAGTTTCAGTGAGGATGGCGAGGATTGTTTGGTTGCCATTTCCTGGTTTGCGAGAAAAAAAAAAAGAGAGGAACACACAAAAAAACAAAGAAGAGGGAAAAAAGGGGGAAGGAAAAAAAAAATAAAATAATGAGAGAGATAACTCTCTCTTTAGATCTGGTCCTGGTCAGATACCAAATCTTAAAAAAAAAAAAAAAAAAAAAAAAAAAAAAAAGAAGAAGTATGCACTACCAAAAGTATAGCACACCACAAAATACAAAGGAAGAAAAAAAAAACAAACAAAAAAAAAAAAACCACACAATTCAAACCAATCCCTACCAGAGGGCTGGTATACCTACAAGGGGGAAGTGGGTACACACAGAGAAGGCCCCATAGTAGGACCCGAGAGAAAGATCAATTTTTATTACACTTAACAACATTTATGAACATTTAAACAGACTATTTCCGCACGCCAAAGAAAAAAAAAAAAAATGATACTCATGCATTTTGTGTGGTAAGCCTCTCCACCCTTGGATTCCCAAGTCTAGATACACACACAGGTGTGTGCATGCGGTGCTTTCCCTACACCTATATATGCACACCCCATGCATACATGTCCTACCCCCTCTACGTGGACCCCAATACTAATCACCTCCAACAGGTTCTGCCACTATTTATTTGTCATATGATGGTGGCATGGTCAGAGCAACAGGTTGATATAAACACAACATCAATTATCTACCCAATACCAGTCCCCCTTCCCCCCACCCAACTGAATCCCCTTTTTAATGCATGCCAATATTCTGTTGGCTTTGCGTGCAGCAGCCTGGCATTGCATGCTATTGCTGAGCCTGTCATCTACTAGGACCCCAGGTCCTTGTCCATCCTAAATTCCCCCAGAGGTTCTCCCCCTAGCCAGTAACTTGCATTTGTATTTTTGACACTCAAATGTTACATTTTTCAACATTAAACCTCATTTGCCATGTAGTTGCTCACCCCATTATTTTGTTTAGGTCTTCTTGCAAGGTTTCCAGATCCTGCAGAGAAGTTATTGCCCTGCTTAACTTGCTATTGTCCGCAAATATTGAGATGGAGCTGTTTATCCCATCCTCTAGATCGTTTATGAATAAATTAAACAGGATTGGTCCCAGGACAGATCCCTGCGGGACCCCTCTTTCCAAACCAGACCATTTTGAGTACCATTTATCACCACCCTTTGGACTTACCCCTGTAGCCAGTTTTCAATTCCAGGTACTCACCCTATGGTCCATGTCGAAAGACCTTAGTTTGTACAGTCAACGCTTGTGGGGAACTGTATCGAATGCCTTTGAAAAATACAGATACACCACATCCACAGGTCTTCCTCTATCTACATGGCAGCTCACTTCTTCATAGAAGGTTAGACACGGACACATACACCCACACAGGTTGAACTGAATGGACCATTGTATTTATTCAACCCTACCTACGATGTAACTATTAATAGATTGGTCTGGCAAGAAGAATTTTTCATGAGTCAATGCTGATTACTGCTAATGATACGGTTTTCATTATTAAAATCTTATACATAGTCCTTAACCGCTAAGCCACCGCCCACCGTCATATGACGGCTGGACGAGGCTTCTGTTGTTCTGGGAGGACGTCATATGATGTCCTCGCCCTCCCGAGCCACTAGGGGGCGCGCGCGCGTGCCCGCTGCGTCACTCGGGACCCGGTGCGCGTGCCCGGCGGCCGCGATGTCCGCCGGGCACCCGCGATTGCCGGGTAACAGAGCAGGAGCGTGGATCTGTGCATGTAAACACAGATCCACGTCCTGTCAGAGAGGAGAGGAGACCGATGGCGTGTCCCTTGTACATAGGGACAGCGATCGGTCACCTCCCCCAGTCAGTCCCCTCCCCCCACAGTTAGAATCACCTCCTTAGGTCATACATTAACCCCTCGAGCGCCCCCTAGTGTTAACCCCTTCCCTGCCAGTCACATTTACACAGTAATCAATGCAATTTTATAGCATTGATCGCTGTATAAATGTGAATGGTCCCAAAAATGTGTCAAAAGTGTCCGATGTGTCCGCCGCAATATCGTAGTCACAATAAAAATTGCAGATCGCCGCCATTACTAGTAAAAAATAAATAATAAAAATGCTATAAATCTATCCCCTATTTTGTAGACGCTATAACTTTTGCGCAAACCAATCAATATACGCTTATCGCAATTTTTTTTACCAAAAATATGTAGAAGAATACGTATCGGCCTAAACTGAGGAAAAAATTTGTTAAAAAAAAAAAAAAAAAAATTGGATATTTATTATAGCAAAAAGTAAAAAATATTGTGTTTTTTCAAAATTGTCCCTCTTCTTTTGTTTATAGCGCAATAAATAAAAAACGCAGAGGTGATCAAATACCACCAAAAGAAAGCTCTATTTGTGAGGAAAAAAATGATAAAAATTTAATTAAGGTGCAGTGTAACATGACCGCGCAATTGTCATTCAAAGTGTGACAGCGCTGAAAACTGAAAAATGGCTTGGGCAGGAAGGGGGTGTAAGTGTCCTGTATTGAGGTGGCTAATCATCCCCACCAATAACTTGCAGATTATAGGAGGTTAGGCTAACTGGCCTGTAGTTCCCAGGGATATGTCTTGGCCCTTTTTTAGATATTGGTGCCACATTGGCTTTTCTCCAATCAGCTGGCACCATTCCAGTCAGTAAACTGTCCATATAAATTAGGAACAATGGTCTGGCTCTTCACCTGGCTGAGCTCCTTAACCAGTTGCCGAACAGCCGCCATCTTTATACTGCGGCAGGTCAGCTTGTTCCTGTGATTCGCTGTATCTGTACGTCGGTCTGTTTTACAGCTATAGAAGGCGCGTGCCCTCCACACGGCGGGGGAGCTGATGCGTGTGGCTGGCGGCCGCGATGTCCACCGGGTACCCGCAATCGCTCCACAGAGACAGAATGGGGATCTATAACAGACAGATCCCCATTCCGACAGGGGAGTAGGGAGAGATAGTCTGTTCCTAGTGATCAGGAACAGCGATCTCTCTCATCCTCCAGTCAGTCCCCTCCCCCCACAGTTAGAAACACCTCCCAGGGAACACATTTAACCCCTTGATCACCACTAGTGTTAACCCCCTTCCCTGCCAGTGTCATTTATACAATAATCAGTGCATTTTTATAGCACTGATCGCTGTATAAATGTCACTGGTCCCAAAAAAGTGTCAAAGTGTCCAAACTATCTGCCACATTGTCGCAGTCCCACTAAAAACTGCTGATAGTCATAGTTAGTAAGATTGAATAAAGACACCAGTCCATCCAGTTCAACCTGATTGAGCACCCACAATTTTCCCCATCCCTGCACATTGCATCCCATCCAGATGCCCGAATCACCGCCATTACTAGTACAACCAAAAAAATAATAATAAAAATGATATAAATCTATCCCCTATTTTGTAGACGCTATAACTTTTGCGCAAACCAATATACGCTTATTGTGATTTTTTATTACCAAAAATATGTAGAAGAATACAACATATTGGACTAAACTGATGAAGAAATAGGTTTTAAAAAACTTTTTTTTTTTTTTGGAAACTAAAATATTGTTTTTTTTTCAAAATTGTCGGTCTTTTTTTTTTTTTTATAGCGCAAAAAATAAAAACTGCAGAGGTGATCAAATACCACTAAAAGAAATCTCTATTTGTGGGAAAAAAAGGATATCAATTTTGTTTGGGTACAGCGTCGCATGACCGCGCAATTGTCAGTTAAAGCGACGCAGTGGTGTTTTAAAAAAAATGGCCTGGTCATTAAGGGAGAAAATCTTCTGGTCCTTAAGTGGTTAAAGCGGAGTTCCGCTTAACAAAAAAAAAAAAAATAAATAAAAGTCAGCAGCTACAAATACTGCAGCTACTGACTTTTAATAAATCGGACACTTACTTGTTCTAGGGTCCAGCGATGCGGGGGTTCGAAGCCCCCCGCTCATCCCCCCCTCCACTCGGCAGCGCCAGCACTGTAACTGTGGGCGCCCAGCTGTGGCTTCACAGCCGGGTCCCGTCATGTGCCGTGACTGGCTGCGCAATCATCTGGGACCTGTGACGTGTCCCACATGATTGCCTAGAGGGAGGGGGGAGAGGTGATCTTCCTTCCGGCGCTGAGGGAAGTGACGTAAGGAGGTGAGTAAGGAGGCAGATTACGAGGGAGCCCCCAGCAACAGGCATTAAGAGGCGAGTAAAAAAAAAAATGTTTTTTTTTCAAAATTTTATTAATCGTTTTTAATGCAGCTGAAAAATGCTAAAATAATTTTAGGAGTGGAACACCACTTTAAGGACCCTCGAGTGTAGGCCATTTAGTCCCGGTGACTTTATGTTAAGTTTTAAGTCTATTTTTGATACTGTCCTCTTTTAGCCATGAGGGTGCGTTCTGTGATGTGTTATGAAAATTAACATTACAGTCTTGGTTACTGTATCCCCCTCCATTTTCTTTTGTGAAGACTGAGAAGAATATATTCAAAACCTTCACCTTCTCTCTGTTCTTTGTAGCCAAATTACCTTCATCATCCTTTATGGGCCAATATGTTCTAGCCTTGCTTTCTTACCATTTATATACTTAAAGAATTTCTTGGGGATTTTGTACTCTCCTCCGCTGTGTGTCTTTCGTGTTCTAGCTTAGCCACCCTGATTTCACCCTTACATTTCTTTTTGCATTCTTTGTAAAGTTTAAATGCCGACAAAGACCCCTCAGCCTTGAAATTTTTTAAGGCCTTTTCTTTTGCTTTTATATACATTTTTACGTTGAAGTTTAGCCACCCAGGATTTTTTTAGCTCTTTTAAACTTATTACCCCGTTGGAATGCACTGGCCAATACCTTTATTTAGTATGTTCTTAAAGCACTTCCATTTTTCCTCCGTGTTTTTTGTTCTTAGGATTTTATCCCATTTAATGTCATCTAGCAAAGATCGCAGTTTAGGGAAGTTGGCTTTTGAAATTCAGTGTCCTTGTATTACCCTTATGTTTCCAATTTCTGTGATTTATACTGAAACTAATTGACCCGTGGTCATTGTTTCCCAAGTTGCCCTGCATGTCTACATCTGTGTTCAGGTCTGTATTGTTAGAAATCAGTAGGTCTAGTAATGTATTGTTTCTTAGATGTGCGGTTCCTTCTGCCCAGTCTATATCTGAATAATTAAAATCCCCTTTATAATGACATTTCCCATTCTTGCCGCCATTACAAGCTGTGCTAGTGAGGTCCGCCTACCCCTCCTCCCTTTGGTTAGGGGGCCTATAGCATACAACCAGTATTACTTTCCCCTTAGTTTCCTCCCTTTGAAGCTCCACCCACAAGGATTCCTCCTCCTCCTTAGCTCCATTAGTGACGTCGTCCCTCACATTTACTTGCACATCATTTCTGATATACAGGCATACCCCTCCCCCCTTTTTTACCCTCCCTATCTCTAAGATATACGGAGTACCCCGAATGGTTGCCAGCCAATCCAATCATGAGAGCTGTCAAACCAAGTCACTGAAATTCCCACAAAATTGAGATCCTCCTCGTACATTAGGAGCTCCGGTTCTCCCATATTGTTAGCTAGACTTCCAGTATTGGTATACAAGGCTCGTAATTTTGTCTGGTCGCATACCATATTCTTGTTAGTTGTAAGGAGGTTGCAATTTGGATTTGCCAACTTACTTACCTTGGGTTTGGTATTCTAGTCACCCTACCGCTAATGCCCCTAATATTACTCATTGAACCTTGTTCCATGCTGGCTAGCTGTACATCTGGACCCCCCATCACCTAGTTTAAAATCCCCTCAATCTTTTCGGTCATCTCTCCCAGCTGCACCCTCCCCATGCAGGTGCAGTCCGCCCCTATAAAGAGCCAGTAACCGACTGAGAAGTCGGCCCAGTTCTCCAGGAATCCAAACCCCTCCTTTCTACACCAGCTCCTCAGCCACTTGTTAATTTCCCTAAGGTGAAGGTGGAGGTGGAAGTGGGACGATGTTTATTTATTACTTTGGGGATGTTTGTTTTAAGTTATTTTGTGTGTATGCACCTGTGGATAAAAAGGGGAGATTGAATCTATTTGAGAAGATAAAGTTTTTTTGGGGGGGGAGGGATCCTGTTATTGTGTTGGGGGATTTTAATTGTATTTTGCGTAATGGGGATAGGTGTGGGGGTGGAGGGGAAGTTGATAAGTCTGGGAAGGAGTTGGGTGAGATTTTGCGGTTGTTTGGGTTAAGGGATGCGGGTGAGGGTTTTTCTTATTTTAGTGATAGGGGTACTGTTCAATCTAGGATTGATTTTTGTTTTCTTTCAAAAAATTTATAGTCAGAATCTTTTACTGTTCAACGGGAGCCTTTCTCGGACCATGGTCGGTTCGAGTGTATTGTGAGTATGGAATCAGAGGTAATGTATGGTAAAGGTGTGTGGAAGTTGAATGTGGAATTGTTGGAAGATGAGGGTGTGAAAAGAGAGTATGTTGAGGTTTTTGGGAAACTGAAAAGGAGAAGGAATGATTTTTTAAGTGTGATTGAGTGGTGGGAGTGGGTGAAAGGTCAGACTAAGTTTTTTCGTAAGAAAAGGTTGTGAGATTGCGAAAAAGGAATGTGAGGCGTATGAGTGGTGGTTGAAAAGATTGGAATATTTGGAAGAACTAAGGGAATGGGGAGAGAATGTGGGGTGTGAGTTGGTGGAAGCAAGAGGGAAATTGAGAATTTTTATGGAGCAGAGGGGGAGAGAGATTATGTCGCAAGCAAGGATGGTAGTGAAGGAGAAGGATGAGAAGTGTATGCAGTTTTTCTTTAAAAAGGTATATGGTGGGAAGGTGGATTTGTCAAGTGTGTTGGATGAGAATGGACAGGTGGTAAGTGGGGGAAAAAGAGGTTGGGAGATGAAATCTGGTAGTTTTATTCCGATTTATATATGGAAAAGAAGAGGGATGAGAGGGTTGAGAAGGAAGTGTTGGAGCAGGTGTGTCTGGATATGGAGGATAAGAGCATGTTAAGGGAGAAAGTGAGTAAAGGTGAAGTTGATGAATGTCTGGGGAGTATGAAGAAAGGTAAGACGCCTGGGAGTGATGGTTTGCCAGTTGAGTTTTATTGTACGTTTTGGGAGGTGATTGGTGACTGCGTGTATGAGATGGTGATGAAAGTTTTGGAAGAGGGGAGGATGTCTGAATCTATGTTAAAAAGCGTGATTGTTTTGCTATATAAAAAAGGTGACAAGCGAGAGTTGAAAAATTGGAGGCCTATATCATTGTTGAATGTAGATTATAAGGTGGTGGCGAAGGTGTTGGTGAATAGGTTACGTGCGGTGGTGGAGAAATTGGTGGGGGAGGAGCAAGCGTGTGCGGTGCCTGAGAGGTCTATTGCAGAAAGTTTGGTGAGCTTGAGGGATGTGTTATGGTTTTGTAAGGAGAGGAAGCAGGAAGTGGCGGTGTTGGCTGTGGATTTTGAAAAGGCGTATGACAGAGTGTTGCATGATTTTATGTTTAAAGTATTGAGGAGAATGGGGTTACCTGAGGTGCTGATTGGGTGGATTAAGTGTTTGTATAGAGGTATGGTAAGTAAGGTGGTTAATGGGTGGATGACGATTAATGATATAAGCATTAGGTCGGGTGTGAGACAGGGTTGCCCGTTATCACCCATGTTGTTTATTTGTGTGATTGAACCTTTGTTGAGGATGTTGATGAAAGATAAGTGTGTGAGAGGGGTGGAGGTACCCGGGAGTGGTGGCAGGGTTTTGAAAGTAATAGGATATATGGATGATGTTACAGTGATTTGTAGAGATATGGCAGGGCTAAAAAGAGTGAAGTTGTTGATTGAGATTTTTTGTATGGCAAGTGGTTTTTGTGTGAATATGGGGAAAAGTGAGTGTCAATTGTTTGGTGTATGGAGGGGGACTGAACAGTGTGGTTGGAAGTTTTGTGAGGGAGGAGTGAGGATTTTAGGTGTCAAGTTTGATTCTGATTTGTATGGCAGAGAGAGTTGGCAGGATGCGTTAGTGAAAGTAAAAAAGAAAATTGATTTTTGGTCTTTAAGGACTTTGTCGTTGGAAGGGAAGGTGTTGATTGTGAAGGCTGTTGTGATTCCGATTTTGTTATTTTTATATTATGTGTTTCCAGCTCCAGATAGAGTGATGAAACAAATTGTGAGAGTGTGTTTTTCCTTTTTTTGGTCGTCTAAGATGGAGAAGTTGAAAAGAGAGAAAGTAATGAAAGGAGTAATGAATGGTGGGAAAGGTATGGTGAGTATTGAGAGATATCTGGTGGTGAAGTATGTAAGTATGTGTGTGAGATTAAGTGAGAAAGAGAACGTTGCAGGGTGTATGGTAAAATATGCATGTGGGAGTGTGTTACGTAAATGTAAGTTGTGTGAAGTTGATTTGAGGAAACCTGTATGTTTTGTTGCGCCTTGGTTTTATGTGAGGACTGAAAGGTGTATGAGGAGGTATGGGTTGCAGGATGTGACGCGAGATAAATGGTGTGAGAGTAAGAAGGTTATGCAGATACTGAAAGAAAGGGAGGAGATGGAAGGAATAGGTGGTTTAAGAGTAGCCGAATGTAAGAAAGTCTGGAAGAATGTGTGCTGTAAGGGAGTGGATAATAGACAGAAGGATATTGCATGGATGGGGGTGCATGGGTGTTTGCCTACAAGAGAGTTTCAGAGAAGGAGAAGGTTTGTGGACAGTGAGGTGTGTCCAAGGCTGGGGTGTGGGGGGATTGAGAGGGTGGTACATGTGTTCTGGGAGTGTCGCTATGCAAAGAAAATATGGAAAAGGATGGAAAAGATGATTGAGGGGTTGACTGGTGTGAATAGTGTAACGTATGAGATGGTGTTATATGGTTTGTGTGATCTGGGGAGGAATGAGGAGAGGTTATGGATTGTTGTGAATTGTATTAAAGAGTGTTTGTGGGATGTTTGGAATATTTAGATTTTTAGGCAGGAAGTGGTTAAAGTGAAAGAATGCGTGGCCATGGTCCGAGGAAAGATTTACAATTATGCATATTATGATTATAAGAAGTTAGGAGAGAAGGATGCAAGGAAATAATGGAAATTGGAGGAGTGGAAACAATGGTGTATATAATGTAAATATGTGAATTATGTTATTGATGTTTATTCTTGAACGATTAACCATTTTATTTTTTGTTTTTCAGGGTGAGTACAGATGGTGATAAAGGGACAGTGTGGAGAAAGTATATAGGAGTGTTTTTTGTTTGTGTAGGGATAGGGTGGAGGGATAGTATATAATAGGGATAGTTTGTCATTTTTTCGCTATGAGGGATGGGAGTGGGTTGTTTTGTTAATGTTCTTGTTATCTTTATTGTTGTTTTGAAACTTTCTTGATATATTTTGTTGTGAGATGTCTTTATTTTCTTTACTGTTATGTACATTTTGGGTTTTTGTGGGTGGGTTTGGGAGGGAAGTGGGTGGGTTATGTAAATATTGTAAATACTTGTCTGATAATGCACTTCAATGTTATTTTATTGTTCAAACATATTCTTTTGATTTATGTTATCTATGTATTTTACTTGTGAAATTTTAAATAAAAGAATAAAAAAAAAAATAAAAACTTGTTAATTTCCCTAATATCCCGCTGCCTCTCTGGCGTGGCTCGAGGTACAGGTTTTATTTTTAAGACTACTACCTAGTCCTAGGAGGTCCTAGGCCTCAATTGAGTTCCCAAGTCCCTGAAATTGTTTTTTTAGAACTCTCCATTTTCCTCCAACTTTGTGATTGGTACCTACGTGTACCATGACAGCTGGGTCCTCCCCAGCCCCACCCAACAATCTGTCCACCAGGTCCGCGATGTGCCGAACCCGAGCACCCAGTAAACCACATAGTTCAGTGCTTACAGTCTTTGTGATAGATTGCCCTCTATGTCCTAATAATCGAGTCCCCTACCACCAGAATCTGTCTTTTCTTACCCTTAGCCTCGCTCCTGCCCTCACTGGAGGTGTTTTTTCCCCTGGCAGCTAGGGGCGTCACTCTGCTCCAGCAATGCTGGTCCCCGACTGATTTCTCCAACATAACGCAACAGGGCATACTTATTGGGATGTTCCAGCCCAGCACCGGGCACCCTGGAACTTTCCCCTGTAACCTCGCCCGACACCCAACTACTCTACTCTGGTGCCTGCACCCTGGCATCTCTGCCCACCTTTGTGCTGGCCCCTGCCGGCACCTGTCGGGTATGTTCCCAACTCTTTTAGTATGGAAATTCTTCTCAATGTTGCCAGTAGCTTCCCTAGATTCAGGATCTGGGCTTCAAGGGAAGCAACGTGCTTACATTTTGTGCAGCAGTATTCGCCCTTGATTTGATGATCGAAGAACGCATACATGCCACAATGTGCACAGAGTCGCATCTCCACACCTGCCGGGCATTGTACCCACTAATTTATTGGGGATTAGAAATTCCAATTAACTTAAGCAACTTCCTGACTCTTACTCCCAGTCACTCAGCAGCACTTAGTTCCTCTCAGGTACTCAATTACTCAGCAGAACACGGTTACTCTCAGGTACAGCAGTACTCATGTCAGCAGTACTCAGGTATATGTGTATATTTATGTACACAAACTGGAGAGCGATAGTTTAGCACTCTAATCATAGACCTTGCACTTAATTTTTATTGAACAGCAGCTTGAAACAATTTGAACATAAGTAATCCAAGCTCCAACCCAGGACAGATCATTATCAGCACCAGCATCTCAGTGCTGTTACCTTTTTGCCATATAAAAAGATCAGTGACTCCCAGAAAGCTCAAAAACTGTATAGAATGAGACATGTTGCTGAAGATTCTGAAAATATAATTTCTGAATTCTACATACACTTTATGCAGAAAATCTTTTTCTAAGCCTCCTGTTGATTTAATTTCAATTTGTTATTCAACCTGGTTAGCCCGGACCTCATTACGAAGTTCTGCCATCTGCCTTGCTATTGGCCATGGCAAGTGTCTCAGTGACCAATAGGAGTATTTTACCTGGACAGGGAGGTTTGCTTAGCTATGAAGGAAGCAAAAGTCAAAATAAACTGAAGTACAAATTGCTCTGTGTTAAATTAGTATTTTCAATTTATCTGTAAAATTGTTTTCTTAAAATACATCAAGAGACACAGGATGTTTTCATATATTCATGACTAATTGATCCGCCTTCAGGTGAATGGACACTGGTCAAAAAAGGGTAGGAATTCCCCAGTTCAGGCATACCCCTCTCAGCCAAGCCTCAGTTTTGTAGCAAGCAATAAGGAACACAAAGATGGGAGAGATCCCTGTATCCTGTAACACACGCCAAGATAAGGATTTTGAAAAATAAACCAAAGATCTTAATTTCTCAAAATTGTACATCATAGGAAATTGTGTACTTCAAATTCTTGGACACTTCAGAAGTCTCAAAAGCAGCCAGGGAGAGCCAGGAGAGCCGAGCTGTGACAGGGTGTGGGGGTGCCCAGACCGGGTGTGGAACGTACCACTACGTGGGTGACACCCAGAGCCGACGGTAGAGGATAAAGAAGACACTTTCTCCTCCTATACCGCAGGAGGAAATAGACACAGCAAGCAGCTTATAATAGAGGAACTGCTGGAGTTAACTTTTTAAGTTAACCAGCAGGTGATCGGTTACTAGGTAGTCCTAGCAGCCAATCATTAGCTTGATAATTAGAAAAATTAACTCCAGCAGTTCCCGCCCTCTGTTCAGCGATGCCGTGTCTCTCCCTCTGGCTGCATGATTAAGGCAAGGTAGGAAGGGGCTGGTCTATGTAACATGCAGGGGTACAGAGCTGCGGGAGGGGGGGGGGGGCTCTGTGTAATGTAAAGGGGTCCAGAGGTGCAGGGTGCTGTGTAAAGGGGTCCAGAGGTGCAGGGTGCTGTGTAAAGGGGTCCAGAGGTGCAGGGTGCTGTGTAAAGGGGTCCAGAGGTGCAGGGTGCTGTGTAAAGGGGTCCAGAGGTGCAGGGTGCTGTGTAAAGGGGTCCAGAGGTGCAGGGTGCTGTGTAAAGGGGTCCAGAGGTGCAGGGTGCTGTGTAAAGGGGTCCAGAGGTGCAGGGTGCTGTGTAAAGGGGTCCAGAGGTGCAGGGTGCTGTGTAAAGGGGTCCAGAGGTGCAGGGTGCTGTGTAAAGGGGTCCAGAGGTGCAGGGTGCTGTGTAAAGGGGTCCAGAGGTGCAGGGTGCTGTGTAAAGGGGTCCAGAGGTGCAGGTTGCTGTGTAAAGGGGTCCAGAGGTGCAGGGTTCTGTGTAAAGGGGTCCAGAGGTGCAGGGTGCTGTGTAAAGGGGTCCAGAGGTGCAGGGTGCTGTGTAAAGGGGTCCAGAGGTGCAGGGTGCTGTGTAAAGGGGTCCAGAGGTGCAGGGTGCTGTGTAAAGGGGTGCAGGGTGCTGTGTAAAGGGGTGCAGGGTGCTGTGTAAAGGGGTGCAGGGTGCTGTGTAAAGGGGTGCAGGGTGCTGTGTAAAGGGGTGCAGGGTGCTGTGTAAAGGGGTCCAGAGGTGCAGGGTGCTGTGTAATGTAAAGGGGTCCAGAGGTGCAGGGTGCTGTGTAATGTAAAGGGGTCCAGAGGTGCAGTGTAATGTAAAGGGGTCCAGAGGTGCAGGGTGCTGTGTAATGTAAAGGGGTCCAGAGGTGCAGGGTGCTGTGTAATGTAAAGGGGTCCAGAGGTGCAGGGTGCTGTGTAAAGTAAAGGGGTCCAGAGGTGTAGGGTGATGTGTAATGTAAAGGGGTCCAGAGGTGTAGGGGGCTGTGTAATGGAAAGGGGTCCAGAGTGCTGTGTAATGGAAAGGGGTCCAGAGGTGCAGGGTGCTGTGTAATGGAAAGGGGTCCAGAGGTGCAGTTGTGCAGAGGGGGTACACAGTAGTGACTAAGATATTGGGGGATGCAGAGGGCACAGTGGGGTGTTTTTACATTTAAACGTGGGGGGGGGGGTCCCAAATGCTCTAGGTATGCCCCTGATTCACCCTTTTTGTCCTGTTGAAATTAACGTCACATAAAGGCTCAAGAAGGAAAAAGTCTGTAAGAACAACAAGACCAAATTAAGGTCTAACAGAAATAAAGCAGCCTCACAGACAGTATAATCTGTGTGAAACCTGCACAAAGGCTTTTTTTTTACCAAGGAAAGAGATGCAATAGGTCTCTGAAACAGAAAGGTTATCTGCCAGATTGATAGTACTCAAAGCCAGAAACCTCTGCACACCAGATTAGAGAAAAGCCGCGGGAGTGGCCAAGACTGGCATGTGAGAGGACACATCTCCCGCAGGTGATCTGTGATCGATCTTCCCCAATCCTTCTTACCGACCCCTTACCACTATATGCAGCAAGATACTGACCCAGACAGGGCCGGATTAAGAACATCATGGGCCTGGTGCTGAGAGAATGCACATGAGCAGGTGTGGGAGTGACAGAAATGCAGCCCGGCCAAGGCAAGTGACTAAAGGCACAGAACCCAGAAGAAAGACCGGGAGAAGATGGAAGCGCCGGATTGATCACAGCGCAGCGCTGGAGGGCTCAGTCTGACAGGTAAGTGTACCCTATTGTGCTGCGCATACTAGTACATTATGGCATAACCTACCTCAGGGCCTCTAAAAAGTAGTAATGTTAGCAAAGTTTACTACCGTTTTAATATCACAGGAGCCTCTCATGGGGCCCCCTACTGACCCGGTGGCCATTGGGCAGTGCCCAAGTGCATAGTTGCCAACATTTAAAAAATATTTTCAGGGACTTTTTCTTACAAGTGGTATATTTAGAGTAGCTGACATCCCCTATGTTACTCTATACATCACAGTAGTAATCACAAAATTAAATGAGTACTAATAATGGGCAGAACAAACATGAGGACCGAGAAGATTTCCTTTAGTTGAACAAAAGTATGCCCATTCTAGAGCTGGTAACATTAAGGATATTCAATACAATTTTAAAGAACTGTTTTTGTGGGTAAGAGGCATAGGGGTGGAGTATTGATGGTATAAAAGTGGGCAGTATGCGCAGGTGAGGGAAAGGAATGGGGGGGGGTTATAACATTGGCACTATGTACAGGAGATGAGTATGAAAGGTATGGCAGCGGGCACTATGTACAAGAGAGGAGTGTGGGAGGTATGACAGTGGGCAGTATGTACAGGAGAGGAGTGTGGAGGGTATCACAGTGGGCAGTATGTACAGGAGAGGAGTGTGGAGGGTATCACAGTGGGCGGTATGTACAGGAGAGCAGTGTGGACGGTATGATAGTGGGCAGTATGCACAAGAGGAGTGTGGAGGGTATGACAACTGGCACTATGTACCGTAGAGGAGTTTATGAAAGTGGGCAGTATGTATAGGAGAGGAGTGTGGAGGGTATCACAGTGGGCGGTATGATACTGAGCAGTATGTACAGGAGACGAGTATGGAGGGTAAGACAGTGGCAGTATGTACAGGAGAAGAGTGTGGAGGATATGACAGTGAGCAGTATGTACAGGAGAGGAGTGTGGAGGGTATGACAGTGAGCAGTATGTACAGGAGAGGAGTGTGGAGGGTATGACAGTGGGCAGTATGTAGAGGAGACGAGTGTGGATGGTATGATACTGAGCAGTATGTACAGGAGAGGAGTGTGGAGAATATGACAGTGGGCAGTATGTACAGGAGAGGAGTGTGGAGGGTATGACAGAGGGCACTATGTACAGGTGAGGAGGATGAAGGAATCTGGGAAGGAAAAATGTAAATGTTTGTGGAAGGATGTTTAGGGACTGCGTAGTGGTTAAGCGGGCAATACGTGGATTGAAATTAAGTCAATTAAGCAGAGACCAGCCATAGTTGATCTATGTATGGGCTAGCTGGTTGTACACAAGTCAATCTATTAATCGACTTGAGTACAACCAGCCTGTCAGGTTTTTCCCAAAACAATCAGTGTTGCCAGCTATAGTTAGCAACACTGATCATTGTATTCTTTGGGTAGGGAAGGCTCCCCACTGGCAGAACATATTCCCCCATCCATAGGTCAGCAGGTGAGAGGGTGTGAGAGGGTGTGTGGGGACAGGCTAGGGAGAGAGGTCTGTCAGCAGGGGGATGTGGGGTGGTCATGGAGGGATAGCAATCAGCGGGTGGGGAGAGTAACTGGGAGTGATATCTTTTGGAGTAGGGTCTTTCATCTGCAGGTTAGGAAATGGTCACATGTAATATAAGTTGAAGGGAGGTGGCTAACATGGGAAGTGGCTGGGAAGTGACCTGGTTGGTGGTAAGTGTGAAATGGATGATGTGTTTCAAGTCTTTCACATTTGCAGTAATGCTTACTGCCCTCTGAAAAGTGATTTGTGGTGGATTGCTTTTCAACGAGTGGTATAGCAGCAGCTAAACAGGCGTTCATGAGGTGCTACTGCCGCCTCCTTGTTTCTTTTTTTTACATTGCTGAATGGTAGTTTTACATTGTTGGACTATGCTGCTACTGTGAGCGAGTTTGGCTTGCAGAGTGGCCCCCAAATCAATAAGTCAGTTTAACAGGCGATGCTGCCTGTCATACTCTGCAGATGCCAAGCTGTCCATTGAGCTCAGTGCCTCTGACAAGAATTGAGGAGAGGCACTGTGAGCTCATTCTCTCAGTCTGCTGCAAACAGAGTGTGTCGGCTTGTACTGGCCGCTCTGTATGTAGCTTCTGACAGGCTGTGCAAGGAGCCCCATATCTCCGGAACCATAGATGATAGGAGCCCCACAGTGGTAGGGTAGGTCTTCAGCTACCTAACCCCCCAAATTTGGGGTATCTGTGACCCCTGGTCGCCGAGCCATGACCCTCGAAGTCAATCTTTTTTTTGGGGGGGCAAATGGGCCTATCTTGAGGTAAGGGGTCTGGAGCTGCAGCTCCAATAGCCCCTATGTTAATCCGGTCCTGTACCCAGGGATCTGTGTGGAACCCCCGCCGGCCCTCTGTACCAGAGGAATGACCCATAAAGGACAGACTAAGGCCGCGAGTCCGGAATTCCAAGATGGCACTACGGTGATCACAGTGAAGGGAACTCCAGGTGGCACTGATAAGATAAAGGGCCTGGAACCTAAAACAAGTACGCCGCCTAAGACCCTGGGAAAGGAAGCTCCAAGGGACCGGTTTTACTACACCCAGAAGATGTCAGGGACCCTGGGACAGAACAGCCATCCCACATAGAGAGATTATACATCAGCAGTCAGGGGTGCAGGCGGCCATCTTACCAGATCACTGTGGGGATGGAGAGGCAAATCAGGCAGACCTCATGGCCCTGGAGCAGCACTGCTCAGACACAACTGACATGGCTCAGCCAACCTTGGCAGATATCCGGCGGTAAACAACTGTACAGCATCTGTTAACACATTGAAGGAGCAGTTTGGGGGACTGTGGGAGGATGTGTCACTACTAAGACAGGATTTACAAAAGATCCGGGCGCGCACCACGGCTGTGGTGAGTAGGGTCACTGACATGGAAGATCAGTTACCTCCCATAGCCCAGGATACTAACGCTACACACCAGACGGCTAGAGAAGAAAATTATAGAGCGGAAGATATGGAAAACTGTCTGACGGTATAATGTACACATTGTGGGCCTACCTTAGCGGGTGGAGTGCGGAGACCCTACGACTTTTGTGGAGAACTGGCTACTTGAAATATTAAGTGTTTTGATCCATGGAGCTCTTGACTACCAGGAATATGACAGTATAATTGACACGGATGGTCATTTTGTTTTCATTCACTGTGACTTTGGTACATTGACATACCTTCGCCCTATACGGCAGCGGTGCTCAGGCTCCTGATCTCATTTTTGGATGGCAGGCCGGATGTACCGCTGCTCACGATTGGGGATTTTAACTGTTTGAACCCAGTCTTGGATAGAAAGCCAGCCCCTAGGCCCTCTGCCCTCTCCGGGGGGGTGTCGCTACAAGAGGTGGGCTGGGTGGATATCTGGCAGCACCGCAATCCAAATGTCAAGCAATTTACATGTTTCTCTAAAACACATGGTAGTCTGTCTAGAATGGACCTGGTGGTTGGCAACTTGAACATGCTGCAGTTAGTCGCCGATTTGTTATATAGACCCCGTAGTGTGTCAGACCATTCCCCATTAGCGATATACCTCCTGGTAGCTGGCTACACTACCTAGAGCTAGTTGAAGCTATTTCACTCATGAGGGAATAGTGGGGAGCATGCGCAAGTTTTTTATGTTCCAGGATCCCAATACCTAGTGTTTGCAACAATGGGAAGCCTTCAAGGCATAATTGAGGGGTCTATTGATAACAGAAATGAAGTTAAACAGGCTTCACCCGCCCTCAAGGTTGAGGTGGAATCTCGGGTTCAGGTGATGGAACAATACATTGCAGATCCCTCTGACTTGGCTAAGGAGGCGTGGCAGGCTGCCCAATCTGGCTATGAGCATTTGCTCTCCTCGGCCGAAAAGAAGAGATTTCTCTCTAAACAGGTATTTTTTGAGGAGGGTGAGAAAACTGGTCGCCTTTTGGCGAGGATTGCAAAGTCTCACCAAAGATCCCCTGCTATAGGAGCCATTAAGTCCCGGGCCAGCCTCCTAATGTGCTTAAAAATGACCAGTTACACTTACCGGTAACGGTGTTCCTGGGAAGTCTTCCAGGACGGCACCCTGAGAGATGACTGGTCCTCCTGACAGGAAACACAATCAAGAAAGAGGTTAAAAACCCCGCCCCTCCCTGCACTCCTCAGTTGTGCAAAAGTATTGACCCACACCGGTGCATGAAAGTGAAAAAACATCTCCAATGTACCACTCTATAATAATACAAACCGGGTGGGAAGTAGGCCTGCCATCCTGGAAGACTTCCCAGAAACACCGTTACCGGTAAGTGTAACTGGTCATTTTCTCAAGTCGTCTTCCAGGACGGCACCGAG
This sequence comes from Aquarana catesbeiana, assembly GCF_042186555.1. NCBI lineage: Eukaryota > Metazoa > Chordata > Amphibia > Anura > Ranidae > Aquarana > Aquarana catesbeiana. The sequence goes on along the minus strand of NC_133333.1, from coordinate 78,437,836 downwards.
AGAAGAGCAAGTAGCTCAGGCCTACCTTAGGGCGGGACAACCGCTTGCAGGACCTTTATGCCGAAGGCCAGGTCCTGGGGTGACAGAAGTTCCACTCTGTAATGTTTCAGGAACGCGTTCTGGCTTGACAACGTTGCTGCCTTACAAATTTGATCTACCGATGCTCCGGCTCTTTCTGCCCAAGAGGTTGCCAGAGACCTTGTAGAGTGAGCTTTAAGATTAGTTGGAGCTGTCTGACCTGAATGCTCATAAGCTATGGCAATAGCCTGTCTAATCCATCTAGCAATGGTCGTTCTAGAGGCCTGTTCGCCTCTTCGAACTCCACAAAAACTGACCAATAGATGCTGAGTTTTCCTAAACTCTTTAACCTTTTCTAGGTAAAGCAACAGACATCTCCTGACATCTAACGTATGGAAGGCCCTTTCCTTCTCGTTCTGTGGATTGAGACAGAAGGAGGGTAAAATAATCTCCTGTGACCTATGGAAGCGTGAAGCCACCTTGGGAAGGTACAAAGGGTCCTGCCTGAGAATAATTCTGTCTTCTAACAGGCGGAAAAAGGGTTCCTTCTTAGAAAGAGCATGCAAATCGCCCACCCTTCTGGCTGTAGTAACAGCCAGTAGGAAGGCGGTTTTAAAAGAAATCAGCCTAACTGAAGATTGAGCCAACGGCTCAAACGGCGCCCTGGTCAGGGCTTCCAAGACTAAAGATAAATCCCATGGTGGAAATTCCTTAATTTGGACCGGGGAAAGTCTCTCTCTAGCCGACAGGAATCTCTTAATTAAAGGATCTAGAGCTAATTTAACATCCAGAAAACTAGACAAAGCCGCCACCTGAACCTTCAGAGTTTTGGTGGCTAAACCTCGGTCTACTCCCTCCTGTAGGAAGTCTAAGATAACTGGAATTTCTTTCTGGGGAACTTTTCTCGCTTCACACCAAGGGAGAAAGCCCCCCAGACCCTAGCATAAATGCGCCTTGTTACCGGCTTTCTACTCAGTAACAGGGTGTCAATCACCTTCTCTGAACACCCCTTGTTGCGCAGGCACTCCCTTTCAACAGCCAGGCTGTCAACCTGAAGAAACCGGGGTTCGGATGGTAAAGAGGGCCTTGAAGCAGAAGATCCTGACGTTCTGGAAGCTGAACCGGAGGTAAAACTGCCCAGTTCCACATCGTGGGAAACCAGGACCTTTTGGGCCACCAGGGGGCAATCAAGATCAAATTGCCCCTGGCCCGACTCAGTCTTTGAAGGATTCTTGGAATCAGAGCTAAGGGAGGAAAAGCATAAGCCAGACTGAAATCCCATTCCTGAGCCAATGCGTCCACCCCCTCGGACCCCCGTTCCCTGCAGAGGGAAAAGTATCTCTTGACTCTCCTATTTTCCCTGCAGGCAAAGAGATCTATCTCCGGTGTACCCAGCTGTTGACAGACCATGGTGAAAACTTCGGGGTTCAGCTCCCATTCTCCCTGTTGTACTGTCCGACGACTGAGGAAGTCTGCCTTTATGTTGAAAACTCCCCTTATGTGTACCGCAGAAATGGACGGTATCCTTTGCTCCGCCCATTCTAGAATCTCCTGTGTCAAACTCATTAGGGAAAGCGACCGTGTACCCCCCTGACGGTTCAGAAAAGCCACTGTCGTGGAATTGTCGGAGAGGATCTGAACTTCTCTCCCCCTGATCCTGCTCTCGAAGGCTATTAGAGCCTACCTGACAGCTAACAATTCCCGGAAATTGGAAGACGCAGTTCTCTGTCGTGTGTCCCACACACCCTGAGCTTGCAGTTCTTCTAGATGGGCCCCCCATCCCCATGAGCTTGCATCAGTCGTTATTCTGACTGGCTGGAGCTGGAACCAAAGATGACCTGCCCCCAACCTTTGGGGATTGAGCCACCAAAGTAAGGAATTTCTTATTCCTTGAGGGATGGCAACCAGAGTATCCAGGGATTCCTTTTTTCCATCCCATGAGGATAGAAGGAAGTTTTGCAGGGGTCTTGAGTAGAGCTGGGCCCAAGGTACTGCCGGAATACATGAAGTCATGAGACCTAGAACCCTCATGATCACTCTTCTGGACACTACCCTCTGGTGCCGGATTGAAGACACTGAAGCAATCAGTGCTTCTATTTTCTCTTGCGGAAGGATCAGTTTCTGCCCTACCGAGTCCACCCACAGACCCAGGTAGAGTTTGGTCTAAGAAGGAATCAGAGAGGATTTCTCCTGACTTATCAACCATTCCAGGGACTCCAAGGTGGATATTACCCTGTCCAGATCCCGGAGAAGGGATTCCCTGGAAAGGTTGTAGACCAACAGGTCGTCTAAATATGGTATCAGGGAAATCCCCTGAAGGTGCAGGTAGGAGATGACCTCTGCCAGGATCTTTATAAATACCCTTGGACTGGCCCCCAGTCCAAAGGGTAGGGCCTGGAACTGCCAGTGCTGTGTACCCAAATCTGCAGATAGTAAAGCGAAGGAATACCTGGTGCTGCGGTAGAATGGGAATATGCAGATATGCATCCTTCAGGTCTATGGTAGCCATGAAAACCTCCTTTAACAGAAGTTTTCTGACCGTGTAGACCGATTCCATGTGAAATCTCTTGTATCGCAGGAAGGTATTTAACTTCTTTAGATTCAGGATTAACCTGAATTTCCCGGACAGTTTGGAAACAAAGACGTGGGAATAAAAACCCTTTCCTTGCTGATCCGCCGGAACTGGGATAATGACTCTCCGACTTCTCGATATTTTCCATGAGTCCTATGGCCTTTGATCTTTCTCTGGGTAGAAAAGTCAGTAAAAATGTCTGCGGGGGCCTGGAAGCAAACTCTAGCCCGTAGCCCTCTCGTATCCACTGAAGGACCAGAGGGCTCCGAGCTACCTGCTCCCACTGAGGGATAAATTGTGCCAGTCTCCCTCCCACCTTGGTGCTGGCGTCATTTAGGATCCTTGTCTGCGACCTTAGGGCCGGAGAAAAGGAGAGCTCCCTTCTGTTTGGCTTTTCCAACACCCCATTTCTTTCCTTCCTTACAGTCCTTAAACCGGTTGTTGACCTGGGGGCCTCGAAAAAATCTTTTGGCCTTTTTAGGTTTAACCGGAAATTTCTTTCCCTTCTCCGTAGATCTGGAAAGGGTCTGGTCCAACCCTGTACCAAACAGGAGAGACCCTTTAAAAGGACCTAGTCTTAGAGGTATGATCCCCATCCCAGGTCTTAACCCATATGGCTCTTCTGGCAGAATTGAGAAGCGCTGCTGTCTTAGCTGAAGTCCGCACCGACTCCACTGCAGCATCCGCAAGAAAGGCTACCGCCTTACCAATTACCTCCAGGGAATCCAAAAGATCTTTGGACTTGGAAGTACTCGCCACATGATCAGTTTATTAAGCCACATGTTAGTATTCCTAGCTATACACGCTGAAGCTAAAGCTGGACTTAAAGTAGCCGCATTAGCCTCCCAGGCCCTGCGTAAAAGGGTCTCTGACCTACGGTCCATTTGGTCCCGAATGTTACCTGCGTCTTCAAAGACAGGTCAGATTGTTTAGACACCTGGGCCAGAGATGCATCTAGTTTGGGAAGTTTAAAAAAAACTTCTCCTGCTCCTCTTCCTTAAACGGACACCTGCGTTTCCAGGTTTTAAACTTCTGAAGTTTATTTTCTGGCTCCTTTCATTCTCTTAAAACAATGTCTTTCAGAGACTGGTGGATAGGTAACACTTTAGACTGAGCCTTAGACAACCCTTGATACAACCTATCCTGTACAGAAGTCTGTGCCTCTGGCTCCTGGATCTCCTCAGAAGCATAAATAGCCCCTAGGAGGCCCTCCATATCATCTGTCGAGAAGATATGTCGGCCTGGCCTGGAGTGTTCCTCTTCCTCCTGGCTATCTTCTGCGTCTTCCCCTTCTTCAAGGAGACTTCGGCAGGGACCTTCCACTTCCTCCGCCTCCTCCTCCGAATCCTTTGAAGATGGCGGTTTCTGCGGAGCAGTGCTCACCTGTCTAACATTAGAAAGAGCACTTTCCTGGGAGGATGAGCCTTCTCTGCTATCCTGCCTAGCATTGAGGCTAGCCTGAAAAGCTTTAAGTGTGGACAGCATTTCAGATTGTACTGAGAGAAAATCATGAATGCATTTATAACAGAACGGCTTGGTGTGCTCTGCAGCTAGTTTATCATTGCAATACCCACACCTCTTGGTACGGGAAGGATTTTTGGGTCTCGGTCTACTGGCAACACTCTGGGTTTCTGTGTCTGCAAAAACAAGAAGCCCATTTAGCTAGTAAAAATTAAACAGAGATCTCTTATGAGGGAAAAGCTAGAGGGCCACCCCCTCCCTTATCTCCTCCTGCCTGATAGACTCACCCCTGGTGGCCTCCACAACGGCTGTAAACTCCTCCTGCTCCATTGAAGTAAGTGAGTAGTGGACGCCTGCTCCTTGCCTGATGCTGCCTCTGCCGCCTGGAACTACTCCCCTCTTAACCGCTGGTACCTGTAGTTCTAGCCGGCTGCTGGCTCCTCATGGCGTTCCGAACGCCGCCGCCATCTTGCTGAGGCCGCCTCCTCCTCTGTGGGACAGCGTGCTCTAGTGTCCGGGCCGCCGTGACATAATTTCCTCCCAGAAATGACCACCGCAAAATGGCGCCGAACATACACACAGCCGCCGGCGCTGAGGTGGCCAGGAGACCCAGCACAGACCTGCAACAGCAGAAAAACAGGCAGATGTGGCAAATCCTCTCTTAAAACCATGAGGTAAGGAGAGAGGGGAGCAGAAACATGGTCCCTGGAGTTCTGGAGACTCACAGTGCCCAGGGTCCTCCAGTTCTCATGGGGAGCTCTTCATTGCCCCCCTGAGAAAATAGGGGAAACGAACCCCCCGGGGAGGGCAAGCCCTACCAGACCCAAAGATTTTCCAAAAACCTGCAGTCTGGCGCCCAGGGGGAGACTTCCAGTCCACGGCCTTCAGTCTATTAGAAAAAAAAAAAAACTGTTTCGCTGTGGGGAAACACAATCAAAAACTGAGGAGTGCAGGGTGGGGCTTTTAACCTTTCTTGATTGTGTTTCCTGTCAGGAGGACCAGTCATCTCTCAGGGTGCCGTCCTGGAAGACGACTTGAGAAAGATAAGTATGGGTTTCCTTTTTTTGCTTAATCCTAATACTTATGAGCTTGCTAGTATCTACAAATCTTTCCTGCCCTCAGGGAAGTGCCCAGTTTCTGTCAAAATACAATTAATTACCTGTGGGAGGGTCTACTGGCTTTCTTGAAGCGTAATACTGACAATGGTCTGGCTCTGGAGTCTGGGTCCACCCTCCTTCCTGTCAACTTGCTTGAATTGATGTCGGCTCTCTGCTCGTTCCTGAGACTTCGCACAACACGCAGAGCTGCTCCCCACCATCCCTCCTACCACCTCCTCCCTGTTGCAGACAGAACAACCTCAGCACACATTCAGGTATGCGTACATAATCTCTTGGTAGACAAGCCGTGGGCTCTTCCAGATCAGCCAGATTTACTGTTGTAGGGTCCGATTTCCCATGCTGCTTTACAGTTGGCTTTTATGGAATGGCTTTTGGAGCTGAAGTCCAGGGGGATAGGGGTGGTTCCTGACCCTGTAATTCTTACACCGCTCAAGGCAAGAAAGTCAACCTTCAGTTAGGTGTACCGTTGTACACAGAATTCTTATTTCTTTTTCGTTCATCAACGGACACAGCGCCTCCTTAATCTTGACCAGTGGGTTATATCGCCTCTGCAGGAGTAGGACAAGGCAGAACAAAAAAAACCTGGCTATGCCCAAGGGCTGTCCTCAGTCAATATATAACCCCCTCCCTGATCTAGGGAATTCAGTTTTTTTCTGTTTAGTTAGGAGTAAGGACCTAGCTCCTTGCTGGGATCTTTTTGGTCCTAGCAAATTTAACTTTTTGTCTCTTATTTCCATGCATTTTCTCCTGGGAGATCTGCAATCAACTGCCGGGCTGGGCGACGGGTTGGATAATCTAGGTCCAGTGGTCTCCCCAGTCCAGCCAGCGAGCGCGTGCAGACCGCAGCTACGCGCTAGGTCGGCCACGACAGCCTCCGTCTGTTGAGGCTAGCCCATGAGTTAAACATCTCGCAGGGTCGCATACGAACGGGCTCTGGTCCGAGTCACAGTGGTCCCTTTGGCCGACAGCCCCCCACTTTGGTGGCGAGGAGTTCTGTCTGGAGGGTCACCTGCACTATGGATCGGTAAGTACAGTTCCCCCTTTGTGCGGTTTGGGGTGGACGCGGGTACCCTCCAGGGATGGTCAGACCTGCCTGCAGGATCCCTCTCCTCCCATCCTAAAGTCCCCTGGTTAAACTGGGCTCCCCCCTCCCCCCACGGATTGGTGGGAGTCCCAGGGCAGGCAGCAGAGACCCCTGGGGGTCTCCCCTGCCATTTCCCTTCTGGGTGGTGTGTGTCCTGCCCTGGCGGTATGACCACCCAAAAATGGCCGCCTGCCGTTTGACATGCTGAAGCATGCTGCCAGGATCCTCACTGTGCCTTCAACATTGCTGCACCCTCTGCAAGGGGACCCCCTTCCAAAAAGGTACTGTACTCCACCAGGCAGGGTGAACATTTAAGGGGACACTGCTGTGCACTCTGCACTGGGACCCCCAAACTGCACACTACCTCACACTGCACACACAGCTGTGCATGCACCTAGGGATCTCTGCTGCACCCCCTGCACTGGAACCTCCCTCCCCATACCGCCAGGGCAGGACACACACCACCCAGAAGGGAAATGGCAGGGGAGACCCCCAGGGGTTTCTGCTGCTTGCCCTGGGACAAATCTCTGAAAACACTTCCAGGTTTATGGCCCATTTTCCCGGACTGCTGCCTGGCCTAAGAATGTGCACGGCAGAAAGGGCAGGAATGTGAAGATGAGGTCCGCTTCTTTGTGAGCAGCGCAACTTCTTGTCCATCCTTAATGCTTGATGTATGTCACAGCCATGCCATTGCCCGACCCCTGAAGGGGGAGTACCAAAAGGTAGACACCAGCGCAGAAGAGCCAACCGAATCACCTGAAGCTCATCTGAAGTTGATGGCAACTTTTCTTCCTTGAATGATCATGTTCCTTAAACTGAGAAGTTCTCCAGAATTACTGCACAGCCTGACAGACTGGCATCTGTCATAAAGGCCTTCTAATTCATTGGGAGTAAATATCACCAAATATACAGCATCTGCGTCGATATAAATCATTCCAGAGCCAACCTCATCTTGGGAGGAAGATGCATTGGTAGAGCCAAGAACTCCTGTCCCATACTGACAGAATATGAAGCTGAAGAGCATAGGCATAAGGGACTGTACCTAAAGCAGCTACCATCCACCCCAGCACCCTCATGCAGACCAAAATCTAGGGACTTTCCAGCAACTTCAAGGACTCCATCTGGGATTCAAGACACAGGACTTTCTCCTGTGGAAACCGTGTCTTTGCCTGTGCTATGTTGAGGCCTAAAATATTTTAGACACTGTTGGAAGCAAAACTAATGTCTGAAGGCTCAGCATTCAACCAAACCTTTCAATAACCTGTACATCTGTTGGACATTTGAGGTCTGCTTCTGAGCCACTTGCTCCCTGGGAAGCATAGGGATGCGCAATTCAAATTGCACCATGCAGTTCCGGGCAGGTGTTTTTGTTACATTTACCCTGCTTCAGGCAAGTTTACTACCAGTTTCAGAGGCGTGGGTCGGCTCTTTTGGAAAAGCAATCGTAACTAGTCGCTGGATTGCTTTTACAAGCAGAGGAAGTGGATGTATCCCCTCCCACCGCCTTCTGTGGCTTTATTGGGCTGTCCCGTCCCACCCGATCGACCAGCCAGGGCTTCTGCCGGCTGATCATAGAGACGAACAATGACCATGAATGATATTGGGAATCTGGAAGCAATGACCTTACATCACTTCCGGTTTACCCAGATGTAAATAGCGCCATTTTAAAAAATGAAAATCATTTGATAACACTGATCTTGGCATGATCAAATGCTTTTAAGGGCAGAGGAGGGATCTGGGGTCTTCTAGACCCCATATAGCTTCATAAAGAGTACCTATCACATGCCTATTGCTGTCACAAGGTATGTTTACATTCCTTGTGACAGCAGTAAGTGATAAAAAGTAAATAAATGAAAGCGACAGTGTAAAAAAAAAAATTAAAGTGACCCCGTCCTCCCATGCGCAAAGGCAATCACACACATCGGGCCCACACGCAAGAAGCAATTGTTCCACACACGTGCGGTATCACTGTGAATGTCAGGTCATGGACAGCAATTCTAGCACCAGACCTCCTGTGTAAATCTAAAGTCTACTCGCTCGGCAGATGCACTTCTGCTGAGCGTTAAGAGAGCCTGACAAGCACCCAATTGGTGCTTTCGCACTGCAAAGTCTTTCCCCTCCCTGCTAGTTCACAGGTGCAGTGCTGGAGACAGGCAGGGAGGGGAGTAGGAAACAAAGCAATGTTAAAAACAATAAAAGTTTAAGTTGCCATAAAGCCTCTTTCATTTTTTAAAGCCCCAGACATTCCTAAACACCTATGCCTAATAAAAAAAACGATCAACCCTTCATATTTTCTATGCTGGCAAAGCCATTTTAAAGTGACATACATCTATTGAAAATCCCTAGTGATAAAACTGTTTCATTCAGGGTTATCTCATTTTTATTAAAAAAAAAAATTTTTTTTTAGTAAAATAAAAGCCATAAATTATGGCTTTTTATGTGAAAATGAGACAACTGTGGCTTATGTAAAAATTAGACCTTATTTAAATGTTTTTTTTTTTCTCAGGACACATAGATTGTCAGGAGAGACAAGTAGATTGGGACCCCAATTTAGTTCCTTGGACCAGTAGTAAAAAAAAAAAAAAAAAAATGTCCACACCTTTAGAAGCATTTTATTCAGGTACTCCACATTTGGGATACCACGATCCTCAACCCCAGAACTGGAGCCAACACCTTGGTAAACACCCTGATGGTCGTGGACAGGCAGCATGGCAGGGTCACAAACTGGAAGTGGTGATCTTCTACTGCACGTTGCAGAAATTGCTGATGAGGCCGGGACAATCAGGATGTGTTAGTGGTAGGCATTCTTAATATTCACTGACACCGGGAGGTCCCACCAATGAAGCTAAACAATCTCTGACTGGGTGTACTCCGTTCCGAAATGTTGGACTTTTCAGACTTGAGACCCTTGAGGTTCAGAACAGGCCAACATCTTTGCCTGGCTTGGTAACTGTAAAATAGGTTTGAGAACAAGCTGTGAGACCTCTCTTCTTGCGGCACAGGATGATGTGCCCCTGGGACAGCAGCTTTCCAGAGCTTCAAGAAAAAAATTTTTTTTTTTTTTTTATATGGCTCTGAAGATGACCTTGAGTGCATAAAGCATGGAGGGAGGAAGCAGAAAAACCTCAGCTTGTAACCTCTGGATATCACACTGCATGTCCAGTCTTCTGTGACTTCCTGAGTCCAGACTGCTACAGAGTATCATCTACATACCCCACCTGCACGGGGGGTGCCCTTTCACTCTGAAGGGGGCTTGTCTCCAGATCCAGAGGAGCTGGCTGTCCCCGTTCTTATGGTACTGGGATGTAGGCTTCTGCTTAATGCCTGGGATTTGCTACTTATGAAAGGATTCTGAAGTTTCTGGTTTCCCTGTCAACATTGAGCGTGTTTTTACCCACAGTTACCTTATTGATGAAGGCACCCAAGGATGCTCCAAACAAGTGTTTTTCTTCAAAGTACAGCCTATCAAATTGTTTCTTGTCAAGATGTTCCGCTGACAAGCACTTGTGATATAGGATTCTGATCATGTAGACATGGTGCCCAACTGAGAAAGCAGCCTTATGTAGTCTTACAAGGAATCCACCGAGAAAATCAAGACTCTTAAAAAAAAATTCTCCAGGAACTGCCAGATGGAAAGATTTCCTGGTCCAATTGTAATCTTTTAGGGTTTGCAAGCTCCCAGCCTGCAGATTTGCTCCTACCAGAGAGAAGACCTTTTATTCGTGACGTCCTTAACCGCTTCCTACCCAACGTATAGACAAATGACGGCCGAGTGGGAAATCTACAGTCCCGGGTGGATGTCATATGATGTTTTTCCAGACATCAGTCCTGCTGCAGCACGATCTGTCACCTGCTATGTCCACAGACACAGAGGATGACAGATCATTGTACCGGGCTGGCCCTGGTACCAAGTGATCGCTGTGACCAAATCACATGACCATTGTACACAATTCATTCATTGTTATTCTTTGTGTATTATTTTTTTGATCTCGGTGATTGGTCACAGTGATTACCTGGTAGACAGGGTCAATCACAGCGCATCTGTACCATGTGATAGTTGTGACCAATTACAGCTATCACAAGAGTACATCCTGAGAATAAATGGATGGCATTCATAAAAATGATTGCTAAATACACTGTATTGCTCGCTTTACATAGTTGCATATTAGGTGAGGTTGAAAAAAAACACAAGTCCAACCTATGTGTATGATTATGTGTCAGTATTACATTGTATAACCCTGTATGTTGTGGTCATTCAGGTGCTTAGCTAATAGTTTTTTTGAAACTATAGATGCTCCCCGCTGAAACCACCACCTGTGGAAGGGAATTCCACATCCTTGCCGCTCTTACAGTAAAGAACCCTCTATGCAATTTAAGGTTAAAACTCTTTTCTTCCAATCTTAATGAGTGGCCACGTGTCTTATTAATCGCTTCCCGACTGGCTCCTGTATACATACAGCAGCAGAATGGCTCTGCTGCGCGAATTACTATATATATATATATATATACACACTGCGGCTGCTTTAAGAGCCATAGCAGCTGATGCGTGTGGCCGGCAAGTGCGATCCCTGCCGGCCACCCACGATTGCGGGAACGAGAGCAGGGACGGTGATTTGTGTGTATAAACACACAAATCCCTGTCCTGTCAGGGGAGGAGAAACAGATCGTGTGTTCCTACTAAGTAGGATCAACAATCTGTCTTCTCTCCCAGTCAGTCCAATCCCCTCAGTTAGAACACAAATAGAGAACACACACTTAACTCATTGCCAGTGACATTTATACAGTAATCAGTGGCTATTTTCAGCTTTGCACGATCGCGCAATTGTCAGTTAAAGCAACCCAACGGGGCTGAAGTGGTTAAACTCCCTTCTGCAGAGAAGTTTTATCCCTATTGTGGGGTCACCAGTATGGTATTTGTAAATTGAAATCATATCCCCTCTCAAGAGTCTCTTCTCCAGAGAGAATAAGTTCAGTACTAGTAACCTTTCCTTATAACTAATGTTCTCTGTACTCGCTCCATTTCCAGCACATCCTTCCTGAGGACTGGTGCCCAGAACTGAACAGCATGCTCCAGGTGAGGCCGGACCAGAGTCTTGTAGAGTGGGAGAATTATCTCTTTATCTCTCGAGTTAATCCCCTTTTTAATGCATGCCAATATTCGGTTTGCTTTGTTAGCAGCAGCTGGGCATTGCATGCCACTGCTGAGCCTATCATCTACTAGGACCCTCAGATCCTTTTCCATCCTTGATTCCCCCAGAGGTTCTCCCCCCAGTGAGTAGATTGCATTCATATTTTTGCCACCCAAATGCATTATTTTACAGAATTGTATGTAAAAAAAAAAAATAAAAGGGGGGGGCGCGGTCTCGGCATGCGAGCGTGCGGAAGTGCAGACCTTGAGCTCCAGGCACATCAATTCTACACCAACATCCACAGCGACCTTACATTTTTTTTAGCTATTCGGCACTGCACTAATCTAACCACTTGCCTACTAGGCACTTTTAACCTCTTCCTGCCCAGGCCAAATTTCAGCACTGTCAAACATTGAATGACAATTGCATGGTCATGCTACATTGTACCTATATGAAATTATTTTTTTTCACACAAATAGAGCTTTCTTTTGGTGGCATTTAAATACCACTAGGTTTTTTATTTTTTGCTAAACAAATGAAAAGACAGAAATTTCTTAAATACATTTTTTTCCATAGTTTGTTATAACATTTTGCAAACAGGTAATTTTTCTCCTTCACTGATATGCGCGGATGAGGCTGCACTGATGGGCATTGGTAGGCAGCACTGAGAATCAGGACACTGATAATCAGTGCCCTAATTATCAGTGTAGATGTCCCTTTAACAGAAGCCGGTTATCAGCTCTCCTCTTGCTAACAGTGTGATAAAATTAGTGCCGATAATCGGCTTCTGTTTATGTTGTGATCAGCGGTCATTGGACACAGCTGATCAGGTGGTAAAAGACCCTTTACTCCGAGCTGTGATCAGCTAAATCAGCGATCAGAGGCGCCGCAGGGTGTGCGTGGGCAGTGTGATCACAGGAGGACGTCATATGATAGCCTATTGGCAAAGTAAGCCTGGGCTGTAGCCGTCATTTGGCTATAGCACGGGCGGGAAGTAGTTAACTGACAATTGCGCGGTTATGCAATGCTGTACCTGAACATAATTTATATCATTTTTTTCACACAAATCGAGCTCTCTTTTGGTGGTATTTGATCACCTGTTTTTTTATATAGATGAAAAAAGACAATATCTTTTACTTTCTGCTATAAAACATAACCCATAAAAAAAAAATCAAATTTCCTCATACAATTTTGGCCAAAATGTATTCTGCTACATGTCCTTGGTAAAAAAAAAAAATCCCAATAAGTGTATATTGATTGGTTTGCGTGAAAGTTATAGCATCTACAAACTATGGGATATATACTGGAAGTTTTTTTTTTATACTTTTTTTCTTTAACAGAAAAGTTTTTTATTGTTGTACAAGTTAACATAAGGGAAGCAGTATAAAATCGGTTACAGACAGTGACACGGTACTTAGTTAAGATGTACAGGTGGGTATACAGAAAAGTCAAACTGTGAACAGGTTAAATTCTAACAAGCTTGCTGGTATACAATAAGGACAGAGGAAGTAGTCGACCAATCTCAATCTCTGCAGTATACTATGAGGAGATAAAAAGGGAGGGAGGGAGGGGGGATGGGAAAGCTGGGAAAGGGAGGGAAGCTTGGACTAAGAGGATGTTCTATGAGCAGTAGCGTACTACTCCGCAGCATAGGACAAATCACATGACAATACAATGTACTGCTAGGGATGAAACCCTGTGATAAAGCAAATCATATGACATTACAATGTACTTCAAGAGATGGAACCTTGTGCGTCTATCCACTGTGACCAAACTTTGTCAAATTTTTTGGGGCAGTTCCTGCTTTTGTAAGTCAATTTATATAGGGGATGCACAGAGTTAATCGTTGCTACCCAGGATCTGAGAGTCGGAGGTGCAGCCTGCTTCCACCTAAGGAGAATCTCCCTCCTAGCGTAATATAGAGCGTAGAATAGAAATAGCCACAACATCCTCCGTAGAGCCCAGTAGCGCCAGGGTCGGGTCTAGACCAAGAGACCAGTCCCCAAATTCATTCAGGGCCCCTACCACCTGCTCCCAAAAAGGAGAGGCGCTACACCTGTTGCAGAGGGGACTTGTACCCGGATACATTTTTGCCAATCTCACTGGGGTATAGTATGCCCTATGGATGAACTTGAGTTGGATAAAATGGTCTCTGGCTGAAATCATTGTAGTAATATATCCACTCAGTAGGTCCTCCCAGTCTTCCTCAGTCAGCCCCGGGATGTCAGACTTCCACTTGTCATAGTGTCGTCAGTGTGGTTGCATGTGCAGAGGCAAGATTGAAGTATAGGTAGGAGAGCGGTTTGTCTAGGATTTTTTAAATCAGGAGTCGTTCTGTGGGGTCCATCTGAAGAGTTATGGGGTTAGGAAATTGCGCCTGGGTAGCATGTTTTAGCTGATAATACCTAAAAGTCATGGAGGCGAGTACAGCATATGTTTCTCTCAGCACCGTAAGGGGTGAGAGAGAACCTGTAGGCAAGATATGTTTAAGGATAACTATACCTTTGGATGCCCAGAGCTGGGGGTCCGGCAATTGGTAGTAGTGATTAAGCTGTGGGTTACCCCATAGAGGAGTATGCGGGGAGAAGGTGGATTCTGCCCTGTAGATGGCGCCTGCCTGTTGCCAAATACGAATAGTCGTTTTCATTGGAGTCATGGTGGCAGGATGGGCCTTGGGTCCTCTATACACCAAGTTGCTCAGGGCTGCGTAAGAACCCAGAATCGCTGCCTCCAGTGTCCGTTGGTGGTTTAGCCAACCCAAGCAAAACCCAGCTGTAACAGTCACCAGGACTGTTGCCCAGTAGTAAATTTGGAAGATAGTCTAGGGGTCTTCTCCGCCCAAACAAAGGCAGTAATAACATTGTCCAGCCTGCGGAAAACCCGCTTAAGGATAGGAATTGGAGTGTTCCTAAAAAAGTACAGGAATTTGGGAAGATAAACCATCTTCAGCAGGTTTACCCTACCAACTGGTGACAATGGTAGGGTTTTCCAGGTCCGACATTTCGTAGTGAACTGGGCACTAAGGGCAAGAGGTTATTTTCCAAGTAGGTAGGCAAGGATCCCCCGACCTTCACCCCCAGGGTATGTAAACTCCTCTACCCACCGAAGGGGAGTCCGAGTTTCAATTCCAGATCACGAAGGGTGAAGGGAAAATAGGACTGACTTGTCCCAGTTGACACGGACACCGGAGTATGGGCCAAACTGGTCAATTATCTCCAACGCAGACTCCAAGGAGGCACCTGCATCAGCCAGGTACAGCAGCGTGTCGTCCTCATACAGAGACACTTTTTCATGAAGAACTCCAACTTGAATTCCCTTCACCCTGGGGTCCTGGCACAAGAGGACTGCCAGAGGTTCTTTCGCCAGGGCGAAGAGCCCAGGGGAAAGGGGGCAGCCCTGTCTGGTCCCCCTACTTAAGGTGAAGGGGCTGGAGAAGAGACCGTTCACTCGGACTCTAGCAGTCAAATCTTTATACAGAAGCTGGATCCAAGAAATGAACTTGGGACCAAAGCCAAAGCATTCCAGTACCTGCCAGAGGAAGAGCCATTCGACCAAGTCGAACACCTTCTCATCGTCTAGCGCTGCGACCACCCCTGAACTCCCCTTGTCGGCCAGGTCAATGTGGGTAAACAGTCTACGAATGTTGATGTCTGTTCCCCTGTCCAGCATGAACTTAGACTGGTCCGGATGTACTAGGGATGTAATAAGTGTATTTAACCGGTTAGCCAGTATCTTAGCCAAAATCTTGGCGTCCACGTTGATCAAAGAGATCGGACGATAGGACTTAGTTCTGGATCCTTGCCAGGCTTGAGGACTTTTTTATACTCTTAATGGCGGTGATCAGCAACTTATAGCGGTATGGCACGCAACCTGACAATTTGTGGGAACTGCCACTGACATCACCAATGACATTATTACAGTGATCAGTGCTAATAATATGCACTGACATTGTACTGACACTGGGCAGGAAGGGGTCAACATCTAGGGGTTAAATATGTGCCTAACAAGTGTTTGTGTGCTGTTTTTTCTGGGGATCTAGTTGTTTTCATTCCCTGCTTAGCAGGAAATGAAAAAAACAACTAGATCCCTTGTCCCTGAACATAGCTCTGTGCGGTTTACACTCAAAGCTGTGTTCCGTGAAGCTCAGAGCCAATCACTGGCTGGGACCCGGTGATCAGAATGTGCTGTGATGAATTATTTTAAACTGAACAAAAATGCAGATTTGTTGGGTGGCACTAAAGCTTTCTGCTTTGCCGGCAATTGTTCTCATAGTTGTAGGGAGGAGGAGAGAGCCGTGTGGGCTGTGCTCTCTCTCTCCTTGAAGAGTCGCAGTGCATAGGAGTTAACACAAGGTAGCACTCTCCCCCCAATGTGCAGGATTTGACTACTACCCCCATCTCCTCCCCACACTGCTCCTCTACAGGCAGAAGAAATTGTGGGTGGGTGTGGAGGGAGAGAGGAGTGTGTGCGCGGGTGAGGGAGTAAGCAGAGAGCATAGACCACATTTGTGCTAGGGGGGTCTTGTGTTAAGAGGGAGGAATGTTGCTCTAGGAGAGGGGATTGGAGCGGGGTCGTGCTAAAGGAGGGGATTGCAGCGGGGTTTGTGCTAGATGTTGGGATTTGGGAGCAGGGGAGTTTGTGCTAGGAGAAGAAATTTGGGGGGGGGGGGGGGGGGGGATTTGTGCTAGGAGGGGGAACTGGGGGGGGGGGAGAGTTACAACTAAGACCACTGAACTACACTTTAGGGTATCTTCACACCTGGTGCAAGTGAGGTAATGTGCAAAATCACACATTTTCCTGTACTGCACAAAAATGTGCTGCCTTCTGCAGGTGCAATTGGGTGCCATTATTTCTTAATGACACCCCCCATGCATGCATCCAGCACGTGTGTATGTTTGTGCTTTTTAAAAAAAGTGACATGTGTAAACACGCAAAAAAGGCACGTGCTTGGATGCATCTCTTGGCGTGAACGAGCCCTCAGAATGATGTGCCCCAGAACTGTGCACAGTCCTAAAGGGTGCCTTGACCGAAAAAAGGTTAAAAAACATTGCTCTAGGGTATATCCCTGGTAGGTTTAAAGAGTGGTTTCTGCAGGGCAGAGAGAACCAAGTTGCGATTCCAAGAAAGAAAAGGGTGTTGCAAGGGAGCGCTTAATAAGAGAAACATCATGTAAAGTTTTTTTTTTTTTTTTACAGGGGAGAGCAAAGCCAGAGGCCTTTGAAAAAAGAATGGATAAAGTTGAGTCCTGGACTTCAGGAGTACTTAAGCCCAATATTTCTTCCTGGAAGCTACTTGTCTAGCTTTTAGCAAGGTAGGAATCACAGACTCATTAACACCTCTATTCTTGAACACCTGCGTTTCAGTGTCATTGCTGTTAAACCCGAAGACTGAGAAGCAGGATGTAATACAGGGGACTTATGAAAGCAGATCTGGTTAGTTAGGAACAGGGTGGGTGTCATATGCTAGAAGTTTGAGTATGTCTGTGCACCAGGTTCTTCTGGGCGAGTTTGATGTAATTAGAGACACAATTTTCTTCTCTTGCTCTATATTCTTGAGCAAGACAGTGTCACACTTACCCTTAAATAAGTTGGTCAGACACTATAGCTAGCTTCTATGTTCTTCACCTGCAGTATAGCAGCCCCCTTTCCCATAAGGCAAGCAGGCCTACCGGGACTCGGTTGCCCCCAGAACTTATACACAATGCTATAGTGCCTGGCCACCATGCCAGGGCAGGTGTGAACTGAGCAAAGCAAATAGGTACCTGTGGTTGAAAGACATGCAGAGTGGTTCAATGACAGTCCAGGGACTAGACAGGCAAGGTTCAGAATAGTCAGTGTCAATCTGTAGTCAAAAGGCAGGCAGAGTTCAGAGTGTAGTCGATATTTGATCCAAGATAGTCAACGAGGGAATCCAAACACCAGAGCAGGACAAAGAGAGCTTGGAGCATGTGATATAAATCCAATATTACAAGCATAAGACTGCAGGCTTGTCTGGCTTAAATCAGGTTTGGTCTCCACCCAGAAACTGGCCCCATCAATCACCTTACAGGTAGACAGAGACCGAAAAGCATCATAGCCAAAACCAGGATGCTGGAATGAGACTAGCAGCTGTCAAAGAACAGGACAGGCAAGGTGGGATTCACATTGGAGAGAAAGAATAAACTAGCCTGAACTGAGACCAGGGGATTATCAAGGCATCAGAAGCTAGAGGATCTCTGGTTCTCGCAACAGAGGTAGTTTGTTGTTTAATATGGAGGCTAGGATGTCCACATCTATATTCCCCTACTTTCTAGAATATCAGACTAAAGATATCTGGATGAAGGGCCCATTCCCCCTGATTCAGGTGATGGTGGCTGGGATAATCTGCTTTTCAGTTGTCCAGTCCTGGTATGCAGATTACAAAGACAGCGAGTTTCTCTCCAAGAGATTATTTGGTTTGCTTCCTTTAAGACAGCCAGGCTCCTGGTTCCCCCTTGATGGTTGTTGTAGGCCACTGCTGTGGCATTGTTCCACTGCACCCTGATTTGGTGGTCTGTCTTTCAATAGTGTCCAGTGCTGCAGGGCCAAACTGACTGCTCTGAGCACCAAGATGTTTTGAGGGAAGCTTGGCTTCCCTCAATGACTATGTTCCTCAAACTGTTAGGGATTGGCACACTCCCCCTAGGCTGAGAAACTTGCGTCTGTTGTGATAATTAAGGAAGAACTTCCCCACTGTTAGGGGTTGGGTGTTGATCCATCAAGATAAGGGGTGTTGCTTGATTGGCTGGAATGGAGCATTGGCAAATTGAGAGAAGGAGTCTGTTTGATCCAGACTGGCAAGAAATTTTATTGGAGTGTTCTTGAATGGAATTGGGCGAATGGCACTGCATCAATCTCTAGCTTTACCTTCACTGTAAATAGCTTACTTGGGCCAAGCTTGCCTAAACGAACTGTTTCCTACACTAACAGGTGCGACTGCTAGGCACACTGTATAAACTATGTGGCTTCAGCTACATATAGTAGTGTTTCGGCTGTGGGACACGAACAACCCCGTTCCTCACAGGAAACAAAATTGAGTCGGGATGAGGGGCGTTCAGCCATTCATAGGCAGCTTTGTATTCTCTGAATGAAAACAAAGCTTCCTCTGATTGACCGAGGCATAAATCGTGAAATTATCTGCTCACCTAGTGCTAGAATCAAATGCGAGACAGGGTTAAAGTGGACTCTTGCTCAGGTGCAAGGAAATTATGGCTCACTCTGAGGTTGAGTGTTGTGCAGGCCTTCAGGAGAACAATTGTTCGCCAACGATTTTTGCATTGACTCCCTTTCACCTGGTCTCCACCATAGTCTACAACTTGAGGGTAATCCCATGTGTGGTACTCACAGAATATGTTAAGTATAGGGTAAGCTTGTTCAGAAGTAGTATGCAGTAGCCCAGGTGTAAACTGTCCTGTAAAGAATTCTGCTTAGATAAATATTAGGATGGCAATAATGAATCTCTTCCCTCATTGTTTTCAACTGTGTGCAACTGAACAGTCAGACACCGTTAGCCAATATCTCCATACATATTGTTTTAACCAATTAACCAGCAAACATTTTCATCCAGATTGAATTTTTATCAAATCGTGCGCCAAACAAATAAATGTACACAGCCACGCTCACAAATAATTGCATGTATACAGTCAGTCATCCCCACATGCATATTTTGTGCAAGTTATAAATATTACATTTCTACCACCATCACTAAAGTGTCAATAAACCCAAAACTCAAAATTGTATTGTAAAGCATATCTAAAGTAAAATTTTAAAATCGTATATTCATTTCAACATTAATAGGAGTAGGATGAAAAATTAATCTGAAGGATCTTGACGTATAAGATATAAAAAATGAACTTAAAAAGGAATTTTGATTTAGAGATACCATATATATACTCGAGTATAAGCCGACCCAAATATAAGCCGAGGCACCTAATTTTACCACAAAAAACTAGGAAAACGTATTGACTCGAGTATAAGCCTAGGGTGAGAAATGCGCAGCAAGTGGAAAAGAGGGTCAACGATGCCTATTTGCATGCCTCACTGTACCCATTTGCAGCCATAGGTCCCCCGAACTTCAAACTCGGTAGTTAAGGGTTCCTAGATGCCCCCTAGCTGCAGACAAAATTTGGGGTCTCTGGACCCAAAGGGTCCCGAAATGACATTGCTGCAGATGGACACAGTTGACCGACTTTGGGGCCCCGTATCTCGGGGCCACTTGGTGCTAGGAACCCCAGCTTTGGATATGTTGTAATGCTAGTTTTACTGGGTTTGCACATCAAATTTGGGGTTCCTAGCACCAAGTGTCCCCAAGATACAGGGCCTCAAATCAGTTTGGAAAATGTCATTCTCTGCTGCAAAAAAGTGCTTGACTAGAGTATAAGCTGAGGGGGGCATTTTCAGCACAACAAAATGAAAAACTCAGCTTATATGGTATATAAATGACACACATATTACAGAATGTGCATGTGGGTTTATTGAGACTTTAATTTTGCAAAGACAGACACATTTCACAGAAGTAATGCAGTTTTTTTGGTTTACCTTTATGTCCGGTGTAGAGCTAAACTGAGGTGGACCGTTAAGTAGTGGCTGGCTGGGTTTAGGGTCACCGAAACTTGGTGTTGGCGAACTTGGAGAGTTTACGCTTAAGGGTAATAGTAAACTGGGCCCAGTGCTAGTATTACTGCTGTTGCTGGATGGTTGGAGGACACTGTTTGTTTCTTTCCTAGAAGAAATTAAAAAAACTCAAACAACCACCTTCATAATTTTTTTAAAAAACAGTGCTATGTAGCAACTCAAATCTCAAATATGCCCTTACTAGTTGAGGGCAGTTAGACACACTGAATGCTACATATGACTGTTCTTTGCACTAAATTGTATCACAGAAAAGACCTTGCAATCCTCTCCCCAGTTTTAAATCAAAACATAATTTCATTATGATACAGTAACTGATGGAATGGAAGCACAACTACAGTAAACTGATGCTTATCCTTTCATGATCAGAATTCTGCTTTGTTCTCTTTTTTCATTACAAGTCAAAATGCTGAGGTAATTTTCTGACAATTACTATGACAAATAAACATTTAATAAACATTAATTTGACAGGTCATTGTTGTCCAATGACTGGATTCAAAAGTTGGGAATTAATGTATTAGCTCTTGCTCTTCAATGTGACCGCTGCTGACTCAGATTGACAAATCCCAGCACTTAAACCATGCATCTAAACTTGCATGTTGCAGGTGCTAGGGTGGCCATCCTGCCTTCACCGTCTACCTATTGGATTCTCTCTAAGGTATAGCACAAAACTTTCCTAAAAATGAATACAAATGACACAGCAGGTAATGAAATTGTGCCTGAAAGGATTACGACCTCTTTGTTTTAAAGAATATTGTAATGAATCTAGCCTATTTTAAAAAGCTGCAATATAAAATGATGTACCTTTTTCCACATGACTAAGATTTTGCCATCTGTTGCAAACGCCAACCAAAATAATGGCCATTTACACTCCCAATTGACAATCCAAGCTACAATAGGGAGATTAAAGTGTTGTGAAACGTAAAAACATTTTTACCTTAATGCACTGTTTGCATTAAAGTTAAAAAAGTGGTTTAAATTTCCCTGTGTGAAGCGTAAGAGAGGGGAAAAGAGATCAGCGCTGTGCACAGCTGCATCTTTTCTCCCCTTACTTCCTCTTCACACATCATTCGAGAAGCAGCAGGATCTATTGGCTCTTGCTGCTGTCAATCAAATGCAGTGAAGAGGAAGTGGGCAGTGGGGTCACCGCTGTGTAAGTCTATGGAGCGCGGCTCCATAGACGCACAGGTCAGAAGCGTGCGGACAACATTTCTCCCCATAGCAAGTGGCTGACTATGGTGGTCATAAAAAGAAGAGGAGGAGGAGGAGCCAAGATCGCCATTGGGGACCGGGAGAAGAGGAAGATCGGGGAAACACTGTGCTATGCCACTGCACAGAGCAGGTAAGTATAACATGTTTGTTATTTTAAATGAAAAAACAAACAAAAAACTGACTTTAGTAACACTAAGTACACAGCAAGTACTCTTCTGTGTTCTACAAGTCCCACTCCCAAATCCAACTCCTACCCTCTCCCTCTTTGTTCATGCTGCCCACCCACTAGCTGTTTGGACATACTGGATGAATTTAGCAGCATTTACACACTCACCATTCTACCTCAACTTAGTGCTGAAAGGAGAAGTGATGCATCCCTTTTTTTTTTTTTTAAACACACACTCAGGTAATGCAAACAAAATCAGCTACAGTTCTGTAAATTCTGCCTACCTATGAGTCAAAGAGCTAGCTGAATTTCTTCAGCTGCACTGAATGCTGGGACTTGAAAAGCACAGGACAGTATTTGCTGTGTACTCAATTTTTCAAAAGGAGCCTGGCGTGTCCATTAGTCATGGTGTAAGCAGCCACTATTTCAAACTTAGTTTATTTGTAAAGAGAAGGATTTTTGACTCGCTTGCAAAATCTTTTTATTGGAGTAGAATACAGGACACAGGCACCTTGGGGAAAAAAAATAAATAAATAAATAAATCATACTCACTTAGGTGACTGCAGCACTGATCCCAGCTGCAGCTGTCCCCTGCCGGCTCTACCTCAATAAATGAGTAATCAAACACAGCAAAGAGGTGACCGGCTCTCTACTCTGCCCATCCAGCGCTCACTGTAGCACTGGGCTGTGGAGGGGCAGGCTTAGGCTCTCAGCGGCAAGCTGAGAGGCTGAGCTAGCTGCTGGTCCATGCATCTGGGTGGATCCTAACTGTAAACTCAGGATCCTTTCCTAGCCTGGACTGGCTCAGTGATGTGAGCAGACAGCGGTCTTTAGTCCGCTATTGGCTGAAAATGGGTAAGCAAAAGCTTTGGCTATACTCCTTTAAATCTTGACAGTGGGTTATATGCTGCCACCTTGTAAGTTGTAAGGACAGTCTATAAAACTCCTGCTGCTCCCAATAATTATTTTTTTTTTAAAGAAAGCAGAAGAAAATTTCAGGACAGAGGAGGGCATGGCCTGTGTCTTGTACTGTACTGTAATGATTTCACAGGTAAGTTTAGAAAACATTTTTTTTTTCTTGCCTATAAATTCAATACCTTGGGAGTACACACACACACACGCAGACACGCAGACACTCAGACACACACACACACACCCCTTATTCATACACCATGGGTTGTAGGCATGTACCTTGAGGCGATTGGTCACTGGCAGGCTTTTAAAGGAGACCCCCCATGGGGCACCTTCCCTATTAGCCTATCAGTTTTGCAGCAAGCAACGCAGAGAAACATGAAGAGTTAGGGAGGGTGTCCTGTGTCCTGAACTGTACTCCTAGATATGAACTTTACAGGCAAGTAAAAAATCTTCTCATCTTGAATGTACAGTACAGGACATAAGCAACTTATTCAAACAACATACCCAAGCAGCGAATACACAGGGCAAAACTAGGTAAACAAAACTGAGCCAACAGGCCCAAAAAACAGGGGTTGAAGACCAAGTTCAGAGTGCTACTACAAAAAGTTTGTGGTCAAATGCTGTATCCACAGAAGATTGGACATCCATGTGGTAAAAAGTTTTAAAAAAGTATTAACAAAAAGGCTATTTTGCCGGTGTCTTGTCGAATACAGTCCCCTATCCAGAAGTGTCCGCCCTGTACTGCGCAGGCGCAGTACGGAGGACAAACGAGACGCCGAAAGTCTCCGAAGTTCAACAGCTGATCGTCAGCTGTACACGGCGCCTGCGCATTTATTCTTACCCTATGTCCAGGATCATTCCCTACTATCCAAGTTGACAGAGTTAGAATAAATAGTTGCCGAGCGCAGCGAGGCCGTGCCCGAAGCGTGGCGAGCGAAGCGAGCCCGCGAGGGGCCCTCTTACACAGCCATCGCTAACAGGTGCCCGAGCGCCGTGTACAACTGATGGTCAGCTGATCAACTTCGGACATTTTCGGCATCTCCTGCTGCTCCGTACTGCGCAGGCGCTGCGCCTGCGCAGTACGGGGCGGACACTATCTGATAGGAGGACACTATATGTCAGAACACCGGCACGAATCTTAAAGGGAATATTCTCGATGGGTTCAAATGGTGGTTTCTGAAGAGCAGATAGAACCAAATTAAGGACCCAGGGAAGTACAGGGTGCAGTAAAATGGGGGGGGGGGTCTAATCACAAAAAACATTTTGAATAAAGGCTTTTAACAAGGGAGAGTGAAGCCAAAGGCCTTTAAATAATAATGTATAAGGCAGATACATGCCCTTTTAGGGTGCTAAGAGCTAAATTCTGTTCAAAACCTGTTTGCAGGAAGGTCAGAATCCAAGGTACAGAGTAATCTCTGGGACTGAATTCAACTGCATTTGCACCAAGCAAAGCAAGAATATTTTTTAGGTAGTCTAAATGGCTTCCTTTCAGCAGGCTAAGGATCAGACTCAGATCTCGCTCGCCTTGGGTTTCTACAGCAAAAATAGAATGTGAAGCAAGGTAAAAGCATTGAGATAGCAGATGTGGCCTGTTGGGAAGAGGCCAGATGTAGTCTGCAAGAGGTACGAGTTTGTCTGTGTAATTCGTTCTGCATCTGGAGCCACATGTCCGCATCTGGAGCCACATGTCCGCATCTGGAGCCACATGTCCGCATCTGGAGCCACATGTCCGCATCTGGAGCCACATGTCCGCATCTGGAGCCACATGTCCGCATCTGGAGCCACATGTCCGCATCTGGAGCCACATGTCCGCATCTGGAGCCACATGTCCGCATCTGGAGCCACATGTCCGCATCTGGAGCCACATGTCCGCATCTGGAGCCACATGTCCGCATCTGGAGCCACATGTCCGCATCTGGAGTCACCCGTTTTGGCATATCACATTGAACACCTCTGGAAGAAGGTTCATCACACCGCTGGTCACACACTTTAATGCCACTTCCACATAGAGCCCCTATAAGTTACACGCTTCCTCCAGCACTTTTACCATGAGGATTCATTGAAGGACTGGCTAAACCAAGTTTACTGCATGCTTCTTACAGACATGCTTGCCCTATCTCCCATACTCTACTCCGTGAGTACTACACGGGAAAATACCCTGACTTGTAGCTATGTCAGAGACCAGGCAAAAGGCAGTCAATTCTAAGCGGCAGATGAGCATTTGCTCTGCAGAAGACACATGCAACGCTCAAGCTCAGAGTGATGATGTGTCCCTTGCTCCGCAGCAGAACTTGGTTTTAACATTGTCTCTGCATCTCATTCTAACTCTATTTCAGACACGCAACAAGCTGTCCGCTTAACAAAAACAGGATTTTCTTCATCTGCATCACAGCTCCTTGGACACATGAAAAGTGGTTCTAAAAGGCAGAAGAGTTTTTATCTTCATGCAATATGCATGAAGATAAAAACCTTCAGTGTGCAGCACCCCCCCCCCCCTCCCACCCAATACTTACCTGAGGCCGTCCGGGACTTTCCCTCTTGATTGGCTGAGGCAGAGCAGCGGCGCCATTGGTTCCGGTTGGTGTCAATCAACATCAGTTGGCCAATGAGGAGGGGGGCGAACCATGGCTCCATGTCCGAATGGACACACGGAGCAGTGGCTTGGGTGCCCCCATAGGAAGTTGATTGCTGTGGGGGCACTCGAAAGGAGGGAGGGGCCAGGAGCACCGATGAGGGACCCGAGAAGAGGGGGATCTGGTCTGCTCTGCGCAAAACCACTGCACGGAGCAGGTAAGTAGAACATGTTTGTTATTTTTAAATAAAAAAAAACAAGACTTTAGTATCACTTTAAGGCCTTAACCACTTCAATACCGGAGAGTTTCACCCCTTCCTGCCCAGGTCAATTTTCAGATATCAGCACTGTCACACTTTGAATGCCAATTACTAAGTCATGCAACACTGTAACCAAATGACATTTTGTAAATTTTTTTTTTTTTGGTACAGATAGCACTATATTTTGGTGGTATTTATTCACCACTGTTTTTTTGCTATGCAAGTGTAAAAATAACCCCAGATCAGTTTATATGAGTTTACAAACTATGGCATATATAAATGAAAATTGATTAATCCTGATATACTAATGGCCTATCTCTTGAGGCTCTACAATGCCAGGACAGTGCAAATACCCTTGAAATGATCATTTTTTTTGAAAATAGAAACCCCAGGGTATTTAGTAAAAGGCATGGTGAGGTTTTTTAAATTGTAATTTTTTTTGTCCCAATTTTCTGGAAAATTAAGAATTTTTTTTACAATTTTTTTATTCACACTGACACCAGAGCAGTACAGCATTGCCATATGACTGGTATGGTAGTGATCAGGGACACTTATATGACATCCTGGGCTTTCAGTGGGGATATCTGAATGATGCCCATCTTCTTTTACAGCCGGCAATTCCCTACACCATAAGAACAATCATAGCAGCTGTTCAGCAGCTTGATTATTCTTACAGGCGGGGCTGGCCTCCGGTGCTTCTCCTGGCTTGCCCGTGCAATCGTCGAGCCACAGAAGGAATCTGCTGGAAGAAATTCATAGAGAAATCCGGGGGGACAGAAGGTCCCCAGTAATCTCTATGACTCTCGGAGGCCTGGGGCGTGACGACCAGACCGGCAGAAGTAAACAATGCCGGGGACTCGGCAGGAAAGCCTTGGATCGTTCATTTTTTTTTTGGGGGGGGGGGGGGTTAGGCTCTCCAGCCTAGAAGAGAGATGTGGGGTCTTATAGACCTCACATCTCTCCATAAAGAGGATCTGTCGGGCACCATTCCTATTGCATGGAATGTTTACATTCTTTGTAGTAGGAATAAAAGTGATCAAAACAGTTTTTTTAAATGGGAAAGTGTAAAAACGCAGAAGCGAAGCATATGTAAACTATGTTCAAACCACACATGTTGAGGTATCACCGTGAACATTCGAGCGAGAGCAATAATTCTAGCCCAAGACCTCCTCAGTAACTCTAAACATGTAACAAAATTTAAAGCATCGCCCATGGAGATTTTTAAGTACCGAAGTTTGGCACCATACCACAAGTGTGCGCAATTTTAAAGTGTGACATGTGAAGTATCCATTTCACATTATACAAAAAAATGGGGTTAACTTTTTACTGTGTTTTTAATGAATAAAAAAAAAAACAAAAAAAAACTAACCACTTTCAAAACCACATGAATTCCAGAACTCCTCTCCTACATGTAAAAATGATAATTTCTCTTTCGTTCGACAGACACAGCGTCTCCTTAATCTTGACCATTGGGTTATATCGCCTCTGCAGGAGTAGTACTAAGCAGAACAAAAAACACCTGGCTACGCCCATGGGCTGTCCTCAGTCAGTATATAACCCCCTTCCTGCTCTAGGCATTCAGTTTATTTCCGTCTAGTCAAGAGTAAGGACCTCGCTCCTTGCTGGGATCTTTTGGTCCTACAAATTTTACTTTTTGTCTCTTTCTTCCATGCATTTTCTCCTGGGAGATATGCAATCAACTGCCGGGCTGGGTGAAAGGCTAGATAATCCAGATCCAGTGGTCTCCCCAGTCCAGCCAGCGAGTGCGTGCAGACCGCAGCTACGCGCTAGGTCGGCCACGACATAGCCTTAACGGACGGAGGCTGGCCCGCGAGTTGAACGTCTTGCGGGCTGTATACGAACTGGCCTGAGTCGCAGGGGTCCTTTGGTCAACAGCCCCCACTTTGGTGGCGAGGAGTTCTGTCTGGAGGGTCATCTGCACCATGGATCAGTAAGTACAGTCCCCCCTCTCCTCCTTTGTGCAGTTTGGGGTGGATGCGGGTACCCTCCAGGGATGGTCGGACCTGCCTGCAGGATCCCTCCTCCGATCCTATAGTCCCTTAGTTAAGCTAGGCTTCCCCCTCCCCCCACAGATTGGTCGGAGTCCCAGGGCAAGCAGTAGAGACCCCTAGGGGTCTCCCCTGCCATTTCCCTTCTGGGTGGTGTGTGTCCTGCCCTGATGATATGGGGAGGTTCCAGTGCAGAGGGTGCAGCGGAGACCCCTAGGTGCATGCCCTGCTGTGTTTGCATTTTGGGGGTCCCAGTGCAGAGTGCACCGTGGTGTCCCCTTAAATGTTCACCCTGCCTGGTGGAGTACAGTACCTTTTTGGAAGGGGTTCCCCTTGCAGAGGGTGCAGCAACATTGAAGGCACTGAGAGGCTCCTGGCAGCATGCTTCAGCATGTCAAACGGACGGCGGACAATTTTGGGTGGTATCATGACATCACGATGGCCATTTTTGGGTGGTCTGGCTGGCAGCCATGTTTGTGTAGCTGATGAGGTCACAGCGGCCATTTACTGTTGGTCTGGCTGATCTCCGGCTGGCAGCCATGTTTGTGTAGCTGATGATGTCACGGCGGCCATTTTTCGTTGGTCTAATGAGACGCTAGAGACTGTCTGAACATCGTGGAGATGCCAGAGCTGCTCCTCTTCCTATCCCAGGCTATATGAAATGGACACCGACACTGGTGTTGCTGGGTCCGAATTGCGGCGCTCCTCCATTTGGTGGGATGAGTCTTTGGGGGTCCTTTTGTATCTCCCTCTCTGCTGATAGGTACCCTGGTCATTGGGGTGTCCCTTAGTGGTGCCACAGTTCCTTTGTACTACAGGGTCTTCTTCCTTATGGAGCCTCAGGGTCACATCTTTCCCACTGATCCCCTCATGGAGGTGACATGTCCCTCGGAACCCCAGCTTCCCATGGTTGCGCTGACGGCGGTCCTTGAGTCATTAGTATCCCGGGTGGAAGTAGAGGGTGGGCAAAGACCTGGGAGGAAGTGTCCCCGCCTTCCCCTGCTCAGTCTGTCTCATCTGATTCTGACCCTGATGCTGCCGGGGACGTGGCTCGTCCAGGGGGGTTTAATATCTTGCCCCCTGACCCATCCGATAGTGAGGATGGGTCCTCTGCCTCTGCGGTCTTAACATTGAGTGAAAAAGCGCTGGTGGACGCATATGTTACTGTGGTGCGGGAGACTCTAAAGATGGGGGATGCGGCTGACAGGGCCGACGTGGCTGTGTCCTTTGGTACGCATAAGTCACCTCACACACTAAGGGCCTTTCCTTATCTACCTTATTTTAAATAGGTTTACCTATAAGGAACGGGAACAACCAAAGTCACCCTTTGTGGTCTCCAAACGTTTCTGGTATCCTGTAAGGACGTTATTCCACTGCATAGCTTAGTGTCATCGGCAAAGACAGAAATGGTACTTTTAATCCCAGACCCTATATCATTTATAAAGTTATTAAAAAGTAAGGGTCTCAGCACTGAACCTCGGGGTAGACCACTGATAACCTAAGACCATTCATATTAAGAGTCATTAACCACTACTCTCTGAATTCTGTCCTTTAACCAGTTTTCTATCCATTTACAAATTGATCTTTCCAAGCCTGTAGACTTTATCTTACCCACGTAAATACATTTAAAAAATTTTTATAGAAAAGATTTGATAAACATCATAAATACTGTGAAATATAACAATTTTCAACTATTATTCTTCATTCTACAGCTTCTCTGCCTTCCAAAAATATGTATTGCTTGTTGGGATTAAAGTCCTTTTAAAGCCAATTATGTGTACAATAATGCACATTATAAAGTGGGAGGCGTGGCCAGCTGTGAAGGCAGATGGACGCTGCTTGTTAGAGCTCCAAAACAGAGTCACTCTGCAGTATCCAGCAGCAACTTAAAGCATCCCCTGAGGGCATAGAATGGATCCGGGAGTGGCAGTGATCAGCAGGGGAAGATTGGGAAACAAAGATAGAGGAGGCCCCCACAAATTAGGAGACTTCAGAAGCTTGGCCTTGACACCAGAAAAAAAGATGGCGCCGGCCCTACCTCCTTTTACTGCATCACAAGGCAGCAGGAAGCAAACACTGAAGAGGGAGAGAGGACACAGGCTGAAGTGCTGAAAGGGAACAGCTTACAGCTCCAAGATGACACAGACAGTCCTCTTAAAGCGGTGTTGCAGCCTTTTTTTTTTTTTTTTTAAAGTCAGCAACTACAAACACTGTAGGCTGCTGACTTTGAATAAGGGCACTTACCTGTCCAGCAAGCCCGCGATGTCGGCCCCCCAAGGTCGATCCGTCCATCGGATTGGGTGCCGGCGCCGCCATCCTAAGGGAAACAGGCAGTGGAGCCTTGTGGCTTCACTGCCCGTTTCCTACTGCGCATGCGCGAGTCGCGCAGCACTTTGTGAATGGCCCATTTGTTTTCTGGGACACACACGTCTTAGAATACAACGGGCCAGCTCGCCAAAGAGGAGGAAGTGACAGAACAGCGCCGCGGAATAGGAAGAGGCAGATTAGGAAGACTTCCTAGCAACAGGGGTTTCTGGTTAGTAAAAAAAAATATTTTTTTTAATATATATTTTTTGTAGAATTTTAATGTAATTTTTTATTTTAGGGTGGACCTCCACTTTAAACAGAGGAGAGGAATCATATCTTCTGAAGGAAATGTAAGTGAGCTTATACATGATTTTGAAACTACAATGAGACATAACCCCTATGATGCAAAGCTAAATGCAATACCCACCTCAGGCCAACCTATATCTGATTCAACAATCAAAGACATAATAATGTCATTAAGAGGAGCTCTACAACATGACATGATGAGCTTTATGCAACAACCTTAAAAATGAAATGGATAGGGCAGTGGCTCTCAACTCCTGTCCTCGGGACCCACCAACAAGCCAGACTTGCAAGATACCATATTTACGCGAATATAAGTCGATCCGAATATAAGCAGAGGACCTACTTTTACCACAAAAAAAACTGGAAAAACGTATCTCTAGTATAAGCCGAGGGTGAGCCTCACTGTGTCCATTGCAGCCTCAGTGTATGCCTTAGTGTAGGCCTCCTGTGTATGCATTGCAGCCTCAGTGTATGCCTCCTGTGTATGCATTGCAGCCTCAGTGTATGCCTCCTGTGTATGCATTGCAGCCTCAGTGTATGCCTCCTGTGTATGCATTGCAGCTTCAGTGTATGCCTCCTGTGTATGCATTGCAGCCTCAGTGTATGCCTCCTGTGTATGCATTGCAGCCTCAGTGTATGCCTCACAGCCTCAGTGTATGTCTCAGTCAGTGTATGCATTGCCGATGTCCCTACCTGATCAGCCATGTCATGCAGTCAGACAGCGGCCATCCAGTGTTCAAACGCCGTGCCTCGTCCCCCGTTATAGGCGGAACACTCAGTTTTCCAGCAGTCAGTGTTCAGTGTTCCTAATATAACAAAACGACCAGAGGGTCTAGGGAAAGGATTCTTCAGAGAGGAACACACAGGTTTTTGAAAAGATGCAAAATGAAATACTTTATTAATAAATAATCCACCCACAACAATTGGAAACCATTAATTACCTGCACAATTGGCATGAACTCAAAATTGTACCAGAAACAGACACCACATGTATCCTCCTCATACACTCAAAAGACCACCCCAAATAAACCAGCCTGCCGGTAGCAATCCTACTTGATCACGGGCAGTGAAGTAATTGATAAAAAAACAGTAACCTGCCCTAAAAAAATGGGATCTATCCTCAGTTTCGGTAGCAGTCTCTATTAAATATAGATGATAACAGTCCTGCCAGTATGCGGCGAGTGGAGCGGTCATACGCTGGGATAAAAGGCCGCTGATTATTCCAAATGGATCCTTGAAAACTGAACTTAATCTTCTCAAAGTTTGCAACTTTGAGAAGATTAAGTTCAGTTTTCAAGGATCCACTTGGAATAATCAGCGGTCTTTTATCCCAGCATATTACACCTCCACTCGCCGCATACTGGCAGGACTGTTATCTATATTTAATAGAGACTGCTACCGAAACTGAGGATCGATCCCATTTTTTTAGGGCAGGTTACTGTTTTTTATCAATTACTTCACTGCCCGTGATCAAGTAGGATTGCTACCGGTAGCTGGTTTATTTGGGGTGGTTTTTTGAGTGTATGAGGAGGATACATGTGGTGTGTCTGTTTGTGGTACAATTTTGATTTCATGCCAATGGTGGAGGTAATTAATGGTTTTTAATTGTTATTGTGGGTGGATTATTTATTCAAGTATTCCATTTTGTATCTTTTCAAAAACCTGTGTGTTCCTCTCTGAAAAATCCTTTCCCTAGACCCTCTGGTTGTTTTGTTATATGCAGTTATTTGATTCAGAGGAACATGCCTAGCGGCTGTTATACTTTCAGCAACTAGGTATTTGGTTTAGTGTCATTTATTAGGCAATTATTACAATTGTAGCATCTGTGTTGGTTACTCACACATTATTAGCCTAGTTTGACACCTAATAACTAGGAGTTTCCTGTGCCACCTCTAGTTTTATTAGTGTTCAGTATTCCGCCTATCACAGACATCCTCTCGTTCTCGTCTGTGGGATGAGAATGAGAGGACGTCCGTGATAGGCGGAACACTGAACAATGACTCACTGCTGGGAAACCGAGTGTTCCCCTATCACGGACAAGGAGCGGCTTTTGAACACTGGTTGGTTGCCGTCTGAGCATTACACGGCTAATCGGATAGGGAGATGACACCGTGACTCGAGTATAAGCCGAGGAGGGCACTTTCAGTGCAAAAAAATGTGCTGAAAAACTTGGCTTATACTCCAGTATATACAGTAACTGAAATGCATCATAGGTGATATCATTTGCTGCTCAGTGATTGCAGTATTCTAGTCTGCATCTCCAAGGTAATACTTAAAATCTGGCCTGTTAGTGGGTCCTGAAGACAGGAGTTGAGAACCACTGCTCTAGGGGATAGAGTGGAATATGTAGAGAACAAAATGTGCGATTTTACTGACACACACAACGAGTTAGTAGACGCACATTTTTACTTCAAGGAGGTGAATAAAAATCTCAAATTGAAAGTGGCAGACCTGAAAGACAAATCCAATTGGAATAACGTAAAATATCCAGGTATCACTGAAAACGTAAAACCTGTAGACCTAAAACGTTTTCTAACAGAGATAGCTGCACTGCTTCCTACAATCCCTCAACAGGAGCTGGTGATTGACCGTGCACACAGGCTACCTAAACTCTCACACATTCCAGAAAGCCTGCCTAGAGACAGACAAAATCCACTTTTTCCAAATAAAAGAGAAATTAATGCAATTTGCAAGGCATAATTCACCTCTTCCATCCTGGCACATAAGATTTTAAACTCGATTACCAAAAACCTTAGGGACCACAATATTGCCTACAAGTGGATATTTCCTACAAAAATAATCATAGATTGTGAAGGAACTTCATACATCACTAATATGGAAGGTGGCTTGCAAATTCTGAAAACATAGAGCTCACTACCAAAAAAATGATGAAAAACACCTTTGATAAGGCGCTGCCTGGTAAAATTCCACAATGGAAAACAAGCCATAGATGATCTGCATCTTACCCTTTAGAAGGAATTCCTTCTCACAAAATTTACCTATATGGTCGCAACCATGCAAGTTCTAAAAGAATTTTTCCCTCAATGACTGAAGCGCAGTGTTAATTTTGACATCAAATTTCGATTTAGTTTTAGTTATAGTTTAGTCACCTGAATTTTTTTACTCGTATTTTAGTCGACTAAAATTATTATTATTATACAGGTTTTATATAGCGCCAACAGTTTGCGCAGTGCTTTACAACATGAGGGCAGACATTACGGTGCAGGTACATTTGGTACAAGAGGGCCCTGCTCATTAGAGCTTACAAACTAAAAAGGAAGGGTCAATTGATACAAAAGCTAATAGCTGTGGGGGGATGAGCTGATGGAGGATTAAAACAGTGTTAGAAACAGGACAGGCTTCTTTGAAGAGAAGGGTTTTCAGGGATCGCCCAACGATGGATAGATTAGGGGACAGTCGGACAGATTGGGGTAGGAAGTTCAAAAGGACGGGGGAAGCTCTGGAGAAATCCTGGAGACGAGCATTGGAGGAGGTGACAAGGGAGCTAGAGAGTAGGAGGTCTTGGGATGACCGAAGAGAGCGGCTTGGTTGGTATTTTGGGACTTGGTTAGTGATGTAGCTGGGGGCAGAGTTATGGATGGCTTTGTAAATTATTGTTTGTACTTTGAATTTTATTCCTTGGGTGAGTGGAAGCTAGTGGAGGGATTGGCAGAGAGGGGTGGAGGATACTGAATGGTTGGTAAGGTGGATGAGTCTTGCAGCGGCATTCATTATGGACTGAAGGGGGGATAGTCTATGTAAAAAGGTAATCCAATGAGGGAATTGCAGTAATCGAGGAGAGAGATGACCAGGGAGTGAATTAGAAGCTTGGTGGTGTCATTAGGGGCGTATTCTGGAAATGTTGCGGAGGCTAAGACGACATGATTTGGACAGGGACTGTATGTGGGCCTGAAAGGACAGCTCAGAGTCTAAGGTTACCCCTAGCACCCTGGCATGCGGGGATGGACTGATAGATGTGCCATTGATCTTGACAGAGAAGTCAGGGGAAGAGGCACGTGGGGGAGGAAATATTAAGAGCTCAGTTTTAGATAGATTCAGTTTGAGGAAGTGGTTTGACATCCAGGCTGATATGTCTGTTAGTAGATCAGTGATGCGTGAGGAGATTGATGGGGTGAGCTGAGGGGCAGAGAGATAGATTTGGGTGTAATCAGCATATAAATGGTAGTGAAAGCCATGGGAGGCTATCAGCTGACCCAGGGAGGACGTGTAGATCGAGAATAGTAGAGGTCCAAGGACAGAACCTTGGGGGACCCCAACGGTAAGAGGGGATGGAGAAGAGGAAGTGGAGTTGTAAGTGACACTGAAGGTGCAATGAGATAGGTAAGATTCGAACCAACGGCGAGTGCAGCCATGGAGACCAAGCAAATTGAGTTTTTTTGAGGAGGAGGGGGTGGTCAACTGTATCAAAGGCAGCAGAAAGGTCCAAGAGTAAGAGTATGGAATAATGACCGTTGGTTTTGGCTGTTAGTAAGTCATTTGTGAGTTTTAGAAGGGCAGTTTCTGTGGAGTGCTCTGGGCGAAATCCAGACTGAAGGGGACCAAGAAGGTTATTCTCAACGAGGTAGTCGCTACGTCGATTGTTTCCCCAGTACAATTTAGGTGACTAAAATTTAATGGGTATAGTTAAATTTTAAATGCATTATTTAAGCAATTCTTTAGAATTGCCAAACGCACTATATACTCCTGGAGTAAAAAAAATCTAACAGGTTATTATTTATGGTATTAAGGTTTGAACATGCACTACAGACACAGATTTAGCCGTTGTGATAACGTCTTTATAAATAAAACCAAGTTTCATAAATATATTGCTTTTTGACAAGCAGAAGTTCAAAAAAAAAAAAAAGTAAACTTTGACTGTAATGCACATATTACCTGAATATATTACCAACATTATATAAAAAAAAAAAAAAAAAAAATTATAAGAGAAGCCATTTTCTATTTTTTCTTTTAGCAGCTTAGAAGATGCCCCCTACATATTCTTATGTGGTAGTGCATTGTTAATTTTGATGCCAAATTTCAAATTGGTTTTAATCACTAGTCTTTTGATGCAGTTTTAGTTGTATTTTAGTCGACCAAAATAGTATTAATTTAGTAGACGAAATTAACACTGCTGAAGCGCTCAGGGAACCCCAACTGGGGAGTTATTTGTTCTTTGTTTAGACTTTCCTCTTATGTTGACCCCAATAACCATTACAGTTTGAATGTACAAAGGGAGTCGATTTGTATCTCCCTTTCTATTATTTCTTCATGACTATGTTATATGGTTTAATCTTATTTCTTTCTTTAGAAAATTACAAGGTTCAATACTGCCATCTACTGGATGAAAAGGGATTCAACACTGGAAATCTCAAATCATTATTCCTTCCAAATAAACTTTTAAAATTACTCTCAATCGTTAACTACTATCAACCTCATGAGACTTATGCCGCGTACACACGAGCGGGCTTTACGGCAGACTTTGCTCGGCGGACTTTATGACGGACTTTCCGAATGAACGGACTTGCCTACACACAATCCACCAAAGTCCGTCGAATTCGTACGTGATGACGTATGACCGGACTAAAACAAGGAAGTTCATAGCCAGTAGCCAATAGCTGCCCTAGCGTGGCTTTTTGTCCATCGAACTAGCATACAGACGAGCGGACTTTTCGACCGGACTCGAGTTCGACGGATAGATTTAAAACATGTTTCAAATCTAAGTCCGTCCAACTTTTGAGCAAACAAAGTCCGCTGGAGCCCACACACGATCGAATTGTCTGACGAAATCCCGTCCGCCGGGCAAAGTCTCCCGTAAAGTCCGCTCGTGTGTACGCGGCATCAAACGCATGTCACTTAATGCAAGAGGCCCCAACAGCCCATTTAAACGTAAAGCTCTCTGGAATGACATTTTGAAATTCGGCAGTGACATTGTCTGCATACAAGAATCTCATTTTGCAGCGGACAAAGCACCCAAATTCTCTCACCATGAATTTCCACACATATATGTATCCAACATCATCAAGAAAAAGAAACGGCAATAAAAGACTGTGTCCTTTCAACCTCTACACATTAAAACAGCCACTCAAGGAAGATTCATTATCCTAGTGGCAACCATTGAAAAGTCAGCATGCACAATCGTCAATATTTATGCCCCCAACAAAAACCCTCATCAATTTATAAGGAAAATCCTAATGAAAGCGCGGAGAATGCAAAAAGGACAGCTTATTGTATGTGGGGACTTTAATGCACCATTAGATTCTTTTATGGATACATCCAAATCAAGGTCACCCCACTAGAACCGCTCTAAATATGATTTTTTCTAATGCAGATCTGTATGACCCCTGGAGGGGTCTTCATTCCACCGAATGGAACTATACATTCTACTAATGTTCACAAATACTACTCAAGAATAGACTATTTTATCACAGACAAATTCTTACTACAGAACATAATCAATGCCCATATCCACAATATATCCTGGTATGACCACGCTCCAATAACAATGGAGATTAAACTCGGTCAGCCCTTGTACAAATAATACTCAGTGGAGGAACACCACATACATTCTTTCTCAAGAGAAATATCTGTCTGTGATAAAAAAGAAAAAAGCCTCAAAGAATTGCTTGTATTCAATGATGATGACTCAGTGAAAAGTACCGCCTTGTGGTGTTCACATAAAGCCTTTTTTCTAGGGGTCTACTCATACAGATAGTCACTAGAGAAAAAAAAAAAAAGGAAATCTTCTGCAGTAAACAAATTATTGAGGACATTTCCATACTAGAGAGAAAACACAACCCCCCCAATGATATAAAATTAACACAACTCACTAATCTCAGAACAAAGTTAAGATCCATTTTGATAGAAGACCATGATAAACACAGAGATTGAAACTGAATTACTATTCTCAGGGCAACAAAGCTAGTAAAATATTGGCTAATATTGTAGCCTGTGTGCACGGTCAATGCAAAAAAAAAAAAAACAACATTAACAAACTAATCCACCATATCTCTGGAACAGTAATTTACAACCCTCAAGAAACCACTGACGCCTTTTCCAAGTACTATGAGAATCCCTGTATAATCTTAAGAGGAAAAAACACCCCCAAACCTACATTTAAAAACATAGGAAGATCCTTCCTCATCTGTCTCTGAGGAGGAAGAAAATGTCGGTAAGACAATGTCCTGCGTTCTATGAAAAGGTGGATACTACCTTAGGGAGGAAACTAGGGTCAGTCTTAAGAACGATCCTATCCTCCAAAATCAAGAAAAATGGCTCCCTAATAGAGAGAGCCTGCAGATCACTCACCCTTCTGGCTGATGTGATCGCTATAAAAAAAAACGTTTTAAGCACCACCCATTTCAGCGTTGCTTCTTCCAGGGGTTCAAAGGGACTTCTTGTGAGGGCCCTGAGGACCAAG
The DNA here is from genome assembly GCF_042186555.1 of Aquarana catesbeiana. Taxonomy (NCBI): domain Eukaryota; kingdom Metazoa; phylum Chordata; class Amphibia; order Anura; family Ranidae; genus Aquarana; species Aquarana catesbeiana. The sequence goes on along the minus strand of NC_133333.1, from coordinate 78,400,642 downwards.
GATAGATCCCAGGTGGGGCAGGCCCTTACCCTCACCGACCTGGATCTTGCCAGGGCCTTGAAAAAGTTTTTAACCAACTGATTCTGCTGAAGTGAGGTCTGAAGGAAAACACTTAAGGCAGCGGTCTGAACTTTCAAAGTACTGATAGAAAGACCCAGTTCTACACCTGCCTGAAGGAAATCCAGGACTGCCAGAATCCCAGGATGCTCTAGTCCCTGCACCTGCAACCAGGAACTAAACTTCTTCCATACTTTGGCATAAATTGCCCTGGTTACCGGTTTACGGTACACCAGAAGAGTTTTAATCACTCTTTCTGAAAATCCCTGAGACCTCAACAGCTGTTCCTCAGATACCATGCTGCAAGTCTGAGGTTTTGTATTTGCAGATGTAGAATAGGGCCCTGAGAAATCAAGTTCTCCCTGACCGGAAGGGATAATGGGGGAACGAATGGCCAGTCTCTTCAGGTTGGCAAATCAAGGTCTCCTTGGCCAGAATGGCGCCACCAGGATGAGGTCCGTTGACTCTGCCAAAAATTTTTGGAGAACCACTGCTATCAGCCTCACTGGAGGGAAGGCATAACAGACTGAACTGCCAAGGATTGGCAAAGCCGTCTATCCCCCTGGCCTGGTCCAGCGGATGGATGGAGAAGAATTGTGCCACCTTCTTGTTGCCTTCTGAGGCAAAGAGGTCTATTTCCGGCTGACCCCAGCATAGCACAATCTCCTCGAACACTTCCCTGTTGAGGGACCACTCGTCCTGACTTAAACGTTGACAGCTGAGAAAATCCACCAGCGAATTCTGAGAGCTCTTCAGATGAATGGCTGACAATGAGGACAGGTTTACCTTGGCCCAACATAGAATCCTGTTTACTATAGACTGCAGAGCGGGGCTTCTGCTCCCCCCCCTGCTTGTTCACGTATGCAACGGCTGCCACATTGTCTGTCTGAACCTGTAGGTGCTGTCCCCCTATCCGTAGAGGCTTTCCTACTGGCAATCCTCTATAGCCCTCCAAATCGCAAGAAGCTCCCTCTGATTTGAGGATCGACATGCTTCCACTGGTGACCCGGCCCCCCTGAGCTAAGATTCCCTCTAGGTGGGCCCCCCAGCCCAACACACTGGCGTCGGTTGTTACCACTATGGCTGCAGGATGGGTCCAGGACAGACCTTTGTACAGACTGTGATGAGCCCGCCACCACAACGACCGCTTGACTCTGGATGATAGGGACATAGTTTGATCTAGGCTCTGCTTCATGCCGTCCCAGTAACTTAGCATGAGACTCTGCAGAGAGCGCTGATGAAGCCTTGCCCAGGCCACTGCTGCGAAACAGGACATCATCAGACCCAGCACCCTCATGACCTTTCTGATCTGGACTACTTGATTGGATTGAAGCTGAGCTACTGCCTGATCCACTTTCTGGATCTTTTCCCTGGGGAGAAACACCCTCATCTCCACTGAAGAGATCTTGTACCCCAAATACAGGACCTCCTGTGTCGAGGTCAGCTGGGACTTGTCCTGGTTGATTAACCACCTGAGCGAAAGGAGGATACTCTCTGCCTCCTGCACGTCTCTCTCTAGCTGTTGGGAAGAGTGGGCAATAAATAGGAGATCATTCAGGTAGGGGATCACCGTTATAGCCCTGACCTTTAACGGGGCTAGAGCCTCAGCCAGAACCTTTGTAAAGATTCTTGGCGAAGCAGACAGCCTGAAAGGCAGCGCCCGGAACTGGAAGAGCACCACCTCCGAGTTAACCCCGACTGCCAACCTGAGGAATTTTTGAAAGTCCTGATGTATCGGGATGTGCAAGTAAGCATCCCTGAGATCTATTGTGGCCATGTGGCAACCTGGAAACAGGAAGTTGGTTATTGTAAAGATCAACTCCATCCGGAATCGTTTGTATCTCACAAACTTGTTCAGGGGCGGAGATTCAGGGTCAACCTGAACTTTCCCGATGGTTTCTTTACAACAAAGACATGGGAATATACTCCCTGGCCCCGCTCCCTCTGTGGCACCTGAATAAGTACTCTTTGATCCACTAGATCCCCCCAATAGTAGTCCCAGAGCTTTTGCTTTTTCTCTGTCTCTGGGTAACTGGGTAATCTGAAAACTTGAAGGGGGAACCGAATCGAACTCCAATCTGTAACCGTTCTCTATGATGTCTAGTATGAACGGACTTGGAGGTTGAAGTGGTCCATTATGGGTGAAACTCCCCCAGTCCCCCCCACTGGGAAACAGAGTCACTGGGGCTTTGAGGTGGCTTGAGGAGGATTAAATAGGATTCCTCCTCTACCATGCCCCTTGTGGCCTGTCCAATGTTTCTTGGGGCGGCCATTCCTCTCTTGTTGGGCCTGCTGCCTGTGACCTCGAAAAAAGCGTTTACCTTCGATTTTCTTTTCCGGAAATATTTTCCTATCCTGAGTGTGTTCTAGCGCCTCCTGGAGGCCAGGCCCAAACAGGTGGTCACCTGAAAAAGGTAACTCACAAAACTTAAGCTTTGAGGCAGCGTCGCCTGCCCAGGCTTTTAGCCATACAGCCCTTCTAGCTGCATTTACTAATGCGGCTGACCTAGCCGCCAACTTTACCGATTCCGCAGAGGCATCTGCCAAAAAAAACGACTACCTTGAATAGTAACGGAAACAACTTCAAAAGCTGTTGTCTAGAGGTGCCAGCCGAAATGTGGGACTGTAATTGCGTTAGCCAACATTCCAGATTTCTGGCCACGCAAGTAGCTGCAAGGGCTGGCTTCAGCCCAATTGACGAGGCATCCCAGGCCCTCTTAAGCAGAACGTCCCCCTCTTTTGTCCATGGGATCTCTAAGAGACTCCAGGTCGTCAAAAGCCACATCTGTCTTTTTTAGAGACTTTGGCTAATGGTGCATCAAGTTTGGGAATTTTGTTCCAAGGATGGGAGGCATCTATCTCAAAAGGGAACCTCCGCTTGAGGCTGCCTGAAAAGAACGGCCTCTTTTCCAGCTGCTCTCAGTCCAGCAGAATCGATTCTATCAGAGATTTATGCACGGGGAATACCCTGTTTTTATGTGCACTAGACCCCTGATACATAAGGTTGTGCTTAGAAAGCTGGACCTGCTCCTTTACGAATTTCCAATATGTCATAGATCGCTTTTAGAAGATCTACCACATCGTCCAGAGACAATTTGTATCTGGACCCCCTGGAGGAATCCTCTTCTCCTTCAGAGTCGGATGCTGAACCCGCTTGAGAGGAGGCTAGTGATCTCGGTACCCTCTCCCTATCCCCCTCATTCTCCTGACTAGGCTCGGATAAGGAAGGCATACTCGCTGCCTTGGGTAAGGATAAAGAGGGACCCTGCATTCGATCCATCATACCCTTGAAGGACTGGAAAGTGGATGCAATCTCATCCTTAACAGTCGTCAGGATTTTGTGACACTCTGCCACTGAATCATCCTTGACTAAACTGCTGACACACTTAGGGCAAAGTGGCTTTTCCCAATTGGCACCTAACTTAGTCCCACATACGGCACATTTCTTCCTAGGCAGCTGTATCTGGGTCCTATCTTGTTTGACCTGAAATTACAAAAGACAAACAATCCCCCATTAGAGTACAGTCCTGACCCACACCACCACTGTGTTTAGGGTAAGCCTAGGAAGTGCCCAGCACATCACCTGTGGCTCCCCACCCAGGGAGAGCTCTTTTAGGTCTAAAGGACTCTGACCCCCCCAGTGTAAGCCATGGGCTGCCCATGCTTACCTGAGAGGTGTCGGAGCCTGCTGAACAGGAGTCCTGTAACGCTGTACCCTCCATGGTCCCTGGTGCTCACTCAGTCTTCCTGAGCCTTTATCCACCATTCTGAATGCCTGTAAAAACACCGCTGCGCCCAAGAGACTGGATCATGTCTCGCGGCGCCCCCTGATGACACGGTTACACCGGAAGTACGCTCTCGTCACTTCCTCCTGCTGGAACGCATAAGCCCCACCCCCTCACACCACACGCTAAACCTGGAAGACCGGAGAAGGAACCAGCATGGCCAGCCGGCCGAGCGTCTCCTGCCTGCCGGGGCATGGGTGGCAGGGTCTGCCGCAGCACCAGGGTCCTGCTCTCCCCGAGCAAAAGGCAGCGGTGATATATAGTGACCCTACTCTTCCCTGACAGGACAGAGGGGTGCTACAGGCAGAGGAAATCCAGGCCAGGGGCTCTCCCAGGACAACCCCTGAGATAAGGAACTCCCCTTAGGTCCCTAACGAGCTCCTTCCCGTCCGGCAGGAAACACAAAACTGAAGAGGAAGGCCTTGAGGACCACCTTTTAACTAATTGGGTATACGTGTTTCCTGTCCCGGAGGAAGGGGCCCTATGTCTCAGAGGCTGTTCTGGAAGATGAAAGGAGAAAAAGCATGACAGAACCTCTTAAATGTGAGATCTGGGGTCAAAAATACCTCAGATCTAACATTTACACTAAAATGCAAAAAAAAAAAAAAAAAAAAAAAAAATTTCCCCTGTAAGACCATTGGGCGGAAGTGACGTTTGACGTCGCTTCCACCATTTAATCTTATGGATCTAAGCGGGGGCCATCTTTCCCTCACTCGGCAGTCAGCGGGAAGGACGCGGTCGTTTCCGGCATTACCGACGGCTCCGGTAAGTGGCAGAGATGACCGGAACGTGGTGCGGGAGGGGGCCACTCCCGCCCCCAATAAAAGCAATTTTGTGGCGAATCCCCCACAGAGACCACTTTTATCTGAAAGAGCGCCGCTCACAGTTGTTGAAAATACCAGGGTTAAGGCAGCTTTCTGCTGCCATAACAATGGCATTTAGCATCAAAGTACCGACGAACAATGACGGCGATTTGCGCCAAGTGGTTAAAAAGGGAATTTACTCCAGCGATAAATCATTCTGTCAATTTATAAAACTCTGGTTCGGCTGCATCTGGAGTATTCCGTCCAGTTCTGGTCACCAATTCCCAGAAAGGATGTGCTGGAGGTGGAGTCCAGAGAAGGGCAACTAAATTAATATGGGGACTGGAGGACCTCAATTATGAGGAACGACTATAAGCACTAAATTTATTCTCCCTGGAGACGAGACGCTTGAGAGAAGATATGATAGCGATATACAAATATCTCAACAGTGATCCCAGCATAAGTATGAAACTTTTCAGTCCTAGGGAGTGTAAAAGGACAAGGGGCCAGGCGATGAGACTGGAAGAGAAGCGGTTTAACCTTAAGCTGCGTTTGGCGTTAAGGATGTGGAACTCTCTTCCACAATCGGTGGTGTCGGCAGGAAGTATGGATAGTTTTAAAAGACTCTTGGACATGCATCATAGCGAAAATATAAGGGAATATGGAAAATGATTTTTCTACACGCATAGGTTGAACTGGGTGGACTGTTGTCTTTAATCAATCTTACCAACTATGTAACCAGCTTTATAGTTGGGGAACAAAATATCTAACCCACTTGGAGAATGACAGAATGAAGAGATATATATACTATGGTTGAATCTAATACATATCATCATTTTTATTTAAAGAAAAACAAAAAACAACACTATTTTGCAGATTTTTAGACAGGATTGTAATATAATATTGTGCATGACAAACTCCCTTGTCATAGGCAGATAGCTTGATACAAGCTACCTGCTCCTGCGGTCACTTATGCTTGTCATTTTTAGAAAAACTTAATAACATCCATTTGATTTTTAAATTGTTAATGGGGGTGATGTTCATTTTTGACCACAGTGACAGGAAAACTAACAGCAGAATAGAAAACTTCTCGATGGAATGCATTTTCAGACACTGTGTGTGGTTTTCGAACAGAAACGACATGCATTTTAAAACTGAATATTAAACGCAAGTGAAATTTTCGAACGACATTTGACCATTCATCGAATGTACAAAGAATTTTTATACAAATATGCTCATCCAAAGGTTGATACATGTAAGGCCAAGCATACATTTAGTAGCAGCCGCATTCTCTTTTTTATCCCCTGTCATGATTGGGTTAAAAAAATAAAAAATCACTTTGTAGATTACAAAAACAGATAATCACTACTATAAGGGGTTCATTTATACTGAAATAACAGTGGAAGTAATATACACAGTTGTGCTCATAAGTTTACGTATCCTGGCAGAATTTATGATTTCTTTGCCATTTTTCAGAGCAAATGAATAACACAAAAACGTTTCTTCCACTCATGGTTAGTGTTCGGTTAAAGCCATTTATTATCAATCAACTGTGTTTAATCTTTTTAAAACCATAATGGCAACAGAAACTACCCAAATGACCCTGATCAAAAGTTTACATACCCTGGTGATTTTGGCCCGATAACATGCACACAAGTTGACACAAAGAGGTTTGAATGGCCATTAAAAGGTAACCATCCTCACCTGTGATCTGTTTGCTTGTAATTAGTGTGTGTATAAAAGGTCAATGAGTTTCTGGACTCCTGACAGACCCTTGCATCTTTCATCCAGTGCTGCACTGACGTTTCTGGATTCTGAGTCATGGGGAAAGCAAAAGAATTGTCAAAGGATCTGTGGGAAAAGGTAGTTGAACTGTATAAAACAGGAAAGGGATTTAAAGATATCCAAGGAATCGAGAATGCCAATCAGCAGTGTTCAAACTCTAATCAAGACGTGGAAAATTAGTGGTTCTGTTGAAACCAAACCACAGTCAGGTAGACCAAACTAAAAATTCAGCCGCAACTGCCTGGAAAATTGCTCAGGATGCAAAGAAAAACCCACAAATAATGTCAGGTGAAATACAGGACTCTCTGAAAACATGTGGTGTGGCTGTTTCAAGATGCACAATAAGAAGGCACTTGAAGAAAGATGGGCTGCATGGTTGAGTCGCCAGAAGAAAGACATTACTATGCAAATGCCACATAGTATCCCGCTTACAATACGCCAAACAGCACAGAGACAAGCCTCAAACCTTCTGGCACAAAGTAATTTGGAGTAATGAGACGAAAATTTAGCTTTTTGGCCACAACCATAAATGCTTCATTTGCAGAGGAGTCAACAAGGCCTGTGATGAAAGGTACACCATTCCTACTGTGAAACACGGAGGTGGATCGCTGATGTTTTTGGGATTTGTGAGCTATAAAGGCACAGGAAATTTGGTTGAATTGGATGGCAAGATGAATGCAGTATGTTATCAAAAAATACCGGAGGACCATTTGCATTCATCAGCCTGGAAGCTGCACATGGGACGTACTTGGACATTCCAACATGACAATGATCCAAAACACAAGGCCAAGTCGACCTGTCATTGGCTACAGCAGAATAAAGTGAAGGTTATGGAGTAGGGTTGTCCCGATACCGATACTAGTATCGGTATCGGCACCGATACCAAGCATTTGCCCAAGTACTTGTACTCGGGCAAATGCTCCCGATGCTTCAGCCGATACCTTGACTGTCAGCGGTGATGGACGTGTGGGGGAGTTACAAGCTTCTCCCCCCGCGGCTTTCAGCTGCTTAGTGACATACAGCGGTGATCGGTGCTTGTAATTCCCCCACACGCGATCACCGCTGACTGTCACCTCCTCCTCCTTAGTCCTCCTCCGTTCCTCTGTCCCCCTCCGCTGTCCTGCTCCATTGCTGTGTCCCCCTCCGTTCCTCTGTCCCCCCCCCGCTGTCCTCCTTCTTTGCTCTGTCCCCCTCCGCTGTCCTCCTCCGTTCCTCTGTCCACCTCCCGCTGTCCTTCTTCTTTGCTCTGTCCCCCTCCGCTGTCCCCATCCGTTCCTCTGTCCCCCTCCGCTGTCCCCATCAGTTCCGGCTTTCCGTTGTCCCCCTCTCTCTTCGTCTGTCCCCTCCGTTCTGCTCTCTCTCCGCTGTGTGTATGGAGAGAGTCAGCTGACTCTTTCCATTCACATAACTGAAACATTGTAATCTTCTGTGATTACAATGTGTCAGTTTATGAATGGAGAGAAGCTGCTGTGTTCTCTCCATTCATTCTCAGTGCAGCTGACGCTGCAGAGAAAGGGACTGGGGAATCTCTATCCTCAGTCTATTTCTCTGTCTCAAGGGGGAGATATCAGAGGTCTGTTAAGACCCCTGATATCTCACCAAAGCCCCCCAAAAGGGCTGATTAAAAAAAAAAAAAAACACACACATAGTGCAATAAAGAATAAAAAAAAAATTGTAAAAAATAATAAATGTAAATGAAAAAAAACAAAACAAAAACACACACACAGACACCGTTCACTATACCACCACCCCCACCCCACCCGCCCCCCCCCCTCAAAAAAAAAAAAAAAAAAAAACTGTCACGTGACATTAAAAAAAAGTATCGGTAATCGGTATCGGCGAGTACTTGAAAAAAAGTATCGGTACTTGTACTCGGTCCTAAAAAAGTGGTATCGGGACAACCCTATTATGGAGTGGCCATCTCTTTCTCCTGACCTCAATATCATTGAGCCACTCTGGGGAGATCTCAAACGTGCAGTTCATGCAAGACAGACCAAGAATTTACAGGAACTAGAGGCTTTTTGCCATGAGGAATGGGCAGCTTTACCATCCGAGAAGATAAAGAGCCTCATCCACAAATACCACAAAAGACTTTAAGCTGTCATTGATGTTAAAGGGGGCAATACACAGCATTAGGAACTGGGGTATGTAAACTTTTGATTGGGGTCATTTGGGTAGTTGCTGTTGCCATTATGATTTAAAAAGAGTAAACACAGTTGATTGATAGTAAATGGCTTCAGCCAAACACTAACCATGAGTGAAAGAAAGGTTTTTGTGTTATTCATATTCTCTGACAAATGGCCAAGAAATCATAAATTCTGCCAAACATACATGGGATATATATATATATATATATATATATATATATATACACACACACATACACGGTACATTGAATGTACACATATGAATGTGTGGGGATTGGGAGTGGATGCTGAATATGTTATACCCCAAATATGGGCGTAACATGTAACCTGTTCAGAAAGGCAAAATTATCCTTTAGCCCTGGTTCACACCAGTGAGGTTTTAAAGTGGTACTGCTTCAGCAGGACTTTAAAGCAGTGCGAGTTTATGTGAAGCTTGCCGATATCTGTGTAACTTCATTTAACAGATGTCAATGCAAGTCGCACTGAAATCCTTACCACCCTTTTCTGATTCACAGCAATTTGAACGGTTCCATGTATGGGGTGGGACTTGTCATGCAACTTTGAACTGTCAAGTCGCATGACAAGTCTCATTGGTGTGAACCAGGGCTTAATTGTAAAGGCCAGGGGGTAGTAAATCCAGGCAGTTGAGCCACAGTGACCGCCTGCCTGAACAGTGATATGCAGCCACTCACGGCTACACTTACCATGGCAATACAACTTAAATAGCATGTCTCATTTAGCAGGCCACTGCCAAATGCGACTAATGCAAGTTGTAGGGCCACACCGCAACCGCATCCAGTGCACATGATTGCAGTGTGGTAGTGCAGCATTTAAAAGGTAAAAGTGGTATTAAACACAAAACCAAAAAAATGTAATATATTGCAGCTCATGAATCATTAAATGTGGTGGCTGCATTAGTTTTCCTTTCCCCCCCTCTGTTTTCACCTGGTGATCTTCCCAGCAACACACATCCTGTATTAGAGTGCCCCCACTCTGGATGAAGAAGACAGGGGGCACATGTCGGATGTACTAGCAGATTTAAATACACAAATTGAAGCCAAACTCCAGCTAATATTTTATAAGCAGTTACAGCAAGCAATTTTTCTCAGTTTTACAAAAAAAATTCTGATCATTGTATGCACCGGTCAGTGGTAAATGGTTTGTCTCACCTCTGTAACGAATACATTCAGCTGGAAAAAAACAGCCTTACTGGCCAGATCAAGTAAAAATAAAGGAAAGAAGCCTAATAAAAGAAAAATAATGCAGTCATCACATCTAAGAATTGGTAAGCTGCAATTAATGTTAGCTTTTGAGTTTGATACCACTTTAAAGCAGGTGAGGAGGCAACATAACACCTCATCACCTGTCAAATGCCCTCTGAAAAGTGATCCACATTTTAACAAACCCTAACAGAGGGGATTTAGGGGGAGAGGATTTGTGGTGGGGGGAGGGGGGGGGATTTGTGGTAAGAGGAGGAATGTGGAGGTGAAAGGATTTGTGCCGTGGAGGTGAAATTTACGGAAGGGGATAGAAATGATTTGTGCTAGGAGGGTGAATTTGGAGGGAAGAGTGCTGGGGGGGTTTGGGTTTAGAGGAAGGATTGGATACAGAGGATTTTTGCTGGGGAGGTGGAATTTATGGAAAGGCTTGTGCTAGGAGGGGAGATTGGGGATGAAGGATTTGTCCTAGGAGGTGGATTTTGGGGGTGGATGGGAGTGTATTTGTACTTGGAGGGGGAATGTGGGGGAGGATGCGTGTGGTATTACTGCTCCACTTGGGATGTCCAAAGGCACTAGGGGTGCAACGGATCAAAAAACTCACGGTTCGGATCAAAAAAAAAAAAAAAATCTCCCCCACTGTAATATCCACAATCTCCCTATTGGCAGGGTATTGGCAGGGTATTGGCGGGTATATTGGCAGAGTATTGGCGGGTATATTGGCAGAGTATGGCAGACTATTGGCAGAGTATGGCAGACTATTGGCAGAGTATGGCAGACTATTGGCAGGGCATGGCAGGGCACTGCAGCAGGGCATTGCAAAAGAGCATTGCAGAGTATTGGCAGGGCATTGCAGAGTATTGGCAGGGCATTGCAGAGTATTGGCAGGTCATTGCAGAGTATTGGCAGGGCATTGCAGAAGAGCATTGCAGAGTATTGGCAGGGCATTGCAGAGTATTGCAGAGTATTGGCAGGGCATTGCAGAGTATTGGCAGGGCATTGCAGAGTATTGGCAGGGCATTGCAGAGTATTGGCAGGGCATTGCAGAGTATTGGCAGGGCATTGCAGAGTATTGGCAGGGCATTGCAGAGTATTGGCAGGGCATTGCAGAGTATTGGCAGGGCATTGCAGAAGAGCATTGCAGAGTATTGGCAGGGCATTGCAGAGTATTGCAGAGTATTGGCAGGGCATTGCAGAGTATTGGCAGGGCATTGCAGAGTATTGGCAGGGCATTGCAGAGTATTGGCAGGGCATTGCAGAGTATTGGCAGGGCATTGCAGAGTATTGGCAGGGCATTGCAGAGTATTGGCAGGGCATTGCAGAGTATTGGCAGGGCATTGCAGAGTATTGGCAGGGCATTGCAGAAGGGCATTGCAGAGTATTGGCAGGGCATTGCAGAGTATTGGCAGGGCATTGCAGAGTATTGGCAGGGCATTGCAGAAGAGCATTGCAGAGTATTGGCAGGGCATTGCAGAGTATTGGCAGGGCATTGCAGAGTATTGGCAGGGCATTGCAGAGTATTGGCAGAGCATTGCAGAAGAGCATTGCAGAGTATTGGCAGGGCATTGCAGAGTATTGGCAGGGCATTGCAGCAGAGCATTGCAGCAGAGCATTGCAGAGTATTGGCACTGCTGCCATCCGATCTCTCCCCTCCACTGTACAGATCAGTACACAGAGGGGAGAGAGGAACCGGCGTCATGAAATTGCAGAGTATTGGCAGGGCATTGCAGAGTATTGGCAGGGCATTGCAGAGTATTGGCAGGGCATTGCAGAGTATTGGCAGGGCATTGCAGAGCATTGCAGAAGAGCATTGCAGAGTATTGGCAGGGCATTGCAGCAGGGTATTGCAGAGTATTGGCAGGGCATTGCAGAAGAGCATTGCAGAGTATTGGCAGGGCATTGCAGCAGGGTATTGCAGAGTATTGGCAGAGCCTTGCAGCAGGGCATTGCAGAGTATTGGCAGGGCATTGCAGAAGGGTATTGCAGAGTATTGGCAGGGAATTGCAGAGTATTGGCAGGGCATTGCAGAAGAGCATTGCAGAGTATTGGCAGGGCATTGCAGAGTATTGGCAGGGCATTGCAGAGTATTGGCAGGGCATTGCAGCAGAGCATTGCAGAGTATTGGCACTGCTGCCATCCGATCTCTCCCCTCCACTGTACAGATCAGTACACAGAGGGGAGAGAGGAACCGGCGTCATGAAATGACGCCGGTTTGTTACAAGTGACCGCTCCGTCATTTGACAGAGCGATCACGTGCTAAACGGCCGCTGGGTGTACCAAGATGGCCGCCGCTCCGGAGCTAGGCCGAAGCCGCGACCTTTCCTATGGCCGAGGCCACAGAGCGCTCCGTGGATCGCGAGTGTCCCGTACGGATCAACCTCCGCGGATCGGATCACGGATCGATGACGATCCGTTGCACCCCTAAAAGGCACCCCAGGTCTTTTATAGTTCTAGCAACACCCCTGTGTTGCTTGAAAAAATACAGTTAGCACCAGTACAGCACCCCCAAAAAAAATGGTCTAGAGCCGCCGTCCCTATATGGATCGATCTTATACAAGCTGTAGCACAAGGCCCAAGTCCTATCTCAAGAGCAGTAACCCATAGCATCTAAACAATTTAGTGCTGGTTTGACTTCAATACTGAATGATTGGTTTCTATTAGTTACTAAACAAAAAGTGTAGTAAAAACAACTTACTACCTCACAGCTTGTCTTAATTAAACAATTAAGCACTGCTACACCTGTAGAGGGACCTACTGATAAGCAATCCTGTGATGTGCAGTCTACAAGGGAAAAAAACTAGAATCAAGTCGGTTGCCATGTACAACACAACCTTTTCACAATATCTATGTGAAGCTCATATAAGGTCCAACACCAATTACACATAACGCAACAATAAAAATACCAGAAAAATGTTAACATTCACATTAGGCACACCTTCAATACAAAATAAAATAACTATTTTAGTGTATGTTACAAACAGCATATATGTATACATATGAAATATGCATGTACATAGCTACACGTATATTACACACAGCACTACAATTCAAGCATAAAACACAGTTCTCCATCTAGACCAGAAGAAACTATTTTGGTTCAATTATTTCACAACATCTCAACTCAGTAATCACAGACATGGAAACACAATGATGACTAGTGACCTCCTATTGTACTCACGCAGTGCTTGTTGGTGGGTTGTGAATCACAGATTGGCTTGATTGTGATTGACTGCTATTACAAAGTGCAGCATCTGTGGAGTTTTCTGCTACTACAGAGCTGTAACCTGGGAAGAAATGTAGACATTGTTAAGTGGAAATATTTCATTTTCTCCCACTTGGGAGTTAAGGTTAAATTTTTCCCAACTGTATTTTGTGCAGCTAACATGTGCAGACCCCAAACACACTAGTAGTCCAAAAAAATAAAAAAAAGCTGCTCATTAGGCAAACTATTTTAACCTGCAAAAAAGGGCATGTCCAGGGTGGGAGTGGATTTATTGGAAGTTCAGTGAAAACTAAAGGTGTTACTGCAAACAACCGCCCATTAGGATGAATGGGTTGGATTAATGAATGGTTAGGTAAAAAAAATAAATTGAGCTGCTGCCCAGAGTATCCAATTTTGTTACACTCCCCCTCCTCCCAAGTACAGTAACTATAGCCTCAAAGGCACTTTTGAGCAACAGCACTAGTTTTGTTCCAGGTCTTTAAAGCAGTATTAAACCTAAAACCAAAAATGTAACAGACTGCAGCCTACCAATCACTAGATGTGGTGGCTGCATCAGTTTATTTTAAGGGCCAGTTCACACCAGGGAAACGCAGCCCGGATGCGTTCCAGATGCTTTTTTGCATGCGCGTTTTTGATGCATTCCAGTGCATTTTTGATGCATGTTCCAGTGCAGGAAAAATGCAGCACGTTCCACTTTTTTTTCTAGAACTGGAACGCACGCACTGGAACTGCAAGCACTGGTGTGAACTATGCCATTGAAAACCATATAACCTACTTTCCATGCGTTTTTGATGCAGAAAAAAAAAAAAAACATACTGGACTGCATATGGTGTGAACTGGCCCTTAGACTTTTTCCCTCTGGTCGTTACCCAATGATCTCTGGCCAGTGACATTTTATCTGTATTAGGGAGCCTACACTCTGAATGAAGAAGCACAGGGACACGTTTGGACAACAGCACTGTTAGTCTGTGGGGAGGGTAGTATTAGATGAACTAGCAGATTTAAAAAAGTGCATTCACAGTTAAGGAAAAAGAATACACACATTTTTTGCAGAAAAAAAAATGTGCATTATTTTTCCCTACAGGAGCCTGCAAAGCATTGCAAGGTCAGGCTCCTGCACACTCTTCCCCCAGCTTTCTGCCCAAACCTCCATATGGGCTTTCAGTTAGAAAGCTGGAGGAAGAGTGAATGGACTACAAGCGTGCTAATCAGTGTACCAGTAGTCCATTGAGAACTACAAGCCGTCTGCTGCGGTGGCAAAGGGGACTTCTAGCTTGTTCATTCACAGATCCCTGTGAATGAATGACATGCCTGTTCAGGAGGAGCCCCATTCAGCTGCGCTGATTTTAAAAGTGGCAGCGCCTTTAAACAAACAAATTAAAGCCAAACTCCGGCTAATACTTCATAAGCAGTTAAGAGTGACAATTTTTTCCTTTTGGGATAAAGTTTTACAAAGATAAATAAAAGCCAAACATTGTAAGCACCCGTCAGTGCTAAATGGTTTATCTTAACCCTCTAACTGCACATCTGCAGGACAGCTTGTTCTGTTGAAAAATAACAGACTCACTGGCTGAATCACAAGGTGAAAATAAAAGAAAGCCTAAAACAGAAAACTAATGCAGCTATCACATCGAAGAAATGGAAAGCTGCAATATAAAGGTTTGCTTTTGGGTTTAATACCACTTTAAAGGCCAGTTCACACCACTTGTAATGCAAAAAAGACTTGTTTCATCGCACCGCACGGGAACACACTGCCTTCTGTAGGCGCATGCGTGTGACAATAATTCTCTTGTTCAAATAGTTTATTGATAACTAGATTTAAGAGTAGGGAAAATAGAGGTCACTTTTGAGACAAATGGCGTACAATGTAGTGTACAACATGTTAAATAGAAAAACATCTGAAAAGATAAGTGTGACGGGAGGGCCCGTGGAAAGGCTGGGAAACCCTTGTTTCAGCTCCTCATGCATCTCTTATGTTACTGATAAAATATATTTTGGATTACTTAAAATGGGACAGTAATATTTATCCACAATATCTCCCAGGATTTATGTAGAGACTATTTTTGGTTTGTTTGATTCTGAACTCAACATGTTAGTTGAGAGAGCTGATCACATTGGCCTCTGTACAATGTAGGAGACTCCTGCTGGAGCTCCTGCTATTGTGTGAAGGTGTCCTGTGTTTGTACTTATGATAATGTATAATCTATTGTGTGAAGCTCGGTGACAACAAGTCTGACCTGTAGTGAAATCCTGATTAATCATAACAATGCCCAGGAGGACACGGAGTCACATCGGCTTCTTTAACCACTTGCCGACCGCCTCACGCAGAGATACTGCAGCAGAATGGCACGGGCAGGCAAAGTAACGTATGGGTACGTTACTTGCCTCCCGCGGGCGGGACCCCCCCCCCCGATGCCCGAGGCAGTCAGCATCTGTCCCCGAGCGATCAGAGGTGAGGGGGAGGCCATCCATTCGTGGCCACCCCCTTGCGATCGCTCCCAGCCAATGACAATCTTCCTCTGCTGCTGTAATGTAAATAGCGGCAGGGGAAGTGATGTCATCTCTCCCCAAGCCGGACTTTTCGTTCCGGCGCCGAGGAGAGAAGACATCGATGTGAGTTGCACCAACACTACACTTACAGTAGAACACACTAGGCACACTTTTCACCCCCCTGTACCCTGTCACAGTGACACCAATAGCAATTTTTTTTTTTTCCCTGATTATTGCATTGGTGTCAGTTTGTGACAGTTATAAGTGGTAGGGCAGTTAGTGGTAGCCCCCTTTAGGTCTAGGATACCCCCCTAATAAAGGTTAACCCCTTGATCACCCCCCGTCGCCAGTGTCACTAAGCGATTGTTTTTCTGATCGCTGTATTAGTGTCACAGGTGACGTTAGTTAGGGAGGTAAGTATATAGGTTCGCCGTCAGTGTTTTATAGCGACAGGGACCCCCATATACTACCTAATAAAGGTTTTAACCTCCTGATTGCCCCCTAGTTAACCCTTTCACCAGTGATCACCGTATAAGTGTTACTTTTTTTTATAGTTTCAGGGCACCCGCCGTTTATTACCTAATAAAGGTTTAGCCCCCTGATCGCCCGGCAGTGATATAAGTTAAGTTTTAGGGTCAGATAAGGTCTGCGTTGCCCCAGGCAGCGTCAAGTTAGCGCCAGTACCGCTAACACCAACGCACGCAGCATACACCTCCCTTAGTGGTATAGTATCTGAACAGATCACTATCTGATCAGATCTATACTAGCGTCCCCAGCAGTTTAGGGTTCCCAAAAACGCAGTGTTAGCGAGATCAGCCCAGATACCTGCTAGCACCTGCGTTTTGCCCCTCGGCCCAGCCCACCCAAGTGCAGTATCGATCGATCACTGTCACTTACAAAACACTAAACACACATAACTGCAGCGTTCGCAGATCCCTGCGATCGCTAACAGTTTTTGTTGGTAGCGTTTTGATACAGTCGCTAACAGTCAGGAGCTTTTTTGCCTGTGAGTCTCACTAGTGTACCACTAAATTTAGAGCCCAAAATGGCAAATCGAAGGTACACTAGTGAAGAGGCCTACACGTTTCTGAGCATGACAGATAGTGAAGAGGAAGTCACTCATCTGTCAGATTCAGGCTCAGAATTCGATCCTGTAGAGGACAGCGGCTCCATGACAGATAGCTCTGACGACGGAGTTGTGGTCCCTGCCATGGCCAGGCGTACCAGACCCCGATCTTCTTCTGCTGTTGTTGAGGTGCAAGAATCGCAGGTCCCTCGTATGGAGCAGAGCAGTACTAGCGCCGCTATTCCTTCTGGTGAACTGGCAAGCACCAGCGGCCTAGTACACCCTGGTCGTACAGCCAGCACTGCAGTAACACTTGGTGATGTGGTGAGTCCCATAAGTTCAAGATGGTGAGGTGGCAAGCACAAGTAGTGTCCCGCTGCCACCAAGAAGACGAACACAGGCCCGTCGTGCCCATTAGTGCCCTTCCTGCTGCATTCGCCAATCCTAATTGGGAACCCACCACTTCTGCAGCACCCGTACTTCCCCCATTTACTGGCCAACCCGGCATTCAGGTGGAAACAGTTGATTTTACGTCACTTGATTTTTATTCGCCGTTTTTCACTGAAGATCTCTATAGAACTATTGTGGACCAAAGCAATTTGTACGCTGGTCAACACATCGCCACTATTCCCCAGTCCTCCCTTGCCAGAGATTGGAAACCAATTACGGTTTCCGAATTTAAGATCTTTCTGGGCCTTTCCCTCAACATGGGCATAACTAAAAAGAGTGAGCTGCGGTCATATTGGTCCACTGACCCAATTCACCATATGTCCATTTTCTCTGCCTCCATGACCAGGGCACGATACGAGCAGATTTTGCGGTTCATGCACTTCAACAACAATGAACTCTGTCGTCCTCGTGGAGACCCTGGATACGATCGGCTCTACAAAATTCGGCCCCTCGTAAACCACTTCAACCAACATTTTGCAGACTTGTTTACTCCCCATCAAGTTGTCTGCGTTGATGAGTCCCTGATTAAGTTTTCTGGCCGCTTGTCATTCAAACAGTACCTTCCCAGCAAGCGTGCCAGATACGGGGTCAAGATGTATAAGCTCTGTGACAGGGCCACAGGCTATACATGTAGTTTTATGGTTTAGGAGGGCAAAGATAGTCACGTAGAGCCGACAAACTGCCCTGACTACATAGGAAGCGCTGGCAAGATTGTGTGGGACTTGGTGTCACCCTTATTCGGAAAGGGGTACCACTTGTACGTGGACAATTATTACACGAGCGTGCCACTTTTTAGTCACCTTTTTGAACAACAGATTGGAGCATGTGGCACCGTGCGACCTAATCGCCGGGGCTTTCCCCAGCGGCTTGTAGATTCCAGTGTTAGGCTGGGGGAGAGAGCCTGCTTCAAGTGTAATAACTTGCTCGCTATGAAGTGGAGGGATAAGAATGTTTTCGTTCTTACCTCCCTTCATACAGATACGACGGTCCAAATTTCGAAGGCGACTGGTGTTGTGGAGAAACCCCTCTGTGTCAACGAATATAACCTTAACATGGGGGGGTGGACCTCAACGACCAGTTGTTGGCTCCATACCTAGTTGCCCGTAAGGCCAGACGTTGGTACAAAAAAAGTGTCTGTTAATTTCAATTGGCTTTGCTGAACGCTCATGTGCTATACGGAGCTTCAGGACGGACTGGATCCTTCCTTAAATTCCAGGAAGAGATTGTCAGAGCCCTTCTGTTTCCAGACGGTGCTCCACCTCACCTTCCCCAACCAAATGCAGTAAGCCGGCTGCATGAGAGGCATTTTCCGTATGTCCTCCAGAGTACCCCTACCCAACGAGCCCCCCAAAGATGATGTTGTGTCTGCAGCAAGCGCGGATATAGGCGTGACACCCGGTATTATTGTCCCTCCTGTCCTGACAATCCTGGTACTTGCATTGGTGAATGTTTTGAACGCTACCATTCACTAGTTGAGTATTAGCGTAGGGTACAGCACTGCACAGACTAGGCACACTAACACAGGGTCTCCCAAGATGCCATCGCATTTTGAGAGACCCGAACCTGATACCAGTTACAAAAGTTATAGTTACAAAAAAAAAAAAGTAAAAAAAAAAATAAACACAAAAAAATATATAAAATAAAAAAACAAAAATAGTTGTCGTTTTATTGCTCTCTCTCTCTATTGTTCTGCTCTTTTTTACTGTATTCTATTCTGCAATGTTTTACTGTTATTATGTTTTACCATGTTTGCTTTTCAGATATGCAATTTTTTTATACTTTACTGTGTTTTATTGTTAACCATTTTTTTGTTATCAGGTACGCCATTCAGCTTCAGAGCAGATTTATGTATCTTGACAGCAACAGCGTTTGCTCCCACGATACATAAAGCCGTGACTCCAGCGCTGTCGGAGGTGATTTCACCACCACAGTTACATACTTCAGCATATATGCCGAAGCGTGGGGGCAGCAGTGGGTGGAGGAGCAATTGGCTCCTACCTTTTGCAGGAGGATGCCCCCATGCTTCAGCATATATATATATATTTTAGGCACAGGTTGCGTTAAATGTTTTATTTTTTACTAGGTTTTTGTTTGTATTTGCTTTCCAGGTATGGTAAGTCTTACTGTTATACTGTAATTTTACTTTGTTTTATTGTTAACCATCATTTGCTTAGCAGGTACGCCATTCAGTTGCAGCGCGGATTTATTTATCTTGATAGCAACAGCGTTTGCTCCCACGTTGCATAAAGCCGTGACTCCAGCGCTGTCGGAGGTGATTTCACCACCACAGTTACATACTTCAGCATATATGCCGAAGCATGGTGGCAGCAGAGGGCGGAGGAGCAATTTGCTCCTAACTTTTGCAGGAGGATGCCCCCATGCTTCGGCATATATATACGGTGCATGTATGCCCATCATTAGAAGTGGGTGGATGAAGGGAGGTATTCTAATGGTGGGCATACCCACCGATCAATCTCTTTTTCGTTCAGCCCACAGGCTGCATGAAAAAAAAAGTTTACAATATATGCCCAACAAGGACCAGCAACGTACTGGTATGTTGCTGGACTTTGAGTAGTTATACCAGAATGATGCCTGCAGGTTTAGGTATCATCTTGGCATCATTCTTTTCAGCCAGCAGTCGGCTTTCATGTAAAAGCAATCCTAGCGGCCAATTAGCCTCTAGACTGCTTTTACAAGCAGTGGGAGGGAATGCCCCCACCCCCACCGTCTTCCATGTTTTTCTCTGGCTCTCCTGTCCCAACAGGGAACCTGAGAATGCAGCCGGTGATTCAGCCAGCTGACCATAGAGCTGATCAAAGACCAGAGTGGCTCCAAACATCTCTATGGCCTAAGAAACCGGAAGCTACAAGCATTTCATGACTTTCATGACTGATTTCGCCGGATGTAAACAGTGCCTTTTGGAAATTGGGAAAGCATTTTATCACACCGATCTTGGTGTGGTCAGATGCTTTGAGGGCAGAGGAGAGATCTAGGGTCTAATAGACCCCAATTTTTTCAAAAGAGTACCTGTCACTACCTATTACTATCATAGGGGATATTTACATTCCCCGAGATAACAATAAAAATGATTAAAAAAAACAAAAATAAACAAAAAAAAAAAAAAAAAAATGAAAGGAACAGTTTAAAAAATAAGATAAAAAAGCAAAAAAAATAAGAAAACAAAACAAAACAAAAAAAAAAAAAAACAGCCCTGTCCCCCCCTGCTCTCGCGCAAAGGCGAACGCAAGCATCGGTCTGGCGTCAAATGTAAACAGCAATCGCACCCCATGCATGTGAGGTATCACAGTGAAGGTCAGATCGAGGGCAGTAATTTTAGCAGTAGACCTCCTCTGTAAATCTAAAGTGGTAACCTGTAAAGGCTTTTAAAAATGTATTCAGTTTGTCGCCACTGCACGTTTGTGCGCAATTTTAAAGAATGTCATGTTTGGTATCCATGTACTCGGCGTAAGATCATCTTTTTTATTTCATGAAACATTTGGGCAATATAGTGTGTTTTGATGCATTAAAATTTTAAAAAGTGTGTTTTTTCCCAAAAAAATGCGTTTGAAAAATCGCTGCACAAATACTGTGTGAAAAAAAAAATGAAACACCCACCATTTTAATCTGTAGGGCATTTGCTTTAAAAAAAAATATATAATGTTTGGGGGTTCAAAGTAATTTTCTTGCAAAAAAAAATAATTTTAAATTGTAAACAAAAAAAGTGTCAGAAAGGGCTTTATCTTCAAGTGGTTAGAAGATGATGTGTGACATAAGCTTCTAAATGTTGTAAATAAAATGCCAGGACAGTTCAACCCCCCCCCCCCCCAAATGACCCCATTTTGGAAAGTAGACACCCCAAGCTATTTGCTGAGAGGCATGTCGAGTCCATGGAATATTTTATATTGTGACACAAGTTGTGGGAAAAAGACACTTTTTTTTTGCACAAAGTTGTCACTAAATGATATACTGCTCAAACATGCCATGGGTATATGTGAAATTACACCCCAAAATACATTCTGTTGCTTCTCCTGAGTACGGGGATACCACATGTGTGAGACTTTTTGGGAGCCTAGCCGCGTACGGGACCCCGAAAACCAATCTCTGCCTTCAGGCTTTCTAAGGACGTAAATTTTTTATTTCACTCTTCACTGCCTATCACAGTTTCAGAGGCCATGGAATGCCCAGGTGGCACAACCCCCCCCCCCCCCAAATGACCCTATTTTGGAAAGTAGACACCCCAAGCTATTTGCTGAGAGGTATAGTGAGTATTTTGCAGACCTTACTTTTTGTCACAAAGTTTTGAAAATTGAAAAAAAAAAATTTTTTTTACTTGTCTTTCTTCATTTTCAAAAACAAATGAGAGCTGCAAAATACTCACCATGCCTCTCAGGGGGGTTGTGCTATCTTGGCATTTTATGGCCTTCGAAACTGTGATTGGTAGTGAGGAGTGAATCAAAAATTTACGCCCTTAGAAATCCTGAAGGCGGTGATTGGTTTTCGGGGCCCCGTATGCAGCTAGGCTCCCAAAAAGTCCCACACATGTGGCATCTCTGTACCCAGGAGAAGCAGCAGAATGTATTTTGGGGTGTAATTCCACATATGCCCATGGCATGTTTGAGCAATATATCATTTAGTGACAACTTTGTGCAGAAAAAAAAAAAAAATTGTCACTTTCCCGCAACTTGTATATAATATAAAATATTCCATGGACTCAACATGCCTCTCAGAAAATCGCTTGGGGCATCTACTTTCCAAAATTGGGTCATTTGGGGGGGGGGGTTTGCATTTTATGGCCTTCAAAACTGATAGGTAGTGAGGAGTGAAATCAAAAATTTACGCCCTTAGAAATCCTGAAGGCGGTGATTGGTTTTCGGGGCCCAGTACGCAGCTAGGCTCCCAAAAAGTCTCACATGTGGTATCCCCCATACTCAGGAGAAGCAGCTAAATGTATTTTGGGGTGCAATTCAAAATATGCCCATGGCCTGTGTGAGCAATATATCATTTAGTGACAACTTTTTGTAATTTTTTTTTTTTTTTTGTCATTATTCAATCACTTGGGACAAAAAAAATTAATATTCAATGGGCTCAACATGCCTCTTAGCAATTTCCTTGGGGTGTCTACTTTCCAAAATGGGGTCATTTGGGGGGGGGGTTTATACTGCCCTGCCATTTTAGCACCTCAAGAAATGACATAGGCAGTCAAACTAAAATCTGTAAATTCCAGAAAATGTACCCTAGTTTGTAGACGCTATAACTTTTGCGCAAACCAATAAATATACGCTTATTGACTTTTTTTTTACCAAAGACATGTGGCCGAATACATTTTGGCCTAAATGTATGACTAAAATTGAGTTTATTGGATTTTTTTTATAACAAAAAGTAGAAAATATCATTTTTTTTTTTCAAAATTTTCTGTCTTTTTCAGTTTATAACGCAAAAAATAAAAACCGCAGAGGTGATCAAATACCATCAAAAGAAAGCTCTATTTGTGGGAAAAAAAAGGATGCAAATTTTCTTTGGGTACAGCATTGCATGACCGCGCAATTAGCAGTTAAAGCGACACAGTGCCACATTGTAAAAAGTGCTCTGGTCAGGAAGGGGGTAAATCCTTCCGGGGCTGAAGTGGTTAAGGAATTAGTTAATTAGCTCATGCTAATTTATGTTTCTGGTTACAGTTGTATTGTTAGAGTAATATGAGCAGGAGGTAGGAACGTCCTCCTCAACTGTATATAAAACTTGTATTTTGGTTCTAATAAACAGTCCATGTTCAGCAACTAAACAAGTATCATCTTGTTTTGTGCTTGTGAGCGGTTGAAATATATATTCATATTCTATATTCAGACTGGGAGGAAGTGGTATATGACAAAAGCACTCAAGCGGAGTGTGGGACATTTCATTACAATATGCATGGCTGACACAGTGCTATTACAAAAAGTGAAGAAAAAGGAGTTCCTGACATTGGATTAAAATCAGAAGTAACAAAAAGTATGCTTTATACAACCATATGGGTTTAGTGAGTTCTGCCAATAGAATGAGGAAGATGTTTCCCATGAGGGTAGTTAAGCAGGTGAAGACCATAAGGTCAGGCAGCTATGGCGTAGGGTCTGCTAGGATAATTTGGTTAAGCAAACCATATGTGGGACTATGGTGGCAGATGAGCCGAAAAGGACATGAATTTGACAGTGGAAAACGTAGGTGGGGAATACATGTAGAAGGAGGGGGGGGACCAGGATTGGGAAGAGGAGGAGAGAAGAAAAGAAGGGGGGGCCCTAAAGGGAGGGCGAGGGGTGGGAAAGGAGTAAGAGGTGGGGGGGTGGAGACTAATCTCCAGGAGATGTTGTCGCATGTATACTGTGTATGGATCATTTATCACCCATGGGTCCCAGAGTTTCTCACATTTGGCCACTATGTTTAAGGCCCCTGTAACACAGGCTTTCCTAACCGGTCCGCCTGTCAGTTTTTCAGGCGGACCAGATTGGACGCTCCATTTACCCCTACGGAGCGGTGGATGTCAGCGGTGACAGGTACGCTGACATTTGCAGCTATCCTATCCTGTCTATTCAATCCAGACGGATAAAAACCCAATTTCCATCCGTCTGGAGAATCGGATCGGATGAAAAACAGACAGGCGGTCCGTTTTCATCCGATCTCCATAGAGGACAGCAGGGCTTTGATATGACCATCTCAGCACAGTGAGCAGAGACGGACCTGTCATCCGCCTGCTCAGCGGATCGATCCCTGTCGAGGAAAGCGGAGTCCGTACATGGACAAGCCCATGTGAAAGGGCCATAAGATTACAGCTTTGAATTTGGCATAGATCACAGTTTGTGTGACCCTATTACGAATTGCAAGAACACAAAGGGTGGGAGCTTTCCAGGCTCTCGTTATCGTCTGTTTAGCTGCAGTGCTGACCTGAGGCAGCAGTCTGAATTGTCGATGAATTGTTATGTTACAGAAAGGTCCAGTGATAGGAGAATCAAAAAGTTTAGCAAGAATGTAAAAAACATCCGACCACAAGTTCTATACAACTAGGCATTCCCACCAAACATGAAAGTGGGTGCCTATATTATTGCAACTGTGAAAGCAGTGGGGGGGGGGGTAAGTGTCAAAAATCTGGAGATCCTGGCAGGGACCAGATACCATCTAGTAAGAACTTTATAGCTTGTTTCTAGTGCTACAATGTTTTGAGAGGAAGACTTGATGGCTTCCCATATGTGGGTCCAATCTATAGGATCTAAAAGGGCATTAATTTTTAATGCCACCCCTACACATCTAGCAAACACGGGTGTGTTTGCAGCCACCAAAATGTTTGGTGTGACAAGTTTAAAAATCGTGCCTGTCATACTTTTTGCCCATTTGGCAGCCCAGTGAAATGAAAGGGCTGTTGGGGATGCACAAAACCATCCGAGCACAAATGTAGCTTTCATGGTGTGAACGGACACTAAATCAACCCAATTTGTTTTTTTTTTGGGGCTTTAATGCTTATAGACTTCCAGTCAGTGCCAAAATGTAAAAGCAGAACATATTTTAAACCCAAAGCTTAAGACTGCTTTCTCACTGCTGTACTGTGGTTTGGACACAGCGTAGGTATATCCCCAGTGTCCCATAGACTATTACAGTGCCTTGAAAAAATATTCATTCCCCTTGAAATTTTCCACATTTTGTCATGTTATACCCAAAACCTTACATGTATTTTAAATCTGGATTTTATGTGATAGCAAACATAACCCAGTGTAAAGCGCCAGGAAAAAGGGGTTACAATGGTTGAGTGTGTCTTAAAAATATATGAATTTAATAATAAAAACAGAGTATGGTAAAATGTAATGTGGTATACCAAAAAGTAGCACAGCTTCACAGGGAGAATGGCAAATACAATAAAGCTGCAAAATTACATGTGTGTGGAGCTCCAAACAAAAACACAACAAAAGACATGATCGAGAGATTCATGTCAGCGGCCAGTACTGGCATGGGAATGGTAATGTACCCCCCACATGCATTTCTACAATTAACGATGACCAGATACTCTCTCTCTGCCCCCTGTCTCTACATCATCATATTGAGCAAGAAGATGCCATACTTCTGAGGCTGCCTGTGGTTTGATTGGTGAACAGACTGGGGTATAAATCCTATTGTCCTGTGACACCAAAGTACTTTCCCCCAGGGGAACCACCCCTCCAGTCATTAGGTGTGTTATCAGCATACTCCATCTGAGTATTTAGATTTGAACTGACCTACACCTGCTTTGCAATTTCATCTATGCAACTATTGCCTTCAGAGTTGTAGGATTCACGGACTTTCCGGCCCATCAATACAGCTTGCATCCCCTTTTCTTTCCATACTCCCCACATTGAGCTATTCTATGCTCCTCCACATTTAGCAACTGCTGGCCTTCTCCTTTTCCCAACTCCCCCTTTCACTTCCTTCCCCTTCCTTATTATATTCCTTATTATCCCCATACTCAGTTTTCATTAATAAATGTATATATATGATATATTTTTAAGACACATTCTAGCATGATCCGTTTGTTACCATTGCAACCCCTTTTTCCTGGTGCTCTACACCGGGTAATGTTGCTTGCTATATGTATTTGGTTACGGTAACAACCACCTGATATGGGGAGTGATCTATGAGTGGCCACTCTATTTGAGAGGATTTACTTTCTGCTACACCTGTGCCTTTGGTTCGTTTTTATTTTATGTGATAGACCAACGCAAAGTGGCACATAATTGTGAAGAGTAAGGAAAATGATAAATGGTTTTTCAATTTAAAAAAAAAATAAATATTTGAAAAGCGTGACGTGCATTTGTATTCAGCCCCCTTTACTCTGATACCCCTAACTAAAATCTAGTTGAACCAATTGCCTTCAGAAGTCACCTAATTGGTAAATAGTCCAGCTGTGTGTAATTTAATCTCTGTATAAATACAGCTGTTCTGTGAAGCCCTCAGAGGTTTGTTAGAGAACCTTAGTGAACAAAAAGCATCATGAAGGCAAAGGAACACACCAGACAGGTCAGGGATAAAGTTGTAGAAAAGTTTAAAGCAGGGTTAGGTTATAAAAAAAATATCCCAAGCTTTGAACATCTCATGGATCACAGTTCAATCCATCATCCGAAAATGGAAACAGTATGGCACAACTGCAAACCTACCAAGACATGACTGTCCACCTAAACTGACAGGCCGAGAGGCCCATGGTAACGCTGAAGGAGCTGCAGAAATCCACAGCTCAGGTGGGAGAATTTGTCCACAGGACAACTATTAGTTGTGCACTCCACAAATCTGGTCGTTATGGAAGAGTGGCAAGAAAAAAGCCATTGTTGAAAGAAAGCCATAAGAAGTCCCATTTGCAGTGTGCGAGAAGCCATGTGGGGGACCCAGCAAACACGTGGAAGGTGCTCTCTGGTCAAATTAGACCAAAATTAAACTTTTTGGCCTAAAAGCAAAACGCTATGTGCTGAAAACACTGCACATCACCCTGAAAACACCATCCCCACCATGAAACATGCTGGTGGCAGCATCATGTTGTGGGGATGCTTTGCTTCAGCAGGGACAGGGAAGCTTAGAAGAAAACCTGTTATCTGCAAAAGACTTGAGACTGGGGTGGAGGTTCACCTTCCAGCAGGACAATGACCCCTAGTATACAGCCAGAGCTACAATGGAATGGTTTAGATCAGGGGTCTCAAACTGGTGGCCCCCCAGCTGTTGCGAAACTACAAGTCCCATGAGCCATTGCAAAGCTGACAGTTAAAAGCATGACTATCACAGGCAGAGGTATGATGGGACTTGTAGTTTCGCAACAGCTGGAGGGCCGCCAGCTTGAGACCCCTGGTTTAGATCAAAGCATATTCATGTGTTAGAATGGCCCAAAGTCCAGAATTAAGATTCCAATTGAGAATCTGTGGCAAGACTTGAAAATTGCAGTTCACAGATGCTCTTTATCCAATCTGATAGAGCTTGAGCTATTTTGCAAAGAAGAATGGGAAAAAATGTCACTCTCTAGATGTGCAAAGCTGGTAGAGACATACCCAAAAAGACTTGCAGCTGTAATTGCAGCGAGAAGTGGTTCTACAAAGTATTGACTCAGGGGGGCTGAATACAAATGCACGCCACACTTTTCACCCATTTGTAAAAAAAAAAAAAAAAAAAAAATTAAAAACCATTTGTACTCGGAGTCAATCTGTGGATAGTGTAGGAAAGGAACAAAAGCAACAGAGAACATAGACCTGAAGTGTGCCTGGGTCACGTGGTCAGCATGCCTAAAAGGAGGCATACCCAAGTATGAAATGAAATGAAAATGAAAAGAAAAAGGGGAATGGGTGGGTGGGACACGAGAGCCAACGACCACAAGGAAAAAGGAGGCAAAGGAGGGCGGGCTTTATGCAGCCTGACTCCTCCTACAAATACAGGCTGACCTACGGTCAGCCTTACACTTGTACTCGGAGTCAATCTGTGGATAGTGTAGGAAAGGAACAAAAGCAACAGAGAACATAGACATGAAATGTGCCTGGGTCACGTGGTCAGTATGCCTAAAAGGGGGCAAAAATAACCCAGTTGGATAAAAGCTTAACAACCAGATTTATTACACACTGAATTAACGTACAATCTGCCAGATTGACCAATGCTCGTGGCATCTCAAAAGTGGCTCTGGGACATACCCAGAGAAACAAGACGACCTCCACCTACCCAAACACCAAAAAATAAGGGTCAGGGCCCCCTGGCGCAAAGTCACAGAAGCTGCTCCTCTTGATTGAATGCCAACATATGCTTTAGGGTCCAGACACCGATTGGCCAAAAAGGGGGCGGCAATGAAGTATGCATTGAGCTACAGAGAGGGAAGCGCTAGGAAAAGCAACAGAGGAACATTCATGGGTTTATCAGACTTAGCACTGACGAGCTAGTTTAAACCAATACCGGGCACCACGCCTTGCCAGGCTCCAAGACAGTGCCCTCTCCCGAAAGCAGCGCCTTGCGAGCATGCAGGTGTGACAGAAAAGTCCGGGGTGCAAAAGCAGTTGATTGATCCAAAGTAAGCAAGATCCTGGGCCAGAAGAGCAACTCCCCTGGCCTCAGGACCCACAAAAGGCCAGCTACAGCACTGCCTTGCGCACCAAGCTGGTAACCAACGCAAAAGGAAACCTTGAAAGCATGACAGATACGTCACGAAAATATGACCCACGATGGGAAGTCTTCTGCGCACAGCAGGAGGGCTAAACTTCAGGATCCCTGATGGTGGCTTAAATAGAGTGCGCGGAAAATAAAGAAAGGCCTGTCGGGGTCTTCCATGAAATACTGATTCTCAGCCAGATACGCCCCAATAGTGCTGTGGGCTATGAGCAGGAAGAGGCAAAAAACAGAAAAGCAAATAGGAAATGGATGTTAACCGTCAGGACTAGGAAACCTTGACCGGAAAGCCTGGAATACATCCCAAGCAGTGTCATGCTCCTTCCTGGTATTCAAAATAAAACTTACGCTCAAGGCTTCTGCATCAGTCAAATATTAACCCGATCCATCACAAAAGCTGGAAACCGAAGAGAAGGCGTGAGGCCAGCATCTGCGTCCGAGACCTGGACCTACTGGTACCGGCCTAGGCAGGCACCGAGAAGGTTCCGGAATCCACTAAAGCCCCTGAGCCAG
Source organism: Aquarana catesbeiana (assembly GCF_042186555.1). Classification (NCBI taxonomy): domain Eukaryota; kingdom Metazoa; phylum Chordata; class Amphibia; order Anura; family Ranidae; genus Aquarana; species Aquarana catesbeiana. Next base: position 78,371,988 of record NC_133333.1, on the reverse strand, counting down.
TAGAAGCTGCTGGAGCTGCAATAATCTGATTTACCAATAGATCCGTACTATTGCCACTCCTGGCCGGATGTGGCTAGGAAATTAAAGGTAGTGAGCATTTGGGACAGGGAAGAAATCACAGTTCGCCAGGTAAGCTGCTCCGCACTCACACTCGATGCGTTGGGGAACAGTATCCTAACAGCTGGGCTTTCCAAGCCAAAGCCGGGAAAGCAATCCACTGCGTTGGAATACTGCCATCAGGTCAACGAGCAGAGGCTATCTATGTGAAAATATGAAGCCTTGGAACGGTCCAGGTACCGAGAGAGGATGGGTTAACCGTGCTCCAACCCCACCAGCTGGAGAAGGAGGAGAAGCGAAGTCCCCAATATCCGCTGCTTGAGACATGACCTGCATAACCGGAATTCGCAACCTGAAAAACGTGTCCGGGTGCTGCAGTACATGGTAAGATGTAAATATTTGAAACAGAAACTGAGATATAAAGAATGTAACCCGGATGAGAAGAAGAATTGCTGCTGCCCATGCCGACCAACTCAACCGTGATGACAAGACATATGAACGGTACCCAGCAAAATGATGAAAATAGCAACAAAGAACTGAGTGGAAATGACACACCACTGGGACAGCAACAAAAACTGCGAGAGAAACGTGAGCCTACTGAAATACCTGTAACAGGAATGTAAGTTGTGTGAAGGAACGAGAAACATGCATAGCGCGAGCGTGAGCAGCATGAGAATCGAGGCTGCAAGAAAAAACGCCAATTGCATGAAAAACGCCGGTTGCACGAGAACGTGAATTGATGAACAACATGCGAAACATGAGAAACGAGAGTAACATGAGAAACCTGGAAAAAAACGAGAGAAACATGAAAACGTGAGTTGGCATAGAAACAATAAATTGCATGAGAAACGTGAGTTTGTACAAAATATTTAAAGCGGAGTTCCACACAAAAATGGAACTTCCGCTTTTCGGAACCCTCCCCCCCTCCGGTGTCACATTTGGCACCTTTCAGGGGGGAGGGGGGTGCAGATACCTGTCTAAGACAGGTATCTGCACCCACTTCCGGCATAGACTCCCATGGGAGTCTATGCCTCTTCCCGTCCCCACCGCGCTGTCTGCTGGGAACACACAGCTCCCAGGAGAGAGCGGGGACCACTTGGGACGCGCAGCGCGACTCGCGCATGCACAGTAGGGAACCGGGAGGTGAAGCCGCAACGCTTCACTTCCTGATCCCCTCACCTAGGATGGCGGCGGCAGCTGCCGAGAACCGAGCGGGTTCTCGGCGCCCCCTGCCGACATCGCTGGACCCTGGGACAGGTAAGTGGCCATGTATTAAAAGTCAGCAGCTGCAGTATTTGTAGCTGCTGGCTTTTAATATTTTTTTTTTTTGGGCAGTGTGGGTGAACCCCCGCTTTAAACCATGTAAGAACAGATGGAGACTTGCCACAGAACAAGCCAATTAAAAAACGATAACCTCAATCTGTTGAACCCATAGACGTGATGGGTAACCTGCAGTGGAAGAACATGGACAACCCAGCTGCGTGAAAGCGACCAGAGAACCTTACAGACTACCAGCCCATGACCTAACAACACCCCTAGTACCTGACAAGTATGAGGATGTGGGTGCAGAATGACAAGACTAACAGCGCATGAATGTAAACCTAATGACAACACCACCCTACTGTATGCAGCAAGCAAGCCTGAGCAACCTGCAGCGCCAAGACAGGAAATTAAAAATGAACACTCAGGGCTAAGGTCCCCACAGACTGTGGTGGGTAGTAGTAAAGGTGTAATGGTGAAGTGGACGTATGGCGTATGGACTACAGGCGAGAAGATTGTGGGACGACAATCAATAAAAACGAAACCTCAGCTCGTATGGATCTGTAGACGTGACAGATCATGGATGTAAGCACTAGCTAACGGAAATGCAAGGAACGAAATACAATAACATGAAACGTGGGAAACGTGAGAAACGTGGGAAACGTGAGAAACGTGGGAAACGTGAGAAACGTGGGAAACCTGGGAAACGTGAGAAACCTGGGAAACGTGAGAAACCTGGGAAACGTGAGAAACCTGGGAAACGTGAGAAACCTGGGAAACGTGAGAAACCTGGGAAACGTGAGAAACCTGGGAAACGTGAGAAACCTGGGAAACGTGAGAAACCTGGGAAACGTGAGAAACCTGGGAAACGTGAGAAACCTGGGAAACGTGAGAAACCTGGGAAACGTGAGAAATATGAATTAGCATGAGAAAACCGTAAATTGCATGAGAAAACCGTAAATTGCATGAGAACTGTAAAAAGCATGAGAAGAAAAAAAACGTAAATTGCATGACAAAATCGTAAACGTAAATTGTATGAGAACGTAAATTGCATGAGAAACCGTAACTTGCATGAGAAACTGTAACTTGCATGAGAAACCGTAAATTGCACGAGAAATTGTAAACGTAAATTGTATGAGAACGTGAATTGCATGAGAACCGTAATTTGCCAAGGACCCCCAAAGAACATAATGAGATGACAGACGACAAGTGTCATGTCATGCCTACAGCCTGAATTACCCCTGAAGACCCATACTATTGGCCACGTGGAGCTGGGGGGGGGGGGGGGTTAGGGGTAGGGGGGTGGGAGACCCACTCATCCACCATGAGGAGCTAAGGCGGGAGGAGACCCTGCCCATACATACCTATGCTGCAACCTAACCAAGGCATCCCCGAACCTCCCAACAGGTACATGACCAGCCAGTGGTGACAGCGGACCCAAACACCAAAAACACTAATGTAGTCATAACCATCGCTAGTCCTGCCAACTCCGACCTCCACCCCTGACATCAGAGATCCCCAGCCCTGCAGCCTGACGGCACTGTGCTTGCGACTGAGAGGGAGAAACCGCCGAACATCCTTCTTGTACGATCCGAGACCCAGAAGTGACGTCAGAGTCATGAATCAAAAATGCGTTCCAGCAAGGTACAGGCAAGCACTGAAACCCACTAAAAACACAGGAGTCTGGTGAGAACGGCAGGAAGACAACTTCCCTCTTACCAGCGCATGAGACCCTCCGAAAAGACCGCCGTAGCCCCCGGTAAGCCTGGCCAGAAACGAGGCAGGGGGAACAAGCGTCTGTTCAACTTCCTAACAGCACCTGCCACCCTGAAGTTACCCAAAGAGACGCGCCGGAAATGACGTCACTCAGCAGACACTGGCTGATACATCATAACACAGGGGAGGAGACAGGCTGTACTGAGGAAGCCGCTCTTGCATATGCTTGCAAAACAGTGCTCCGCTAACATGACACTGCACGCAGGAGGCAAGCGATGTGTGTGCGGTGTGCCTGGAGACAGCTGATCGCCTCCATCCCTCCCCCGAACACCCCTGGTGCAGTGTATTATCCTGATCATCAACATGCTCAGGATTGCCGCATGTGTAAGCACTCAATGCTTACCCCTTACATACACAAAGGCTTACCCCTGAGCCGACATGCCCCCTGCAAACAGGCTGCCCCCCCCAGCCCAGGCCGGCACCTGAGCGGGACGGGTGGCATCCGATGTGGATCCTCCGTTGATGCCACCCGCCCACACCTACTGGAACCGCGACCACCGGGAGAGAGAAACCAACGAGAATCTTGCAGCCGACCGCGCTGCCGCCCTGCAAGCCAAAACCGGAAGTGATGTGACGTGACCTGCCCTAACCCGGAAATGACGTGTCGGCTCACACGAGAGCCAACGACCACAAGGAAAAAGGAGGCAAAGGAGGGCAGGCTTTATGCAGCCTGACTCCTACAAAAATACACTTACACTTATCATTTTCCTTCCACTTCACAATTATGTGCCACTTTGTCTTGGTCTATCACACAAAATCACAGTAAAACACATTTACGTTTTTGGTTGTAACATGGCAAAATGTGGAAAATGAAGGGGTATGAATACCTTTTCAAGGAACTGCATGTTCTGCATTCTTGGTGTGTTTTCTGAAAGTTCAGAAAACACACCAAAAATGTGGAACATAATAGGAAGTCTATGGGAAAGTGGATAACCCACACGAAAATAACCGGTATACCCGCGCTGCAGCCAAACCACAGCACAGAGGTGTGAAAGCCCTCTTAAATTGCAAATGTGTCTTATAAGGTACGAAGAGACCGCTGCTCCCAGGTGAGTTAGACGGATCATAATCTTTAGAGCAGGCTGCAGCCGTGTGGTGCACGCTTTGCCACGGCCAGCAGAAACTGAATGAATCAAAATAAGACGAATGGCTGCACTCCCACACGATGCAAAAAAATGGGCTTTATTGTTCAAACTTGATAAAAACAACAAAACATAGGCAGGGGATAAGAAAGGTTGACACGTTTCACACGGGATTCGTGCTTTATCAAAACCACCAAAATAAAGCACTAATTCAGTGTAAAACATGTCAACCTTTCTTGTCTCCTGCCTATGTTTTGTTGTTTTTATCAAGTTTGAACAATAAAGCCCATTTTTTTGCATCGTGTGGGAGAGTGCAGCCATTCGTCTTTTTTGGTTCATTCCGTGTCTGACAAGGTGTTGCCTACAACTGCAGTTTTCTTTCATAGCCTAGCCTGCACTGTAAATTGTCCACAGGTTGGTATGGGCAGCTAAAAGCACTTTCTACCAGACTCTCAAATGGCTCTTGAGCTATATAATAAATATAAATTGCAATTACAAAGAGTATACCGGCATGTGCAAAACAAAATAGGTTTATGTATTAGGCCTGTTTACACCTAAAATGGTTTCAATGATGCAAGTTATCATGCAGTGCAGCACACTGTGCCCTATTCATTTTGGGACAATCTGTAGATATGATGGGCTGCCACTAAAAATAAATAGTACCGCAAGGCACAACAGCATGTTTGGTGTATCCGAGTGTGTTGTGATACTTCCTCACAGTGATGGGAACAGGTCCCCTAGAAATAAAATACCTATTATGGACATCATCAACTACAATAGACGCATATATCTTGACAACTGGAGCTGAATGGGTGAGAAACACTTTATAACACCATTGTAATAAAAACAGAATGATGGCAGTTCAATGTTAAAGGCTAAGTGCACCTTCGGAACATGTTCCAAGTTCCATCTGTATTTAGGGTGGAACATGTAACATGTCCAGCTCCTGCCCCCTACCCACCCATTGCACCATGCTGAGCGTGGATGCAATGCCTTACAGACTGCAGTGAAAAGAATAGTAAATGCACATTTTTTTACCTGCAAAAAGATGTGCATTATTTTAATGATATAAGCATAACGATTCCAATCATGATATTTACAAATCATAACTATTCATTACAATACCTGATTGATAAAGGCAATTAAAGTTACATAAATTTTAAACAGAGCCATCTCTGTGTTCTAAATAGGACAGTGACAAACCTTTAAAGCTATGAATATCTAAACAGTAGACAAAATTTCAATTAAAAAAAAAAAAAAAAAAAAAATGAAAACAGGCAATATTAAGCCAAAGCACAATTCTCATACTTACTTGTCGCTCCATTTTGTTTGCTTGTGTTCTGCTGGGCATTGGAAGGCCTAGGCTGGGATGCATTTGAATTAGATGGAGGAGGAGCCACTGCCTGTGCATATGGAGTGGGTGTACCAGACGTGTGTCCGCTGGGAGGGTTGTTTTTGCTGTTGGTGCTGCTGTTACTGCTTGTACCACTGCTATTGGATACTGTGCCATTGCTGTTTGTAGCTGGTCCATTTCCCAAAGAAGACAACGTGGTGGAACTACTTCCTATTTGGTAACTTGGAGTCACTGCAGGGGACTGTGGATGATGGTTGTTATGGGTACTTTTAGATCCGTTCTTTGCTGGTGACTAAAAGAGAAAAAAAATGCTAAACTGAAGGGAAACATACACATGTAAATAAAAGCTCGGCATAGGACCAAATGCAACGCATAAACTGAAAAATGAGAACAGAGAAAATGTATGGTGTTTGCACACCATACATTAGTGTCCAGGTTTATTAAAGTGTCAGTTTCCTAAATAATACTTACATTTCTCTATGTAATTGTGAGCAATATATCATTTAAAGAGGAGTTCCCATTTAAAAAAAAAAAGGCCGCTCAGTCATCCGGGACCTGTAATGGGTCCCAGATGATTGACAAGAGGGAGGGAGCAGAGCTGAGCCCTCCCTGTGCCGAGGGGAAGTCATGTCACCAGCCCAGGCACTGAAAGAGGCAGACTACGAGGGACCCCCTAGCAACAGGCATTTAGAGGTGAGTAAAAAAAAAAAATTTCCAAATTTTTTTTTTAATTTTTTTTTAGGCACATTCATGTATTTTTTTTTTGGGTGGACCACCACTTTAAGTGACAACTTTGTGTAAAATAAATTTTTTAAAAAATTGAATTTCCAAAGAGGTAATTTGGTGGGGGGGGGGGGGTTGTACTGCCCTGGCATTTTAGCACCTCAAGAAATGTCATAGGCAGTCAGAAAGTAAAAGCTGCATAAACTCCAGTACATATACCACAGTTTGTAGATGCTATAATTTTTGTGCAAGCAATATACGCTTATTGGGATTTTTTTTTTTTTTTTTACCAAAGATATGTAACTAAATACATTTTGGGCTAAATGTATGACAAAATTTGAGTTTGATATTTTTTATAACAAAAAGTAGAAAATAATGTTTTTTTTCCCAAATTTGCAGGCTTTTTTCATTTTCATAGCAAAAAATAAAAATCCCAGTGGTGATCAAATACCACCAAAAGAAAGCTCTTTCTGTGGGGAGAAAAAAAAAACTGGAGTTAGACTTACCGGTAACTCCTTTTCCAGTGGTCTTCCAGGACAGCCCTTGAGAGATGGAGTCCCTCCCATCGACCCAGGAAATACATTGCCAAAACAGTTCAAAAGGCGGTCCCTCAGGTCCCTGGCCAGTCATTTACCAAGAACCGAAGGATGGAACTGCAAAAACATAACCATAACAGGTAATAATGTTAGTACATTAACATAATCAAAAAAAGGTGTGATCGTGCTGTCCTGGAAGACCACTGGAAAAGGAGTTACCGGTAAGTCTAACTCCAGTTTTCCCCAGTTGTCTTCCAGGACAGCCCTTGAGAAGATCCCCAAGTACTCACCAGATTAGGGGGGGGGGCCACGACTTGGAGAACTTTTCTCCCAAAAGCCTGATCCTGACTGGACATTAAGTCTAAGTCTATAATGCCTTGTAAAGGTGGAAAAGCTTGACCACGTGGCTGCTTTACATATTTGCTCTGGGGTGGCACCAGCTCTTTCTGCCCAGGATGCTGATAATGCCCTTGTGGAGTGGGCTTTAATACCCCCAGGAGGATCTTTGTTTACTGTCTTATAGCCCTCTGCTATAGCTAGCCTAATCCACCTAGCTATGGTGACTTTAGAAGCTTTTTGCCCCTTATGTTGTCTGGAAAAAAGAACAAAAAGTGAATCTGAGATTCTGAATGGATTGGTTACCCTAAGATACTCTAGGATACACCTCCTCACATCTAATACATGAAAATGCTTTTCTTTCTCGTTTGAAGCCTTCTGACAGAAAGAAGGGAGGACAATATCTTGTGACCTATGGTAATTAGATGCCACCTTTGGTAAGAACCCAGGGTCTGTCTTTAGCATGACTCTGTCTTCCAGAATTTGGAGGAAGGGCTCTGACAGAGAGAGCTTGGATTTCACTAACTCTGCGTGCTGAAGTGATTGCTACAAGTAGTACTGTCTTGAAAGTGACCAGTCTTAGAGAGGCCTCTGAGATTCAAAAGGTGACTCCAAAAAAGCCTTTAGAACGAATGATAGATCCCAGGATGGGGCGATGTTAACTCTAACTGGTTTGCGTCTAGAGATTGCTTTACAGAACCTAGCAATGAAAGGGTCTTCTTGCAACCTTCTCTCTAAGTACACACTTAAGGCCGCTATCTGGACCTTAATAGTACTAGGAGTTAACCCTTTGTCTATCCCCTCCTGGAGAAACTAAGATATTAGCTGTATCCATGTTTACCTCACCTCAGTTGTTCAGCCAGCTGTTAAATTTTCTCCATACTTTCCTGTAAATGGCTTGAGTGACAGGTTTTCTACTGTCAGGGTCTAAATCACTATCAGTCAGGCCCTTGCTCCTCAATATTTCCTCCTCAGTAACCACACTGAGAGGTTCAGCATGGATACTTGTGGATGAAAGAGGTCCCTGAGACAGAAGGTCTGGTCTGCAGGGAAGCCTCAGAGGAGGTTGATATGTCAACCGTAGCAACGTTGTGAACCATGGTCTCTTGGGCCAAAACGGTGCCACTAGGATTAAACACGTTTCCTCCACCAGAAACTTTGCTAAAAACCCTCGGGATGAGGTGAAGCGGAGGAAACGCATACGCTAGACTGAAGGTCCATGGGGTCTGTAAGGCGTCTACTGCCCAGGGCTGATCTCCTGGGTGTAGCAAGCAAAAATTTGGAACTTTTGCATTCTCCTTGTTTGCAAACAGGTCCACTACTGGTTTTCCCCAGTAAGCTGCTATGTAGTTGAACACTTCCGGGTGTAGAGACCATTCTTGATTCGACACTCGTTGTCGACTCAAGAAATCTGCAGTGTTGTTCAGCTCCCCTTTCAGGTGAACTGCAGAGATGGATGCCAGATTGGATTCTGCCCATTGAAACATGCGACTGGCCACCAGCATTAGTCGATGACTTCTGGTGCCTCCTTGCCTGTTTATATAAGCTTCAGCCGTCATATTGTCTGAACGGACCTGAAGATGATGACCTTGTATTGTATTCTGAAAGAATAACAGAGCCCTGAGGACAGCTGTTAGTTCCTTCCAATTGGACGAGAGAAGCTTCTCCTCTGACGTCCACCTGCCTTGTGCCCAGTCTGAGTTGAGGTGGGCTCCCCAGCCCCAGCTGCTCGCATCCGTAGTTAGTATGGATGTGACAGGAGAGATCCAGAGGACCCCTTTGTTCAAATTCTCTGTCTCCTTCCACCACCAGAGGGAGCGCTTTACTCTGATGGGGATTGAAATCTCTTCTTCCAGATCCTTGTCTTTTAATTGTTCCAACAGAAACCTCTGAAGGTCTCTTTGGTGGAACCTGGCCCATTGTACAGCTGGAATGGCTGCTGTCATTAGTCCTAAGACCGACATCACCTCCCTTACTGTACACTTGGCGCTGCTTTGAAGAAAAGACATTCTCTGGCGCAGATTCAATATCTTTTCTTCCGGCAGGACTATCCTCTGCTCTACTGACAGGATCTTGTACCCAAAGTACAAAATTTCCTGTGTTGGGGTAGTCTTGGACTTTTCCAGACTGACTATCCACTCCAACTGCCTCAGGCTGAGCTGTGTCAACTCTAGGTCCCGACAAAGTTGTTTCTCCGAATGGGCCGTGAGGAGTAAGTCGTCTAGATATGGAATAATCGTGACTGACTGTAGTCTTAACGGAACTAATGCCTCCCCGAGAACCTTGGTAAAGATTCTCGGGGAGGACGACAGTCCGAAGGGAAGAGCTCTGCACTGGAAATGATAAATTTTGGTGTCTATCTGGATCGCCATCCGAAGAAATTTCTGGCATTCCTTCCTTATTGGGATATGCAGATAGGTGTCCCTTAAATCCAGGGTAGCCATGAACACCTCTTCTGACTTGGAGGGTTCCTTTGAGGGATGAAAAATTTTTCTTTGAAAATTTTTCTTTTTAGTGGGAAAGGTTTTCTTTTTATCCGTCGTTCTTTCCAAGGCGGTATCTAGTTCAGGCCCGAAGACTAAGTTGCCTGTAAAGGAGACACTGCACAGGCGTGTTTTAGATGCTGTGTCTCCCCCCAAAGTTTTCATCCAGACTGACCTCCTGGCTGCGTCAGGAAGCGCCGCTGTTTTAGCTGTAAATTTTATGGCATCGGTGGAAGCGTCAGAGATGAAACTTGTCGCCTTAAAAAGCATAGGGAAGGTTTTCAAGAGCTCCCCCCTAGGCGTGCCTGCCTTTAGATGTTCTTCTAGTTGGGATAACCAGAACTCCAGATTCCTGGCAACACAAGAAGTGGCCAGAGCTGGTTTTAAGCCTGCCATAGAAGCATCCCAGGCCCTCTTTAAGAATGTCTGTTTTCCTGTCCATTGGGTCCTTTAAATGACCCATATCCTCAAAAGCAAGGTCAGACTGTTTTGAGACTTTGGACAGAGGGGCGTCTAGTTTAGAATTTTTATTCCAGACCGCCTCTGGGCTCTCATCAAAGGGGAATCTCCTTTCAAGGGAATTTGGGAAGACGACCTTTTTATCTGGCTCAGCCCACTCCTTGCGGACAAGGTCAGAAAGCACTTTATGTATAGGGAATACCTTAGCTTTCTTTCTCCCCAGAGCCTCATACATTTTATCATGTCTGGTCAATTGAGTTTCTTCCTCATCAATTTCCAGTGTATCATAAATAGCGCTCAACAGCTCGTCTACATCCTCCAGAGACAGCTTGTATTTTGCTGCTTTGTTAGCTACAGCCTGATCCTCATCTTGATCTGAGTCTGCGTCAGAGAATTCAGGGCTAACTAACACGGGGCTATGCTCCCTGACTGTACGGGGCTCCCCAGAACTGGGTGTTGTAAGGCATGGTGAGGAGGGAATCGCAGCTGCTTTACTGGTGGAAATAGACGTGCCTACATCTGCGATTAACTCGCAGAGAGATTTAAAAGTTGATGCCATCTCATCCTTAAAGGAGCCAAGGAATTTCGCCAAGGGAGAGTCTGCCTCTGTTTTAAGTAAGCCTGCAATACACTGCTTGCATAAGGCTTTGTTAGAGCCTGAGGACAACTTATTTCCACAATTAGGGCACTTTTTGCAGCCTGACTTGTCTTCCCTTGGGGTCTCCTTAGCCTGCAATAAAGAACAATCTTTAGCATCAAATCCCTCTAACTTTTAGTAGAAAACACCCGTGCTGCCACCAATGCTGCATACACCCGGGACTGTGAGAAACCACCACCATGGGGTACTACCAATCCCAGCCTTACAACAAAACCCCAGAAATAAACACAGTAAGGGCTTGCCCAGCAGCCTACCTGTGTTTGGCTGGTGCCTGCATCCACCGGAGTGTCCTGGGGATTAGCCTCCATGGTCCCCCTCTCGAGCTCCAGATCCCGCCACTAGTCCGGTATGGCTGGACGCTGGTCGGGATTTGTAGGCCCAGCGTGGGCTTTTCCCTTCCTCTTTGTGCCTTCAGAGACCCGGAACCTGAAGTCTCGGCACACAGGGATGACGCGGTTCCGCCGGAAATTATGCTCGCCGTCTCCGACCCCCACCGACCTTACAGCACGGAGCTGAGATGGAAGAAACCATCTACACCGCTCCTGGGGGGAACAATCATCAGTCTGCCACTGGCCACCTCGGCACCGGAAAGAGGGGGGTAACGGGTCTGCTCCTGTCAGCTGGACGGTACCCGAGCCCAGAAAAAGGAGGTAGGACTAGTCTGGAGCTGCTGGATAGGACCCGGTCCCCCTGTGCAGCTCCGCTCCCCTCAGGCAGCCCCTGAGAGATAGAGTCCTTCTGACCTGGTTCCTGGCAACATGTTCCTCCGAAGGAGGAAACACAAATGACTGGCCAGGGACCTGAGGTACCACCTTTTGAACTGTTTTGGCAATGTGTTTCCTGGGTCGATGGGAGGGACTGCATCTCTCAAGGGCTGTCCTGGAAGACAACTGGGGAAAAAAAGGATTTTGTTTGGGTTCGGCATTGCATGACCGCGCAATTACCAGTTAAAATAGCACAGTACCAAATAGCAAAAAGTGCTCCAGTCAGAAGGGGTAAAACCTTCCGGAGGTCAAGTGGTTAAAAACAAAGCCTCCCGTAGCACGTTGTCAATGCTGACAGGGCATCCATCTTCATCCGGTCTTCCTTCCAGGTTCGCATCCTCCAGCTGTCTGATTGGCAGCACCGACATCACTCCAACGCATGTGTGCAGGAGCCGCTATTCGTGGCAAAGGACTATGAAGGAACGGCATGCAATGGGCACATTGTCCCTCAAAAACTGAGCGAGTGCAGGCCTTTGGCAGAGCAAATGCTTGCCTGTGGGTTTTGAAAGCTTTAGCTTGGTCTCTGACATAGCTAAGTGCGAGGGTATTCCCCTGTAGGGTACGCACTCAGGGCAAGGATTACAGGGTAAGTGTGTCCAGAAGTAGAACACTGCAACTCGGCTGTAGACTGTCCTGTAGCTAATCCTCATGGCAAAAGGGCAGAAAGCAGTGCCTGGGTCCCTTTTAAAAAAGGTTTGTTAACCCATATAAGACAAACCCTGCCAGACCCTCTTTTAGAGCCTGGCAGAGCACACTGCTTTAGTATTTTGTAAAAACGAGCGCTGTAAATACCTATTTCGAGCTGTCTACAGGGCAGTCACATGACTCGCGGCCCGTGTACAGCTCCCATAGATACTGCAGGAGGGGCCGTGATCTTCCTCTGATGTCAGCAGAGGAGATCACACGGCCGCTCAGCCTCTCCTGCAGTAACCCTGGAAACTGGCTGAGAGTCACGTGACCGGCCTGAAGACATCGCTGAATTGTTATTTACTTTTTTTAATAATCAAAATTTTTATTTCATTTATATATTACACCAGTTATACAACATACTATACCCCTACATTCAACCCAAAAACAAAACTACAAATTACATCATTCCACAATTATCACAATTATCCCACCTATCCCATTAACTGAGGTTTACATGTTACAAGAGGAAAAAAAAAAAAAAGAAGAAACAAAAAAAAAAAAATTTCCACAATCTGTGGTTCTTCCCTCCCCCCCATCCTTAGTATTAATTTACTCCAACTCCTTCCCCCCAATGTGCAAACGTGATTAAATGAGATTATAAAGTGAATGCCCCCTTATTCTAATTCGTATCATAAATCAATATAGTTCATAATTATATAAATTATGCATGTGTAAAAAAAAAAAAAAAATATTCACAATCTGTGATTTTTCCCTCCCACCCCCATCCTTAATATTAATTTACTCCAACTCCTCCCCCCCAATGTGCAAACGTGATTAAATGAGATTATAAAGTGAATTTCCCCCTTATTCTAATTCGTGTCATAATTCACTATAATTCATGATTATATAAATTGTGCATGTGTAGAGAAAAAAAAAAAAAAAAAAAAAAGAATTATTTACAACGCTTGTTTTTATGAAAAAACGTATGCAGTGTGCTTTGCCAGGATATAATAAAGGGGCTGGCAGTGAGCATTTACAAATTTTTAATTTTGCCAATAGCAGCAGGGAGGAAGGAGGAGGTGAGGGGGAGAGAGGAGAGCAGAGAGCGGGGCTGCGTATGACGGAGGGACACACTTTGACCATGGTGGTCAGGGCTCAGTAGCCCTGATTTTTGTGGTCAGTATAGAAAGGGGATACAGGAAGTGGCAGGTTCAGGGAGATTTTTTTTTTTTTTTACTTTTTTTATTTTATAGTTTAGAGGGGAAGACTACACAGCACAAGCACAAGGGACCAAGAAATCTATTTTTTCTTTTGGTTGACAAACGTGTTAAGGGTTCTGTGTGAGAGTGTTGATAAAAAGTGCAACTTGCACATTGACTGATTTTTTTTCCCCGAAAAACATGTTCAACTTCTAAAAAAAAGTGATGTCACTTGTGTATAAATGGTGCGCTTATTTAAACCATTATAATGTGTGTAGAACACCTGTTCACAACGTAACTTATGCAGATATTTAAACAAAGATCTATTAAATATTAGATTAATATAATAACATTCCACCAATCAAACATAGATCCATAAAATGTCCACATCCAGTATATTATTGCAAAAAAGACAATCAGAATAAAAAAAAGTTCCAAAGTCCAAAAAAGAAAGAAAGGATTTTGTGGCGATTCAACAATGTGTGCAGACACTTCATCTCAGAAACCTCTCCTGCTAATAACCGTGCCAATGTGATCATTTTTTGCTGAACGGAGAACCACCCCCAGCCACCATTAAGTGAATTGGCCGCTCACAGTCAGAGAAGGAGCAAGTCAGAGAAGGAGTGAAAGGAATCGGACGAGAAAAGGTGAGAGATTAGTTTTAGTTTTTAGTGTCTGAACCAGAACGCCCCATTCGTTCTTTGAAAAAATTCTTGCAAACATTGATCTTTCCATAAAGGGGCATTGGAGGAGTGTACAGAGGCTATTTCAAATGGGAGCAGCTTTGAGAGTTTAAAAACTCACAACGTCATGGATAATATACTGCTACTTTCCCTGCCCATAGTGGATTGGCGATGAATCAGGTTTTGTAGGGATTTGAAGTAAAAATAGCTGCCTCCACGGCTGTAGCCACATTGTTCACTTGGGGAGAAAAAAACACCAGTGAGCATGAGTCAATTGGAAGGCTATATAACAGATGTGGAGATTGGGAACAGCGAGGCCCCCTTCCAAAATGGGTAGCTGTAGCGTGTCTTTAGCAATTCTAACAGCTCTACTTCCCCACATAAAGGAAGGCTAGAGTCAATCCCTTAAAATCTGCATTTTGGAATATACACTGGGGAGTTACTTAAAATGTGAAGGAAGCGTGGCAGGAAAATCATTTTAAATGGGTTTACCCTGCCTACTAGTGTCAGAGGGAGGTTGGCCCAAACTTTTAGGGCACTTTTAAGTTTACAAATAAGAGGGTTCATATTGTTCTTAAAGTGGTTGTAAACCCTTACAGACCACTTTTACCTACAGGTAAGCCTAGATTAAGGCTTACCTGTAGGTGCAAGAAATATCTCCTAAACCTACGTGGTTTAGGAGATATTTCCAAAAGACAGGCGCCAATATCTACGACGCATGTGCCATAGACAACGGCACGCAGGAACACTGAGCGTGCCGTTTCTAACGGCGATCATTCCGTTAGTGGCGGCACCAGCGCGCTCCCGCGGGAGTGACGTGATCGCAGCTCCAGCCAATTACAGCGCCGGAGCCGCGATACCCGGAAAGAAGATGGATGCTTCGTGGAAGAGGGGACAGCGGTGACATCCCAGGCTCCTGTGTTAGGTAGGTGACACATAATGAGCTACTATGCGATGCATAGTAGCCCATTATGCTTTACCTTTGCAGGGAAACAAAGAGGAAGTAAACCCATCAGGGTTTTCTTCCTCTAAGTTATAAGGAAATGGGTTGCTGTATTAGAATACCAAAGTATCGGAAGCTAGAAACGATTTTTAAAGTGTAAAAAGGTGAAAGGGAGATTATGGCATCCTGATTTAGCGAAAAAAAGAGGAGACTTTTCACAATTTACACGGAAGCCTGAAAAATACCCAAAGCCCTGAATAATTTGTAATAATGTGGATAAAGACGATTGAGAATCGGATAAATAAATGAGCATGTCATCCACGTAAAGGGATAAAATCCTGGGAAAAATTAACACGGAGGAAAAATGGGTATGCTTTAAGAGTATATTAAATATAGGTATTGGCCAGTGCATCCCAATGGGAAATAAATTTAAAAAAGAGCTAACAAAATTCCTGGGTGACTTAACTCCAACGTAAAAATGCATGTAAAAACAAAAGAAAAAGCCTTCAAAAATACAAGCCCGATAGGTCATCATCAGCATTCCAAGGTTACAAAGAATGCAATAAGAAATGTAGGGGTGCAATCAGGGCGGCTAAGATAGAACATGAAAGGCACATAGCGGAGCAGAGTAAAAAAAAAAAAAAAATATCTAAGTATATAAAAATAGTATAAGAGGTAGGACCCCATAAAGAATGATAAAGGGAATCTGGTTACAAAAGATGGAAAGATGATGAAGGTTTTGAGGGGGTTCAATAAACAAGACTGCATGGTTTAACCTCATGACATGCCACAGGGAGCACTCTCTTGGCTAACAGAGGATAAAATTAGAAATATACTTGAAAAACTTAACATAAATGAGTCACTGGGACCAGATGGCTTGCACCTGAGGGTCCTTAAGGAACTCAGTCAAGTGATTGCCAGACCATTGTTCCTAATTTTTAGGAGCAGTCTACTGACGGGAATGGTACCAGCTGATTGGAGAAAAGCCAATGTAGCACCAATATTAAATAAAGGGCTAAGAAATATCCCGGGGAACTACAGACCAGTTAGCCTAACATCATTAGTTTGCAAGCTCTTGGAGGGGATAATATTATATACAAGATTTTAGTAATAAAAACGGTATCATTAGCAGTAATCAGCATGGATTAATGAAGAATTGTTCTTGCCAAACCAATCTATTAACCTTCTACGAGGAGGTGAGCTGCCATCTTGATAAAGGAAGGCCCATAGACGTGGTGTATCTGGATTTTGCAAAGGCAATCGATACAGTTCCCCATAAACATTTACTTTACAAACTAAGGTCTGTCGACATGAACGGGTGGGCAAATGTCCCTCCATCCCCATGGGCGCGATCGCGCCCCCCCCCCCCCGTGTCGGTCGGATTCGTTAGAGGACCGATCAGTCCTCAGGTCCCGGCCAGTCCTTAGGTCCCGGACAATGTTTTCTGGCCTGCTGATCGGACCTAACAAATGAAATCCTTCCCCTGTCTGTGTAAGTGTAAACATAGACAGGAGGAAGTGATGTCATCTCTCCTCGTGGAGTCTTTTCGATTCCAGTGAGAAGAGACAGGACATCTGTGAGTTGCACAACACTAACACCAGTACACATAGACACACTTGAAGCCGCCACCCCCCCCCCCCCCCAGTGAACCCCTTCACTCCCTGTCACTGTGTCACCAATTGCAGTTTTCAGATTTTTCACTGATCACTGCATTGGTGTCATTTGTGACTGTAATAAGTGTTAGGGCAGTTAGTAGTAGGCCCCGTTAGGTCTAGGGTACCCCCCTAAACCCACCTAATAAAGGTTTAACCCCTTGATCGCCCCCCAGTTAACCCTTTCACCCCCTGTCGCCAGTGTCACTAATAGATCTTTTTTCTGATCGCCGTATTTGTGTCACGGGTGACGCTAGTTAGATTAGTTTCACCGTCAGATTTTTATAGCGTCAGGTACCCCCATATATTGCCTAATAAAGTTTAACCCCCTGATTGCCCCCTAGTTAACCCTTTCACCCCCTGTCAATTAGTATTACGGGTGACGCTGGTTAGTTTGTTTTTTATAGCGTCAGGGTACGCGCCGTATATTACCCAATAATGGTTTAACCCTCTGATCGCCCGGTGGGTGGGTGTTTAGCGTCAGTCAGGGTCTGCGTTTCCCCAGGCAGTGTCAGATTAGTGCCAGTAGCGCTAACACCCACGCTCCATACACTAACACCCACGCTCCCTTATATAGTATAGTGTCTGCACGGATCGATAATAGTATCACCAATAGTTAAGGGTTCCCAAAAACGCAGCGTTAACGGAAATAAGCCCAGATATCTGCTAGCACCTGCGTTTAGCCCCTCCGCCCAGCCTAGCCCGCCCAAGTTCAGTATCAATCGATTATTGTCACTTACCAAAACACAACACACATAACTGCAGCATTCGCAGAGTCAGGCCTGATCCCTGCAAACTAGGGGTGCACCGAACGGGTTTTTTGGTGACGAAACCGATACCAAAAATGAATAATACACTAGGCCGAAAACGATACAGAAAATGACCGATACTGAAACTCATTTAAAAAAAAATATTTTTATACAGGAGATGGTCAGAGACTGGGGACATGGTACCGGAGATGGTCAGAGACTGGGGACATTATACAAGAGATCAATGCAGCCAGCCCGTGTCCCCAGTGCAGCCAGCCAGCCCGTGTCCCCAGTGCAGCCAGCCAGCCCGTGTCCCCAGTGCAGCCAGCCAGCCCGTGTCCCCAGTGCAGCCAGCCAGCCCGTGTCCCCAGTGCAGCCAGCCAGCCCGTGTCCCCAGTGCAGCCAGCCAGCCCGTGTCCCCAGTGCAGCCAGCCAGCCCGTGTCCCCAGTGCAGCCAGCCAGCCCGTGTCCCCAGTGCAGCCAGCCTGTGCAGGGGAAGAGAGGGAAGATTTCGATAGCTGTGGGTTCCCCGCCACACGTCGTCACATACAGCCCCTCCTCTTTGTCCGGGCACTTTGATAGACAGATCACCCGTCCAATCCACACAGCTATTGAAATGAATGCGGTTATGTTCCCCGCGCTCTAATCAACCAGGTGGCGGCTCTCCTCTGTGCTATAGGACACCCCCGTAATGGCCGGCACCAGGGGCGGAGCCCCGCCCAGGCCTCGCCGCATTTTCAGCTCCATTATCGGCCATTTTTCTCTTTCGGCAAATTGCCAAAAAGGCCATTTTTGGCCAATATGTTTCAGCGACCGAAATTTCGGTGCATCCCTACTGCGAACGCTAACAGTTTTTTTTGTTAGCGTTTGAATCAGTTGCTGATAGTCAGGAGCTCTTTTTCCTGTGAGTTTCACTAGTGTACCAGTAAATTTAGAGACCAAAATGTAAAATCGAAGGTACAGTAGTGATGAGGCCTACACATTTCTGTGCATGACAGATAGTGAAGAGGAAGTCAACCCATCTGTCAGATTCAGGCTCAGAATACGATCCTGTAGACAGCAGCGGCACCCTGACAGATAGCTCGGACGACAGTTGTGTCCCTGCCAAGGTCAGGCGTACCCAACCGCGTTCTGCTGTTGGTGAGGTGCAGGAACCGCAGGGCTCTCATATGGAGCAGAGAGCCAGTACTAGTGCCGCTCATCCTTCTGGTGAACTGGCAAGCACCAGCGACACCCTGGTCATGGTCAAACCAACACTGTAGTATCAAGTGGTGACGTGGCGAGTCCTATAAGTGCAGTTCAAGCTGGTGAAGTGGCTAGCACAACTAGTGTCCCGCAGCCACCAAGAAATAGACAAACACAGGCCCGTCGAGCCCATAGTGCCCTTCCTGCTGCATTTGCCAATCCGAATTGGGAGCCCACCACTTCTGCAGCACCCGTACTTCCCCCATTCACTGGCCAATCCTGAATTCAGGTGGAAACAGTTGATTTTACGTCTTTTTTTTTTGCTGTTTTTCACAGAAGATCTCTATAGATCTATTGTGGACCAAAACAATGTGTATGCTGGTCAATTCATCGCCGCTAATCCCCATTTGACCCTTGCCAGAGAATGGAAACCTATTACAGTTTCCGAATTTAAGACCTTTCTGGGCCTATCCCTCCTCATGAGCATAACTAGAGTGAGTTGCGGTCATGTTGGTCCACTGACCCAATTCACCATATGCCCGTGTTCTCTGCCTCCATGGCCAGGGCACGATACGAGCAGATCTTGCGGTTCATGCACTTCAATGATAATGAACTCTGTCGTCCTCGGGGTGACCCTGGATACGAGTGGCTCTACAAAATTTGGCCCCTCATAAACCACTTCAACCAACAGTTTGCAGCCTTGTTTACTCCCGATCAAGTTGTCTGCATTGATGAGTCCCTGATTACGTTTTCTGGCCGCTTGTCTTTTAAATAGTATCTTCCTAGAAAGCGTGCCAGACATGGGGTCAAGATATATAAGCTCTGTGACAGGGCCACAGGCTATATATATATATATATATATATATATAGTTTTATGGTTTACGAGGGAAGAGATAGTCACGTAGAGCCAGAGAACTGCCCAAACTATATAGGGATTGCTGGTAAGATTGTGTGGGACTTGGTGTCACCCTTATTCGGAAAAGAGTACCACTTGTATGTGGACAATTATTACACGAGCGTGCCACTTTTTAGTCACTTGTTTGATCATGGAATTGGCGCATGTGGCACCGTGCGATTTAATCACCGGGGCTTACCCCAGCGGCTTGTAGATTCCCCTGTTGGGGAGAGGGCCTGCTTGAAATGTAATAATTTGCTCGCTGTGAAGTGGAGGGATAATCTGAATGTTTTCGTTCTGTCCTCCCTTCACGCAGACACGAAGGTCAAAATTCCTACAGCGACTGGTGTTGTAGAGAAACCCCTCTGTGTCCACGAATATAACCTTAATATGGGAAGGGTTGACCTCAACGACCAGTTGTTGGTGCCGTACCTAGTTGCCTGTAAGGCCAGATGCTGGTACAAAAAAGTGTCTGTATACTTATTTCAATTGGCTATGCTGAATGCTTATGGGCTATACAAAGCTTCAGGACAAACTGGATCCTTCCAGGAAGAGATCATCACAGTCCTTCTGTTTCCAGATGGTGCTGTGGCCCAAGTTCCCAATCCAAATGCAGTAAGCCGGCTGCATGAGAGGCATTTTCAGTATGTCCTCCCTGGTAACCCTACCCAATGAGCCACCCAAAGAAAATGTTGCGTTTGCAGAAAGCGTGGATATAGGCGTGACGCCCGCTATTATTGTCCCTCCTGTCCTGACCATCCTGGTCTTTACATTGGTGAAGGTTTTGAAAGATACCATACACTAGCTGAGTATTAGCGTAGGGGTACAGCACTGCACAGACTAGGGCACACTTTCACAGGGTCTCCAAAGATGCCATCGCATTTTGAGAGACCCGAACCTGCAACCGAACCGTTACAATTACAAATAAAAGCGTAAAAAAAAAAAAAATAGTTGTTTTATTGTTTTCTCCCTCTCTATTCTCTCTATTGTTCTGCTCTTTTTACTTTATTCTTCAATGCAATATTTTATTGTTACTATGTTTTACCATGTTTGCTTTTCAGGTATGCAATTCTTTTATACTCTACTGTTTACATTGTTTTATTGTTAACCACTTTTTTGTTTTCAGGTACGCCATTCAGCTGCAGCACCGATTTATCTTGAGAGCAACAGCATTTGCTCCCACGATACGTAAATCAGCGACTCGAGCGCTGTAGAAGGTGATTTCACCATCACAGTTAAAAAAAAATAAATAAAAAAGACCATGTATGCCGAAGCATGGGGGCAGGGTTGGAGGGGCGATTTGCCCCTAACATTAGGGGCGGATTGCCCCCATGCTTCTGCATATATTTTTTAGGCACAGATGGTGTTAAAAAATGTTTTATTTTTACTATTTTTTATTGTATTTGCTTTGCAGGTATGGTATGTCTTACTCTTATGTTACTTTGTTTTATTGTTAACCATCATTTGCTTAGCAGGTACGCCATTCAGCTGCAGCACTGATTTATTTATCTTGACAGAAACAGCGTTTGCTCCCACAATATGTAAATCAGCCACTCCAGCGCTGTAGGAGGTGATTTCACCATTAAAAAAAAAAAAAAGTGCATTGGAGCCGTTCTGGCCCATCATTAGAAGTGGGTGGTTGGAGGGCGGTATTCGAATGGTGGGCATACCCACCGATCAATCTTTTTTTCATGCAGCCCACGGGCTGCATGAAAAAAAGAACATAACAACTGTATGCCCAACAAGGACCAGCAACATACTGGTATGTTGCTGGACTTTGAGTGGTTATATCAGAATGATGCTTGCAGGTGTAGGTATCATCTTGGTATCATTCTTTTCAGCAAGTGGACGGCTTTCATGTAAAAGCAATCCTAGCGGCTAATTGGCCTCTAGACTGCTTTCACAAGCAGTGGGAGGGAACGCCCCCCCCCCCCCCCCTCCATCGTCTTCCATGGTTTTCTCAGGCTCACCTGTCCCAACAGGGAACCCGAGAATGCAGACGGTGGTTCCGCCAGCTGACCATAGAGCTGATCAGAGACCAGAACGGCTCCAAACATCTCTATGGCCTAAGAAACCGGAAGCTACGAGCATTTCATGGCTTAGGTTTTGCCGGATATAAACAGCGCCATTGGGAAATTGGCAAAGCATTTTATCATACCGATCTTGGTGTGGTCAGATGCTTTGAAGGAAGAGGAGAGATCTAGGGTCTAATAGAGAACACTATTGCTATCATAGGGGATATTTACATTCCCTGAGATAACAATAAAAATGATTAAAAAAAAAAAAAAAAAAAAACACAGTTTAAAAATAAAGAAGCAAAATAAATAAATAATAATAAAAAAAAAGCACCCTTGTCCCCCCCCCCCATGCTCATGTGCAAGGGCGAATGCAAGCGTCAGTCTGGTGTCATATGTAAACCGCAATTTCACCATGCATGTGAGGTATCACCGCGAAGGTCAGATTGAGGACAGTAATTTTAGCAGTAGACCTCCTCTGTAAATCTAAAATGGTAACCTGTAAAGGCTTTTAAAAATGTATGTAGTTTGTCGCCACTGCACGTTTGTGCGCAATTTTAAAGCATGTCGTGTTTGGTATCCATGTACTCGGCATAAGATCATCTTTTTTATTTCTTCAAACATTTGGGCAATATAGTGTGTTTTAGTGCATTAAAATTAAAAAAGTGTTTTTTTCCAAAAAAATTGCGTTTGAAAAATCGCTGCGCAAACACCGTGAAAAAAAAGAATTGCAACACCCACCATTTTAATCTATAGGGCCTTTGCTTTAAAAAAATATATAATGTTTGGGGCGTTCAAAGTAATTTTCTTGCAAAATTTTTTTTTTCATGTAAACAAAAAGTGTCAGAAAGGGCTTTATCTTCAAGTGGTTGGAAGAGTGGGTGATGTGTGACATAAGCTTCTAAATGCCAGGACAGTTCAACCCCCCCCCCCCCCCCCCCCCAAATGACCCCTTTTTGGAAAGTAGCCATCCCAAGCTATTTGCTGATAAGCATGTTGAGCCCATGAAATATTTCATATTTTGCCACAAGTTTCGGGAAAATTACACTTTTTTTTTTGCACAAAGTTGTCACTAAATGATATATTGCTCAAACACGCCATCCACATATGTGTAATTACACCCCAAATTACATTTTGCTGCTTCTCCTGAGTACGGTAATACCACGTGAGACTTTTTGGGAGCCTAGCCGTGTACAGGACCCCCGAAAATCAATCACCGCCTTCAGGCTTTCTAAGGGTGTAAAATGGCAATTTCACTTCCTCACTACCCATCACAGTTTCGGAGGACCTGAAATGTCAAGATAGCACACAAAACACCCACAAATGACCCCATTTTCAAAGAAGACACTTCAAGCTTTTTGCTGAGAGGCATGTGTCCATGCAAAATTTGGTATTTTGCCACAAGTTTCAGGAAAATTAAAGCTTTAATTTTTTTTTTTTTTTTTTTTTTTTTACACAAAGTTGTCACTAAATGATATATTGTTTAAACATGGCATGGTTGTATGTGAAATTACACCCCTAAATGCATTCTGCTGCTTCTCCTGTTTACGGGGATATCGCATGTGAGACTTTTTGGGAGCCTAGCCGTGTACAGGACACCAAGAACCAAGCACCGCCTTCAGGCTTTCTAAAGGCGTAACATTGTGATTTTACTCCTCACTACCCATCACAGTTACGGAGGCCCTGAAATGTCCAGATAGCACAAAACCCCCCCAAATGACCCCATTTTGGAAAGTAGACACCCCAAGGTATTTGCCAAGAGGCATGGTGAGTATTTTGCAGATCTCATTTATTTTTGAAAATGAAGTAAAGAAAATTTTATTTTTTTTTATTTTTTCAATTTTCAAAACTTGACAAAAAGCGAGATCTGCAAAATACTCAACATGACTCTCAGCAAATAGCTTGGGGTGTCTACTTTCCAAAATAGGGTCATTTGGGGGGGGGGGGGTGTTGTGCTATCTGGGCATTTCATGGCCTCCGAAACAGTGATAGGCAGTGAGGAGTGAAATAAAAAATGTACGCCCTTAGGCGGTGATTGGTTTTTGGGGTCCTGTATGCGGTTAGACTGCCAAAAAGTCTCACACATGTGGTATCCCGGTACTCAGCAGAAGCAGCAGAATGTATTTTGGGATGTAATTTCACATATGCCCATGGCATGTTTGAGCAATAGATCATTTAGTGACAACTTTGTGTAATTTTGTTTTTATTTTTTTTCATTTTTCAATCACTTGTGACAAAAAACTAAAATATTCAATGGGCTCAACATGCCTCCCAGCAATTTCCTTGGGGTGTCTACTTTCCAAAATGGGGTCATTTGGGGGGGGGGGGGGTTACTGGCCTGCCATTTTAGCACCTCAAGGAATGAGATAGGCAGTCAAAGTAGAAGCTGCATAAATTCAAGAAAATGTACCCTAGTTTGTAGACGCAACTTTTGCGCAAACCAATAAATATACACTTGACGTTTTTTTTACCAATGACATGTGGCTAAATTTTGGCCTAAATGTATGACTAAAAAAGTAGAAAATCTTATTTTCTTTTTTCAAAATCTTCGGACTTTTTCCATTTATATCGCAAAAAATTAAAAATCGCAGAGGCAATTAAATACCATCAAAAGAAAGCTCTATTTGTGGGGAAAACAGCATTGCATGACCGCGCAATTACCAGTTAAAGCAGCACCAAATTGTAAAAAGTGCTCTGGTCATTGAGCAGCCAAATTCTCCGGGGCTGAAGTGGTTAACGCCTCCCATTCAAGTCTTTGGTAACGCTTCGCAAATGCTCTGGCAGGCAGTTACGGGGCGTTAAGATTAGTTAATTTACTGTACTGAAATAGGCATTTGTAGAGTAGTTTCAACACGCCTTAATGCTCACCAAACGCTTCAAAACTGCCCATAGGTGTTTGGGGAGCATTTTTAGGGCTCACTGACACAAGCCTAAGGCACATACTAAAGCTATAGGAGAAATTTAGGCCACTGTGAACAAGCCCTAAGAGCATCTGAAGGAAATGGGGCCTGCATGTTCTGAACCTGAAAAAGACAACTGATGTACATTCACAAGCAATATGCAATGAAACATGTAGCAGAACTCCATGCTGTAAGCAATGTGTCGATATGCCACTGCAGGAATGTTGAGGGCTGTCACAAAAAAATACCTACTTTTCCTGTAATTGAAAAAACTTGCACCCATTGGTTTACCAGAGATTTCAGGAATTCAGATATTATACATGAATAAAACAGCAGCTGACTTTAAAAAAAATTCCAGAAGATAAGTCTTGATCCAGCAGAGCTGGAGAGGGAATTCTATTACCTTAACACTAAATTAAAAAAAGAATGTCTTGTAGGTGACCATTTAATCCATGGTATGGCTCTAGAGAGCTGTATCCTTTAACCACTTCAGCCCCGGAAGGATTTACCCCCTTAATGACCAGGCCATTTTTTGCGATACGGACCAGTGACATTTAAACCGTGAACAGTGCTATAAAATTGCACTGATTACTGTATAAATGACACTGCTAGGGAAGGGGTTAACACTAGGGGGCAATCAAAGGGTTAAGTGCGTCCTAGGGAGGAGCTTCTAATGGGGGGGGTGGGGGGGGGGTGGACTGACTGGGAGTACAGAGAGATCGATGTTCCTGTTTTATAAACCATGAAGACTGAGACAGAAGTACAGTTAAAGGGGTTGTAAACCTACGTGTTTTTTCACCTTAGTGCGTCCTATGCATTAAGGTGAAAAATAAACACCTGTCAGTTACCGGCCCCCCCGTTTTACTTACCTGAGCCCTCGAACTTCACTCACGGGGACACGCTGTCTCTCTGCCCGGGGTTCTCGGCTCTTGATTGGATAGATTGATAACAGTGCAGCCATTCGCTCCCGCTGCTGTCAATCAAATCCAATGACGCAAGCGCCGGCGGTCGGGGAAGAGTCCTGCATTCGACGGCTATGGACCCCAAATGCTGGACTCGGGAGCGCGCCCACAAGGTAATCCCCCAGGAGAGTGCTTCTCTCAGGGGGTTATCTGATGCAAGGAGGAGCCGCGAGAGCCGTTGGGGGACCCCAGAAGAGCAGGTTCGGGGCCACTCTGTGCAAAATAAGCTGCACAGTGGAGAAAAATATAACATGTTTGTTATATAAAAAAAAAGGCCTTAATCACTTTAAATCACACTTGTTTAATAAAAAAAAAAAAAGGAAAACCGAGTAAACAGTCAATAACATAGCCAGAGTTCAGGAACCGGAACGGATAGTCAGACAAGCCAAAACGTCAGGGAGCCAGAAGGAATGTAAGCCAAGCAAGTCTAACAGGAACACAGGAAAGCGTCTCTAGAGATGTGATCAAGGCGAAAGGCAGAGATCATCTGGACTGGATGGCTTAAGTAGGCAGGACCGACGAGCACGATCAACAGGTGAGTCACCGTGGAGAGATAGGAGCTGGCAATTAGCCAATAGCTGAGCGGCCAGTTCAGAGAAGGAAGGGCAGAAAAGGGATCTGCTTTGTTTACACTGGCCGCCGACCACGAGCATCTGCGCTGCGCCCACTGAATCTATTACACGAAGCCCCGTACTGGTACGGCGATTCGCACAATAGAGCCGCCTTGCAGCAGTATAACTGCGGCTTTAGCTCGGCAAGTGGTTAAATTGGCTGTAAACCTGAAAAAAGTTTTTTTAATGAAGACCTCAACCTGGTACAGTAGAGGATGTCAAGTCATCTGAGTCCAGTCTTGCCACAAAGAGTAATACAGCTCTGAGCAATCCTCTTGTCTTTTTTTAGTAAGATAAAAAAATGACACATAAGTTTGTGCCTGCTGTCACTGACATCTCATTTCTTTATCTCATGAACGAGCAGAGTGTGTGTTACAATTACAGCTTCACAACCCTCCTTTCTTCTCCAGCTCTCCCAGGATTGGCTGCTCCACACCTCAGCATGATTAGGCATGCTGGAGTCATGTGGTGCCGTTCCTAAGTTTTGACTGGATGTTATTCATCATTAAGGATGAGCTCCGGCGTGTTTGCATGCTGCACTTGCTGAGCCCGCCAGGAAGTCGGCACGGCGCAGCGCTAATCGCAAGCAGTAAGACATTTCCCGATGTGCGGCTGCAGAGATCGGGAAATGTCTCACTGCCTGGCGGGCTCGGCATGTGCAGCATGCGAACATGCCGGAGCTCATCCTTATTCATCATGGGGCATGATCAGTGTGACTGAGTAGGAGAGTGTAGAGGTGGGCGGGGAGTCCTGTGACATCACAAGCTCTGGCAAAGAGACCCACTGATTCCATAGTTTTGTGGGACTCTCACTGCTGAAGGGGTTGACATTTGCACGGTAGAGATACATGCAGGAGGCTATATATACATATACACACACACACACATATACACATACACACACATTAAATACTGTGCCATTAGTTTATACTGGGTGAGTGGTGGGTTTACATCCAGGTTTATTGGACAAAGTTTTGGTTTTTACATACACTTTAAAAAGAGGCAGACCAGACATACAAATACAGCAACCAAGTTCTAGCAAAAATAGTATGCTGCTGAAGCAATGCCCAGTACAAGTACTCTGTCTCTAGATGTAAAAGGTGCACTTTTTATATCAGAACAATGCTACTTGTTAAATAGTCCTAGTTATATTCATACACAGCAACGAGCTGCTCTACCACAACCTCCCACAAGGTTTAAGCTGGCCATACACAATGTGAATGGCTGATGGATAGAGGAATTGGCAAAGATTTGTCTATTACTAGAATCTATAAGTGTATGGCCAGCTTTAGTCAGAAAAAAAAAAAAAATTTGGTTGAAGTTGCACAGTAAATACTAAAACCTGAGGAAATTCCAAAAAAAAAAAAAAAAAAAAAAAAAAAAAAGGGGCTATATTAACTGTAGGGCCATTAGAAAATATTCAAAATCGATGGGGTAAGGGCACCTATTGACACAGCCAGGAGCCAGGAGACACTAGTATTACACTATGTGGCAAACTTTTAACAAAAATTAATAAGTTGGGACACAAAATGGCAATGTGCCAAGTACAGTACACAAACACTGTGCATAAAATGAGAAAAGGAAGGTGAAATGATAATGCCTAAAACAAGGAAATAATATAGCAGCTCACCTGACTAACTTCACTGTCTGTAGACCTGCCACGAATCTTCTTGTCATCTTCAGAGTTTTCCTGTGAAATTAGGCAACATTAAAGCTCATCTCCAGGCAAAGCTCATCTGACCCTACCACCCACCTTTCAGCCATTAACCAGTTATTAAAAATAAAATACCTTCTGTAGCCTCTTTTATACTCCCTTAAAACAAAACTAAAGCTACAAATACTCAACTTGGCACCAACGGCTGCGTGATCCCTTGCCTGCATCTTCTCCCGGGCTTCTTCAAGGTTGCGGCTCTTCAGCTGATTTGATTGACTGATGCAGGAAAATGAGACGCATTCATCCACAGGCACTATGCCTAGAATGTACCATGAGCTGCACATGCGCAGCTAAGTGTACATTGCAAAGAACAGGCCAGTAAGTTTTTGTTTTGCAGAAGAGACATGTTCTTCTATGATAAATGGCCTGCCTACTAGAAGTTTGTTGTTTTCTACCTTTGGTTATGCTTAAAGTCTGGCATCCTTCTCCAGTGCCATTTCAAGTGCCATAGGACAGGACTGAGACTTTTGTATGCTGGGAGGACCGTGCCTCTGGAAAACCACTAGCTTACCAAAGTGATGCTTGGTTTTCAGCTTTTATTCAAAAAGAGCATTTCAAATGTCTAAGTATGGTATGTTTTAAAGCATTTCTCCAAGGAGAGCTTAAAGGGTTAGTCCACCTCTAAAACCCTTCTTTATTATCTAAAGAGATGTGCAGAATCAGAAACAGTTGTACCTTTCATAGGCTTTAGAATAGATCCTGCAAAGCCCCTAGTTCCGGTTTTCAGGAATGCAAATGCCACACAAACATTCCCCATATCTTTACTTCTCACACGGTACGTATAAGACTCTCTTCTGTCTTCCTGTTTCCCCATGATTAACAGTGGCTGTTCTCTCCCTTTCCCTGCGCGCAACTCTGTAAGCTCTGTCCCACTCCCAGAGCAGTGGAACGAGCACTCCCAGAGCAGCTGATTACAGTACAGCCCCAGCCGTGCCCATCCAGTGCTTATTAGTGATGCCAGTCAGTGCTACCTTTCAGTGCCGCCCATCAGTGCGGCATATTAGTGCCACCTCAGTGTCCACAAGTGCCACCTCATCAGTGCAGCCCATCAGCGCACATCAGTGGAGAAAAATGATAGATTTACAAAATTTACTGACAGTAAGAAAAACTTTTTTTTCAGCATTTTTTTAGTAACCAAAAGAAAGAAAGCTCTATTTGTGTGAAAAAAATGATAAAAATGTAATTTGGGTACAGTGCTGCATGACCACGCAATTGTCATTCAAAGTGTGAGAGCACTGAAAGCTGGCCCGGACAGGAAGGGAGGAAAAGTGCCCAGTAGACAAGTGGTTAATGGCATCCCAGTATTAGTCCGTAGGGTTTAATATTGAGTGGGCCCACCATTTGCAGATATAGCAGCTTCAACTCTTCTGGAAAGGCTGTCCACAAGGTTTAGGTGTCTGTCTATAGGAATGTTTGACCATTCTTCCAGAAGCGCATTTGTGAGGTCAAGCACGAATGTTGGACAAGAAGGCCTGGTTTGCAGTCTCTGCTCTAATTAAGGACTCTGTGCAGACCATTCAGGTCAGGACTCTTTGCAGGCCAGTCAAGTGACTCCTGCCAAAACACGCTCATCCATGTCTTTATGGACATTGCTTTTTGCACTGGTGGAGGGGGGATTATGGTGTGGGGTTGTTTTTCAGGGGTTGGGCTTGGCCCCTTTGTTCCAGAGAAAGGGAACTCTTAAGGTGTATGTATGCATACCAAGACATTTTGGACAACTTCATGCTCCCAACTTTGTGGCCCCTTCCCGTTCCAACATTAAAGCAAGGTCCATAAAGACATGGCTGAGCGGGTTTGGGGTGGACGAACCTGACTGATTTCACTGGTCCTGACCTCAGCCCCGATAGAACATTTGTGGGATGAATTAGAGCGGAAACTGCGAGCCAGGCCTCCTCATCCAACATCAGTGCCTGACCTTCCAGAAGCGCATTTGTGAGGTCACGCACTGATGTGGACGAGAAGGCCTGGCTTGCAGTCTCCGCTCTAATTCATCCCAAAAGTGTTCTATCGGGTTGAGGTCAGGACTCTGTGCAGGCCAGTCAAGTTCCTCCACCCTAAACGCGCTCATCCATGTCTTTATGGACCTTGTTTGTGTGCTGGTGCGCAGCCATGTTACTACAGGAAGGGGCCATCCCCAAACTGTTCCCACAAATTTGGGAGCATGAAATTGTCCAAAATGTCTTGGTAAGCTGACACCTTAAGAGCTGCCTTCACTGGAACCAAGGGGCCAAGCCCAACCCCTGAAAAACCCCACCCCCTTTTCAAAAGGGGCGTACTCATTTATGCTGAGCACTGTATATACAGGGCCTTAAAGTATTCATACCCCTTGAAATTTTCCACATTTTTGTGTTACAGCCAAAAATGTAAATGTATTTTATTGGGATTTTATGTGATAGACCAACACAAAAGTGGCACATAATTGTGAAGTGGAAGGAAAATGATAAATGGTTTGTCAATACTTTGTAGAACCACCTTTTGCTGAAATTACAGCTGCAAGTCTTTTTGGGTATGTCTCTATCAGCTTTGCACATCTAGAGAGTGATATTTTTGCCCATTCTTCTTTGCAAAATAGCTCAAGCTCTGTCAGATTGGATGGAGAGGATCTGAGAACAGCAATTTTCAAGTCTTGCCACAGATTTTCAATTGGATCTAATTAATTTCATTGTAGCTCTGGCTGTATGTTTAGGGTCATTGTCCTGCTGGAAGGTGAACCTCCGCCCCAGTCTCAAGTCTTTTGCAAACAGGTTTTCTTCTAAGATTGCCCCGTGTTTGGCTCCATCCATCTTCCAATCAACTGTGACCAGCTTCCCTGTCCCTGCTGAAGAAAAGCATCCCCACAACAAGATGCTGACACCACCATCTTTCACTTTGGGGATGTTGTGTTCAGGGTGATGTGCAGTGTTAGTTTTCCACCACACATAGTGTTTTGCTTCTAGGCCAAGTCTCATCTGACCACAGCACCTTCTTCCATGTTTGCTGTGTCCCCCACATGGCTTCTTGCAAACTGAAAATGGGACTTCTTATGGCTTTCTTCTTGCCATTCTTCCATAAAAGGCCAGATTTGTGGAGTGCACGACTAATAGTTGTCCTGTAGACAGATTCTCCCACCTGAGCTGTGGATCTCTGCAGCTCTTTCAGAGTTACCATGGGCCTCTTGGCTGCTTCTCTGATTAATGCTCTCCTTGCCCGGCCTGTAAGTTTAGGTGGACAGCCATGTCTTGGTAGGTTTGCAGTTGTGCCATACTCTTTCCATTTTTCGGATGATGGATTGAACAGTGTTCTGTGAGATGTTCAAAGCTTGGGATTTTTTTTTTTATATAACCAAAACCCTGCTATAAACTTCTCCACCACTTTATCCCTGACCTGTCTGGTGTGTTCCTTGGCCTTCATGATGCTGTTTGTTCACTAAGGTTCTCTATCAAACCTCTGAGGGATTCATAGAACATCTGTATTTATACAGAGATTAAATTACACACAGGTGGACTTTTTTTACTAGTTGACTTCTGAAAGCAATTGGTTCCACTAGATTTTAGTTAGGGGTATCAGAGAAAAGTGGGATTGTAGTTTATAGGCTAAGTAAACTACAATCCCAAAGGGCATTGCCAGAAGGAAGCAGAAAGGTCTGAAAGCATTTTTTTAAATGACACAGCAGAACCCAGAGGTAAGCATTTTTTAAATAAAAATGATTATGCACATTGAGACTGTCAATAATGTTAGGCTTGATTTATGAAGGAATTAGATTTTTAGTTATGAAGGTGAACTTACGCTTTAACCTCCCTCACATCCCTTCCACCCATTCACAAACAGTTCTAAAATGAAATTCCTTCTAAACTAGACTTGCTTAGCCTCACATGTCCTTAACTGGAGCCGCTTACTCTCCGACTCTGCAGTAAAGAAGAGAAGACATGACATATAACCAAAAATTAAAGTTTTACTGGCAGATCCCCCCCCCCCAAAAAAAAAAAAAAGTGGCTGCAGCACTGATCAAAGCAAAATTTTCCAACAAGCCCATTCAAGAACAGTCTTTCCTTAGCTCGACTGCTCTCAAATGGAAATGGCCACAGACAAATCAAACGATTAGGATTTTTTTTTCTAAGACTCAGTGAGTAGTTTTATAGTGCATAGGCATTCAACTTTAAAAAAGGCAAAAAATTAAGTTACCCCCAACACAATTAACATTTCTTTATTAACGGTGTGGTCTTGTCCCCAGTCCACGTATAAAAGTGACATTTATGGATGTGTTATGTCCACAACCATGTTCTATAATAAAAAATATTTTTTTTCCCAACATTTGAAAATCAATACATCACCAAAGGCAACCATTAAAAAACTGGAGTCTCCCGAAAGGAGTGGTGTTATTGTTCATTGTGCACTAGGGCAAAAGTTATTTTTGCCAGTAGTGTCCAATCACCTAAAGGAAGTCTGCATATAACCTAAGGTCTTTGAAGACAAGCTTTCTGTCCTGTATAGTATGGTTAAGATAAAAGGTTTTAGACTTCAAGTTGGACTTCAACTTGGAGCAATTATAACCTAAGGCAGACCTTAAAGTGGTAGTAAACACTTTTTTGCAATTTTTACCTAAAAGCTTACCTTTTAGGTAAAATGTGCAATGTTTAGGAGATATTGCAGCGAGCAGTAGCCAGGGACGTCCCTGGTGCATGCGCTCTGAAGGAATGGCATACCCATGCCGTTCCTTCAGAGCTCTTTGACGTGCCTGGGGCTAGCCAATCAGATGGCCGGAGGCTGCCAACCCAGGAGACTGGGTGAAGATAGAATCCCTGTCAGTGGTTACAGGGTGCCACTGAGATCCGTTCTACAGGTAAATCTGAAGGAATGTGCTGGTATGTGCTGCATACTAGCACATTATGGCTTAAACCTGCAGGGGGGGGAATCCCTTGTTTTTTCTTTTAGACCCCTTTCACACTGAGGTGTTTTTCAGGTGCTTTTGGGCTAAAAACAGCGTCTGAAAAACGCCTCCTCAGCAGTCCCAGTGTGAAGGCCAGAATGCTTTCACACTGGGGCGCTGCGCTGGCAGGACGTTAAAAAAAATCCTGCAAGCAGCATCTTTAGGGCAGTGAATGAGCAGTGTATACACCTTGCCTGCCCATTGAATTGAATAGGTACCACTGCCGAAGAGCCTGCAAAGTGCTTCGGCATGGGCGCATTTAACCCTTTGTCCGCTAGCGGGGGTTAAAAGCGGCTCGCTGGCGGCCAAATAGCGCTAATAAAATGACAGTAAAGCGCAGCTAAAACTAGCAGCGTTTTACCGTCAACGTACCCCCGCCCCAGTGTGTAAGCAGCCTTACTTTACTACGGCTTTAAGAACCATTGGATGCTTATTATGAACTGTGGCATCCATACTTGATAATGATATTGGACAAGCAGATATTAATTTTCCTATTTCAAATTCGTCTAACAGCATTCTACAACAGCCTTTTAGAAATATGTCTGCGTGGCATTACCAAGAAGCATGTACAAAAAGGTACACATCTTATATTTTACAAATAAAAATGGAATCTTTTAGAAACTTACTGTCGTGCAATTGGCAGGACTTGGTGGAATAGGAGAGCTTGATGTGGTGGAGGTGGGAGTACTACTAGACTGATTGAAGATCTCATCCTCCATATGACTATGACTTGGTGGGGAAGTAGCTGCCAGTGCTTGAGCTGAAAAAGAAAAGCAAATGCTGGATGAGAATTTGCTTTAAAAATCTTGGTGACATGACTAACATCATAAAAAGCTATGTTTTTTCATAATTTTGCTGCAAATGTATTTTAATGCAGCATTAAACCCAAATAGAAACATACTGCAACTTATCAATTCTTAGATGTCATGGCTGCATTGGTTTTCATTTTTAGACTTTTCTTCCTTTAACTTTTACCTGATGATCTGGCCAGTAAGTCTGACTGTTTTTCAACAGAACAAGCTGTTGTGAAGATGTACTAGTTAAGAGGTTGAGACAAGCCATTTAGCACTGAGAGGGGTGCTTACAATGATCAGCTTTTATTTCTATAAAACCTTTATCCCAAAAGTAAACTGTTGCTGCCTACAAAATGTTGGCTGGCTTTTGGCTTTAATATGCTTAGTGTATAAAAATTTGAGTGTATCTAACACTAAACACCCCCCCCTAGACTTTCAATGCTGTTGTCCAAAAGGTGTCTCTGTTGCACCATCATCCAGAGTGCAGGCACGCTAATAAATTAAGTGTGTTACTAGCCAAATCACCAAGTAAAAAACACAGAGAAGAGCCTAAAAAAAGAAAATTATTGCAGCTACCACATCTGCTGATCGGTAAGCTGCAAAATATTACATTTTTGATTTTGCGTTTAATACCACATTAAAATTTGTACATGTTATAACATATTGATGTGAAATAAAAAAAAAAGAGTAAGTGGAGTCATTAAAGTGATTAAAAAAGCAGGTGTTTTTTTTTTTTTATCTTAAAGCATTCTATGCATTAGGAAAAAAAGCCTTCTGTGTGCAGCAGCCCCCAACCCCCCCCCCCCCCCCCAGCCCCCCTAACACTTAATTGAGCCCCATCTAGATCCAGAGATGTTGTAGGATTGTCTCGGCTGCCCGGAACTCCCCTCTTTATTGGCTGAGACAGCAGCGCGGCGCCATTGGCTCCCGCTGCTGTCAAAGTCAGTCAGCCAACGAGGAGAGAAAGGGGGCAGGGTTCCTTGTCTAAATGGACATAGAGAGCTGTGACTCAGCTCGAGTGCCCCCCATAGCAAGCGGCTTGTTGTGGGGGGCACTCAACAGGAGGGAGGGGCCAGGAGCACCGAAGAGGGATTCGAGAAGAGGAGGATCCTGGCTGCTCTGTGCAAAACCACTACACAGAGCAGGTAAGTATAACATGTTTATTATTTTTAACTAAAAAAAAAAAAAAAATAATGAGACTTAACAATCTATCACAAGAAAATAGATTAGAAAGATCCAGCACAAACAGATCATAACGTAGTAATGTGTGTTGCCTTTAAATAATAATACAAAT
This sequence comes from Aquarana catesbeiana, assembly GCF_042186555.1. Lineage (NCBI taxonomy): Eukaryota > Metazoa > Chordata > Amphibia > Anura > Ranidae > Aquarana > Aquarana catesbeiana. Next base: position 78,337,369 of record NC_133333.1, on the reverse strand, counting down.
ATTTAAAATGCACTCACAAGCAGAATATAGGAGGTGGGCATGATAAACTGAAAGCAGGCAGCCAATTGGTGTATAGTCCGCTCTGTGGCTTAGGGGTGCTGGATGACATTCAGCCAGGCTGGAAGGGTACAAGCTGCTGCACTAACACCACTGACCTGAAAAGTGGATCGGGATCCCTTATTGGCAAACTCTCACCTCTCTGTATCGATCCACACAACAAAGGTCAAATTACACTCCGACACTAGATGGACGCCTTTCCTTCTTAACCACTTGTGGACTGCCCCACGCACATACAGTGCCTTGCAAAAGTATTCACCCCCTTGGCTTTTTACCTATTTTGTTACATTACAGCCTTTAGTTCGATGTTTTTTTTTACTCTGAATTATATGTGATGGATCAGAACACAATAGTCTTTAGAATAATATATACATAAAACTATTTTTCAGAAATAAAAAACTGATAATTGGCATGTGCGTGCATGTATTCACCCCCCTTTGTTATGAAGCCCATAAAAAGCTCTGGTGCAACCAATTACCTTCAGAAGTCACATAATTAGTGAAATGATGTCCACCTGTGTGCAATCTAAGTGTCACGTGATCTGTCATTACATATACACACACACCTTTTTGAAAGGCCCCAGAGGCTGCAACATCTAAGCAGGAGGCACCACTAACCAAACACTGCCATGAAGACCAAGGAACTCTCCAAACAAGTAAGGGACAATGTTGTTGAGAAGTACAAGTCAGGGTTAGGTTATAAAAAAAGATCCAAATCTTTGATGATCCCTAGGAGCACCATCAAATCTATCATAACCAAATGGAAAGAACATGGCACAACAGCAAACCTTCCTAAAAGACGTCTGCACACCAAAACTCACGGACCGGGCAAGGAGGGCATTAATCAGAGAGGCAGCACAGAGACCTAAGGTAACCCTGGAGGAGCTGCAGAGTTCCACAGCAGAGACTGGAGTATCTGTACATAGGACGACAATAAGCCGTACGCTCCATAGAGTTGGGCTTTATGGCAGAGTGTCCAGAAGAAAGCCATTACTTTAAAAAAAAAACAAAACAAAATGGCACGTTTTGAGTTTGTAAAAAGGCATTAGGGAGACTCCCAAAATGTATGGAGGAAGGTGATCTGGTCTGATGAGACTAAAATTGAACTTTTTGGCCATCAAAGAAAACGCTATGTCTGGTGCAAACCCAACACATCACCCAAAGAACACCATTCCCACAGTGAAACATCGTGGTGGCAGCATCATGCTGTGGGTATGTTTTTCAGCAGTCGGGACTGGGAAGCTGGTCAGAGTTGAGGGAAAGATGGATGGTGCTAAAGACAGGGATATTCTTGAGAAAAACCTGTACCACTCTGTATGTGATTTGAGGCTAGGACAGAGGATCACCTTTCAGCAGGACAATGACCCCAAACACACTGCTAAATCAACACTTGAGTGGTTTAAGGGGAAACATGTAAATGTGTTGGAATGGCCTAGTCAAAGCCCAGAACTCAATCCAATAGAAAATCTGTGGTCAGACTTAAAGATGGCTGCGCAAACCATCCAACTTGAAGGAGCTGGAGCAGTTTTGCAAGGAAATGGAATGGGCAAAAATCCCAGTGGCAAGATGTGGCAAACTCATATAGACTTATCCAAAGCGACTTGGAGCTGTGATAGCTGCAAAAGGTGGCTCTACAAAGTATTGACTTTAGGGAGGTGAATAATTGATGCAAGTGCATAATTTTTAATAAAATCGCTGTTTTATGGATTCACACTATGGTGAGTTTCTTTCCATCCTTCCGTGACCTGGATCGTTGGTCCATCCACTGAGCTATGTTCTCCCGGCCTATCCTCGGCCTAATTTCAAGTGATTTGCTGCTGGTGCTGGTCTCATGTCCGGATATTGTTCTAGATTACAGGCTTGATCTTGCTTGCCCTCTGGTAAGCGTGCATTTTGTATGGTGGAGGTTCACTATCTATGGTGTTTTTTTCTGCACAGAAGGATCGATGTATTTACATTCACTTCACTGGATTTTTTATGTATACTTATTTCTTCACTGGACTGTTTTTTTGTTATTCCCTTTCATTTGGAGACTTATCACTTAATTTCTTAGTTGAGTTGTTGTAATACACTTTACTGGAGTATTTATATCAATTTCATAGCACAGCCTTTTGCTTTTTTCATATATTAGACACACACACACATACATATATATTTTAATCCCCTTTTTTTTTTATTTGTTAAATGATGGATGTGGACATCGGTAGATCCCAAGATGAACGTGTACTACTACGCTGGACGCCGTGATTGACATGGACACAAAAAGTGACGCAGAAGACTTAACTGGACGTTGTGATTGACATGGACTTTGCTGGATGCCACAACTGACATGAACTTCGGTGGATACCATAAGTGACGCTGATGACTAAGCTGGACACCGTGATTGGCACGGACCTATGCTGCGTACACATGGTCGGAATTTGCGTCAGAAAAAGTCCGATGGGAGCTTTTCATCGTAGATTCCGACCGTGTGTATGCCCCATCGGACTTTTTCCGTCGAAAATTCAGACGGACTTAGATAGAGAACATGTTCTATATTTTCGGAGTTTATTCCGACGACAAAACCGGCCGTGTGTACAGGGCATTACAGTATGTGGACGCAGTAAGTTGCTGTACCCCATGACTTATGTGGACAACCTCACTAGATGCAGTGAAATTAGTGGGCGACTATGCTGGGCGTGGATTTGCAGATGAACTCAGTTGATGGCTTGATTGCTGAAGATTAATTCGCTGGGAACTGCGATTTTTTTTTTTAACAAAAAATAAAACAAACACACTAGCATCAAAGGACTTTTTAAAAAAGGTGTTGTGTTTTAACTTTTAATTTAGCCTTGTTTCACTCTGAGGTAAAAAGGTAAACCGGGCTAATAAACTATTAAACTAAAAGAAATTAAAGAGCAGCAGCGGCTCAGCTGTAGGAAACATGCAAAAATATGAAAAAAGGGTAAAAATGAGCAGTTACAAAAATGAACAGAAACCAAAAACACCAAAATGCAAAAAATAGAATAAAAAAATTCCACAATTAAACACAATACAAATATTAAATAAGGATAATAGAAATGGTGCAATTGTGGGAAACACCAATTGTGGTATTAATGTAAATGCAAACCATGTAAAGATATAAAAAAATAAAAAAAAATAAAATAAAAATAAAAAAAATTATACATTGAAACAGAAAACTGTGAACTGCTCTTTGGGATGTATGAACCACTATTCAGAGTCCACTCAAATAATATAAAAAAAAAAATCAGAATTATGTGCAAAATGTGACGTGTCACTTTTCAAAGAGTGTGAATCACTTTCAGAGTCCTCACAAATGTCAATAGCACAATTGTGTGAATTGCTCTTCAAAATGGATAGATCACTTCTCAAAATCTTCTCAACGTGACAGTGACTCACAAACATTACAAACCCTCTACCACATAAATTTCATGCTTACCAGACAGTAAGTTGTATAGCGCTTACGGCTTAATAACCAAGCCTGGGCCTTTAATCACTGGTTGGAATCAGACAGCAACTCTCATCCAGGGGACACCTACGATGGGACCGAACAAATGGTAATGGACTTGAAGGTGAATCCTAGTAAGATCAATCTCAGTCACTGATTGTACTCAAAAGTCTGTTTCTCTTCTTGGGTCATCTTGAGTACCAACAGTGACTGGAATTGATCTCACTGGGATTCGCCTTCAAGTCCATTACCATCTGTCTGGCCCTATCGTAGGTGGCCCCTGGATGAGAGATGCTGTCCGATTCCCACCAGTGATTAAAGGCCCGGGTTAGGTTATTAGCCGCAAAAGCTATACAGCTTACTGTCTGGCAAGCGTGAAATTTATGGGGTGGAGGGATTGTTGTGTTTGAGTCACTGTCACAGAAAGATTTTGAGAAGTGATCTATCCATTTTGAAGAGCAATTCACACAATTGTGCTATTGACATTTGTGAGGAGAAAAGTGATTCACTCACTTTGAAGAGTGATACCAATGTCACATTTTGTAAATAAGTGTGAGTTTTTTTATCTGAGTGGACTCTGAATAGTGGTTCCTCCATCACAAACAGCAATTCACAGTTTTCTGTTTCAATTTATAATTTTTCCCACAATTGCACCATTTCTATTATCCTTATTTAATATTTGTATTTACATTTAATTGTGTCATTGTCACTAGAAAACTCTGAAAAGTGATTCACACACTTGGAAAAGCGAATTCACAGAATTCACTTTATTTTTATTTTATTTTTTGCAATTTGGTGTTTTGGTTTCTGTTCATTTTTGTAACTGCTCATACGATTATTAATGCGGTTCATTTTTACCCTTGTTTCACTCTATGTTGGTTTCTGGTGGGTACTTATTAAAGTGGGCTTCTAGATAAAGATAAGCCCCCAAACTGCAGACCACAACAACCACTGTGCCGAGGCTGTGTAGAAGAGGCCTTTGTCTTCATCAACATGGGGACAAGGTGCTTTCCCAGGAGGGGTTTGCTCCCCTGGGCAAAGCACCCTTTCATGTTGATGACACGTGCCCCGTTAAGATTCAGGATTGTGGGGGTGGAGGTGTACTCGACCACATCCTTTCCTGACTTGCCAGGCTACTTGTTCAGATAACGGACTGGTATGAATTTTGCAGTGAACCCAGGGTCGAAGTGGGCAGGGGGTCAAGGTAGCAAATACGTCAGCTAAGCTCCACCCACATCCTCCAGCTTCTGTGGCGGAAGGATACTAGATTTTAGTCTCAGCTCTCAAGACTATGAGGTGAGGATGAAACTATGTGTGACTCCTGAGGGAGCCGGGCAGTGGCCCATACAGAGAGGACAGCAGATGACACCCTCAGCCACGGATGGATGGGGGGGAGGTCACATCATATCATCGCAGGGGTTCATGCTGGGACTTGCAGTCCTTCACTTTTGGGGAATGTGACCTTCCCAAAAGTGAAGGCTTACAGGTCACAGCATGAACCCCTCGGAGCTGAGGATGTGACACCCTCCTGCTCCCCCAACTAGTGAAGGACTACCGGTCCCAGCATGAGCCGTTAAAGATCTAAGGGGTCACATCCCTAGATCTCAGGGGTTCATACTGGGACCTGTAGTCCTTCACTTTTGAAAGGTGAAAGACAAAGTCCCAGCATGAACCCCTCAGAGCTGAGGACATTCCCCCCCCCAATAGTGAAGGACTACTACTAAGTCCTAACATGAACTCCTGAGATCTAAGGGAGTGACACCCCAAAAAGTGAAGGACTACGAGTCTCAGCATGAAACCCTGAGATCTAAGGGGGTCATGCAGAGATGAGTCACATCCTCACCTCTGAGGGATTCATGCTGTGACGTGCAGTCCATCACTTTTGGGGGGGGGGGGGGGTCACATTCTTAGATCTCAGGGGTTCATATTGGGACTTGTAGTCTATCACTAGTTGGAGATTGGGGGGGGGGGGGCACATCCTCAGTTGAGGGGTGCATGCTGGGGCTTGTAGTCCCTCACTTTTGGTGGGGTCACATTCTTAAATCTCAGGAGTTCACGCTGGGACTTCACTAGTTTTGTGGAGGTTAGGTCCTCAGCTCTGTGGTGCTCATACAGGGACTTGTCTGCACTGCTTGCATTTTAGTTCCAGGAGGCCATTGTGGTACAAGTCCCCCAGAGGCCCAGGAAGGCCAAATTGTCCTCCCCCTACCTTTGTGATCATGGAAAACCTTGGACTGTTTTCTCTGATCCATCACTCTGCCACCACTGGCTCTACTCCCCACCACCTAGCATTGCCCTGCCCCCGGCTAGTACAATAATTAAACCCCTTTCACACTGGGGCCACCCTTGCGTTAGTGCTAAAGTGCCGCTCATTTCAGCGGCGCTTTAGCGCTGTCTAATCGGCGCTTTTTGGCCACAGAAGGGGTTAAAAATGCCTGTGTTGCAGCGCTTCCAATGCGCTTTTCAGGCGCTTCAGCAGCGCTGCCTATTCATTGCAATGGGCAGGGGGGTTTTGGGAGCGCTCCCAACCTCCCCAAAAATGCTGCTTGCAGGACTTTTTTCCAACATACACGGCCCCAGAGTGAAAGCACTCGGGCGGCATGGGAGGCAGTTTTCAGGTGCTATTTCTAGCGCTAAAATTCCATGAAAACTGCCTTAGTGTGAAATGGGTCTCATGCAGTATTTTGTAGGTACAAAGACTGTACACTGTGTACAATTTACTGCTTCCTGACTGCCCCACGCAGATATACTGCTGCAGGGTTGCCACTTTGCACTGGAACACATATCTTTTACGTGATCAGCGCTTCTGGACAGGGCATGTGCCTGCTGCCCTGGCTGTGCTGGGTTTTGTTACAGCACAAGAGCTCTCCACACTGGCAAGCGATCTTGCTGTTTTTTTTTTTTTATTGCCTGCAAAGCAGGGAGAAAACAACAAGATTGCTTAGTAAAAGCTGCACATATTACACACTGTTAGGCACACAGTTAACCCTTTGATTGCCCCTAGATGTTAACCCCTTCCCAGCCAGTGTCATTAGTACAGTGACAGTGCATAGTATTATCAGTCAGCATTGCTCTTAGTGTGAGTTAGTGTAGCCCCCCCATGCAGCGTCAGTTAGTGTCAGATTGTCCGTCACACTATCACAGTCCCACTATAAGTCTCTGATTGCTGCTATTACTAGTATAAAAAAAATTGCATTATATGTTCCATTGTTTGTAGTCACTATCATTTTCACAACAAATATACATTTATTGGGATTTTCTTTAACCAAAGACATGTAGCAGAATACATTTTGGCCTAAATTTATGAAGAAATTATGTGATAGGGTGGGGGATGGATGACACGCAATGACGAAGTGGCGGAAGCGGTGACACGCAATGACAGGGTGGGGATGGGTGACACGCAATGATGAGTCACAAAAAATTCTGTGGGAAGACATGGGTGACACAATGCTCTGGGGGTTGGAGGAGGGGACACAATGCTGAATGATGGGGATGGTTGAAAAATGGCATTGAATTTGAATAGAAATAAATGAAAAAAAATCTTAAAAAAAAAATTTGCCAGTTGGTATATATTAAAATCTAACTTAAAAAAAAACCCCAACATTTGAGAATTACTCTGTAGTGTTTGTGCTGTTTGTACCACTCTATAGGTCAGCCTGGAGCCAATGAATAGAAGAATCTGAATGACAGTGCCGCTGTTATCAGATAAGACAGGGGGCAGAGCAGAGGCTGTGCTACAGTCCAGAGCTCCAGATTCTCAATGCCATGGGAGGCGGAGCTACAGTCTACCCCATGGCTGGGACTCCTGTGCGTGCGAGCGCAGCCATGGGATGTAGTCCCAGTGGTGGGAACGTGCACGCACGGGTGCCCCCTTGAGAGCGGCGCTGCAGAAGGCTCACCCATCTGTGAGGAGAACCAGATGTGGGGAAAACGGACCACCAAAAAAACATTTTAAAATTAAAACTAAGGAAAATGTTTGTGTATCCATATTGCACTATAGTAAAGGAGCAGACTTTTTGAAAAAAACAGGAAGGTAAAAAGCAACGAAAGAGGAGTCTCCATCTGATGGCCAAGCCCAACTGTCACTCATTTTAGTAGCAAGCAGTAATAGTGAAAACAAAATCCAATGTAGGCAACCTGTCCAACTTACCCAGAGGGGCAGGAGCTGTGTCCTTCAAAATAACAAAAGGGATAAATGGAACAGTGAGAACACATACTTTTTTTTTATTTTAACTTTCATTAAAGTACAAAGCTTGATTCATAGATCATGAGATCACTGAAACATCCAAAAGTAGTACAAATTCAGAGGGTGCAGAACAACAATCAGAAATCAATGTGTAAAGTCCTCCCCTATAATATGGGTGATTATATGAGTGTAGGAGGGAAAAAAAAGAAAAAAAAAAAAAAAAAAAAAGTCTAGTTCTCAGGATCAGCTTATCCTTAAAAGAATGGGTAGCTTGCAGGAAAAAGCCACTACCTCCGACACCTCTGAAATGCCCACAAGGAAGGCTACTCTTTTGGACGAGGTATTTTTTTTTTTTACTTACCTGTAAAATTGCTTTTGTGGAGTACCGTACAGGACACAGGATCCTAAACTTAGCATGGATTATATGCAGCTGCCTTCAGATGAGTGGACAGGTGAAAAAAGCTGCAAAGACATCCTCTTTATAACCCCTCCCACTCCCCAGTTTTGTAGCAAGCAATAGCAAGACCATAAACAGTGGGACCCGTGCCCTGTACTGTACTTCCAGAATACGATTTTACAGGTTAGTAAATAAAAACTAATTTTCTCAATCGTACAGCGCAGGACACAGGATCCTAATATTAACCATGAGAAATCCAAAAGCAGTCCAACCGAAGTATAGGCAACATGGTAACAAATGCTAACATGCCCAATTAACAACGGGGCTAAGAAAATGACATCGAGGGCGTGGCCAAGATGGCGATCTGAGAGGAAGCAGGTTTTAGAGCTCTGCTGGAGATCCGTCTTATATCCTATCTCCTGGTGGTTTCTCTCACTACAAAGTGGATAGAACAACTCCGGATGCCATACAAAACAAGGCACAGGGGGAAGAAGCTTCGTTTTCCACCGGGCGAGGAGGTAACAACCCCGCAAGGGATTCCCCACGTGCAAGCCTCTCCTGGACGTGCAAGGAACATGGCGTCCCAAACGGACATGGAGGAGCAGTCGGATGTGCAGAGACTTGGCTTTCAGGAGGTGATGGCCGCAATAGCCACATGCCAAACTGCCCTGACTAACAAAATTGAGGCTGTACAACTTGATGTTAGCCTCATCCGACAGGACTTTGATAAACTCCACGCTCGGGTGTCGGAAGTGGAGCAACGTGTGGGGCTAACGGAGGATACAGTCACAGAGCACACAGCCTCGATCCGCACCTTACAAAAGTCAGAGCGCTGGAATATAAGGTCGACGACGCAGAGAATAGGAACAGGAGGAACAACCTCCGCCTCGTGGGTATGCCGGAGGGTGCGGAGGGAAAGAACCCCACGATCTTTGTAGAAGAGATCCTTAGAGAACTACTGCCGGCGGCGCAGTTCTCGCCATTTTTTACGGTGGAGCGTGCTCACAGGATCCCTCCAGTTCCGGGACCTCCAGGATCTAACCCCCGCACTTTGATCTTTCGGGTTCTTAATTTTAGGGATCGGGACGAGATACTCCGTGCAGCTCGCAGAGCGGGTGAGTTAAAATATCAGAATGCCACCCTGATGTTCTTTCCCAATTTCTCACTTGAAACCCAAAAACTGCGTAGGTCCTTTGACCAGATTAAAGTGGGGCTACGGGCACGAAATATCAAGTACAGTATCCTGTTCCCTGCTAAGCTGAGGGTGCAGGATGGGGAAACAGTTAAATTCTTTACCGCGCCTTGTGATGCTGCCGCGTGGTTGGATTCTTTACCTCCACACCGCTAAGAGCAACTTCAAGCAGACGGCCGTATGTTCAGGCAAGTTATGATATACCTGTGGTTTTTGGTTTTATTTTTTCTCCTTTTGGGTTTTTCAAGGCAGACTAATTATTGTGTCTTTTACAAGGAATGGGGATCGGAGTTTAGTACAGCCCGGTCCTACAATAGGGTGCGGTACTGGAACTTTTTTGTGCAATGTGCTGTGCAGGGGGAAGCAGTGGGGTCACCCTCTTACAAGCTGAATGCCGAATGCCAGCTGCAGCTCATTAACTCTGTCCTGGGCTATAACTTGGACTATAGATCGGTGGAAAGTGACTAATATACTTGTCTGCGACCCTTGCCCCTGCTCAGCCAAGTATAATTTTCAAACCCACCGGACATATGCACACGAAAGATATAACATTTCTCAACATGTTCAATAGAGGAATGAAATTGAGACACCCCCTTTTACAAGATAACTGCCAAGTGCTGTGTGGACGCAGTTCATTAATCTTATCCCTATGCATACACTGGATCACAACACATGGACTGGTGGTAAATACAGATCTGGATGTCTTATTCACAGGGACGAACTGCTGTGTATACTTGAATAAAAAAGCTGTGTGATGCACCGGGACTGGTGTTGATGTGGTGTGGACTTTGCTATTAAAATACCCTCGTCCACGATTGGGGGAATCAAATTATATAGAAGACCTGATCGGCCCTGCACCGCTATTAATTTGGCATGGGGTAGTCAGCCCCCTGGTACGGAAACATCGGCTGTTGGGGGGAATGGTCCTCAGACACAACGGCCTAGGACATGTTGAGATACAGTAACCCAGGATCTAAATTACTTTGATGCCAGTTATAATGCATGTGACAACTCATAGGCTGGTTGTATTAGGAGGCACACTATGGGTTTCAACTCTGTTGATGCTATTGATGACAGGCGTTTTTGTGAATACAGGAATGGCTTACCTTACTGTGCCCGAATTACACTGTTAATGGTTATATAATTTTATTTTTTTTTATTTTTTTTTTTTTTTTTTTATTTTGTGAAGACCGTTTTGTAACTAAGATATGTACCCCTGGGACTTTCCCAGGAGATAATCTATGCATTATGAACCAGCAACTCTGTTGCCTTGTCAGGTAACACTCCACGCTACAAGTGCTCGCCCTCTTTTAAGTATAGATGTTGGGGGTTCAGGGTATGAAGCATCCTCGGTTCCGGAGGGGGATGTGGGGAGGGGGGGGGAATATCTGCCGTTGCAGATTTTTGAAGTTGCAAAAATTGCAAGTTTTATAACGGAGTGGCTTGATTGTAGTTGGAATGTTACTGGCTCACACATACATATGCATGTAACCAATTCATATAACGCCTCCTTAGGCCTAAGGGGGACAATGACATGGATAGAATGTCTGTATCTGGGGGGTTGGTTGGGGGGAGGGGGGGGACGTGCGGATCCTGCACATACAATTAAATATGAGAGGGGATGGCTGAGATATCTATTGTTTCCTGGAATGTCCGGGGTTTAAATTCAGCCACAAAGAGGTCGCTGGTATTTAAATACCTACAAAGGTACAATCCACACATCTGTATAATTCAAGAGACCCACTTGATAGGCAGACGTGTCTTAGGACTCCTGAGGGCATGGGTGGGAGCTCATCATCATTCCACCTACTCAAACTATGCAAGGGGTGTGAGCATTTTGATCCGCAGGTCCCTACCTCTGCAGATTTTGGGGGTTAAGACTGACCGGGGGGCAGATATGTTATTATTAATGCCCCACTTTATGATAGAGGAATGCTGCTGGTAGGCCTATATCTTCCACCTCCGGCTGATGCACAATTTCTAAATGACATCATGCAACTGGTAATGGAGTTTAATGTGCCTGAAGTTTTTATTTTTGGCGACTTTAATATGGCTCCATCACAGGATCTGGACAGATTACACATGGTGACCCACAATACATTGGCCTTGGGGGGATGGTCTGACACGTTTGCTCTTACAGACGTGTGGCGCCACTTTCACCCAAATAAAAGAGTATACGTGCCACTCGGCCTCCTATCGAGCACTCTCACGTATAGACCTTGTATATGCATCGACCGGGGCTTTGCGTTGGATAGGGGCAGTGGAGCATTTGCCTCGTGGTATCTCAGATCATGCCCCTGTCTACCTCAAAATCTCACTGCTTAAATCTCCGGGACTTAAATTGTGGCGTCTGTCCGGATTCTGGGCCAAAGATGATAGAGTCCAAGAAACGATGATGGAGAATATTTGTAACAATTGGAATGAAAATGGTGACTCTGCTAATGCTAATGTGTTATGGGATGCTTTTAAGTCTAAGATGAGGGGGGATTATATTGCCCGTATTTCTTTCTTGCAAAAAGAGGCCTCCAAGACTCGGGAGACTTTAGAGGAAAAGGCTACTAGATGTGAGTCAGAGTATATTCAATCCCCTAATGATAACAACTACTATTTATGGCAGAACTCCCTACGTGAATTATCCCTACATAATGTTGAGCAGACTAAAAAATCTATGCTATATACAAAGCAAAAAATATTTGAGCACGGAAATAAGAATGGGCGTCAGTTAGCTTGGCTATCAAAGAACCAGACAGCCTTCACCCACATAGCTAGTATCAGGAATGCCAATGGGCACCTACTTTCTTCACCAGAGGAAATAAATGCTGAATTACTGAAGTTTTTCAGGGAAGTGTACACCTCTAGAGCCCAGTTTACGCCAGTAGAACTACAGGAATATTTAGATGCAATCCCTTTCCCGTCCCTTTCAGAGGAACATAGGAAGTTATTAGAGGGGGATTTTTCCCTGGAAGAGGTCCAGACTGCAATCGGCAGTTTGCAGTGCGGGAAAACTCCGGGTGCAGACGGCCTTCCCACAGAGTTTTATTCACAACATGCAGAAGTGCTTGCCCCCAGATTGAAATCCCTCTTCTCTGGCCTGGAAGAGACAGACGCTCTCCCAGCATCTATGGAGGAAGCTATTATAGTTCTAATACCCAAACCTGGTAAAGACTCACAGGACTGTGCATCCTTCAGGCCAATATCTTTACTCAATGTTGATGCAAAAATTCTAGCAAAGATTTTAGCTAATCGATTGTCGTCGGTAATCTCGACCCTGGTTCATGTCGACCAGACAGGGTTTATGCCGGGCAAAGGTACCGACATAAATCTTAGACGCCTTTTCCTAAACCTCTCGGTCGGTCATGACACTGCGGGATCTCGGGTGATTGCCTCTTTAGACGCCGAAAAGGCGTTTGAGTGGCTGTACCTTTGGGGGGTGCTACAACACTTTGGGTTTGGACCCAAATTTATATGCTGGCTGCAGCTACTTTACAGAGCCCCCAAGGATAGGGTACACACGAATGACCGAGTGTCTGACGCTTTTTCCTTACACAGGGGCACCCGCCAAGGATGCCCCCTGTCCCCTAGTTTATTTGCCTTGGCCTTGGAACCATTAGCAATTTTAATTCGTGAGTCACAGGAGATTAAGGGAATTCGGGTTGGCAATCTGGAAGAGAAAAAATCCCTATATGCGGATGATGCGCTACTTTATCTAAATGACTCTGGACCATCGTTGTCTGCCGCCCTGGTGTTATTTGATAAATTTGGTGCATTATCAGGCATCCGTATCAATTGGAACAAATCGGTCCTTTTCTCCCTGGATATGCAGCCCCAAGGCCTACACAACCATACACCATTACAGTGGGTTGGAGAATTCAAGTATCTTGGGGTTAAGGTATCTAGGGATGTTGCCCAATACTATGTATTGAACCTGCTCCCATTGCTTAAACTCCTAAGGAAGAAATGCCAGTCTTGGTCCGGACTTCCAGTGAACTTATTAGGCCGTATAAGTATTCTCAAAATGGTTATCCTACCCAAGTTCAATTATTTTTTCCGGAACAGTCCGATTTGGATACCGCAGATCTTCTTCCAAGAAATTGATAAATGCATCACCGCTTTTATATGGAATGGTTCTACACCAAGACTAGCAAAGACCACACTCCGTGCACCGACACAACTGGGGGGATTGGCCCTCCCGGATTTCAGGGTGTACTACTGGGCAGCTATGTTGGTCACTATATACTGGTGGTTTGCGGCGAGTAAATCTAACGCTGCGGTTTGTGTAGAGGCAGCCTGGCTAGGCTCCCTACAGGAACTGCAAAACTTGGCGTATAGAGGAGTGGGAGCCTATAAAAACCTCCCCGCCCCAACTAAGGCGACGATAAAGGTTTGGATTGCGGCTAGACGCAGGTTCCTCATAGCGGGTCAATGGTCACCGGTCCAGCCTCTCTGGGGAAATCCTAACTTGCCTCATTTTAGGTCAATACCTGACCCTCAGGTGTGGGCGAGATTCGGCATTAAAACCTTAAGAGATATTATGCCTACGGGCACACTGATGTCATTTTCGCAACTAGCGAGGAAATATGAGCTACCTGGATGGATGTTCTTCCGCTATGTTCAGCTGAGGCATGCGGCCAGGGCCCAATTCCAAACGCAGCCTATTCTGAAATTGGACCCCGTAGAGAATCTATTGTCCTGTGAAGACCTAAAAAAGCCACTTTCGGCTTTATATGGTATTTTACTTCCAATTGATAGCGTTAAAATGGATAGACTCTGGGAACAATGGAAGGCTGATATTCCATTGTTAGAGAGAGACGATTGGGAGGACAGTCTTGAACAGAGCCCCAAGCTAGTTATAGCTGCAGGAGATAAACTTATACAGACCAAATTCCTCCATAGGGTTTATTTTACCCCGGTTCGCATGTCTAGAATATATCCTGATAGAAACCCACAATGCCCCAGATGTTTGACACATCCGGGATCATACCTACACATGCTCTGGGACTGTCCTAGGTTGTCAAACTTCTGGGAGGGAGTATTTGATCATTTAAACGTCCGCCTCGAGTTGAACGTCCCCGTGACGCCTGAATTAGCCTTACTGGGTATACACGATGATGATCAGAGATCGCATCATAGTAAATTGCAAATTTCATACTTGCTCTTTTATGCTAAGAAAGAAATACTGTGTAAATGGACATCCTCCGTCCCCCCGGATGTAATTACATGGGAGAACAAAGTAAATGCTGCTTTCCCACTGTATAAATTGACGTACATTAATCGTGGATGCCCATGGAAATTTGACAAAGTTTGGTCATCATGGGCATCGATTTAGACGGCGGGACATGGTCAGTAGAGTGGTGGATACGCTGATTGACCCCTGCTCTCTTCTGGTGTTTTCGGCCTCCGCTGCCTCCCCTCACCCCCCCCCCCCCCTATTCTCCTCCCTCTATCAATCAGATATATACCCCCTGAACAGGGAATTACGATTATATTGCACTTGGCAATGTTTTATGGTTTAGACTTCTTCTTTTCTTGACATTGGTTTACAATGTATGCTTTGTGTGAAATGCTGACAAACCTGTACCAAATATACTTCTTGTAACAACGAAATGTGAACACATAATATTGTAAATGTTAATTTCTACAATAAAGCACTCCTGGTTGTAAAAAAAAGAAAATGACATCAGATAAAACATAAATGTGTGAAGACCAGCTGGCAGCCTTGGAAATCTGAGAAACAGATGCCTGATGCTGAAAAAGTTGATAAAGCACTAATGGATTTGGTAGTGTGTGACTAACAGCAAAGGGAGAAACCCTATCTCTTTAGACTTGGGTCCTCATACCCTTTTCCCCTGCATCTATGATTTGACATGTGAGGCACTAGGTATCCCCAAAGGGGTACTCACAACCTTCACTGCTATAGAGAAGGAAAGCATGAAGTCTCCAGTGCCAAGTACTGTAGGCTGCTGGAATCCAGGAAATGCCCAAGGATCGCTGTGCTGTACCACAGGAGCTGGGAATGGATATTGCCAACTGGAGAAAACCTGCCAAGAGAAAGAAAATGGCCTGCACATATGCCTTAAGGCCAGGGATATTGAGGCAGTGCAATTTTAACCGCTTCCCGACCGCCTCACGCAGATATACTGCGGCAGGACAGGAAACAGGCAGAATCATGTACCTGTACGTTGCCCTTTAAGAGGCAGCTTGCGGGTGCACCGGGAGCTCCATGAGCGTGATCGCGGGTCCCACGGACTCTATGTCTGCGGGGTTACCCGTGATCATCTCACGGAGAGGAAGAACGAGGAAATGCTAATGTAAACAAGCATTTCCCCGTTCTGACTTGTGGCACCCGCAGAGGTGATCAAATACCACCAAAAGAAAGCTCTATTTGTGGGGAAAAAAAAGGACGGCAATTTTGTTTGGGAGCCAAGTCGCATGTCCGCGCAATTGTCAGTTAAAGCGACGCAGTGCTGAATAGCAAAAAGTGCTCTGGTCTTTGGCCAGCCAAATGGTCCGGGGCTTAAGTGGTTAAAAAGTGCCAGACTCCTGCTCTATGACTGAGATTTTCCATTTAGAGCATTGTAGTCGGTGCTCACTAATAGACACCAGGGATCAGAGCACTAACACAATGGGACCAGAAGGGACAAAGTCCACCTTACTGTAGCAGATGTTTTTAAACCAGAAAAGGATGACAGAGACCAGCCCAATCTTGGCTTTGCCCTCCACGATGGAATACCCCAAAGTAGGGGTCTTCAGAGACAGGACTTTGCTGCTGCCAATGGACCACAGCCCTAGAGGGAGAGGATGTCCCTTTTTGTGAATAGGTCTTCTGGGTAGGCTTGGAGAGTTTTGGGTTCCAAGGCTTGCAACAAAAAGAAAAAAAATGGCCTTACCTTTGACTTAGAATCTGAAGCCTGGAAAAAGCAAAAAGACCCCTTTTGGTGAGAAGCGGTAGTAAGCCAAAGTAGTAAGCTTAGACTGTTTTTTTGTGAGGCAGAAGTAACCCTGTTAACTTATAATTTTATCAAAGCTTTTATCAACAGGCATTCACCATTGAAACACATACTTAAAAGATAGGAAATACAGGCTTAGCAAACCAAGCCCTTAACCACAAGATTCACGTGTTCAGGTAGCAGTGTCCCCAGTGTTGGGTAAATATCTAGGTAGGATCTGGCCAAGCATAGTTATTTTATGTGCACAGAGGAAAAGAATTTTGACTTGCCAGTAAATTCCATACCTGGCGCATAGTACAGGACACAGGCTGGATATTCCTATAAACCCTAAATAGTCTGCTACCTTCAGGTGATCGGACACTGGCAAAGCTCCCCCCCACAACCCTACCCTCGGGTTTTTTTTTTTTTTTTTTTTTAGCAAGCAATGCAAAATAAAACAGGAACAGAAGGGTGGTTGTCCCATGTCCTGCACTGTACTCAAAGATATAGAATTTACAGGCAAGTCAATGTTCTGCTCATCTTAACCATATTGTACAAGACACAGGCTGGATATTCAAAGATCCTGGGATGTCCCCAAGCAATGAATAAAAAGGGTGGGAAAACAGAATTGTGCCAACACGCCTGCGGCCTCCTCCAACACTGTCTTGTGTGTGTGTTCTCCATGTCTACTGCTTCTAAATCAGGTATTTTCACTTCCTACTCAGGTAGAGAAGATGGAGAGGAGGCCTAGTGCTTTTGGGCTCAGGACAGGGATGCTGTATTAAACTGTAATGCCCCGTACACATGGTCGGATTTTCCAACGGAAAATGTGTGATAGGACCTTGTTGTCGGAAATTCCGACAGTGTGTAGGCTCCATCACACATTTTCCATCGGATTTTCCGACACACAATGCAATGCCAAGCTGCTGCTAATAAAGCAAACAGAATATTGGCATGCATTAAAAGGGGGATCAACTGCAGAGATAAAACGATAATTCTCCCGCTCTACAAGACTCTGGTCCGGCCGCACCTGGAGTATGCTGTCCAGTTCTGGGCACCAGTCCTCAGGAGGGACGTACTGGAAATGGAGCGAGTACAAAGAAGGGCAACAAAGCTAATAAAGGGTCTGGAGGATCTTAGTTATGAGGAAAGGTTGCGAGCACTGAACTTATTCTCTCTGGAGAAGAGACGCTTGAGAGGTGATATGATTTCAATTTACAAATACTGTACTGGTGACCCCACAATAGGGATAAAATTTTTTCGCAGAAGAGAGTTTAATAAGACTCGTGGCCACTCATTACAATTAGAAGAAAAGAGGTTTAACCTTAAACTACGTAGAGGGTTCTTTACTGTAAGAGCGGCAAGGATGTGGAATTCCCTTCCACAGGCGGTGGTCTCAGCGGGGAGCATTGATAGCTTCAAGAAACTATTAGATAATCACCTGAATGACCGCAATATACAGGGATATGTAATGTAATACTGACACATAATCACACACATAGGTTGGACTTGATGGACTTGTGTCTTTTTTCAACCTCACCTACTATGTAACTATGTAACAATGTTTGAGAGCAGGCTATAACATTTTCCGACAAAATCCGTTGTCGGAAATTCCAATCGTGTGTACACAAATCCGACGCACAAAGTGCCACGCATGCTCAGAATAAATTAAGAGACGAAAGCTATTGGCTACTGCCCCGTTTATAGTCCCGACGTACGTGTTTTACGTCACTGCGTTCAGAACGATCGGATTTTCCGACAACTTTGTGTGACCGTGTGTATGCAAGTCAAGTTTGAGCCAACATCCGTCGGAAAAAATCCTAGGATTTGTTGTCGGAATGTCCAATCAATGTCCGACCGTGTGTACAGGGCATTAGTTGTCTCAAAAATTATGACATAGTTGCAGAAAACTCTGTCTTGGTCAGGTAGGCCACTTGTTGCTTGCCTTCGATGCTATGAAGGTAGTGCCTGAGAACCTAATAAGGGCTATAGGGAAAGGGGTAGTAATAAACTCAAACTATGCTCCGAATCATGAAATTTTACTACACAAAGTTTGAACGTTTAAACACTTTATAGTGCATAAAGTCAAACACATTCCAGGTTTCTTGATAGTTTTAACATAAAAACTATTACTATTCAGGAGATATTATTAAAAGCGGTACAAGCAGTGGAGATATTAAAAGTGTTTGCTACCAAAAAAAAATAAATAAATCCTGTTCCTTTAAAGCATATGTAACAGCACAGTGTGCTGCGTAATTTGACCCTGTATAACCTAAAATACCTGGCTGACCCTGCCTGGTTCTGCCCTCCCCCTGTAAACTGACCAGTTTATTATGGCTGCTGAGCCCTGGCACTGGGGTCAGTTTACGGGCCTCCATCATCCACAGGCCTGCTCTGTCCTTCTGTACTCTTCTCTCCCCCACCCGCCTCCCTGCCTGTCAGCCTGAGATACTCCTGCTGCTAAAAACTATATTATATTAATCCCCTCTGTTAGATAACGATGTGTGTCCCAGTGTCTGAGCTATATACAGCCATGGCCAAATATTTTGAGAATGACACAAATATTAATTTTCACAAAGTCTGCTGCTTCAGTGTTTTAAGATATTTTTGTCAGATTTTACTATGGTATACTGAAGTATAATTACAAGCATTTCATAAGTGTCAAAGGCTTTTATTGACAATTCCATAAAGTTTATGCAGCGTAAATATTTTCAGTGTTGACCCTTCTTTTTCAAGACCTTTGCAATTCGCCCTGACATGCTGTCAATCAACTTCTGGGCTGCATCCTGACTGATGGCAGCCCATTTTTGCATAATCAATGCTTTGAGTTTGTCAGACTTTGTGGGGGTTTTTTCTTCACCCACCTCTTGAGGATTGACCACAAGTTCTAAAAGGGATTAAGGTCTGGGAAGTTTCTGGCCATAGACCCAAAATTTCCAAGTTTTGTTCCCCAGGCGACTTCGTTATCATCTTTGCCTTATGACAGGGTGCTCCATCATGCTGGAAGAGACATTGTTCCTCACCAAACTGTTCATGGATGGTTGGGAGAAGTTGCTCTCGGAGGATGTTTTTGTACCATTCTTTATTCATGTGTTCTTAGGCAAAATTGTGAGTGAGCCCATTCCCTTGGCTGAGAAGCAACACCACACATGAATGGTCTCAGGACGCTTTACTGTTGGCATGACACAGGACTGATGGCAACGCTCACCTTTACTTTACCCCAGTCCTCAGCATTCCAATCCCTGTACCTTTTGCAGAATATCAGTCTGTCCCTGATGTTTTTCCTGGAGAGAAGTGGCTTCTTTGCTGCCCTTCTTGACACCAGACCATCCTCCAAAAGTCTTCTCCTCACTGTGCATGCAGATGCACTCACACCTGCCTGCTGCCATTCCCGAGCAATCTCTGCACTGGTGGTGCCCCGATGCTGCAGCTGAATCAACTGTAGGGGGATGGTCCTGATACTTGCTGGACTTTCTTGGGCGCCCTAAAGCCTTTTTCACAAATGCAGTGGAAATTTTTTTTTATGGGATTAAGTTCATTTTCATGGCAAAGAGGGTTTTTGCAATTAATTGCAATTGATCTGATCACTCTTCATAACATTCTAGAGTATATGCAAATTGCCATTATAAAAACTGAGGCAGCAGACTTTGCAAAAATTAATAACTGTGTCATTCTCAAAACGTTTGGCCACGGCTGTAAAAACAATGCCAATTTCTACCTTACTGTATATCAGAATGTCTCCCGGCACTCACCTAACTGCTCGGCTCTCTCCTCCTCTCAGGTGATGTCAGCGGGGGCTTATCTGTCCCTCCTGCTGTAGCCATCACCCTGGGAAAGGAGAGACGAGGAGTCATGTGAGCGCTGGGAGATGCACTGATACAAGGTAGAAATAGCCCTATTTTTTTTTTTTATATAGCTCAGACACTGGGACACATTGTTATTTAACAGAGGGGATGGGGTGAATATAATACAGTGGCTTAACAACCACTTTAAGTCTCATACTGGCTATAAGGCTACAGTATTGTTCCGATAAGAGGACAAACCTGTTTGACAGCTTGCTGGTCTCTGTACGGGTCCAGATTTCACCCATCACGCTAGGCTGTCCCCCAGGGGGGAACCATAGGAATGGACTTCAAGCCCTGGACCTGTTATAGCACCCTGTGGCAAACTACACACTTTGCATTTAGTGCAAAGGTGAGTGCTCAAGCAGGATCCAGTGTCCAAAGCAACATTACAGTCTCTCCCCACAGCGTGGGTTGCAGGTATGGTTCCCAAGGTGTTACCGATGTTACACCAATCCAGATGCACTTTCTATTGTTATAGTAAAAGGCAGTAAAGAGTTGACTGAAGAGCCCAAAGTACAGCCCCAATTCCAAAAAAAGTTAAGACACTGTAAATCTACCTAAAAACAGAATGCAACAATTGCAGTCCCCTCAGTTCCCAAACATTGTTAAAAAAAAAAGGGGGGGGGGGAGATACACCGTGGTAACATGGTCCTATCACAACTATTTTGAGATGTGTTGCTGCCTTCAATTTCAAAATAATTTTTCTTCAAATTGTAATTTTTTTTCAGTTTAAACATTTGCTAGGTTTTCTATTTTTGTGAATAAAATATGGGTTTATTAGGTTTGCAAACCATTGCACACTGTTTTTATTTACATTTTGCACAGGGTCCCTACTTTTTTGGAGTTGGGGTTGTAAATAGCTAAACATAAAAATGTCTCCATAAGGGAGAAGGGATTCACCACTTAAGATCATTAGCAAATAACGGAGGTCTAAGAGTGGGCTAGGGTTAAAGGAGAATGTCCAAAGGCATGTCCTCAAGCTTGAACAATGTCCAATCATAGGTGGCTATTACCAAGGGTCAGTAAAAATCAAACCCGTTTCATGTACAGTACTATTTACAACTAAACAATTAAATATGAAAGAACCCAAACAAAAAACACTCAAAAAGTTAAAAGTTGGAAGCACCTTGCATACGATACATCAGCTGAGGCCTGAGCATTTACCTGGTTAAACTTAGAGAACGTGTGGGCAGGAGGATCAGGTGGTGGCCTTGCAAATTTGGGAAGCAGATGATTGATGCTGGAAAGCCCAAGAAGACAACATCCTTGACAGAATAGGCTCCAATAGGAAAAGAGGAACTCTGTGCCTAAGGACGTGGGCCCTGGACTTGAGTTGTCTGATCCACCAGGCAATGGTGCAGTGGGAAGCAGGATGCCCTCTATGAGAGTCCACAGGCAAGACAAAGAGAGACTCTTTGAGATAGCCCAGATCACATCCAAGCAGTGTAAAACAACTTCCTTTTCATTTTTGGGGCAGGGGAAGGGAAGAACAATAACCACATTGAGGTGGAAAGTAGAGACCAGCTTAGGCAGGAAAAAATGCTTGGTCTCAGAACCACATTGTCCCTGTGAAAAACAAAAAAAAGGGCTCTACAGGAAAGCTATAAAGCTGCCAACTCATAAAACACACCCAACAGACATAATGGCTAGCCGAAACTAGACTGAAGAAAAGCCAAAATACAAGGGAGAGTTTTCCATGGGACTTCACTTCTTGCCTTACGCACTATGTCTCAGTGACTTCCTCAGATGATGTAACATGTAAGGTGGATTTGACAGAAATGTCACTACACTGAAAAAGGAGTAGCGATATGTAGCTGTCAGTATACACACTACAGAAACAGCATCTCCTTCCCTTGTGACAAGCATGGATGATTATTTTAATATGTGAGTGTTCATTTGTTTTAACCTTTTAATAAAGTAACATTTTATGGAAAGCACTATTATCCCCATTCTTGTGTTTGCTTCAGAGCTCTGGTATCATGGCTGCAAGTGTAGGAACATATGGAGGTGATTAACCCCAGAAGGCAGGGGAAAGGCACTGACAGATCTACTTAGAAATAAGGAGGTCCAACAAATAAGGTTGTGTTGGTACTTGCATAAGTGGTAGACTGGAGGCAAAAAAAAAAAAAAAGTGAATGTTTATGGACAATTTTGGATCACAGAAGTTACTTTGTGCAAACTTATACACTTTTTACTGCACATCACTGGAAGATTTATGTAGACTGATATTAATAATGCACAATAAGTTCATTGGTTTGAAGCAGGGGTCTCCAAACTTCTCAAACAAAAGGGTCAGTTGAATGTCCTTCAGACTTTAGGGGTGCCGGACTGTGGCCATTGAGGGTAGAAAATGTCCCAGGCTCAGCATCAGTGAGAATAAACATTGCCTCAGGGTTAGTGATTAGTTACATAGCCCTTGTGGTCAGTGAGAATAGTGCCCCGTCATTGGTATGACTGGGAGGAATAGTGCCCCGTCATTGGTATGACTGGGAGGAATAGTGCCCCGTCATTGGTATGACTGGGAGGAATAGTGCCCCGTCATTGGTATGACTGGGAGGAATAGTGCCCCGTCATTGGTATGACTGGGAGGAATAGTGCCCCGTCATTGGTATGACTGGGAGGAATAGTGCCCCGTCATTGGTATGACTGGGAGGAATAGTGCCCCGTCATTGGTATGACTGGGAGGAATAGTGCCCCGTCATTGGTATGACTGGGAGGAATAGTGCCCCGTCATTGGTATGACTGGGAGGAATAGTGCCCCGTCATTGGTATGACTGGGAGGAATAGTGCCCCGTCATTGGTATGACTGGGAGGAATAGTGCCCCGTCATTGGTATGACTGGGAGGAATAGTGCCCCGTCATTGGTATGACTGGGAGGAATAGTGCCCCGTCATTGGTATGACTGGGAGGAATAGTGCCCCGTCATTGGTATGACTGGGAGGAATAGTGCCCCGTCATTGGTATGACTGGGAGGAATAGTGCCCCGTCATTGGTATGACTGGGAGGAATAGTGCCCCGTCATTGGTATGACTGGGAGGAATAGTGCCCCGTCATTGGTATGACTGGGAGGAATAGTGCCCCGTCATTGGTATGACTGGGAGGAATAGTGCCCCGTCATTGGTATGACTGGTGAGTAATAGTGCCCCGTCATTGGTATGACTGGTGAGTAATAGTGCCCCCGTCATTGGTATGACTGGGAGGAATAGTGCCCCCGTCATTGGTATGACTGGGAGGAATAGTGCCCCCGTCATTGGTATGACTGGGAGGAATAGTGCCCCCGTCATTGGTATGACTGGGAGGAATAGTGCCCCCGTCATTGGTATGACTGGGAGGAATAGTGCCCCCGTCATTGGTATGACTGGGAGGAATAGTGCCCCCGTCATTGGTATGACTGGGAGGAATAGTGCCCCCGTCATTGGTATGACTGGGAGGAATAGTGCCCCCGTCATTGGTATGACTGGGAGGAATAGTGCCCCCGTCATTGGTATGACTGGGAGGAATAGTGCCCCCGTCATTGGTATGACTGGGAGGAATAGTGCCCCGTCATTGGTATGACTGGGAGGAATAGTGCCCCGTCATTGGTATGACTGGGAGGAATAGTGCCCCGTCATTGGTATGACTGGGAGGAATAGTACCCAGTCATTGGTATTACTGGGAAGAATAGTTCCCCATCATTGGTATTAATGGGAGGAATAGTGCCCGGTCATTGGTATCAGTGGGAGGAATAGTGCCCGTCATTGGTATTAGAGGAAGGAATAGTTTCCAATCATTGGTATTAGTGGGAGGAATAGTGCCTCAACATTGGCATTAGTAGGAGAGGAGGAACAGTGCCCCGTTATTGGTATTACTGGGAGGAAGACTGTCCTGTCATTAGCATTACTGGGAGGAATAGTACCCCATCATTGGTATTACTGGGATGAATAGTGCCCGTCATTGGTATTAATGGGAAGAATATATGCCCTGTGATTGGTATTAGTGGGAGGAATAGTTCCCCGTCATTTGTATTGCTGGGAAGAATATATGCCCTGTGATTGGTATTAGTGGGAGGAATAGTGCCCCATCATTGGCATTAGTGGGAGGAATAGTTCCCCATCATTGGTATTAGTGGGAGGAATAGTGCCCCAACATTGGTATTAGTAGGAGGAATAGTGCCCCGTTCTTGGTATTACTGGGAGGAAGAGTGCCCTGTCATTGGTATTACTGGGAGGAATAGTACCCCATCATTGGTATCATTGGGAGGAATAGTGCCCCAACATTGGTATTAGTAGGAGGTATAGTGCCCCATTCTTGGTATTACTGGGAGGAAGAGTGCCCTGTCATTGGTATTACTGGGAGGAATAGTACCCCATCATTGGTATAATTGGGAGGAGTAGTGCCCCAACATTGGTGTTAGTGGGAGGAATAGTGCCCCGTCATTGGTATTACTGGAAGGACTAGTGCCCAGTCAGTCATTGGTATTACTTGGGAGGAATATTGCCCCGTAATTGGTATTACTTGGAGGAATAGTACCCCATCATTGCTATTAGGCCACTTTCACACTGAGGCATTTTTCAGGTGTTTTTGAGCTAAAAATGGCATCTGTAAAATGCTTCCCCTGCAGCCCCAGTGTGAGAGACTGAGTGTTTTCACACTGGAGGGGTGCGCTTGCAGGATGGGGAAAAAAAAAAAGTCCTGCCAGCAGTTTTTTTGGAGAGTTGCGGGAGCGGTGAATGCACCACTAATAAAACGCCCCTGCTATTGAAATCAATGGTCAGCGCTGCCGAAGTGCCTGTAAAGCTATTCGGCAGCGGCGCTTTGCGGGTGCTTTTAACCCTTTTTGTGCCGCTAGCAGGAGTTAAAAGCGCCTGCTAGCATCCGACAAGTGTCACTAAACCAACGGTAAGGTGCCGCTAAACCTAGAGGCGCTTTACTGCTAACGCCCCAGTGTGAAAGTAGCCTTAGCGGAAGGAATATTACCCCCTTATTGGTATTAGTGGGAGGAATAGTTCCCCCTCATTGATATTACTGCGAGGAATAGTGCCTCATCAGTGTCAGTGGCAGGAATTATGCCCTGCTATTGATGTCAGTGGAAGGAATAATGCATCAATCAGTGGGAGGAATAGTGGCCCAAAAGGCAGATAAAAGGCTAGCAAAGGGCCGCAGTTTGGAGACCCCTGGTTTAGAGGATGTGTGGATACTTGAAAATAGTTGTTTGAGAGTGACTTTAATACATTTATCACGCTGTGTAATTAGTTATTTCACATGTGATTTTACACCATTGATGACAACTGAAGGGTAGTTAGGGAAGTGCTGCACTAAAACAGAGGCAAAAGCATTGATGTGATGGGGACGTATGTTGTATGTCTACTGATGCTAGAAATTACACTTGTCTGTGAGAAGCAATAATAGATCTCAGATTCCATCTTAGACTTCGGTATATGAAGAAATGTTGGGGTGGATACCTCAAATTGGTTATGGTACTATAAACAGGTTCGAATGCAAACCTTGAAACTGTTCTGCAACAAAACTGTGCCTGGAGGTCCAATAAATCTGCCCTTTGGTTCTATAGTTGGCAGACTGGAAGGCAAAAAAACAGTGAGAACAAAGAAAAAAAAAAAAAATTTTGTGATCTGGGTGTCATGTACACATATTAATGACTATGCTCATCTGACCCACATGCGAAAGAAGTTATATCTACACTCTATGTAACATTGCCAACTACCCCACCAGCCTATGTGGCCAAGTGGCCTTCTGACCTGGACTTGGACCTCATGACGGATGACTGGCTAGACATTTGGCAAACGACCCATAAGGTCTCTCCAAACATAGGTACCCTGGTAACATCTTATAAGGTCTTATTGCGCTGGTACTTGGTAGGGAAATTAGGTTGTCATTAGTTGGACGGACTAAGCTCATTAAGGTGATCCTCATGCTCCAGTTATTATATATAATATCCTCCACAACTCACCAGTAGTCATCCCTCTAAAGATGTTTCATAGCATTAATTCAATCTTTCGGTCTCTTCTCTGGCAGTCCACAAACGTGGAAAAAGCTGGTAAAGCTGGAGCAGTTTCAGCGGCCCAAGGATGTCAGGGGTGGGCATTGCCTAACCCTTGGCTGTATTACCCAGCTTCCAAGCTACAACACATAGCAAGGGTCATATGCCCAGCTACAGAGACAGGGATAAATGATCTACAAGACTGCTAGGCTTCACCGTGGGTGTGGAGGAGAAAGTGGGTGGTTTGGAAGCAATACTTTTTAGCAAATCAAATAAACTTTTCCCCACATATGTACTTATGCAAAAAACTTGGAAAAGGTTTAACAATTACAGCAGGTCACAGGGTTTACACAGTTTAGTCCTATCTGGAAGAATGCCCATTACTCAGAACTAGCAACGTTACAATATAATGCCAATGATATGGTATTACCCATCTCCACCACATTTTCTCAGAGCTCCAAGTGATGTTTCATCTTCCCCAATCAATGTAGTTTTAATATTTACAGCTTCAACATGAGGTGCAGGCACAGCAGGGGATGGACCCTTGGGTGCAGTCTCCTACCCCTATATTTAATTACATGTATGGGGTGGTCTCCTATAAAGGATTCATATCAGTGTTACTCCATGTTACTGAATGATTTTCTCAAGGATTACCCTCTTAGAGTGGCTTCCCGCTGGGAAAGAGATATAGGGGCTTTTGAGTAAGAGCAGTGGCAGGAGGCTCTATTAGCAGTCCAACTGTAGTCCTTGAATGTTGCTCAATGTCTTTCGCAGCTGTATTTGCTTTTGTAGGTATATTACAAACCCGCACAGCCACAGCATTTTTTCAGGAACATAAGTTAATTCTAAGGCACTGGAAATTGACCGATCCCCCTACACTGAAAAAAAGCTCAATAGGGAGATACCCTACGTCTTGAAAAATATATCCATCAGCACAGAGGGTGTTTTGGTAAATTTGACAAGCTCTTGGCACCATGGTTAGATACTCCGGGTCTGGCCCCAGTTGATCTCAATATGGATCGAATGCTGTTGTGTTAAGGGGCGATTTAGTATTATACCATGACTCTCTTTTTTATTTTTTGAGGGGTGAGACATGCTTATTTGATATGCCTATCTGCTTAAATAAATATTTTGGTGGTTAATCATTTTGTACTTCTTGATGTCATCACACTACATGTATGATGAAAATACTTGATGTTTCTATGCAATGTCTAAGCCCTGGACTTTGTACGGTTTACCTACATTGTTCAATAAAGTGAGTAAAGTCCTGCTTTAATGAATTTGTCAAGTGCCTCATCAAAAAGACATCCTCCTCCAAAGGGCATATGTGCAGGGGTGTCTTACAGCAAGCTTCAGCTCTTTAGGCTAGGAGCCATAAGATACTGCACATGTAAATGGAGATTAAAGCCATTCTGGAAATTGGTTTAATTAGTTCTAGGGCAGAGGTAGGCAACCTTAATGAGGTGGAGATCTGCCTGAACAACATGGGAAACGTCAAAGATAACCAGGCAGTGTGCTGCCTCCTCACACCTGATTTAAACCTCTAATTGCTGTACTATCATGTCGCAATTGCATGCACTGCACTGAAATCATGGGTTTAAATAGGGTGGTGAGGAGGCAACATATTGTCAAACAAGTTCGGATCACTTTTCAGAGAAGCAGCAGTGCCTGTTGCACTTGTAAATGAGCCCTTAGTTGCATTTGGCAGCGGCGCCCTTAGTGCTTACTCACATGTAAAGTTAAGGGGTGGGAAAACCCTGCGGTTGAGTCGCGGTTTTATGGCCCCCAATCCCTACCCTTTTTAGGTGCTGAGGTAGTAGCCAAAAGGTGTACACATGCCACAGCAAGAATTAAGCCCCTTATTCGTGACACATTCAAGTAAATGGGGCCACTCTGCAAGTGCTCAGTAACTGCATGCTTCTGCAGGGTCCAAGGGGTAAAAGCAGGTGGTGAGTAAGCAACACAATGCTGCCTGCTTTACCCCCTTGTTTGCTGTGCTGCACAAGGTTGCAGGGCACTTGAAGTGTGGCCTCATTCACTTGAATGGGTCATACTTGACAGGTGCTACATCCACCAACCATGACAGGGTGTATAACTCCTGCTGCAGCTACGACGTGTACACCCCTGGCCACAGCAGCTAAAACGAGCTGCAGTTACTGCTGGGGTGATAAAAATATGTCTTATCTACGTCTTTTTTACCAACCCCCAAACTGCAACTGTAAAATGTACCCTTACTGTTCTAAACCCCCTATAAGGCTACTTTCGCACTTATGTGCTGCGGTTTACATGTAACGCAGTAGCAGTGCATGTGCAACTTTCTTGGGTTAGCTGCGCTTTGCCAAAGACTTCTATTAAGCGCTGCATTCAGGAGGTTTGGCGCACTTTCAAAAAGTGCACCAAATCCGCAGAAGATAATTAAAATCTATGGTTAAAGGGGTTGTAAAGTCGCATGTTTTTTCACCTTAACGCATTCTATGCATCAAGGTGAAAAACCTTTTGTGGCGCAGCTCCCCCCCAGAGCCCCCCCTTTTACTTACCTGAACCTGATCGTTACAGCGACGGGGACGGGCACAGCAGCTGCAGCCGCTGTCTTGGGTCTTCATTGGATAGATCGATAGCAACAGGAGCCATTGGTTCCCGCTGCTGTCAATCAAATCACGCGACGGGGGCAGGGTCGAGTCTTGCTGACTGTGTCAAAGGATGCAGCAGCAGGAATCGGGAGCACGCTCACATGAGTGCCCCTAGGGAGAGCGGCTATCTTTGGGGGCACTCGAGAAGAGGAGGAGTCAGGAGCGCTGCAGGGGGACCCCAGAAGAGGATCAGGGCCACTCTGTGCAAAATCCCTCCACAGAGGAAGGGAGTACAGACATGTGAGAGATGACATTACTAAGGGAGTAAGGGAGGAGGTAGAATCCCTATGGGTAGAGCTGCAAAGGGATGAAACTAAGGGGAAAGTAATACTGGGAGTATGTTATAGGCCCCCTAACCAGAGGGAAAAGGCAGACCTCCTATCACAATTTGGATTAGCGGCGAGGATGGGAAGTGTCATAATGGGGGATTTTAATTATCCAGACATGGACTGGGTGGAAGGAACCGCAAATTCATCTAAGGCTCGCCAGTTCCAAAATGTCTTGCAGGGCAATTGGGTCGGATGGTAAACGCACCAACTAGAAACAAAGCGTTTATTACCTACTGATTACCAATAATACAGACCTGATCACACATGTGGAAATACGGGGCAATGTAGGAAACAGCGATCACAGGTCAATTAGTTTCAGTATAAATCACACTAAGAGGAAACAAAGGGGAATACAAAGTCACTGAATTTCAAAAGAGCCAACTTCCCCAAACTACGAGCCTTGCTAAGAGATACTACTTGGGATAAAATCTTAGGAACAAGGAACATGGAGGAGAAATGGGTATGTTTAGAAGCTTATTAAATAAGGGCATTAGCCAGTGCATCCCAATGGGAAATACATTTAAAAGAGCTAATAAAAGTCCTGGGTGACTTAACTCCAACGTAAAAATGCATATAAAAGCAAAGGAGAAGGCCTTCAAAAAATACAAGGCTGAGGGATCATCAGCATTCCAACTTTACAAAAAATGTAACAAGAAATGTAAGGGTGCAATCAGGGCGGCTAAGATAGAGCATGAAAGGCACATAGCGGAGGAGAGCAAGAAAAATCCCAAGAAATTAACCACTTAACGGCTTGCCGACCAGCCGCCGCAGTTGTACTGCAGCAACATGGCTCGGCTGCTCGAATCGCCGTTGTTTCGTCGGTAATATAGACGGTCACTAGGGGGCGCATGTGCGTCGCCCCCCCCCCCCCCCCCCCCGCACCAATGCGAGTGGCCAGTGCTCTCCATCACCGCCGGGCTCCCGCGATCGCTCGGGGCATACGGAGAATCCAGGACTGTGTGTGTAAACACACAGTTTTCGGTTCTCTGAGGGGAGAACTGACAGATCGTCTGTTCATACAAAGTATTAACAGCGATCTGTTAGTTTCCCTGCACAGTCCCCATCCCCCTTCAGCTAGAACACAAACTAGGACACACATTAACCGTTTTAACCCCTTCACTGCCAGTGACATTTTTACAGAAATCAATGCATTTTTAATCGCACTGATCGCTGTATTAATGCCAATGGTCCCAAAAATGTGTCAAAATTTTCCGACGTGTCTGATATGTCGCAGTCACAAAAAAAAAAAAGAAAAAAAAAAAAGAAAAAAATCGCTGATCGCCGCCATTACTAGTAAAAAAAAAATATTAATAAAAATGTCATAAAACTATCCCCTATTTTGTGGACGCTGTAACTTTTGTGCAACCCAATCAATGCGATTTTTTTTTACCAAAAATATGTAAAAGAATACATATTGGCCTAAACTGAAGAAAAAAAAGTTTTTTTTATATATTTTTTGGGAATATTTATTATAGCAAAAAGTAAAAAATGCGTTTTGTTTATAGTGCAAAAAATTAAAACCGCAGAGGTGATCAAATACTATCAAAAGAAAGCTCTATTTGTGGGGAAAAAAAGGATGTCAATTTAGTTTGGGAGCAACGTTGCACGACCACGCAATTGTCAGTTAAAGTGACGCAGTGCCGAATCGCAAAAAGTGCTCTGGTCAGCCAAATGGTCCGGGGCTGAAGCGGTTAAAGACCAGGCCTCTTTTTCAGACTCAGTGTTTACAAGTTAAAAACAAGTTTTTTTGCTAGAAAATTACTTAGAACCCCCAAACATTATACATTTTTTTTTCCTAACACCCTAGAGAATAAAATGGCGGTCATTGCAATACTTTTTGTCACACCGTATTTGCGTATCGGTCTTACAAGCGCACTTATTTTTTGAAAAAATTATTTTTTTGGAATATAAAAATGAGACAACAGTAAAGTTAGCCTAATTTTTTTATATTGTAAAAGATAATGTTACGCCGAGTAAATTGATACCCAACATGTCACGTTTCAAAATTGCGCCCGCTCATGGAATGGCATCAAACTTTTACCCTTAAAAAATTGACGTTTAAAAAAATAGGGGCTAGAATTATTGCTCTCGCTCTAACAATTGCTGCAATACCTCAGATGTGTGATTTGACCACCGTTTTCATATGCGGGCGCTACTCATGTACGTGTTCGCTTCTGTTTGTCAGGACGGGGCATTTTTTTTTTTTTTTTACTTGATTTTATTTATTTTTTCACTGTTTTATATATATATATAAAAAAAAAAAATTGGGTCACTTTTATTCCCATTACAAGGAATGTAAACATTCCTTGTGATAGAAAAAAAAAGCATGACAGATCCTCTTAAATATGAGATCTGGGGTCAAAAAGTCCTCAGATCTCATATTTGGACTTGAATGCAATAAAAAAAAAAAAAAAAAATTGTCATTTGAAAAAATGACAACAGAAAAATGTGCCTTTAAGACGTATTGACGTCGCTTCCGCCCTGCTATAGTATGGAGACGGGTGAGGGTCATGTTCCCCTCACTCGTCTCCATATCCAGCCACGGACAAGTCCCGATCGCCTCCACCGCTGCCGACTCCGTGAATCCGCTGCAGAGACCACCATTATCGTAAACAGGACTTGCCGTTACCGAGATATCCATCTTTAAACTGCCGACGTATATGTACCAGGAGCCTATCGGCAAATGGTTATGTACATAACTAGTAAGAAAGGGAGGTCAGATCATATCGGTCCCATAAAGAATGATGAAGGGAAACTGGTTACTAAGGATGGAGAGATGGCGAAGGTATTGAATTTATTCTTCTCCTCAGTCTTCACAAGGGAATCGGGGGGGCATCAGTAACCAAAACTGCAATATTTATGCTCATGACAAGACACAGGAAGCCTCCTCTTGGCTAACAGAGGACAGAATTAGAAATAGACTTGAAAAGCTTAACATTAATAAGTCACCGGCACCAAATGGCTTGCACCCGAGGGTCCTTAAGGAACTCAGTCAAGTAATTGCTAGACCATTGTTCCTAATTTTTATGAACAGTCTACTGACTGGAATGGTACCAGCTGATTGGAGAAAAGCAAATGTAGCACCAATAATTAAAAAAGGGCCAAGATACATCCCTGGGAATTACAGACCGGTTAGCCTAACATCAATTGTTTGCAAGCTCTTGGAGGGGATGATAATGGATTATATACAAGATTTTAGTAATGACAACGGTATCATTAGCAGTAATTAGCATGGATTCATGAAGAATTGTTCTTGCCAAACCAATCCATTAACCTTCTATGAGGTGAGCTGCCATCTTGATAAAGGAAAGCCGTAGACATAGTGTATCTGGATTTTACAAAAGCATTTGATACAGTTCCCCATAAACGTTCACTGTACAAAGTAAGGTCCGCTGGCATGGACCATAGGGTGAGTACATGGATTAAAAACTGGCTACAGGGGCGAGTTCAGAGGATAGTGATAAACAAGGAGTACTCGGAATAGGCAGGGGTGGAGAGTGGGGTCCCCCGGGGTTCTGTCCTGGGACCAATCCTATTTAAATGTATTCATAAACGACCTGGAGGATGGGATAAACAATTTAATCTGTATTTGCGGACAATACCAAGCTAAGCGGGGCAATAACTTCTCCGCAGGATGTGGAAACCTTGCAAGAAGATTTGAACAAATGAATGGGGTGGGCAACTACATGGCAAATGAGGTTTAATTCATAAGAATGTAAAATAATGCATTTGGGTGGCAAAAATATGAATGCAATCTACTCACTAGGGGGAGAACCTCTGGGACAATCTAGGATGGAAAAGGACCTGAGGGTCCTAGTAGATGACCGGCTCAGCAATGCCATGCAATGCCAAGCTGCTGTAAACAAAGCAAAAAGAATATTGGCATGCATAAAAGGGGATTAACTCCAGAGATAAAACGATAATTCTCCCACTCTACAAGATTCTGGTCCGGCCACACCTGGAGTATGCTGTCCAGTTCTGGGCACCAATCCTCAGGAAGGATGTGCTGGAACTGGAGAGAGTCAAGAGAAGGGCAACAAAATTAACAAAGGGACTGGAGGACATTCGTTATGAGGAAAGGTTATGAGCACTAAACTTGTTCTCTCTAGAGAAGAGACGCTTGAGAGGGGATACGATTTCAATGTACAAATACCGTACTGATGACCCCACAATAGGGATAAAGCTTTTCCGCAGAAGGGAATTTAATAAGACATGTGGCCATTCACTAAAATTAGAAGAAAAGCGGTTTAACCCTAAACAGAGTAGAGGTTTCTTTACTGGAGCGGCAAGGATGTGGAATTCTCTTCCACAGGCAGTGGTTTCAGCGGGGAACATCAAAAGATTCAAAAAATGTTTAGATAAGCACCTGATCCACCTCAACATACAGGGATATACAATGTAATACTGATATAAAATCACATACATAGGTTGGACTTGATGGACTTGTGTCTTTTTTCAATTTCGCCTACTAAGCAACATGCTTGTTATTTATTTATTTTTTAAACAAAGCTTTACACTCACTTTAAGCACAGCAAACCCTGCACTGCACCTAGTATGGGTAAACCGCAGCACATCAGTGTGAATGCAGCCCTATACCATTATGTCCAATGTATTGCTTCACACTGACCTGAAGATCTTCTTTCCTGCTGCTGTCACCACTCTGGAGACCGCTAGTTGGGATAAGAGGTGGAGTGCAGTTGGTATCACTCCGCATGGGACAGGAGCCAGCACTACAGAGGAGGCATCAGCTTATGCGGCTCTTGCTTCCAACTACAGCTTCAACTTTGCACTCTCTTTCATGCTCTAGGATGGCGGCTCAGCAAGCCCAAGCCACGATCTACCAGTCACCTGGCTGCAATCTACTGTTAGATCACGATTTACAGGTTGCTGACCCCCTTTCTAGGCTATCCACACAAAAGAACAGAGCAAGAGGTAATTGCTATAATTGCTCAGTTAAGGTGTGGTCCTGGAATACAGGATTGTTTTGGTTGTTTATTGTCCTAGTTCAGTTAGTTGCAGTTTGACAGACAGAAATTGCAGTGATAGCTGGTTGCAGAGCTGGGCCCGCAAATGTAAACATAGCATTTATGAGCGGCTCAAACTATCTGCAGAATCTTTGAATCAAGTAAAATCTTCAATAAATAAAGTGAGATATTTAAGACTGAGATATCAGGATCGACTATCAGGTGAGACAGCTTTATTTAGTGAACTCTTTCTACTGGATAGAGTTTGAAAATTATTTTCGGAAGAGTGAAAATGTTTTCTGGAGTGGCCCAATCGTCATAGATTGCATTGTCTATTGTATTTGTTCATGAAAATATCATTTTTGATTTTGAAGATCTCTTTGTACCCAAAGGGGCATTGGTGAGACAGAGGAAAATCAAGTGTGACAATGGAGAGGGTTTTTGCGCACAGAAGCCAGCATATCCAAATTAAGAAGCATAGTGCATGAATCAACAACTTTAAGTGTATAGGAGTCTGGAGAGGAGAAATATTCTGCAGCCTTCTCTAACACTGCCTCCAGGTCCTCTTCATGCTTCACTTCCTTTACATCCACTTCTTCTAAGCCAGGCATAACGGGATCCTACTGAGGAGGAAACGGAATGGGAGAAGGAGCTTGGCGCTTTGGAGCTCTGGAAAGAAATTACTATATTAAATCCGTTAAATGTCTGAGAAATTGTGACATAGTTGCAGTAAAATCTGCATTTGTCAGGGAGGCCGCTTGTTGCATGCCTTTGACAAAACCAGAAGCAGATGTAGACACCAGTGGTAAAATTGAGTCACGCTCTGGTGTAAGGGGAGCATGGTCACTCTGAGGAGTGCTGTGCAGGCCTTCAGCAGAGCCAATGTTGCCCTAAGTTTCGCTTGGTTCGCCATAGTTACAGGTGAGGGTGATCCCCTGTGGGGAACCCAAGTGGAGTAGAGGAAAAACATGCCCTGGAAGTGTGTGAGTATAAGGGCTCTAGGTGGAAGTGGCAGTAAAGTGTGCAGCTAGTAGTGTAATGCAACACCTGGCCATCCACCCGAGACTAAGCTCTGAGTGGTAGAGTTTAATTCAAAGTTTGAAAAGTTTACACTGTAAAGTGAACACATTCCAAACAGTCCAAGTTTTTACATTACCGGTCAGGGATACAGGGTGACCCTGTCTTTACCTGTCCACGACGCAGGACCCTATATAGATTCCAGGTTTTGTCCATCATGGTGGGCATAATCCAAAGGAGTCTTCAGGGTCTG
The DNA here is from genome assembly GCF_042186555.1 of Aquarana catesbeiana. Lineage (NCBI taxonomy): Eukaryota > Metazoa > Chordata > Amphibia > Anura > Ranidae > Aquarana > Aquarana catesbeiana. The sequence goes on along the minus strand of NC_133333.1, from coordinate 78,302,149 downwards.
GATTCTACAAGGGGGATGGACTATGGCCCCAAACCTGTATAGAACCCTGCGGCTAACCAAACACACTGCACTATCTACCAAGGTGAGTGCCTAACGCAGGATCCAATGCCTAAAGCAAATATTACAGGAGAGCCCAACATAGTGGGGTCCTGGCACAGTCCCCAAAGAATACACTAAGGGTTATCAATCTGGAAATACTTCCCCAGAGCAGAATAGGTCCATCACCTAAAGAGACTAGCAAAAAAACGAAAGGCTCACAAAGTGGGTGGGGTTATTTGTGTACACTCTATGGGCAGCCTTAGCATTTTTTTTTTTTGCAAGTGTCCAATCACTTGAAGGTAGCCTGCTGTGACATTGCGAGGCACAGTTCAGCAATTGGGTATAAAAAGGACATAAGATTCTCAAAAGGTGCAGTTTGAGAAGCATGTTTATTGTGAACGAAGAAAGATGTGCTCTTTTCTCCGGAATTGGTAGCTCCAGAATCAAAAAAATAAAACAGAGGTCACATAGGCCTAGTGCTTTATCCTCAATATAAGTCTTTACTAAATAAAAAAGGTAAGTATTATACTCAAACGCATGCATCACAGCTTTAAAAAAAAAAAGACAGCTTTAGGTCCACGATGCAATTTATCACATAACACATTAAATATCCAGCAGTACAGCAGGCTAACGAGTTTTGAGAACTTGCCTCTTCCTCTGAGCCAACCAAACCAAGATTCTCAAAGGTGCAGTTTGAGAAGTTCTGGCATGCTTATTGTGAATAGAGGAAAACATGCTCTATGTTTTCTCCGGATTTGGTAGTTCCAGATCGGGGCTGTGAGCTTGAAGGTTCTGAAGTGTCTTGGGTGGGAGGGAACCTTCAATCCGGTGTCCAGGCTTTGCTTGACTCCTGCAGCCTTTTTGAGTGAACAGGTATGCAGGATCGATATAAGCAAGATCTGAGCATAGCTCAGGGTAGTTGCTGCCAGGCTGTGTGTCTGCAAGTGTGTGAAAACAGAGGTGTGCTCCAGAGGTGACTTACTAGGGAGACAAGACTCAATCGTGGAGAGATTCCCTTACTGGGTACGGGGAGAGTTGAGACAGCTAAGCGGGTCAGCGGAGGACCGAGAGAGCTGAGGCAACTAGTGAGTCCAGAAAAGGGGATCTATGAGTCTTAAGATTTTAGAAGAGGCTTTGCAGGCACTGCAGAGGGAGTTAGCCAGAGCACAGTCAAACTTGGCATGATATAGAGAGGAGTTGTGGTCCTTTTAAAAATTATAGAGTCTATAAGCTATGGTGTAAATCACTGAAAATCGATTACACCTGATGTACTGACGGCCTATCATAGTTACATAGTAGGTGAGGTTGAAAAAAAGACACAAGTCCATCAAGTCCAACCTATGCGTGTGATATATATGTCAGTATTACATTGTACATCACTGTATGTTGTGGTCTTTCAGATGATTATCTAATAGATTTTTTGAAACTATCGATGCTCCCCACTGGGACCACCGCCTGTGGAAGGGAATGCCACATCCTTGCTGCTCTTACAATAAAAGAAACCTCTAGGTAGTTTAAGGTTAAACCTCTTTTCTTCTAATTTTAATGAGGGGCCACATGTCTTGTTAAACTCCCTTCCGTGAAAAAAAATGTTATCCCTATAGTGGGGTCACCAGTATGGTATTTGTAAATTTAAATCATATCCCCTCTCAAGCGTCTCTTCTCCAGAGAGAATAAGTTCAGTGCTTGCAACCTTTCATCATAAATAATATCCACTTTATTGCCCTTCTTTGTACTCGCTCCTTTCCAGTACATCCTTCCTGAAGACTGGTGCCCAGAACTGGACCGTATACTCTAGGTGCGGCCGCAACCCGAGTCAGAGCGGGAGAATTATCGTTTTATCTCTGGAGTTAATCCCCTTTTTAATACATGCCAATATTCTATTTGCTTTGTTAGCAGCAGCTTGGCATTGCATGGCATTGCTGAGCCTATCATCTACTAGGACCCCCAGATGATTTTCCATCCTAGATTCCCCCAGGAGGTTCTCCCCCCAGTGTATAGATTGCATTCATATTTTTCCCACCCAAATGCATTATTTTAAATTTTTCTACATTAAACCTCATTTGCCATGTAGTTGCCCATCCCATTAAATTTGTTCATCTTTTTGCAAGGTTTCCACATCCTGCAGAGAAGTTATTGCTCTGCTTAGCTTAGTATCTTCCACAAATACAGAGATTGAACTGTTTACCCCATCCTCCAGGTCGTTTATGAACAAATTAATTAGTATGGGTCCCAACACAGAACACAGGGGGACTACACTACCCACCCCTGATCATTCCGAGTACTCCCCATTTATCACCACCCTCTGAACTTGCCCTTGTAGCCAGTTTCCAATCCATGTACTCACACTATGGTCCATGCCAACGGACCTTATTTTGTACAGTAAAGGTTTATGGGGAACTGTGTCAAATGCTTTTGCAAAATCCAGATACACCACATCTACGCACCTTCCTTTATCTAGATGGCAACTCACCTCCTCATAGAAGGTTAATAGATTGGTTTGGCAAGAACGATTCTTCATGAATCTATGCCGATTACTGCTAATGATACTGTTCTCATTACTAAGATCTTGTATATAGTCCCTTATCATCCCCTCCAAGAGCTTGCATACTGTTGATGTTAGGCTAACTGGTCTGTAATTCCCAGGGATGTAATGTAAGTAATGTTAGGCCAACTAGTCTGTAATTCTCCATCTCATTTCTTGAGACAGTAACAAGCCAAAAAAGTACAAATACCCCCCAAATGACCCCTTTTTGGAAAGTAGATATTCCAAGGTATTTAGTAAGAGGCATGGTGAGTTTTTTCACGTTGTAATTTTTTTCCCACAATTCTTTGCAAAATTAAGATTTTATTTCCCCCCCACAAAATTGTCATATGCACAGGTTATTTCTCTCACATGGCATGTGCATACAACAAATTACACCCCAAAATGCATTCTGCTACTCCTCCTGAGTATGCCGATACCACATGTGTGAGACTTACACAGCCACATACAGAGTCCCAATATGCAGGGGGCACTGTCAGGCATTTTAGGAGCATAAATAACATATATAAATTTCCTCACAACCCATCACACTTTTGAAGGCCCTGGAGAACCAGGACAATGGGAACGCCCACAAAAGTACCCCATTTTGGAAAGAAAATACCCCAAAACATATTCTAATGGAGGCATTATGAGTCTTTTGAACATGTCTTTTTTTTCCACGTTTTTGAAAAATTTGGAAAGAAAATGAAAATGCATTTTTTCTACACATTTTTATGGCACCTACGGGCGCTGATGAGGATCCACTGATAGTGTGGCACTGATGGGCACTGTACTGGCACTAATAGGCACTTTAGTGGCACCGTACAGCACTGCTGCGGCACTCCTTGGCACTGCTCTGCACTCAAGCAGCCTCATGCTGCAATTTCACCCTCCACTCCTTACACGATTGGTGAGAACCGGAGATGACGCCGGTTTGTTGACAGTGATTACTCAGTCCCGTGTGCGTGCCATAGGGGGCATGCAGCAGCGCGATTCTGGCAGGACATCTGGCCAGAATTATCCGACCCCGCTGTAGCAGTCATTCGGCTATGGCCCGGTCGGTAAGCGGTTAAGAAGGTTGCTGCACCCATGCTTCAGCAGCAGTAAGGGACTACTATGAATGCAAGGCCTAGTCAGGCTGTAGTTTAAATTACTGCAGGCAGCGCTCACAGTGCTGAACATTGCAGAAGCGGGAAGCAACATACATGCTAGGATTGTTAACATGTCAGAGGTCTTGTCTACTTCCTGCAGACTGCATTAAATCTGAACTCCAAAATTAGGCTGGGTACACACGTAAAGGTTTTTTCTTTTTCAAACCAATGGGCTGAACAAAAAGAAGAAAAAAAAAACCAAAAACTTTGAGGTTCCCGTAGTAACTAAGCGATGTTAGTGCGACAACCTACCCCACTGAGCTATTGTGTTCTGACACAGGAACGGATAGGATGTTGGTTTCCAACATGCTCATTTGTGAGGCTGGATTCTGTCGGACAGGAAGCTGTGTACACAGAACGAAAGTTGTCCGTTTTTTGTCGAACCAACTGTTTTCAGCCCGTGTGTACCCAGCCTTCACAGCTGAACTGACTCCATCTACTGTGCTGAAACTGCTTTACAGTGATTTCACTTCATGCTGTGAGCTTCTCACACTGTGAATTAAAAGCTGCAGGATTTCAGATTGAGCTCACCCCATTTCCTTTTTCTACCTTTTTACCTTGAAATAATGTTCAAGTCTCAGAGAAAAACCTGCTAAAATTATATCTACAGTACAGCTCCCAGTAAATTAGCTACAGCACAATGGTGGTAGTAAAAGAATGGCCCCTTTAAACTGTTATACTGATGGCATGTGGAAGAACATCTATTAACATGGTGCTTAAGGTAGTGTCCTCAAACATTGGAGGACAGTCAGAAGAATGAAAAGAACGACCCCTTAGAGACAAATATGATTAGTGTCAGTAGTCACTTATATAGAAAACAAAAGAAGCTTCACTGATCCTATGTACCTCACTCCGCCTGGTGCAATTGGAGCCAGAACTACGAGGGCACTAACAGACCCATCAGTCAATCTCTGCTCACTGCTCAAAGCAACCTCTGGAGGAACCCTAGACTTTTCACAGAACTCTGGTTGAGAAAGGCAGATCTAACATTTTCCTCCCCTGTGTCTGGCCCACCTCTTTGATTTATTGGATAACATCCACCCAATCAAGGCATTTTGACATTTGCATAAATCTTTCCAGGAGTGAGCCTATTGCTTGCCACAAGACAGAGGGCTTTTGAGAGGCACACTGAGACAGAGTACCGTTACTGATGGGGATGTTGCGGCAGATCCTCATTTACCCCTTTTTGTATATACTGGCATAGTACTTTTGAAAACAGACTATCCACCTGACCAAACTGTCTTGTAATGAGACCCTTCCCAACCAGACACAGCAATAAATACCTTAACAGATCATCTAACCCTTGGCCTCCAATAAAAAAAAAAAAAAATTACGTTTAAATAATTTACCTGTCCCCTTTGATAAAGTTTCCCCTCTTTCCATCTTCTGATATCACACTTTTCTTCCACTTTTCAAAATTTTTTTTCTTCTCTTCATTTTTCACATTAGGGTGTCCATTTACAAAAAATTGCTGGACAAATGTCAAACACTTGCAGAGCTGCACTCAATTTTACCCGTAATTCCTCGTAGTTGTCCAATATGATTATTTTTTCTGATCATCAGCTCCAGTTCTAGTTGCCGCAGTACATTTTTATTTTTTTTTTAAACCACAAATCAGGAAAATACCACATTATGGCCACTAGATGGTGGTGATGATCACAAGAAAATAATAATTATTATTATTAGACAAAGCTCAGAGAAAATTTGTTCTGGTTGGGTGAATGCTTGTGACACTCGTCCAGCAAATTATTTTATAAAAAGAAGTTTGTGTTTCTTAATGTTATAACAGTCCTAATGTAGCTTAAAAATATTATGCAATAAAAATGTATAGAAATATTTATAACTGTACTAATTAAAATATTACTCTGGGGCCAAAGCAACTATGGGCTCTTTATTTACAATAGGAATGTAAATAGCTTAAAAAGAATATATTCTGACAGAAATTTGCTGTTGTAGACTTGTTTAAGGGCTCACGTACACAGAAGTAAGGGAATACAGCATAAAATATGACTATTTGCAGTACCCAAGAGCTTCAGCTGGTGCATAATCCTGCCATTAGGACTGTATCAACAGAATACACTGTACGTAGGTATACTTCTGTAAACATTGGTACTTGTGTTTGCAGGCTCACCTGTATGGGCATCAATTCCAAAAAGGGGAGGTTTCATGCTCAGGAATTTATACCCATATGTATTTTCCTGTAAACAAAAAGTACTGGTGTTTGCAGGTATATACCTGCATACAGCGTATTTTGTTAATACGGTCCTATGGTCAGAATAAGATAATCACATTTTACACTGTATGCCCAAACATGTATTTGTATGTATGTATGTATGTATGTACAGTGGGGAGGGAAAGTATTCAGACCCCCTTAAATTTTTCACTCTTTGTTATATTGCAGCCATTTGCTAAAATCATTTAAGTTCATTTTTTTCCTCATTAATGTACACACAGCACCCCATATTGACAGAAAAACACAGAATTGCTGACATTTTTGCAGATTTATTAAAAAAGAAAAACTGAAATATCACATGGTCCTAAGTATTCAGACCCTTTGCTGTGACACTCATATTTAACTCAGGTGCTGTCCATTTCTTCTGATCATCCTTGAGATGGTTCTACACCTTCATTTGAGTCCAGCTGTGTTTGATTATACTGATTGGACTTGATTAGGAAAGCCACACACCTGTCTATATAAAAGACCTTACAGCTCACAGTGCATTTTAGAGCAAATGAGAATCATGAGGTCAAAGGAACTGCCTGAAGAGCTCAGAGTAGAGCTGCACAATTAATAGTTAAAAAATCGTGATCTCAATTCACCCCCTCTGACGATCTGTCCTGCAAAGTCTGCCAATTCTTTTATATAAACAAGTGGAGAGACTATGTGCCCACTGAGGTGTCCATTTATGAAGCAGTGATCAGCGGTGATCCCCGGGATCGCCGCTGATCACAGTCCATAAACAGTTTACGAAACAGAGATAATTGGGGGGAGAAGTGTTTGAACTTGTTCTCCCACCGATGATCTCTGCACATGGAGAACCCTTATTGAATGACACAGTAACGGCCAGTTTATGAAGCTGCGATCTCAGCGATTCACTGGCGATCTGTGTCAGAATTCACACTCCCCGATTCACCAGCTCAGAGGTGGAGAATCGGGGAGTGAAGAGAATCTCGGGGGATCCGAGGGGGAAGGAGGAAGGAGGAAGATTTTTAACTTCCTTCTACTTCAGACCCCCCCAACACTGTAACCATGTCCCCCTGTCATATATATATATATGTGTGTGTGTGTGTGTGTGTGTGTGTGTGTGTGTGTGTGTGTGTGTGTGTGTGTGTGTGTGTGTGTGTGTGTGTGTGTATATATATATATATATATATATATATATATATATATGTGTGTGTGTGTGTGTGTGTGTGTGTGTGTGTGTGTGTGTGTGTGTGTGTGTGTGTGTGTGTGTGTGTGTGTGTGTGTGTGTGTGTGTGTGTGTATATATATATATATATATATATATATATAATGTGTGTGCATATACATTATATATATATAAAATATATATATATATATATATATATATATATATATATATATATAGGGGGACTCTTTTTTTTTTTACATTAACCACAACATCTGTCAGTGTATTGAGCAGTGATAATTTATCACTGCTTAATAAACCGACATCTCTGTATTTCTGTGAATTTCTGATACTGTAATCTCCTAAAGTCTCACGAGATTCCAGTATCCGGGGCCGTTCTCCAGTGTTTGAAGCATTTGTAGATCACTTCACTCCTCCAAAAGGTGAAGCGATCTACTCCGCTTCATAAACTGGTACACAGAGGAGAAAGATCACCTCTGTGAATGCCAGAGAACGAAGCAGTGAATAGATTTCACTGCTTCATAAAAGGACACCTAAGCTGTCAAAAGAAAGCATCCCAGCATTCTGTCAAGTCTTTAACTTGATACATTTTAACTAAGCTTCCTTCTTAGATCAAAGGGAGAAAACTTCTGTGTAAATAAATAATCCAGGCAGTCTGCCAAGTTTTCAACAACCTGTAAATGCAGGAAGTTTAACCACTTAAAGTCTAAATCTTTTTCTGACATTTCTTTAAGTTAAAATCAATATTTTTTGCTAGAAAATTACTTGGAACCCCCAAACATTATATTATATATATTTTAGCAGAGACCCTAGGGAATAAAATGGTAATTGCTGCAATATTTTATGTCACACTGTATTTGCCCAGCGGTCTTTCAAATGCAATTTTTTGGGAAAAAATACACTTCAATGAATAAAAAAAAAAAAAAAACGAAACCGTAAAAGTTAGCCAAATTTTTTTTTGTTTTAATGTGAAAGATGATGTTACGCCGCGAGAATCGTGATCTATCTTCTAAGCAAAAATCGCGATTCTCATTTTAGCCAGAATCATGCAGCTCTAGCTCAGAGACAGAATTGTGGCAAGGCACAGATCTGTCCAAGGTTACAAAAAAATTCTGCTGCACTTAAGGTTCCTAAGAGCACAGTGGCCTCCATAATCCTTAAATGGAAGATGTTTGGGACGACCAGAACCCTTCCTAGAGCTGGCCGTCCAGCCAAACTGAGCTATCGGGGGAGAAGAGCCTTGGTGAGAGAGGAAAAGAAGAACCCAAAGATCACTGTGGCTGAGCTCCAGAGATGCAGTCAGGGCTTTATGGCAGAGTGGCCCGACGGAAGCCTCTCCTCAGTGCAAGACACTTGAAAGCCCGCATGGAGTTTGCAAAAAAAAAAAAAAAAAAAAAAAAACACCTGAAGGACTCCAAGATGGTGAGAAATAAGATTCTTTGGTCTGATGAGACCAAAATAGAACTTTTTGGCCTTAATTCTAAGCAGTATGTGTGGAGAAAACCAGGCACTGCTCATCACCTGTCCTATACAGTCCCAACAGTAAAGCATGGTGGTGGCAGCATCATGCTGTGGGGGTGTTTTTCAGCTGCAGGGACAGGACGACTGGTTGCAATCGAGGGAAAGATGAATGCGGCCAAGTATAGGAATATCCTGGATTAAAACCCTTCTCCAGAGTGCTCAGGACCTCAGACTGGGCCGAAGGTTTACCTTCCAACAAGACAATGACCCTAAGCACACAGCTAAAACAACGGAGTGGCTTCACAACTCTGTGACTGTTCTTGAATGGCCCAGCCAGAGCCCTGACTTAAACCCAATTGAGCATCTCTGGAGAGACCTAAAAATGGTTGTCCACCAACGTTTACCATCCAACCTGACAGAACTGGAGGGGATCTGCAAAGAGGAAATGGCAGAAGATCCCTAAATCCAGGTGTGAAAAACTTGTTGCAGCTTTCCCAAAAATACTCATGGCTGTATTAGATCAAAAGGGTGCTTCTACTAAATACTGAGCAAAGGGTCTGAATACTTAGGACCATGTGATATTTCAGTTTTTCTTTTTTAATAAATCTGCAAAAATGTCAACAATTATGTGTTTTTCTGTCAATATGGGGTGCTGTGTGTACATTAATGAGGGAAAAAAATGAACTTAAAAGATTTTAGCAAATGGCTGCAATATAACAAAGAGTGAAAATTCAGGAGGTCTGAATACTTTCCGTCCCCACTGTACATGTATATGTATCCTTATGCATATTTATTTCAAGTAGGGAAGAGCATTCATCTTCAAAAACAAGTTGGGCCAGGGTAAGTCCCATATTTACATTCTAACAAGTTCCCAGGAAGAAGTCTATAGGTTCAAACTTAAGTCAAATATCTGTGCATGCATTTAGTTCTAGGTCTACAGGCGGGTCACTGGGTAAAACATGTAGGAGAACAAAAAGAATGAAGTCACTTTTTTTGGACACTTACGAATGTCTTCTAAATCAAGGTCATCATACAGGAATTCATTCTCTTCAAAATCAGGTTCTTGGGAAGAGTCCACGTAGTATTCTACATCATCCTTAATCTTCCTGATGGCGTCCACATTGATGGAGTCATTATCCAACATTCGCAGGATGGTTTCTAGCATTCGAATGTGATACCTATGCTTCTCTATATGCCGCTTCAAGCCCTCGATCCTGTCCTGCTTCTGCTAATACCGGTATAGAGGGTGCCATGGAAAACAGAAAGTACACAACACAAATAAATACCCTTCTCTAAAAAGGGCCACTTAACATTAATATACATTCTAACTTGGACTGAAATGATTCGACTTAGAGACACTTGGCTGGAACTGATCAGCTAGCTTCTTCTAGCTACCATTTACAAGGACTGTCTGCTTTCATTAGGTAGCCTGAGAAGATGTAATTTTTGCTCAGGGTTTGGGTCACATGAAAAATAGGATCTTTATACAAGGGTAACATCTTTTTATTTGGCTCCATTGAAGGACACAGGGATTTTAAAACCTCCATGGTATACTGCTGCCTACAGGAGACTTAGACACTGCCAAAAAAAAGTACAAAAAATAACCAAAAAGAAAACTGTAGGCCTACATTAGTTATCACACACACACACACACACACACACACACACACACACTCCCGCCCCCTTCACTAAACAACCAACAGGTCTCAGTTTAAAGCAAAGCAGTACCAAAAGCCTGAGAGAAAAGGAGTTTACGACAAGTACGCAAATCCTATTTTCTCTTTTTTCCATTCAAGTGGTTGTAAACTCTTTACAACAACTTTATACTATAGGCAAGCCTATAATTAGGTTTACCTGTAGCTACACTGGATATCTCCGAAACCTGCATGGTTTCGGAGATATCCCTGTATTTGCATGTGCCGACGTCATCGGCACATGCGCACTTAAAGAGGAAGTAAACTCTTCTAAAACCCCCCCCACAAAAAAGACAACCTGCAAGACAAAAGCATAATGAGCTAGTATGCATAGCATACTAGCTCATTATGTATTACTTACCTCAAATTGAAGCCCCGAAGCCGTTCTCGTCTCCCCCTCCGGCTGCCGACATATCCTGGAGTTACTTCCGGGTATCGCAGATCCGGCGATTGGCCGGAGCCGCGATGAAGTCACTCCCGTGCATGCGCGCGGGAGACGCCGGTAACGGCACACAGACTGATGCAGCGGCACATAGGTGCCATTGCGTCAGTTTGCTCTAGTGCGCATGTGCCGATGTCATCGGCACATGCAGGGGACATCTCCTAAACCGTGCAGGTTTAGGAGATATCCTGGTTAGCTACAAGTAAGCCTTAACATAGGCTTACCTGTAGCATAAAGTTTAAAAATAGGGTTTACAACCACTTTAAGCAAATTGAAGCAATGGCACGTACATGCTGCTGCTTCAGTTGTACTGTGCCGTTACCAGCGGCTCCTGCGCGCATGCGCGGGAGTGACGTAATCGCGGCTCCGGCCAATCACAGCGCCGGAGCCGCAATACCCGGAAGTAACCCCCCCGGAGAGATGACGGCCGCCGGAGCAGTGAACAAGGACCGCTGTGGGGGCTTCGATCTCAGGTAAGTAATTCATAATGAGCTAGTATGCCATGCTATTGGGACACAGGAATTCTGAAACCTTTCAGAAATCTAAAAGCAGTCCAGCTGAGGGGTGGGAAACCCTTCCAAAAAAGAGAACATGCCCCACAAGAACAAAGGTCTATCTGTAGCTCAAAGAGCCACCTGAAGAAACGAACAAAAGATAGCATAAGATGAGGCAGAAAAATCCACATGCCCAAATGTGCATTGAGCACTCACATCTAGTGGAACGACCCCTAGCTGGAAACACCCTTGAGGAACTAAATCTGAACAATGATCTGTTGCAACCACCTAGAATTGATGGAGAGCGAAGCCCCTCCACTGAATCATTAGAAACAAAAGAGGATCCCAGCTTTCTAAAAGGAAGCCACGGCGGAGCAAAACTCAACTCGAACTACATCCAGGCAATGGAGAGATCTCCCTCCGAAAGACTGGAGCTGGACATAAGGTCAAATGCCCAGGTTAAGATGAAAGGCAGGGACCTTTTGATTGATCGTGCTGGACAGTGGAACGCACGCCAAACAGCCAGTGTGAGCCGGGAGGCACCATTGATCCAGATACACGCTAGTAGCCCCAGTGCTGGGTTAAGGCACCCATATATGTAAGCAGGCATTTGGCTGTTTTTATTTATTGTTTTAATAAAACGGGATTACACTATTGGTTTCCCTTATACATTTTTACATACCCCACTCATGGTCTTGGGGAGGAAGGATTTATATCAAAAGCAGTGTTCAATATTGAGCAAGTTTTACTTTGCAAAAAGCGCTCTTTGACGTTCTTTTTAACTAAAGAGGTCACTTCTATCTGGTAAGCAGAATAAACTTATGGAGCACTTTGGGTGTATAATTAACAATTGGTGATGGATTATTCATTATTGATGCCATATGGAAGATATTAAGCACTGAAGAAATTTATGCACAAGGACTTTGATTCACCATTGTTTATATATTCTTTTTGTGTTAACTATCAAATATTTATGTATTGAAGATATATTTTTTTATCAGAGCACATCGCACTTTAATATTGGTATAGAGGAATTCTTTAACCAAAAAAAAAAAAATTCTCTCTCAAATATTCACATTAACAAATTGCACATATCATTGGACCTACGGTCCTAATATGAGCACCCCCTCACATTACATTCATCACTATCTAAAGTAGACATACCTACTTAAAGCCTTGTACACACGATACGATTGTTGGCCAACCGAGATTCTGATTTTTGTCAAAAAGGTGTGTGCCAGGATCTTGTCTTGCATGCTAACGCAATTGCCGTGCCACAAACACAAACGAAGTGACGTACTACGAGGAATTTTAGCTCTTGATCGCCACCTCTTGGGCCCCTTCTGCTAATTTTGTGCTTGTACTTTCGACTTGTGTGACGGATTTGTGTACCTACCATATGAATATCTGACGTCAAACCGTTGTCTGCCAAAAATTTACTAGCCTGCCATTCAATATTTGTTGGGCGAAAATTGTACAATTGTCAAAAGGAGCGTACTAACGGTAAGATTTTAGGACAACAGTCTGTCATCATATCGTGTGTACAAAGCTTTAGTCAGGGGAGCAGCAGATAATATAATTCACTTATTTTAGTTATTGGCTGGAGGTATAATTTTATTCCAGAGACCGCCTTAGAAAGAAGGCCTAAACTATATGCAGGACCAAAAATGGGTTCCATGCAAGATGAGGCCATCAATTCAGACACGTGCCCAGCTGAGATGATGGCTACAAGGAAGAAAAAAAAACAAAAAAAAAAAAAAAAAACAAAACTTGTAAGTACGTAAGGGTAGAGAGTGTAATGTTTCTGATATGTTTAAATGATAGCTTTTGTACCTAGAAAACTAGATTTAAAACTCATGGAGAGGATTTGACTGGGTATTAGTATTTATGATTAGAAAGTAGAAAGCCAATGGTCTTAGTACCATCTTTGCACTGGAACTTTGGTCTAAGGGGCAAACTTTTTTTTTTTTTCCAGCTGATGTTTTTTAACAAAAATATCCACCCCACAAAGAAACTTCATAGGTGAAACCCCTGGCATCACACCAAGCAATGTGCACCTTCCACATACGATGGCAGACCTTACAGAAGTAGACTTCCTAGGATTCAAAGGTATAAAACACTCTCAAAGAAGCCCCTGCACCTTAAATTCTGGGCTACAACAGCCCAGGACACCAGACGGACTTACCAAATGTCAGAGTCAGATCTTGAAGACACTAAGCCAGAGATAGCGTAGTCCTTGGTGTTTAACTGATTTGACCACAGACCACACACACTTGTCCCACAATGACAGAATGTCATTTTGCAGATTTATGAATGGAACTTGACAAAAACACTGTCTCGAATGAGGCTGACATCAGGCCCACTACTTATGCAGATGTGATGAGTTGGATGGCCCTTTCATCGGAAGGAAGAACCCTAGGACTGGAGAGGCTGAAGCTTCCCTAGGGGATGGAGCACCCCGATTTGTTCAGTGTCTAAGACCAGCCACAAATATTTTCCAAGAGATTGGTTAGAGGAAACAAGCCACAACTTATGGAGAATCCATCCGAACCTCTAACATCTGGAAAATCAGGGAGATGTTGTCCTCCAGAGCTACATATTTACATAGTTAGTCAGGTTGGAAAAAAAAAAAAAAAAGACAAGTCCATCTAGTTCAACCAAATAAAAAAAAAAAAAAAAAAATACAATCCCATATAAACAATCCTTCACCCACAGTTGATCCAGAGGAAGGTTAAAACCCCCAGCACAGCATGCCCCAATTTGCTAAAGCAGGGAAAAGGATTCCTTCCTGATCCCCCGAGAGGCAATCAGATTTTCCCTGGATAAACTTTACCTATAAATGTTAGTACCCAGTTCTATTATGTACATTAAGGAAATAATCCAGGCCAACTCTGGAGGGAGTCTATTCCACATTTTCACAGCTCTTATCGTGAAGAAACCCTTCCATAACGAGAGCTCTCATTGGCTGTTCCCTCAAGGGAATACAAGGTGAAGTCTGTTAAAGGTAAAGAATTGTAAAGAAAATGCACGCTGGAGCATATAGGTTATAAATGAGCAGCAGCTTAAGCAATTTGTGATACTATAGTAATGTATGGAAGCAGCGCTAAATCAATAAACAGGTAATTAAATCCTGAATCAGTATTTGTTAAAACAAAAATATTAATGTGTTTTTATAATGACACTAAAAACTTATTTTGTGACAAACTATAAAGTGACACCAAACTAATTTGTGAAAAAAATATTAAGTCCATAAAAAGCCCATTAGTAAGAGCATAAAAGTAGATGTGTTGAAAAACAAAGTTCAAAAAGGAACAATCAATTCACAATTATTCCATGAGTGTCCCCACGTTCCCAATATTTAGTGCTTCCACCACCCGGTGACACCAGAAAAATAAGCCTCTTACCAGATCCTATGGACCATTATATAGTATGGTCAAATGCGCATGTTAAATCCCTTTCAATAGGAAGACTCCAAACACCCAGTCAGGGTTGATCCATCAGCATAATGAAAAATAAAATGTATATATACCCCATAGTTTAGTCCGTAAAGTAATTTAAAAAAAAAAAAAAAAAAAAAAGCATAATCACAAGTAATGTAACTTGTAAGCGGAGCCACACTACACACTTACTGGGCAATAGGCCTAAAAAACTTGCATTTAGCGATAAAATTAAACAAATAAAATTGCTCTCTCATAGACAGCAAGCTGTGTGCCCGCGCTGGACTCTCCTGCCAGTCTGGAGGCGTGCGTGATGATGTAGCATTGTAGCCACGACCAACGCATTTCGTAAGAGAGAGGACTTTGTCTAAGCCAGTCCTCTGACAGTGCCATCTCTCTGATGAAAAGCGTTGGGCGTGGCCACGATGCTAGAGGATAGTAGGATCTCAAGGCTATATGCGTTGCCACTATCACAGGATGTACTGCAAACAAACCTCAGCCCATTAATGGACATGTGTTGTGAGCAGCAGATTCAGTGGGACTGTTGCTCCCCTGCCTAGAATCAGATATGTTGCAGAAGATACTGTGTCTAGCCTAAAAGGCCTACTCAGAAAAGTGAGCCTTCAAAGACAGAGCAAGCTCAAAAGGTAATGCCAAAAACACTGGATCTAGAAAGCACTCACCACAAACTACTGGCAAACCCACTGTGCATAGTGCAGTGTCTAAGCCCCCGTCACATCAGTGCATTTTGTCATGCAATTTTATAGTTTAAAAATGAATGATAAGTTGTATCCTACTGTAAGCAAAAGAAGCGGTAAATTGGTGCGACTTAGACTCCATCGGAGTCGCACCAATTTTGAAAGTAGTTCTGGCAGTACTTTTTGCAAGTTCGGGTATGACTTCCAAGTAGCACCTGAAGCAGTACTACTTTGAAATTGTGCTACTTTAAGTGAAGTAGTACAATTTCAATGTCGCAATTGGTTTGACCGGGGACTAAGGATTACTTCCAGGCCACCTCACAATGTCTTGTCCAGAGAGGTCTGATCACAGGTAAAGCCCTAAGCCAAGGCTCAGGACAACTGCAACCGGGTAAATGTTGGGAAAAAAAGTTGCTAGAAAAAAAAAAATTAGGATTAAGACTTAAAGCAGTGGAGCTGAGAAAAGGCATCCATCCTGCTTAACCACTAGCAAGAACTTAGAAATGCTTTGTAATAGGAGGGGTTATACTCAGGGATGGCCTAAAATAACCCTGTACTGCCAACAGCAAAACCCAAAAGGTTTCAGAATTCCTTTGTCACTCAGACAATAGAAGTTTTTTTTTTTTTTTAATGGTAAGGTAGATTTTTAAAGTTATATTTTGGTGATGCTAGTATGTGGTTACAAAACCTTGTGAAGAATGCCTTTTAACAATAGGTACACTTTACTAGGAAGGCGTAAAAAAAAAAAAAAAAAAAAAAAAAAAAAAACACCAAAAAACACGTCTGCACAATAGAAAAAAAAAAAAAAAAAAGTTTAAAAAAGGGGTTGTAAACCCTCGTGTTTTTCTCACCTTGATCATCCTATGCATTAAGGTGAAAAAACTTCTCACAGTGACCGGCAAAGCTAAATTTTAGACAACAAAATCCTAATTAACAAGAATTCAACTACAAAAGACAAGGAGAAGGCAAAAGGTTTTAAATGCATTCTTCTCTTCAGTTTTCATGATGGAAAAGGGGGCTATAGTAACCAAGACTGTAATGTTAATGTCATGTCACAGAATGTACCCTCTAACAGAAGCCAGTATCAGAAATAGACTTGAAAAACTTAACATAAGACATCAGGACCAGGTGGCTTACAGCCGAGGGTCCTTAAAGTGCTACTAAACTCAGTGATATGAAAATAGTTCATGCCCCCCCCCCCCCCCCCCCCCCCCGCTTATAAATCTTTTTACATTAACCACCTCAATATCAGGCACTTAGACACCTTCCCGCCCAGGCCAATTTTCAGCTTTCAGCACTGACGCAATTTGAAAGAAAATTGCGCGGTCATGCTACACTGTACTCAAACAATTTTTTTTATGCTTTTGTTCCCATAAATAGAGCTTTCTTTTGGTGGTATTTGATCACCTCTGCGGTTTTTATTTTTTGCGCAAAAAAAAAAAAAAAAAGACCGAAAATTTCGAAAAAAAAACAAGTTTTTCTTTGTTTCTGTTAAAATTTTTTATAAATAAGTACGTTTTCTTCTTCAATGATGGGCACTGATATGGCTGCACTGACGGGCACTGATACAGCGGCACTGATGGGCACCGATGAGGTGGCCCTGATGATGGGCACTGATAGGTGGCACTGGTATGCGTCACAGATGGGCACTCATAGGCGGCATTGATGGGTACTTATGGGTGGCACTGATAGGTGGCACAGATGGGCACTGATAGGTGGGCACTGACAGGTGGCACCGATGGACACTGATGGGTGGCATTGCTGGGCATCACTGCAATATAATGGTGCCAATCAGTGCCCATTTGTGGGCACAGATTGGGCACATGTGGATGGCCATGGGGTACATACCTGGCCATCCACATGTTGCCCCCTTCCCTGGTGGTCCTAGTGGCGATCCCTGGTTGTCCAGTCTGGTCATCTGAGGGGGGGCTGCGCTGATAAACAATCAGCGCAGACCCCCCCCTGCCAGGAGAGCCACCGATCGGCTCTCCTCTACTCGCGTCTGTCAGAAGCAAGTGAGGAAAACACGATTAACGGCTCTTCCTATTGACATTATGATCAGCCGTGACTGGACACGGCTGATCACGTGGTAAAGAGCCTCCGCCGGAGGCTCTTTACCCAGATCGGCTCCACCGATCGCCGTAATGCGCGCCCCCGCCGGCATGTTATCCTGCTGGACGTCATACGACGCCCAGTCAGGATAACGAAACCACCACCTGGCCGTCAATCCGCTATAGGCCGGGCAGGAAGTGGTTAAAATACTGCCACTATTTACCCGTTTGGCTGATCTGTATACAACGGTCACATGATAAACTGCAGGGTCTGCCCGAGTGTTGAGTGTTCAGGTAGGAGGAGATTTCCACTACAGCCTGTGTCCTCATGCTCAAGGGAGAAGGATCATTCAATCAAGATGTGACATCCCACCCACGGTATTCTTTCTTAGTTACTGGGCATGGAGGAGGGAGGGAGGGACTGGGCTGTCATTTAGGATCTGTATACACACCCACATGTGTGATGTCAATACCTGAAAAGCTCATCTCGACAAGGAAATTTTCTCTTCAGCAACAGAGATCAAACTGAGCATGTGCAGCAGTACTACCCTGCACTGTGTCTTATCTGGCCTTGCCAAGAGAGACCCCTGCAGGAAGGGGAGGATCTGTCCATACAGGATCAAAGAGCCGTTTTACACAATACAGAGGACTAACCCCTCAAGTCCCACAGTGAGTATAACCAGCATGCTTTACAGCATATACAGACAAATTTTACTGTTGTGGGTTTAGTAACACTCTAACCTCTTATGGACTGCCCCACGCAGATATACAGCGGCAGGGCAGCCCTCCTGCGCAAAATCGCATACCTGTACATGATTTGGTGCACTGGGTCTGGGGTGTCCAATCACAGCAGGAGCCAATCAGCGGGTCCTGCGAACCCGATGTTTGCCGGGATGCGACAATCATTCTCAGGAGACGTAGAACGTCTGTCTGCTTATGTAAGCAAGGCCATTCTGTGAGAAGGGAAGATGGAGATCTTGAATCCATATCTTCCCCCAGTTAAAGCACCCCCCCTCACAGTTAGAAAGCACTCCCCTAGGAGCACATTTAACCCTTTGATCATCCCTGATGGTAAGCCCTTCCCTGCCAGCGTCAGTGCGTTTTTTTTTTTTTTTGCACTAATCACTGTATTGGCGTCACTGGTCCCCAAAAGTGTCAGTTAGGTGTCAGATTTCTCCACCGCAGTCCCGCTAAAAAAAAAAAAAAAAAAAAAAAAAAAAAAAAAAAAAAAAAAATCGCATATTGGCCAAAATTGATGAATAAATTAGATTTTTTACATTTACATCTTATTGGGTATGTTTTATAGCATAAAGTAAAAAATATATAGTTTTTTTCAAAATTGTAGCTTTTTTATTTATAGCACAAAAAATAAAAAAACGCAGAGGTGATCAAAGACCATCAAACGAAAGCTCTATTTGTGGAAAAAAAAAGGCATCAATTTTATTTGGGTACAGTGTCGTACGACTGCGCAATTGTCAAATAAACAGTGACATTTTGCAAAAAATGGCCTGGTCATGAAAGGGGGTAAAACTTTCAGGGCTGAAGTGATTAAGGAACTCAGTCAGGTGATAGTTTGACCGTTGTTCCAAATTTTTATGGACAGTTTACCGACTGGAATGGTACCAGCTAATTGGAGAAAAGCCAACGTGGTACCAATATTTACAAAAGGGCTGAGAGATATCCCTGGAAACTACAGGCCAGTCAGCCTAACATCAATAGTCTCTAAGCTATTGGAGGGGATGATAAGGTACTACATTCAAGATTTTAGTAATGAAAAGAGTTTCATTAGTAGTAATCAGTATGGATTCATGAAGGATCATTCTTGCCAAACCAATCTATTATCGTTCTATGAGAAAGTGAGCTGCCATCTAGATAAAGGAAGTCCTGTGGGTGTGGTGGATCTAGATTTTGCAAAGGCATTTACTACAGTTCCCCACAAACATTTACTTTACAAACAGAGGTCTGTTGACATTGACCATAGGGGGAGTATCTAAACTGAAAACTGGCTACAGGGGCAGGTCCAAAAGTTGGTGATAGCGAGTACTCGGAATGGTGTGGAAAGTGGGGTCCCCCAAGCAGGGCCAAAACTAGGAGGGGGAGGGGCGCCAGTATACTCCCCAGCTGTTCTGGAACTTACAGGACTGTACCAGAAACTGTACAATGTCCCAGCAGGTGTCCCGCTGCCCAGAACACTACAGCTGTTATTACCCTGCCCTCTCCTCTCTCAGCGGTCCTCTCTTTGTACATCTGGCTGGCCTCTTATGACAGGCACTGTAAGCTACAATCTTCAGACAGTGCTTGCCGTGCTCAGTGTGTGTGCTGTAGCCACTCCCCTCCCCCTGTGCAATGCTGAGCTCCGAATCCTGTGTGGAGGATTTCTGTGTTGCCTGTATGCAGAGCCTGCACTATACACACTGGCGCTTCTCAGCCTTCCCAGCCATCTATGAGAAGTGAGTAGAGTATAAGATATCCCCATTTATACAGTATGTGTATATAAGGGAGATGTGCTCCATCAATGCAGGGAAGCCATGGAAGAGTGCTGTAACTCCATTTCACCTGAATAGGCTGCTCTGGTCATACAATTCCCTGCTCTGCTAGTATGGTCGTTTGTGAAAACTCCATTCTGTAACACACAATCTAACCCTACGCGCAGCTCATCCCAGAATCCTGCACCCTGTACGCAGCTCATCCCAGAACCCTGCATTCTGTATGTAATGCACTCCAAAATCCTGCATTCTTATATCTTTTTTTTAAAAGAATGTGCTTGTGGTACAATAAAAGCATATTTGATAGTTACAAGGAAGCCCGTGGTTTAATGATGCCCATTAAGCTCCTCCCACTGTCAGAAGTTTGACCACACCCATATTGGCCAAGGCACACAATGCAAGGTTACTTCCTTCCTCAAGTGTCACTCATTCTGAAGTACAAAAGTTGGGAGGTATGCAAACGGCACCAAAGGGCTAGCACTAACAAGATAGAGGCAGGGCCACCTAGACTCACTGCACCCTGGAAGTGATACAGCTCCAGTGCACACACCAGTGATAGAATCTCCCCGCAGCCAGGTGGTCTAGACTGGGCACCAGGTGTGACATCAGAAAACATGTGCCCACCCCAGTGCCATAGATCCAACCAGGATGCTGCGCTTCAGCAGACATACGGTGCATCTGGAAAGTATTCACAGCGCTTCACTTTTCCCACATTTTATGTTATAGCCTTATTCCAAAATGGATTAAAATGCATTATTTTCCTAAAAAATCTACAAACAATACCCCATAATGACAATGTGATAGAAGTTTGTTTGAAATCTTTTCAAATGTATTAAATTTATTTAGTTTGCATGCACTCGCTGGCCAAGCTGTGATGACTACTGGATCTAGATTATGCAGTCTGTTGCCTAGCTTGGTTGTCGATTGAAGATCTCTGCATGAAAAACCCCAGGAAGCAAAACTGAAAAACAAAAAAACAAAGCGTAGGACTAAGTCACAGCAGGGAACTAGGACCTTACTCCTCACGCTATGCAAAAAAACCCCAAAAAAACAAACACTCACCTGCCTATAGCAGATGGGGGAATTGCGTACCAGTTAAGACTGCCCATAAGTGGCGCTGTTTTTTTCCCACCTAGTGCCCTACTCCTGCAGGTAGCACTAGAACTCTACTGTCAAGAATACTTATGAGCTGTGTCCTTCAATGAACGTAAGAGAAATAGAATTTTTTCACTGTGTGGAAAAATTCTTTTCATGGAGTCCATTAGATGGATACAAATTTTGAACATCTGGATTGCACTGGGGCCTAAAGGATTGGACACCAGCACACACTGAGGGTCAGTTTTAGAATTCCTTCTACGATCTGCATGCTTCAGTTGGGTAGTAAAGTAGTACCAAGGACTAGAGAGAACAGAACAGGGACTTTAACTGTGCCAACAAAACTTTGAAAATACTTTCATATTAAAAATATAGATTTTATTGATACAAAAATTGTTTAAATAAAACAAATTCATTACACATAATACATCTCTTCTTACAAAAATTATAAAAACAAGGTGGTTAAGAGATACGTAGGTTCAAACCATATTTGAGAAAAATTGCACACTAGCCCAACATGTTTTGCTATTTGCTTCTTCAGGGGACGTGCAATTCAGAAACAAATTGGTATGACAAACCCACAGATAGCACCACCAACGAACACGCCAACTGGATGCGAAAGCTCAAGGGAGACGGTCTAGGTGGTGGCCATAGAGGGTAGAAGGATTGGGTTAGTATAGTTATAATCAATTGAGTAGGAATTAGTAAGGATAGGACTAATTCTGAAGCATCTGCAGACTAACGGCATAGAATTAAGTGCTAAGGAGGATGCTGGTAGTATGTGGTAATATGGACGCCAGCTCGGCGGAGCCCGATCCTCCGGCTCTGGCTAGTACCAAAGACTATGACAATAGAGGGGGGTTAGACCTGTGTCCCCTAATGCAGCCCTCAAAATTTGCGCTCGACTGCTTGTATTTGGCGAGTGAAAAAGGGAGGAGGGCGAGTATGGACAGGGCTGTGCTGTCCCAGAAATGTATAGCCAGTGCCCCCCCACCGCGATGTGAGCCTCGCAGCGTAGCCATTTTAATATGAACAGTCAGCCACCTAGGACCGCACCTCTCCACCTCCCTCACATCCCCGCCCCCCACAGGCACACAGAGCGTGCACTTCCATAGGCGTGAAAGAGCCACCCGGGACTGCCCCTCTCCACCTCCCGCACATCCCCGCCTCCCACAGGCACACAGAGCATGCACTTCCATAAAAGTGAAAGATGCCCGGGACCGTCCCTCTCCGTCTTCCACTTGCCACACATCTAAGGAGTGGGGCGGTAAACATCTCTGCAAGGCAGTCCTAAGTGGGCAGGCTCAAACCTTCTCGGTCCGCCCTCAGTGTGCACCCTCGTGGCTGCAGGAGAATGGTAAATATGACAGTGTGCTGGAGGCATTGGTGCAAAGGAGGATTAAACAAGATGTGTGCTGGGAGGAGCTGGATTGGGGGGGGGGGGGGGTAACTGGAAGCAGAGATATGATGTCTGAATCATACCTATGCCTTGATGGCCACTGGTCAGGCTGCATTGATGGCCACTGGTCAGGCTGCACTGATGAGGCTGCACTGATAAAGTTGTTAATATTTATTTTTGTAACTTAATTCTGCATAAAACATTTAAGTGTCATTTCATGAGATAATTTTACCGGAGCGTGATTAGGGACAGGGCATGGTAGGGGTTGGGTGGGACAACTGGAGGCGAGTAACTCTTATGACCTGGCTAGTAGCTCAGGACTTGGAATTTTGAGCCCTGCCTTAAAGGGCTCAGAAAAAATGATTTTACAGTGAATTCTCTACAGTAATTCTGTGAGCATCTAGGACATCGAAAAACAGCCCAACTGCGAAGTGGGCAACACAGGCCAACAGAACCATCAAGAACAAATTGCATGCAGCCTAAAGAGCTGCCTAAAAAAGGTTACGTCTGAAGCTAACCTCAGAGGAGGATGGAACATCCACCTGGTAAAACATAGAAAACGTGTGAACCAAAGACCAGGTGGCAAACTTGTAAACCTGAAAAACAAAAGCCTGATACCAAAATACCCTGGAAGTGCTCACAGCCCTGGTGGAGTAAACTCTGATAGGAAACAAGTGAACTCTATCCTAAAGACTAAAAGATGGTCCGATGGATCGACCTACAAATAATGGAATGAGGCCCTTCCTCAACCATCCAAAATTAAAGGAAAAATAAAAAAAACACAACAAAGAATTTTTGTTTCCCTAAATGGGTCATAGCTGATAGACCATCACAGCATGAACCACAACCAGAAAACAGAAGGAAATCTCCTGGTGAACTGGGATCAGGCACAAGAATGGTAGGATAATGTCTTGATATAGGTTAAAAAACCACCTTAGGAGGAAAGGACGGCCTAGGCCTCAAAAACACCTTGCCCCTGTGAAGCACCAGGAAATGTTTTTTGTAAGATAAAGCAGTCAGTTCAGACACTTGCCTAGCTGTGGTGAGAACAAGGAAGGCCACCTTGTGGGTCAGGAAAGAGAGAGGAAGGCTTCAAACCCCTTGCAGGAGAGGGTATTTGGCAAGGGGAGTCATAAGAGAGAACCCTTGACCAAAGGTTTTGATCACAGAATAAGAAGCTAGATGTCTCTAAAAGAACAGCAATCTTGCTCTTGATGGTGCTAAGAAGCAAACTGAAGAAAAGCGAATCCATCCCATGTAAAAACTTGTAGGGCAAAAGCTGTTGAATGTATACCAACCACCTTCCACGTCCGATGGTATACTCTGCAGGAAGAAGTCTTCTGAACCTGAAGACCAGGATGAAAAAAATGTTCACCTATATGTTTTCTCAGCGTGTGCATGGTGTGTCCCATATAAGATTATAGGGGCACTTGAGCATGTAAACAAACTTTGCAGAGCAAGTTATAAAATGGTTTAATGTCAAAAGGTGTTTCCTTCAGCATCAGACCTGGACAGACCTCTTTTTCTGATGCAGAAGGAAGGGTGTGACAAACATAGCGTACCCCAGCACTTTAAAACTTACCACAAGGATATCAGTAAATTATCTGTAACTGCTATAGAGTGTATACCAGAAGGTTCCCTAACTGCCAATGAAAGATTTTCTTTATTGTGCAAGAGGGAAACCTTTTGGATATACAAGCTGCCCTCTATGTCCCCCAATGGGTAAACGAAGAACTAGAAATACATACCATTCTATAATGTAGTCTCTCCAGCTAGGTCATTAATTTGCCAATTCAGTTTTGCTTTTGTCTCATTTATAAATTATATTGTTGTATAATACTGCATTATCTATCACAGCAGTTGATAGTTTTTGAACTATAATATAATTTTTTTTTTTTAATTTCTTTTTTTAAAATATTTTTTATGTGGTTACTATTGTAATTATTTTATTATATTTTTGTCCATTTACCATTTATTCATTTTTCTTTCATCAAATCTTCATTATAAATTTTCATCATGTTATTATTCTCCGTCTTTCATTTACAAATAGCACTTTTTTCCCTCAGTTAATATTGTATTTGCCTCACTAAATATCCATTGGTAGGTGGACCATTTTATGTAAATGCCTTAATGTTTTAAATTGTCATGTATGCTATTGCTTTTTTTTTCCTCAGTATTTATTTTTCACTTTTTTAATTTTATTTTTTATGTATCATTTGCTAGTTCCCTTCTACAAGACAATCTGTAAAATGTGTATTATGGTGTTCGGTGCTGCGGGAACCAATAACGGCGTTCTGTACCTTTAAGAATATAATTCCCATTGTTTCAGGTGAGATCGAGACATGACTGTTGATGGTTTACAGTGCCACTGGCTGTCAGCTTTTATTTCACTTTCCACGCATTAAACCTTTTTATAAACACATGTGGCATGCCACTCTGACTTTCTTTGCCACTACAAGCATTTAGTGGGTTTTACCAAACAATCTTCAGCGCTGGATGAGGAACCCTTTGTTGTTTGTACCTCAATAATATTCGCAGCTTCTGGCAGACAATTTTCCATACTGTCTCTTCTCTTCCATACTGTTGGCTATCCTGGGTCTGGGCACTGACTCATTTCCTGTGGCCTTTCGGAAAATTATTGCTAATAATCTGCTGGCTGCCAAATTAAGGATCACGAGACATTGGAAACTTGACCAGGCCTCCAATCATTCCAAAGCTCTGAATATTATACATGAAAACTGTTTATATGAAAGAGCATTGGCGTTGCAATCAGATTCCTTCCACTCTTGGGTCGACTGGTATCCCTCTACTCTACGTCTAATCATCAAATCCGTTGTATATTTAGTTTACTCCTGCCCACATGTTACTGAAATGTTATCTATTTGTAGTGCTTGAATTGCTGCTTTAACCCCTTCACACCGACCGTACACAAATATGGGTCCTCACTGGACTAGGCTTTTTTTCCGTGGGGCCGCATATTTGCATATCCCCCTTGCGGCAAGCACCCAGCGCAGAGACCGGGGTCCCACCAAGAGCCCTGGGCCCTGTTCTAACGATTGAGACCTGGAATATCCGACTTTGGATCACCTTATTGCTGTGATAGCCTCCGATTGGCTATCACAGTGACCAGTCACTGTGAAGCCGCCCCGTGTCTTCTGTTTCTGTTAATGGACGAGACAAATACATTGGATCTTTCTCGGTCATTGCAGAGGTTAAAAAAACACCTGGATTAAAGTTTGATCTAGGTCAGCCCCAGGGTTAGCATTTGGGTGAAGGTCAGGGTCAAAAGGTCAAGGTCAGTATTTTTTTGGACAGATTTTTTTTTTTTCTAAATTAGGATTAGTGTCAGCGTGTTCTACGTAGGATAAAAAAACCCAAAATGCACACTATTGTTTCTGGGCTGTACTAAGAGTGCAATACAAACATACACATGTGGTATCACTGCGATCGTCAGGAGCAGGAGAATTTATTTTGGTTTGTTCTTTGGTCGCAGGTTATGGCAAGGCTGAGTTCACACTAGCTTAAGAACTGGCGTTTGACAGGCTTTAAAAACGCCCCTCAAATGCCTATGCACAAGATTCAATAGACAGCACATTGTGCTGTTCACATTACAAAAACATGAAGCGTTAGCATCGCTTCAAAATTTAAGCTTCATGTGGAGTCAGGAGGCACGGAAACTTTTCAACGCCTCCCATTCAAGTCTATGTTAATGCTCCGCAAGGGCTTGTCAGGTGTTTTGGGGGCGGTTGTGGAGCGTTAAAATCTGTCACTTTCCATTGTGGAGCAGTTTTAACGCTCCTCAAATGCTACGAAACCTCGCATAGGGCGTTTAGGGAGCATTTTAACGCTTGTAAAATGCCCCATTCTAAAGCTCATTGACGCCTGTCTGATGCCCATACTAACGCTTTAAAAACGCTATAGGAGAGTTTGTTAAGCATCAATAATTTAGCAACTGTGAACAAGCCCTAATAGCAAGAACTATACACTTAAATTAAAAAGAAAAAAGTTTTTTTTAACCACCATTTTGGGCCAGTTTTCCTTACATCCTAATAAAAAAAAATCTGGAGCTATCCATTACAATTGACCACCAAATAAAAGCCCAATTTGTCCTGTAAAAAACGAGGTATAATCCCCATGGATGCACATAGTTATTATGATCTGTACGGTTTTACGAACGCATGTCAAAGTTACAAAATTAGGCTTAGGAATTACCATTGGTTTTACCCTTAGGCACGAAGGGGTTAAAGAGTCCACCTGAGATGTATATTCATTCCTATCTCGTTTAGGTTGTGCTTTTTCTCTGTGTTCACCAACTGTTTGTTTACACTGATGGATTGCCATTTGTATTTTGTAAACATGATATACAGTATACATCTGTCTGTTTTGTCCTAAATCCAATAAAAAAAAAAATGTGTTGATATTTAACCATTCAGCCCCGAACCATTTGGCTGGCAAAAAACCAGAGCACTTTTTGCAATTTCGACACTGCGTCGCTTTAACTGACAATTGCGCGTTCGTGCGACGTGGCTCCAAAACAAAATTGACGTCCTTTTTTCCCCTCAAATAGAGCTTTCTTTTGGTGGTATTTGATCACCTCTGCGTTATTTTTTTGCGCTATAAACAAAAAAAATGAGCGACAATTTTGAAAAAATGCATTATTTTTTACTTTTTGCTATAATGAACCTCCCCAAAAATATATTAAAAAAAAAACTTTTTTTCCTCAGTTTAGGCCGATATGTATTCTACATATTTTTGGTAAAAAAAAAAAATCGCAATAAGTGTATATTGATTGGTTTGCGCAAAAGTTATAGGGTCTACAAATAGGGGATAGTTTTATGGCATTTTTATTTATTTTTTTTTTTTTACTAGTAATGTTGGCAATCAGCAATTTTTATAGTGACTTGACATTCGACGGCTTTCACACCGAGCTGCAGGGGGCGTCAGCGGTAAAGTGGCGCTATTTTTAGAGCCGCTTTACTGCCGTTTTAGCGGCGCTATTTGCCCGCTAGCTGGGCGGTTTTAACCCCCCCCCCCCCCCCCCCCCCAGCGGCCGAAAGTGGTTAAATCTGCCCACAAAACTCCGCCAGTGCTGGCGGTATCGCAGTGCTGCCCCATCGATTTCAATGGGGAGCAGCGGTGAGTTCACCGCTCCAAAGAAGCTGCTGGCAGGACTTTTTGTGATGCTCTGCCAGCGCACTGCTCCAGTTTGAAAGCCCGAGGGCTTTCACACCGGAGTGAATGGAGCCGCTGTACAGGCACTATTTTTAGCACTGTAGCGCCTGAAAAACGCTGGCAGTATGAAAGGGGTCTTATGGCGGACAGATTGGATACTTTTGGCGCTATTTTGGGACCATTCACATTTATACAGCGATCAGTGCGATTAAAAATGCATTGATTACTGTGTAAATGTGAGTGGCAGTGAAGGGGTTAACCGGGAGGGGGCGCTGTAGGGGTTAAGTGTGTCCTAGGGAGTGATTCTAACTGTGGGGGGGAGGGGCTACGTGTGACACGACACTGACCACTGCTCCCGATTACAGAGAACTGGTTGCAAGGCCTGCCAGGGTAATGAGTAAAACTGGAGTTAGACTTACCGGTAACTCCTTTTCTAGTGGTCTTCCAGGACAGCCCTTGAGAGATGGAGTCCCTTCCATCGACCCAGGAAACACATAAGCTACAGCCGTCATATTGTCTGAACGGACTTGTAGATGGTGACCCTGTATTGTATTCTGAAATGCTAGTAGAGCTCTGCATCCATCAGCATAAATCACAAATGCTCTGGACAACCACCCTCCAAAAGGAGGGTGAACAGAGGTATCTTACCTCCTGTATGTTGCCCCTATAATGGTCCTTTGCTGTGGGCTGGTGTGGGGAGGTGATAAGGGGCATCGTAGGCTCCCGGGAGCCATGGAGGCGCTGTTGGCAGCGGGTGGAACGCATGCCGCTCAGAAGACCAGGAAGTGCGGGTAACACCTGCGTTCCACCCGTAACTTCCGGCCAGTCACGACGTAAATTTCCCCTTCCGCGTAAGTCATAGGATGCTGTGTGTAGGGAGCGCAGCCCGGAAGCGCGGGGTGTGTAGGGGGCGCAGCCCGGAAGCGCGGGTGTGTAGGGGGCGCAGCCCGGAAGCGCGGGTGTGTAGGGGGGCGCAGCCCGGAAGCGCGGGTGTGTAGGGGGCGCAGCCCGGAAGCGCGGGTGTGTAGGGGCGCAGCCCGGAGCGCGGGTGTGTAGGGGGCGCAGCCCGGAAGCGCGGGTGTGTTTGCGTTCCACCCGCTGCTTCCGACCGCCGTGGGGTTGCCTTAGTGAAGCTTAATTAATGATACAGGGTGCGCGTGCACCACTACCTGTGCGCGCGCCTCACACTACCATCCCTGTCTGCTATCCGCTGTCCCCTCCACTGGTCTATACGCAATCTTGTACCAGGCACTGGTTACACAGGGGAGGCGGCATTAGTCAGGGCAGGCGGCATTAGTCAGGGCAGGACACAGCTCACAGGCACACAAACTATGGGATTTGCCCAAAAGAGAAGAATTTAAATTAAAAGTAAAGGATAAATATGTTAAAAATCAATAATTATGCTCAATACAGTCCGCAGAAGTATCCATCCAAGGTGAAAAAATTGTGTAATGTAATTAGATAGAATATCATAATATACATTATCATAATATAAAGGATCATAAGTTTAGCCATATAGGTGAAACTAAAAAACAATAGTACAAAAAGAAAAGACCATAGAAATAGATTACAATAAATAGATAAAAAAGGTCTAAAGAAAAATACAGATTCTCTTAAGCCTATACCATTAATAACACCATTAGAGGACTTTTATCAGTACAACATCCACATACCGACTGATCATGCTGAGTATAGATGTTATAGCTCATATATACATAGCACGTGTCCAAAGGACCACCCTACTTCCAAATTAACAAAAAGGTATAACCACTAGAGGGGCTAGAAACGTCCCCATATTAATAGAAAATCGATTACATATTATATTAAAGAGGGTATTCGTCAAAACAAAGGCTTTAAAAAATTAGCTAACACACAGTTATAGCACTCTCCCAAATTATATATATATATATATACACACATACACACACATACATATACATACATATATATATACATACCTCTGCGGACTATCGTACTACAGAGCGACCATTGCCTGCTAGCACTAATGAAAATCTCACTATGAGTCAATGGTGGTGATAAACATAAGATAACATAAGATTATTAATGTTACAAAAAGTATTAATGAATTCCTGACAGACCGAACCAGAAACTAACTACTACACATGTCAGATCTATCTGTCCCAGGTCCTAATGACTGAAACTAGTAAACCCCGTAAGTGAGCCCCAAAGAAAAATCTTGTGGTGAAAGGAGCACACTAGAAAAAGGTAGAAACAGTTGTCCTGGCTGATACCGCAAGTGACTCGGGAGCTTTAACGAGGACTGTAGATGTCATACGACATTATGCAGTTCGATTTCTTCATTCAGGCCTTTCGGGGCCAGAGTTCCTAGGGAAAAAATCCAAAATGCCTCCATTACACAGCATTTGATGCTTTTTGCCGCTATCCAAGTCACTCGGCATAGCCTCTATACCGAACACTTTGAGTCCATCTGTACTACTACTATGGACTTCCTTGAAATGTCTCTGTACTAAGTAATTGTCTTTCTCTGTCGAAATGCTGCTTCTGTGCTCATTCAATCCTGGTCCTCATTGGTCTTGATATCTGGCCAATGTAAAGGAGGCCACAGGGGCACAGGAGGCCATAGATGACATACGGGGTGCCGCGGTTGATAAACTGCTTCATCCTGTGAATCCTGCCATCTGCTCCAACAACTTCTTTCTTTCTATGGCACATATGCACACAGTTCCCACAGTTGTTACTCCCACATCTGTAACTACCTTTCTGGTCAAAGATTGTACTCCAAAAGGTTACTATGCCCTCCATTTCTTTGCTTTTTCACCCTACTCGGGGAAATAATGCTCCTTAGGTCCTTCGGTCTCCTAAAGACCAAATTAGGATGCGAGGGGAGACTTGTCCTCAGGATAGGGTCTGATTCAAGTATCCTCCAATTCTTTTTAAAGATTTTTTGTATTATTATTGTTTACTTGTGGTCGTTCATCCATGTGGGGATCTATCGTTTTCTCTCTCTCTACACCAACATTGTCATACAGCACAAGGTGTTTTTGGAAGGCCTCTTCTATATGTTTTTCTTCATATCCCTTTTCCTTGAATTTCTTCTTGAGGACAAGACTTTGTTCTTCGTAGTCATGTTTCAGGGTACATGTCCGCCTGAGTCTGCAGAACTGGCCAAAGGGGACGTTTTTGATCCATCTAGGATGATGGTGGCTCCGGGCATGAAGGTAAGAATTTCCAGCGCTCGGTTTGAAATGGGTTTTTGAATAAATGGCCCCAGTGCCATCAACCTGTAACTCCAAGTCTAGAAAGACCAAGGACTTTTCATCCACCACATGTGTAAAGTAAGTCCCAAAAGGGTTCCCTGCAGTGTGCCAGAAATCCTTTCAGCTCTTCGTCAGTACCACTCCAGATGATGAGATCATCTATGTACCGTGAGTACAGTACTAGGTTCCTCCCAAATGGGTTATTAGCCCAGATGTAATTGAGCTCCCAATAGCCCATAAACAAATTTGCATAGCTGGGAGCGAACCTAGCACCCACTATTGTACCCTTTACCTGCCTGTAGAATCTGTCCATAAAGGTAAAGTAATTGTGAGTCAAAGTAAACTCAATGCATTCATAAATGAATCGAGCTTGCATAGGATCGAACAAGTGTGCTTCTGCCAAATAGTATTCAATAGCTCTAAGCCCAAATTCGTGCTGAATGGATGCGTACAAGGATGTCACATCAAGCAATGGCCATCTATATCCTTGCTCCAAAGTGAATGCACCAAGTACCTCTAGGGCATGGCCAGAATACTTGATGAATGATGACAGGTTTACTACCAATCCCTGGAGGAAGTAATCAATGTAACTACCAAGATTACTGGTTAAACTATCTATCCCTGCTATAATAAGTCTACCTGGGGGCTTTTCCATATCTTTGTGTATCTTTGGGATATGGTAGAAGTGGGGAACCACTGGGTGCTTAGAATACAGAAATTGGTACTCATTCTTAGTCAGGACCTGATCAGATAATGCCCTATCAAGAAGCGCTTTTAGTTCAATGTTAAAACTAACCGTAGGATCCCAAGTGAGTCTCTCATAGGTATTGGTGTCACCGATTAATCTATACGCTTCCTCTAGATATTGATCTCTGTCTTGTATAACCAGACCTCCACCTTTATCTGCTTTCCTTATAACAATTTCCGAGTTCTTTCTCAGACTACCCAGAGGGCCCTCCAGACCTGCTTCATGGCCCTTAGTGTACTTCCGATTTTTATTATTACTACACATCTTCCTGAATTCCTCCATCACTACTTCGTAAAATGTAGGTATGAAATTCCCCTTATTCCAGTGTGGGTAGAAGCTGGATTTCGGTCTAAAGTTTGTATTGATAATCTTACCCTTCAAGGTCAAGGGGGGGGGGAGGGGGGGGACTTCAGACTCTTGACCTCCTTCCAGGTATAGCTCTTCCAAAATCTCCAATATCCCCTTGTCTAGAGGTTCAGCATGAGCAGTGGAAATAGTCATTTCTGGACCCTCATTGATTGCGCCATTTCTTTCAACCTAAAATGGCACTTCACGGTGAGATTCTGCACAAACTTGTTGAGATCAATGAAGAGCTCAAACAAATTGGGAGGACTCTCCGGAGCGTAACTGAGTCCCCTTCTGAGCAGTTCAAGTTCTGTGTCTAGGAACTCGCATTTCGACAGATTTAATATTTTTATAGTGGAGTGATTCTCTGATGTTTTTGGTCTCTCTTGATTTCCGCCCTCCCCTGCACCCTCTTCTCGTCGTTTTAGTTGCCTCCTGGTGTTCGGGGGTGATAGAGGTCGAAATGCGATGCTTTTCTGCCCTACGGGTTTCGTCCTTCCCGCAGCTCCTTGCACAAAAATAGAAATCTCATCCTTAGAGTTAGCTGTTTTGGTGTTGATGACATTCCTTCCTACTCCCAATAGATCGTTGGATGTTGATTTTAAAGGGGACTCCTGTTGTTTCTCTACTACATCCAAAGTAGGCTGTATCGATATTGCTAGATCCTGTCTTACCTCTTGTATTGTGATCTCCTTCTGTGGTAACGGATTCACACCAATAACAGGGTCATGTCCAATAGGGTCTCCAACTCTCTGATTGCCTTGGTTGCTTTTATCATTGTGATCAAAATCACCAGATGGGCCCCTCTGGACTTGAAGGGGCGGGAAATCTTCGTGCACACTACATCTGTAGGGATCATAGTCCAACCGATCGTTGGGTTTCCTATTTCTATTGTTCTTGGTTCTAGTCCTATTGTTTCTACCCCAATGTTTATTTTTATTCTTATTTTTACTCCTAATGTAGTTTCTATTTCTATTTGCCCCGCTGCCAGCATTGGATGAAATACTGCATGCAGGGTGGTCTCTTTTCTCAGAGTCCCCCTCCTGTACATGGGATGAGGATCCAAACATCTTGTCTTTCTTCCAACTGAACTCACGCCCTGCCATATAGTCCTGCCTATCCCTCTCAAATTTCCCTGATTTCTTAACTATTAAATCTGCCTCAAATTTTGTTTGTTCATTAATTCTCGTATCCCATGCAGAAAAGGATTCTAGATCTGTAAACGCCTCTAGCTGTTCTTGGATGCTAATGATATCCAACTTGATATTTTCTAAATTTGTCTCCCTTTGTTGAATGATCATTCCTAAGCAGAACTTGTTAAATAACCGCATCTCTCTAATTCAATCCTGACCAATATCCTCATCCAAAAAAAATCACATACTTTTGTTACTCTCAATCCTCTAGGGATCCTATCAACTTCTAAATACTTTTGCAACAATATGAGACGAAAAGTGTTTGATGAAATAAAGTAATTCGATATTTGATAAACCAGATGACATCCAACCATCTGTAGACACACAAATGGCATCTCTGCTGCTCAGACCATTAACAGGCTTTTTAGTCCTCTTCAAATTGGCCTAAGTCAGCGGGCGTAGTAGCGCCAATAAAGACATTCTAGTGGACACAATGGTGCCAAAATTTAAATTAACACTGGCACTCCTGGTTGCCACACTGGAGATGATCTAGAGCAGTGGTCTCCAAACTGCGGCCCGGGGGGCAGATGTGGCCCTTTGCTTGTCCTTATCTGGCCCTTGGGGCACCTTTTCATTTTCGGTTACCAAAAATGGGGCACAATTCTTCCCAACATTAGGGCACAATTCCTTCCAATGATACCTAATATGGGGCACGATTCCTCCCAATGACACCTATGATGGGGCACAGTTTATCCCAATGACACCAAAGATGGTGCACCATTACTCCCGCTGAAACAAATGATGGGGCATTATGTTTTTTCCACTGACGTCGGCACCATTTCTACTCCCAATAGCCACAGTCTGGCCTCCCTAAAGTTTGAAGGACAGTAAACTGGTCTTTTGTTTAGAAAGTTTGGAGACCCCTGATCTAGAGAATAAGGGCATCTTGAGCTGATGTGTTTAAAGGGTACTCCTCACAGGAGAGTCAGTAGGCAGGGATAATAGGGGATATAGCCTATCCTCACTTCACCATCCACAATATGCAAACCCTGCAGGGATTTTCAGGAAGAGAGCTTTGCACTAGGCAGATGACAGCCCCAGACCTGTAACACAACCTGCACCCAACTGCAAGCAATGCACTTCAGGTCAAGGAGGGCACCTACAACAGGATCCAGGGCATGAAAGCAACATTACAGGCCATCCCAACAGCTGTCATCTGGCTGGGTCTGGAACCCCCAAGGCACCGCTGGTCAACCATTTCAGAAGCTGCAGTAGCTATGGCATAGCAATCTTGATAGAAAAATCACCCAGGTGGAATATCATCACTCAGCAAGGGAAAGATGGAGAGTGTTGCCATAAAAGAAGGTAAAATTCTTTGAGAGAAGAGGTCCATTATCTAAGGGCAATAGCACAAAAAGTTAGACTTGCAAGGAGTGGGAGGGGTTATATACAGGGGTGTCCATGCAGTCTTTTTTTTTTTTTTTTTTTTACAGTGTCCAATCATCTGAAAATAGATCCATACAGCCCAGTTGTAAAGATTAAAGAGCCTGTGTCAAGTACTGTAAAACTCAAAAATCCCAATGTCTGACACTACAAAAGGGTGTGGGTACACAGAAATCTGGGAAGTGCTAGAATTAAGAGTTCAGTGAGTGAAGGTTATGTACCAGACTAACCCACAAATGATCAGGTCAGGGCTTCCAAAACTATACCAATGACATATGCTTGAAGACTTTAAAAAGTAGGTCCACCGAGACTGGATCACACCTGTGGCTGTGCCATGGCTCTGGAGAAAACGTTCACAAAGTCTGGAAATCCCCACATTGAAGAGCTCAAAGCCCAAAAGGTGTATGTGTCTAAAGCTCCTGTAGGAGGAAGTATAAGCCACGTCAAAGACTAATACAATCCTGTCTCTCTCAACAGATAAATAAACTCTATTTACAACCTACTTGGGGATCCTTTAGACTAGAGCATTTTTTTTACATAAACTGTGGGAAAGCCTCTAATTTAGGGATTTGGGTAGAAACCAGTTTGTAAAAGGTCATTGGTAGCTCTTGGCTTTTAATACATATTTGTTGCAATATTGTTTTATCTACTTTTATCTACATTAATAGTTTTGTCTTAAAAAGAAATGTTATGAATGACAAGTACATAAAAATTTCAAACTCCATTTGTTGTCATTCAACTACTACAAGCTCTTTGAGGGCACACACTGCAATGTGTCAGCCCAAACAACGAGGTTGTTCTCTATAAAACTTTTCCAGAAACACATGGTCCACCTATATAAAGAAATTAAAGTTCATAATGCCTCTACATTCAGAGATACCTGTAAGCGGTTAGTAGGTAGTCATTTGGTCTATGACCAGGTGGGTGGTGTCTTTATTGCTTTTACGTTTTATGGTAAAAGAACAGGAATTCACTGTGATTTGTTTTTACACTGATCAACTGAAAGACTCTTGCACTACAAAGGAAAAATACAACTCTTTAGTAATTTAAATTAATTACAATGAAAAAATTAAGATTTTTGTTAAATTGATTTCTTGGGAGTCCATTGAAGGTTGCAGGATTTCAGAAATAGTCGGCTTATACTGCTACGCAGGCTCAATTCACAACTATGCATGCTGCTTTTGAGCATTTCTGCAGTGCTTTCTGCGATTACTGAAATTTGCCTTTTTTTTATGGGTTTATTTTTTTTATGTTGTTGTTGGGCAGATTTAAAAATGCAAATCGCTGCAAAATCATGGTAAAAATGTACTACATGCTTTTCTGCAGCTTCTCCATTGAAGTCCATTTAACCAAAAAAAGCACAGTTTTGCATTTAAAAAAGTCCCTGACCCTTTCCAAAAATGCAGAGGCACAAAAATGCATTGATGTGAACGTGTTCCATAGGAACCCATGTTAAAAAAATGTCCTGCGTTCCTGCAAAAAGCATTAAAAAAACACTTTGGTATGTATGGAGCCTCACAGAAGGTTTAGGACGCTGACAAAGCATCTACTTCAGAAAAGCAAAGCCGTAGTTCCTTGTAGGATGTCAAGGCCTTCCATCTGAAGGAGACTGATACAGGGAAGCAGGTTCCACCTTCCTCTAATGCATTTATTTGTGTGTGTAGTTGACAACATACATCAATAAAGGAAAGGTATGGTCGGCATCCAAAATAGTATTTCTTTATTAAATGCATATACAAAGCTGTAAAACAGCCTATGCGCTTTAGACGTCAGTTCTTACGGCTGATAAAAAAACCCGAAATAAGTAACACTTAAATAGTATATACAAAAGGTCACATGATTAACCAACACAGGTGAATTAAAAATGCAAAAGGGAAAAATCGAACATGACTCCATACAATGGAACACATCACAAAAAATAGACATATGAAAAACCAGGCCTACAAAAAGTGATCCAGAATAGCATGCGTAGTTTGTATTTTTTCAAAAATGAATCAGAAAAGAGTGGGTGCTACATAATGATGATATTGCCTAGATGCTAAATTAATAATAAAATAAAATGTAACATATGAAAAGCTAGGCATATAAAAAGCAACCCACAATAACATGCATGGTTTATATGATTATAAAACAGGACATAGTTACATTAGAGGGAGCTACATAAAGATGACTGTCTGGATACTAAATTGAAAAAAATCATTTAAGAAAAAGATCTACATCCCAGGTGTGGTTCAGTCCCTGTGGGATGTGGGTCTGAATCCTGTATATCCAGTAAACTTCACGCTCAAAGTCTGATGTCTGTGTGTCGTCAACACCCCCCCCGCCCCGCTTGAGGTAAAAACCTCTCTATACCACATCTAGGCAATATCACTAGCTTTTTTTTTTGTCGCACCCACTATTTTTATGACCCATTTTGGAAAAAATACAAACTACGCATGCTATTGTGGATCACTTTTTATATGCCTGGTTTTTCATATCTCTATTTTTTGTGATGTGTTCCATTGCATGGAGTCATGTCAGGTTTTCCCTTTTGCATTATTAATTCACCTATGTTGGTTAATCATGTGACCCTTTGTATATACTATTTAAGTGTTACTTTCATTTTTTTATCAGCCATGAGGACTAATTCCCGAAGCATATAGGCCGTTTTACAGCTTTGTACATTCATTTAACCACTTCAGCCCCGGACCATTATGCTGCCTAAGGACCAGAGGACTTTTTCCAATTTGGCACTGCGTCGCTTTAACTGCCAATTGCGCGGTCATGCAATGCTGTACCCAAACGAAGTTTGCGTCCTTTTCTTCCCACAAATAGAGCTTTCTTTTGATGGTATTTGATCACCTCTGCAGTTTTTATTTTTTGCACTATAAACGGAAAAAGACCGAAAATTTTGAAAAAAAGTGATATTTTCTAATTTTTGTTATAAAAAAAATCCAATAAACTCAATTTTAGTCATACATTTAGGCCAAAATGTATTCGGCCACATGTCTTTGGTAAAAAAATGTCAATAAGCGTATATTTATTGGTTTGCGCAAAAGTTATAGCGTCTACAAGCTAGGGTACATTTTCTGGAATTTACACAGCTTTTAGTTTATGACTGCCTATGTCATTTCTTGAGGTGCTAAAATGGCAGGGCAGTACAACCCCCCCCCCCCCAAATGACCCCATTTTGGAAAGTAGACACCCCAAGGAAATTGCTGAGAGGCATGTTAAGCCCATTGAATATTCATTTTTTTTTGTCCCAAGTGATTGAATAATGACAAAAAAAAAAAAATTACAAAAAGTTGTCACTAAATGATATATTGCTCACACAGGCCATGGGCATATGTGGAATTGCACCCCAAAAAACATTCAGCTGCTTCTCCTGAGTACAGGGATACCACATGTGTGGGACTTTTTGGGAGCCTAGCCACATACGGGGCCCCGAAAACCAATCACCGCCTTTAGGATTTCTAAGGGCGTAAATTTTTGATTTCACTCCTCACTACCTATCACAGTTTTGAAGGCCATAAAATGCCCAGATGGCACAAACCCCCCCCAAATGACCCCATTTTGGAAAGTAGACACCCCAAGCGATTTGCTGAGAGGCATGTTGAGTCCATGGAATATTTTATATTTTGACAAGTTGTGGGAAAGTGACAAATTTTTTTTTTTTTTTTTTTTGCACAAAGTTGTCACTAAATTATATATTGCTCACACAGGCCATGGGCATATGTGCAATTGCACCCCAAAATACATTTAGCTGCTTCTCCTGAGTATGGGGATACCACATGTGTGGGACTTTTTGGGAGCCTAGCCGTGTACGGGGCCCCGAAAACCAATCACCGCCTTCAGGATTTCTAAGGGTGTAAATTTTTGATTTCACTCTTCACTGCCTATCACAGTTTCGGAGGCCATGGAATGCCCAGGTGGCACAAACCCCCCCCAAATGACCCCATTTTGGAAAGTAGACACCCCAAGCTATTTGCCAAGAGGCATGGTGAGTATTTTGCAGCTCTCATTTGTTTTTGAAAATGAAGAAAGACAAGAAAAAACTTTTTTTTTTCTCTTTTTTCAAAGCTTTGTGACAAAAATTGAGGGCTGCAAAATACTCACTATACCTCTCAGCAAATAGTTTGCGGTGTCTACTTTCCAAAATGGGGTCATTTGGGGGGGTTTTGTGCCACCTGGGCATTCCATGGCCTCCGAAACTGTGATAGGCAGTGAAGAGTGAAATCAAAAATTTACACCCTTAGAAAGCCTGAAGGCAGTGCTTGGTTTTCGGGGTCCCGTATGCGGCTAGGCTCCCAAAAAGTCTCACACATGTGGTATCCCCATACTCAGGAGAAGCAACAGAATGTATTTTGGGGAGTAATTTCACATATTCCCATGGCATGTTTGAGCAATAATTTAGTGACAACTTTGTGCAAAAAAAAAAAAAAATTTGTCTTTCCCGCAACTTGTGTCACAATATAAAATATTCCATGGACTCGACATGCCTCTCAGCAAATAGCTTGGGGTGTCTACTTTCCAAAATGGGGTCATTTGGGGGGGTATTGAACTGTCCTGGCATTTTATGCACAACATTTAGAAGCTTATGTCACACATAGCCCACTCTTCTAACCACTTGAAGACAAAGCCCTTTCTGACACTTGTTGTTTACATGAAAAAATTATTTTTTTTTGCAAGAAAATTACTTTGAACCCCCAAACATTATATATTTTTTTAAAGCAAATGCCCTACAGATTAAAATGGTGGGTGTTCCATTTTTTTTTTTTCACACAGTATTTGCGCAGCGATTTTTCAAACACATTTTTTGGGGAAAAAACACACTTTTTTAAATTTTAATGCACTAAAACACACTATATTGCCCAAATGTTTGATGAAATAAAAAAGATGATCTTAGGCCGAGTACATGGATACCAAACATGACATGCTTTAAAATTGCGCACAAACGTGCAGTGGCGACAAACTAAATATATTTTTAAAAGCCTTTAAATGCCTTTACAGGTTACCACTTTAGATTTACAGAGGAGGTCTACTGCTAAAATTACTGCCCTCGATCTGACGTTCGCGGTGACACCTCACATGCATGGTGCAATTGCTGTTTACATTTGACGCCAGACCGACGCTTGTGTTCGCCTTTGCGCAAGAGCAGGGGGGGACAGGGGTGCTTTTTTTTTCCTTTATTATTTTTTTGCTTTTTTATCTTATTTTTAAACTATTCCTTTCATTTTTTTTTAATCATTTTTATTGTTATCTCAGGGAATGTAAATATCCCCCATGATAGCAATAGGTAGTGACAGGTACTCTTTTTTGAAAAAATTGGGGTCTATTAGACCCTAGATCTCTCCTCTGCCTTCAAAGCATCTGACCACACCAAGATCGGTGTGATAAAATGCTTTCCCAATGGCGCGGTTTACATCCGGCGAAATCTAAGTCATGAAATGCTTGTAGCTTCCGGTTTTAGGCCATAGAGATGTTTGGAGCCACTCTGGTCTCTGATCAGCTCTATGGTCAGCTGGCTGAATCACCGGTTGCATTCTCAGGTTCCCTGTTGAGACAGGAGAACCAGAGAAAAACACAGAAGACGGTGGTGGAGGGGGGGGGGGGCATTCCCTCCCACTGCTTGTAAAAGCAGTCTAGAGGCTAATTAGCCGCTAGGATTGCTTTTACATGAAAGCCGACCGCTGGCTGAAAAGAATGATACCAAGATGATACCTAAACCTGCAGGCATCATTCTGGCATAATCACTCAAAGTCGTGAATGGCGTACCTGAAGACAAAAAAATGGTTAACAATAAAACACAGTAAACGGTAAAGTATAAAAAAATTGCATACCTGAAAAGCAAACATGATAAAACATAATAACAATAAAACATTGCAGAATAGAATACAATAAAAAAGAGCAGAACAATAGAGAGAATAGAGAGAGAGAGAGAGAGAGAGAGAGAGAGAGAGAAAACAATAAAACGACAACTATATTTTTTTATTTTATATATATATTTTTTTTTTTTACATTTTTTTTTTAACTAACTTTTATAACTGTAACCGGTTCCAGGTTCGGGTCACTCAAAATGCGATGGCATCTTGGGAGACCCTGTGAAAGTGTGGCCTAGTTTGTGCAATGCTCTACCCTACGCTTATACTCAACTAGTGCATGGTAGCGTTCAAAACATTCACCAATGCAAAGACCAGGATTATCAGGACAGGAGGGACAATAATAGCGGGTGTCACGCCTATATCCGCGCTTGCTGCAGACACAACATCTTTTTTGTGGGGGTTCGCTGGGTAGGGGTACTCGGGAGGACATAAAGAAAATGCCTCTCATGCAGCCGACTGCATTTGGTTGGGGATGTGAATGGGGGAAGTACGGGCGCTGCAGAAGTGGTGGGTTCCCAATTAGGATTGGCGAATGCAGCAGGAAGGGCATTATGGGCACGACGGGCCTGTGTTTGTCTTCTTGGTGGCAGCGGGACACTACTTGTGCTTGCCACCTCACCAGCTTGAACTGCATTTATGGGACTCGCCACGTCACCAAGTGTTACTGCAGTGCTTGGGTGGGCTGGGCTGGGCCGGGCGGAGGGGCAAAACGCAGGTGCTAGCAGGTATCTGGGCTGATCCCCCTAACACTGCGTTTTTGGGAACCCTAAACTGCTTGGGATGCTAGTATAGATCTGATCGGATCAGATATTGATCCGTTCAGATACTATACCACTAAGGGAGGCGTATGCTGCGTGCGTGGGTGTTAGCGGTACTGGCGCTAACCTGACGCTGCCTGGGGCCGATGCTTGCCAGTTCACCGAAACGCTACCAAAAAAACTGTTAGCGATCGCAGGGATCGGGCCTGAC
Source organism: Aquarana catesbeiana (assembly GCF_042186555.1). Taxonomy (NCBI): domain Eukaryota; kingdom Metazoa; phylum Chordata; class Amphibia; order Anura; family Ranidae; genus Aquarana; species Aquarana catesbeiana. The sequence goes on along the minus strand of NC_133333.1, from coordinate 78,260,897 downwards.
TCTAACGCTGCAGTTATGCGTTTAGTGTTTTGTAAGTGACAGTGATCGATCGATACTGCACTTGAGTGGGCTGGGCAGGGCCGGGCGGAGGGGCAAAACGCAGGTGCTAGCAGGTATCTGGGCTGATTCCGCTAACACTGCGTTTTTGGGAACCCTAAACTGCTGGGGACGCTAGTATAGATCTGATCGGATCAGATATTGATCCGTTCAGATACCATACCACTAAGGGAGGTGTACGGTGCGTGCGTGGGTGTTAGCGGTACTGGCGCTAATCTGACGCTGCCTGGGGCGATGCATATCACCGCCAGGCGTTCAGGGGGCTAAACCTTTATTCGGTAATAAACGGCGGGTGCCCTGACACTATAAAAAATAAACGAACTAACCAGCGTCACCCGTAACAGTTATATGGTGATCAGTGGTGAAAGGGTTAACTAGGGGGCAATCAAGGAGTTAAAACATTCATTAGATAGTATAAGGGGGTCCCTGACGCTATAAAACGCTGACGGCAAACCTAAATATTTACGTCCCTAACTAGCGTCACCAGCGACACTAATACAGCGATCAGAAAAATGATCGCTTAGCGACACTGGTGACAGGGGGGTGATCAAGGGGTTAAAACTTTATTAGGTGCGGTTAGGGGGGTATCCTAGACCTAAAGGGGGCTAACAGTAACTGTCCTACCACACTAACTGTCACAAACTGACACCATGCAGTAATCAGAAAAAAAAACAAACAAAACACTGCTTGGTGTCAGTGTGACGGGGGGGGGGGAGGTGATTGGGGGGCGATCGGGGGTGTTTTGTGTGCCTGGCATGTTCTACTGTGAGGTGTAGTAGACCCCCCACCCGCGGGAGGCAGATCACGTGTATGTACGTGATTCTGCCTGCCCGTGCTGCCTTGCCGACGTACATCGGCGTGAGGCGGTCCTCAAGTGGTTAATGAAGAAATACTATTTTGGATGTCATCCTGAATGCCAACAATCCTTTTCCTTTATTCAGGTACGTTTGAGGTGTCAGCAGCCTAAAGGTCTGAGTAGCGGGCGGAGCTTTTATGTGGGAAGGTTGTAGCGCCCATACACTTGCTTTCCTAACATGCATCAATGTCCAGAGCTGCTGATAAGCCAGTACAACTGCCCTGTTGTACCAGGCCCAGTGTCCTCAGCTCAGTAGGGGTGCCCGGGCAAGCTTAGTCACACATAGTCAGTCTGGTAGTCTTTGGGTAAAAGCCTGCACGGATGGCAGAGCTTCCAGCATGTCCAAGTCCTGCCTGTCAAAATATTTGGTTGCTGGGCCCGTCTAGCATCCTAGCAACCAATCAGGTGCATGGAGGCCCCGGTATCCAGAGGAGGAAGATGTAACTGCCTCCTTCTGAGCTGCTCTGCCTCCACCTTTAGTGTTGTACTTTCCACTGACAACAGAAGGGCCGGGAGTCTGAGGGTACCTGCCATCTGGACAGGGACACTGCTAATGTGAGTGAGCAGAGCTCCTGCCATAGCTGCACACAGGGGAGGGGGGAGGGATCACACAGGAGTCTTCTGAAGGGAGGACAGGCTTCCCCAGAGCTATTTACACTGCCTGCACTCTCTCACCGTCTCCTGTAGCATGCCTGCACTCTCTCACCGTCTCCTGTAGCATGCCTGCACTCTCTCACCGTCTCCTGTAGCATGCCTGCACTCTCTCACCGTCTCCTGTAGCATGCCTGCACTCTCTGACCTCCTATTTTCTGGGGCCCTCCCTGATCTCTGTGCTGGTGTAAGTGGAGAGACTATTTTTATCAATTTGGGGCGCATGTGTATTCCGGGGGGAATGGAAAAGAGAAGCTGCACTATATAAAAATGCAGGCCAACAATAGCTTGTGTATTCCAGGATGTTAAATTGCAGTTCAGACAATTCCACACAGAACACCCAGGTGAGCTAAATCCTTATTCAGTGCCATAACCTAATGAAAAAGCCACTTACCAGATGGCAAGCGGAAGCAAGCGGATGGCTATAGCCCAGCCAAGGCCTTTGCTTGAACGGAAGGAACGTCCAGACAGATGCAACCAAATGGATTATCTGTATGCTCCAATCCCTCGATGCCGTGAATCTCCCATGGGCCTCAGTACTCAGACATTTTAGGTGCTTCCAGCACACCAAACTATAAGAGCATTAAGCATAGGATTCCTCTCCAAACGACTTCCAAACTTGTATGTGTCAGCAGTTAGTACAAACAAGCATGTATCCGAGCTCCTCCACAGGACAGTGGAGGAGCTCGGATACATGCTTGTTTGTACAAACTGCTGACACATACAAGTTTGGAAGTTGTTTGGAGAGGAATCCTATGCTTAATGCTTTTATAGTTTGGTGTGCTGGAAGCACCTAAAATGTCTGAGTACTGAGGCCCATGGGAGATTCACGGCATCGAGGGATTGGAGCATACAGATAATCCATTTGGTTGCATCTGTCTGGACGTTCCTTCCGTTCAAGCAAAGGCCTTGGCTGGGCTATAGCCATCCGCTTGCCATCTGGTAAGCAGCTTTTTCATTAGGTTGTGGCACTGAATAAGGATTTAGCTCACCTGGGTGTTCTGTGTGGAATTGTCTGAACTGCAACTTAATATCCAGGAATACACAAGCTATTGTTGGCCTGCATTTTTATATAGCGCATCTTCTCTTCTCCATTCTAACCTGTGCAATTTGCTATATGCTGCTGCTTTTTGGACTTTGATCATTTCAATAATATTTTGATTATTCAAAATAAGATTGTTTTATAGATCGAGCGCGTTTTTTTTCCTTTATATGCATGTGTATTCCGGGCCCGCTCCGTATGGTGGCTCAACTTCAAGTCCCAGCCACCTGCCGCTGCTGTTGCCTATTTATTTCCCTGGCGGAGTGATCTTCCTCTGCTCAGCTCTGAGTTGGGCCCGAGACAGAGAGCGAGAGACTGAAGCGGGCGCTGGCGGCAGATAGAGGCAGCTGACAGTCTGAGTCCAGGAGCTGAGGGGAAGCCGATCGTGGCTGCTGCAGCATAGTCCGATTGGGAGTAAATATACTGCACTCTGACTGCACATATTTACTATGGATAGTAATATGGCATGGTGTGGCGATTGTACTGCATTGCACTGCACTCTGCACATATTTACTATGGATGGCATGGTGTAGCATGATAAATCATCACTTTAAAACAAACCTGCACTTTGTTCCAAGGTGGGGTCCGGGAGGGGCCAGGGGCAGGGCTGAAGGGGGCCCCATCAGGTAGGCTGTACAGAGCCCCATGATTTCTATCAGCGGCCCTGTCAATGCCCATGACAACATCATGCATGATGAAATGCATTGGCCACAGCTAAACGCACTGATGTCACCACATATGCCAGCCAGTTGATCTGGACTTTCAGAATGTAATATGGAGATCTGCATTTGTGAACATTGATGTATTACACTTCTTTTTAATGCGAGTTGATTTGATCACTTCATTTTAATAAAGCAAATTTACTGGTTTACACTATGGGGAGCACTTTTCTTGTGCTTTACTCTCTTGATGTGTAATACATGGTCTGTTGGTGGTGGAAATTAAACTGAATGATTTCTATGCCAAATATATGGATCGATGCATTTTTATAGCTTGTGTGACCACTCGGCCTAAGGGGGGTTGTTACCATTTGGAAAGCAGCCTTAGATTTAGTATGGTAGTGTAAATTCACTACAAAGTGTGTTCTGTTAATGGAACATTGTCTCACAAGCAAATTGGGATATTTGTGTATTATAATATTGCATGCCACAGCTTGAACTTTATATTATATGGTGTGTGTTTGTACAGTGTTCTACATGAACTTTACAGCTCCATGTTTTTGTATGCACTTTCATGATCACTTTGTGTTTTGTTTTTTTAGTCAGATTAGTGTAGCATTTGTTTTTATAAAATATACCAGTACAGTGTAAATCAATATTGTGTGTCCAGGAATGGCCAAAGAGTCTGGATCTAATTCCAACTGAATTGCTGGCTCAGCTGCTCAGTCACAATCCTCATGCAACTCAAAATGTAAACAGTGCAAAGCTCATAGAGAACTACCCACGCAGACTAATTGGTGCTAAGGGTGTATATGCTAAATACTGACATGAACCAGTTATTTTGCAATTTCAATTTAACATGAAAGAGTAATTATAGAGCCATGGGGCCCAACAAGTGGACTGTTGGCTATCCTTGTGCAGCCCACCACAACCAGGACTGGGTCTATCACCTATTGGGCAACTTCTAGAATGGCAGCAGGGTGCCGGGAAGCTTCCAGCATTCTCGCAGCCAGCACTGAAATGAAGCAAATACCATCAGGCAGAGTGACCTCTGCTGGACAGTATAGTTCCGACCCAACGGCATTAGGGGGAGGGATCAGTGTGGGAGCAGGTGATCAGGCAAATAACACAATGTGATCAATGTGAGGGGAGTTGAATGCACTGCCAGGTGGAAGGGGTTAGTTAGCACTGCCATGGACCACCTTTGTCTGTGTGTGTGTGTGTGTGGCAAAGGGCATCGGCTGTGTATAAATTGTATTTAGCATCAGTTACATAGAGTATACAGCACTGTATTTTGGCAGTGGTACAGGGACATTCCATGTGCTGTCAGAACAAAATAGAGTTGAGCTGAGTGCTCCTCAGCCAAAGGAAGTTTTGTATTTTTATGAATGAATACCAGGATTCCTTTGATTTGCTGATGTGGAGAGGCAGGTAGAGGACACCGATTATTATATACCCTGTTTCCCCGAAAATAAGACCTAGCGTGATTGTCGGTGATGGCTGCAATATAAGCCCTACCCCCCAAATAAGCCCTACCCTGAAAATAAGACCTACAAGGACTTTAACTAGGGCTTATTTGGGGGGTAGGGCTTATATTGCAGCCATCACCGACAATCACGCTAGGTCTTATTTTCGGGGAAACAGGGGGTGTGTGTGTGTGTGTGTGTGTGTGTGTGTGTGTGTATGTGTGTGTGTGTATGTGTATGTGTATGTGTATGTGTATGTGTATGTGTATGTGTATGTATACATACACATACACATACACACACACACACACACACACAGTAACTCACATTTTTGTAAATGTTTTATTATATCTTTTCATGTGACAACAATGAAGAAATGACACTTTGCCTACAATGTAAAGTAGTGAGTGTACAGCTGGTATAGCAGTGTAACTTTGCTGTCCCCTCAAAATAACTCAACACACAGCCATTAATGTCTAAACCGCTGGCAACAAAAGTGAGTACGCCCCCAAGTGAAAATGTTCAAATTGGGCCTAATTAGCCATTTTCCCTCCCTGGTGTCATGTGACTCGTTAGTGTTACAAGGTCTCATGTATGAATTGGGAGCAGGTGTGTTCAATTTGGTGTTATCACTCTTACTCTCTCATACTGGTCACTGGAAGTTCAACATGGCACCTCATGGCAAAGAACTCTCTGAGAATCTGAAAGAAGAATTGTTGCTCTACATAAAAATGACCTACGCTATAAGAAGATTGCCAAGACCCTGAAACTGAGCTGCAGCACAGTGGCCAAGAAGTTGAGTGCACATGCTCAGTGTCACATCCAGAGGTTGTCTTTGGGAAATAGATGTATGAGTGCTGCCAACATTGCTGCAGAGGTTGAAGGGGTGGGGAGTCAGCCTATCAGTGCACAGACCATATGCCGCACACTGCATCAAATTGGTCTGCATGGCTGTCGTCCCAAAAGGAAGCCTCTTCTAAAGATGATGCACAAGAAAGCCCGCAGTTTGCTGAAGACAAGAAGACTAAGGACATGGATTACTGAAACAATGGTCCGATGAGACCAAGATAAAAACTTATTTGGTTCAGATGGTGTCAAGCATGTGTGGTGGCAACCAAGAGATGAGTACAAAGGCAAGTGTGTCTTGCCTACAGTCAAGCATGGTGGTGGGAGTGTCATGGTCTGGGAACCATGAATGCCAACATGTACTGTGACATACTGAAGCAGAGCATCATACCCTCCCTTCAGAGACTGGGCCACAGGGCAGTATTTCAACATGATAACCACCCCAAACACACCTCCAAAACGGCCACTGCCTTTCTAAAGAAGCTGAGGGTAAAGGTGATGGACTGACCAAGCATGTCTCCAGACCTAAACCCTATTAAGCATCTGTGGGGCATCCTCAAATGGAAGGTGGAAGAGCGCAAGGTCTCTAACATCCACCAGCTCCGTGATGTCATCATGGAGGAGTGGAAGAGGACTCCAGGGGCAAGCTGTGAAGCTCTGGTGAACTCCATGCACAAGAGGGTTAAGGCAGTGCTGGAAAATAATGGTGGCCACACAAAATATTGACACTTTGGTCCCAATTTGGACATTTTCACTTAGGAGTGTACTCACTTTTGTTGCCAGCGATTTATTGGCTGTGTGTTGAGTTATTTCGAGGAGACAGCAAATTTACACTGTTATACAAGCTGTACACTCACTACTTTACATTGTAGAAAAGTGACATTTCTTTAGTGTTGTCACATGAAAAGATATAATAAAATATTTACAAAAATGTGAGGGGTGTACTCACTTTTGTGAGATTCTCTCTCTCTCTCTCTCTCTCTCTCTCTATATATTTTATATAAATAAAAGTTTCCTGCAAATGGCTAAGAAGCACTCAGCCCAACTTTAATTTTATCCTGACAGAACAGTGCTGGAGCACAACACTGAGAAACTGTAATTGAGGCCACATTAGTAAAGAAAATAGATCGTCCGTCACGGTGACCATCGCTGGAATTACTGTGGCCGACACCAATGCTGGGGATTATTACTATGGTTACGGACACCAACACTGGGAGTGAATACTTATGTTGGGGGCGATAACTGTAGTCAATTACATCAGCGCAGGAGTTAGTATGGCATCACTGACACCAATGCCGTAAGTTACTTTTACTAAAGCTTACAAAGATGAAGCTTATTTTACTTCCACTTTCACCTCAACGTGCATTGGTAAAAAAAAAAAAAAAAAAGAGCCGGATCAAAATGTTCTGGATATTGTGCAGCCCTCTGGAGGGGTTGGAGGTTGCATGTGAGTCTCTAATTTTCATGTTGACCTCCAATGTTCTAATGTCTTGATCAGTGTAAAAAATAGTAAGCATTCCACAGATTCAATGTTCTAGGACAATAAAACATTAAAACTTCCAAGGGGGTGAATATGTGCACACAGATGTTATAATGTGAACTCTCAGAAATGCATTCATGTAAAATTGAAAAGTTACAGAAGTTAGGAGTACAAAGCGTTCTAAATCTGGGTATTCACAAATATGATTTCTGTATAATTCATTAAGTCAACACAAATTGTTTATTCAAAATGCAGACTTACATCCTTGTCGCCTTTTTTTTTCCGTGTTTGTACAGACAAAGATTCGACTTCACTTTCAAACTGATCGACACCCATATTCAATGTGTCAATTGTGTTCTGTAAAAAAAAAAAAAAAAAAAAAAAAAAGATAAAAGTATCCTTTATATTTTTATTGTTATGCCTTTATATCTATATCACAGCACTTAACACACTTTATACCATACCTTCCACAGTGTTTATATATACTCCAAGATGAGGAATTTAGGTCCTCAGAAAAGGGATTTTCACCCTGACTGTAAAATAGTCTTCTTCTGCAGTTTATTGGAGGATCACAGGGTATATGCTTTGCCACTAGGAGGCTGGACACTAAAAAAAAAACAAACAGGTGACTTTGCACCTATTTGTGGACTATACCCACTCTGCATAGCCGGCCTGCCTTAAGAGAAGCTGGCAGTCAAAAGGTAAACTCAGATGACCATAGAAACTAAAAACACAATGTTGCACAACAGCTACAAAAAGGTAACCTAAGTGGGTCATGTGTAGGAAGGAAACTACTGAAGAAAAGTATGAAAATGATTTTCTTTCATTGTTCACCGAGGGCAACAGCTTCTAGGGGACAGAGCAGTCCATAGCGAAAAAATAAAAGGGAAATCAAGGATGACTGTCAGGTATGTATACCAAATTAAATATGATATAAAAACCAATGTTTATTACAAAATCTGAATAAAATCATCCCCAAAAATATAAATGTCTAAAATGATCTAATTGCCACTTCTGTCCTAGTAAGTCTAAGTGTTTCGTGGGTGATCCGCTTCTTCAGGACTATATGTCAGGAAAGACGTGTTATCCAACAATGTTCATCTACATTGAAAGTACAAAAATTATACAAAATACAAGACCACAAGTCATAAGATATTCTGCCCAATAGCAATGTTCACTGAGGCTGGGTTCACACCTATGCGAATTGGATGCGGGTTTCTCTGCATCCAATTCACATAGCAGGAGAATGTGACCGGCTCTCTATGGAGTCGGTTCACATATCTCCGAGGCAGCTGCGGAGTGCGCTGCACAGAAACACTGTGCGATTTTGGCTCCGTTTCAGGGCCGAATTCAGGTGTAGATTCGGCCCCGAACCGGAGAATGGGGACGCACAGCCTTCCTGTGCAATCCGCAGCCGGTTCCCATGTGAACCGAGCCTTAGTCAAACATGATAGATAAGGCTGATCGTCAAAGTGAAAAAAAAAAAAATAAAATAATAACTGCTATAGTGGGCAGTTGGTGACGAGCCAGAAGCTCCAGCTGGGGTCCTGAGACGAGGATTGCAACTGTTGCACAGAGCAATGGTATGACATGTTTATGATTTTAAACTAATTTAAACTTTATATTCACTGTATTCACAAATCACGATTCTAGAATGATTTACTCCGATTTTCTTGGCAATACCTCATGTGTGCTGCAATCATGGGTTATGCATGCATGCCAGACCTACACACACGTTTGCATTTGCATGAGCAGACAGGGGTGCTTTTTGAATTTTACAGAAAAGTATACTGCTGCAGATTGAAAACAAAAGGTCATTTTTAATAACATTCAATTACAATATGACTTGGGTAGCAATTGTATACGATATATTAATTATTTGCTCATTTTTTCCAACACAAAAGTGGAGTTATCCTTTACCTTCATTAAGCTTTGGGTAGGTGACAGATGTTCATTATGGAGACATAAGAGGTCTACTAGACCCCTGACATCACCCCTGCCCTCCAAGACAATGAACCATGCACAGATCTTGCTTTGTTACTGTAGGACACCTGCTTCCCTGCCCGGTAGAATTGAAATTCTTGTCATTTCCAGGTTCATTCGGCACAGAGGAGATGGAGAAACAGTACCAAGATCATGGTTGCAGAATAACCACTTGCTGACAGGACCTTTTTATACGTACATCGGTCAGCGAGTGGTTAAGGTATGCTGTGTGAAAGGGATTTATGTATGGATTTTCTCAAATTTGGCTGCAAAAGTGGAAATAAACACAAGTATATCCAAACCCCAAAAAAAAAAAAAAAAAAGTAATATGTTGCCGTTTACAAGTTCTTAGATGCGGTGGCTACATTCTTTTTTCACTTTGTTGTCAAGAACATTTCCAGCCAGCACAGAAAATAGCTGTTGATTTTACTTTGTCATGTGAGCTTAAAGAAAAGCACAAAGAATATGTATACTATTCCCAACAATACACCATGAAATTGAGATGGACATGCATTTGACACAGACATGTGAAATCCAGCCTGTGTGAAAACCATGGCTGCTCACATAGATACCATGGAGAAATTAGTGTAGACACAAAGGGAAAGGAAGTGTGTGATTTTCAGGATTAACAGATGAAAATAGAGGAAAAAAGCCTAAAGGAGAAAAGAAAAGCAGCCACCACATCAAAAGGACATAATACATTTTTGTTTTTGGGTTTCAATATGTAAGGGAGGCATTGTACAAGAGAAAGAGCCCTCCTGCCCCAAAGCACCCCCCCCCCTCCAATATGTTGAGGGCATGTGGCCTGGTATGTTTCGGGGAGGGGTGCTCACCCACCCCCTTTCCTCGCCAGACTGCACGGATAATGATCTGAAATGGATTTTAGGGGGGAACCAACACTTTATTTTTTCAATACATTTTGCATTGCTAACATTGCCTCTGAGCACCCAAGTCACATGTCACAAGTCGGATCAGTTAAAGAGGAAGTAAACCCTGGACTTTTTTCCTTTTTTTTTTTTTACATATTAACATCCAACAATGTATTGATAAGCCTTACTCTTTAAAAGGTGGCAAAAACAAGGTTAGGAAGTACCTTTTTTATCTTTAATAACATTTTTCCTCTTCCTAGTATCGACCTTGCCATCTTTACTAATGATTACTGGCTCAGGTGTGGACGTAATTTCCGCCCTTCATGTCGAAATCTCACGCATGCTTACGTTTAAACCAAGCCTCTATCTAGAACAGCTGCTTCCTATTAACGTCTCTGTGCTGCTATAGTTCACTCCCAGTGTGATGTCTTATACAGTCACAAGGGGAGAAAAAGGAAGGAGAGGAGGAGGGCACAGTACCGCGAGGCTTCCCCTGTGCCGTTCTCAATGGAAGATAGTGAAACGGCACAGATAGCGTGCCGTTAAAGAAGCTACGGACTACGCATGAGCCGGCGACGTCACTACGGTTTACAGGATGGATTATGAAGAAACAGAAACAGTGAATAACATTTCACAGGCAGCGATCAGCTGCCAGTACTATGCAGATTGTAATGAGCTAAAGTGAGTTTACAACCACTTTAAGGTGCTGATCCGACTTGGATGCAACTTCCATTCAATTTTCTGGGCTAAAATCGGACAGAGGCCTGACCAAAGTAGGGCAGGAACCTTTTCCAAAGTCAGACCAGTTAAGACGGCTCTCATAAGGAAAGGATTTCTAGATGTGATGCGACTTGTGCTCTCAATGTCAGAGCAATTGTCGCACCAGTGTGGACAGGGCCTTAGAGATGTAAAACATCTATAAATGTTGAAGCCGTGAGGGAAAAAAAAAAAAAATAAAAGTACTCCGTTATTTCTTGCTGAAAAAAATTTAACACAAAATCAGTGTGGAGCAGTTTTACAAATTGAAAGTCATTTTTTTTTTACACTGAGAATGTGAAATGCAGCATATTTAAAAGTATTATGCTTGAAATACAAGTACTGCTTATTCAGTAAATAAACTAAAACTTGTTTTAAAATTATTTTTTTTTTTATTACAAATGGATTAACAAGGACTGTATATGTAAAAGTTATACTAAAGTCTCTTTTTGTTTAAAAACTACTAACTTTAGCATGTAATGGTTTTGCACAGAGCAGCCAAGATCCTCCTCTTCACAGGTCCCTCGCTGGCGCTTCTGGCCCCTCCCTCCTGCCGAGTGCCCCCACAGCAAGCAGCTTGCTATGGGGGCACCCGAGCGAGCCGCAGCTCCCTGTTTCTATTCAGACATGGAGCTGTGGCTCGACACCGCCTTTCTCCTCATTGGCTCACTGATTTTTGATTAGCAGCAGTGGGCGCCAATGGCGCCCACTGCTGTTTTAGCCAACAGGGAGGAGGAGTCCCAGGCAGCCCAGTCTCACGAGCAACATCGCTGAATCGAGATGGGCTCAGGTAAGTATTAGAGATGCTAAGGGGGGAGCTGCACACAAGTTTTTTTTATATTAATGCATTAAGATAAAAAAACTTCTGCCTTTAGAAACCACTTTAAAAACATTTAAATTATACATGAGAACAGGTAACCACCCCCTTTCACTCAAAAGCAAAAAAAAAAAAAAAAAAAGCAAGAAACCATCAACATATAGAATAATCATTATTGACAATACTGATGCCAGAGCTCTTGCAAGAGCTTAATCAATGTTTTCCTGATTTTCAGGTGTCATTTTACTTATTTACACATCTTGGCGTTCCGAATCGCCGCGATTTGAAATAGCGGCAAATCGCGGGACGCCCGTCGCCCCCAAAATAAGTTCTTGTACTTCCTTTGGGCGACAAGCATCCCGCGAGTCTGTTTACGCGATTTTACTGTGATTGTCACTTGACGAATCGTGGAAAAAATGTGGCATGATCGGAGTGCCATTGGAAGTGACAGGAATCGCACAGGCGTCCCCTGATTTGCAGCTATTCTTAATCGCTGACAGAACCGCGACGATTCGAAACACCAAGATGTGAACAGAGCCTTAGTGCCGGTTCACACTAGACGCGGCACGACTTGCAGGACACGACTGCCGGGGCGACTTGCAAGACGACTTCTGTATAGAAGTCTATGCAAGTCGCCCCCAAAGTAGTACAGGAACCTTTCTTCTAAGTCGGAGCGACTTGCGTCGCTCCGATTAGAACGGTTCCATTGCACAGATTGGGAGGCGACTTGTCAGGCGGCTAGGTCGCCTGACAAGTCGCCCCCGTGTGAACCGGCTCTTAATGAAGGGATTGTGTATTTTTGTGAGGTAGTGATTTGCAACACTTCCTTACTTGAAGATGCTGCTGGTAAAGAAACACTTAGTGATGATCCAAAAGCAGCAGAAAGAGCGTTTCTGGAATGAGAACTCTGGGAGGGTAAAGTTACTTGTACTTTAATTATGTTCCTAATGTTTAAATTCCAAAGTATTTTTTATTGTCTTTAGGACACCTCTGGAATGCAAGGATGTTTGCCATCCTTGTAGCATTTGAAAAATTATATTTTTTCTCAATATTTGCAAATTGCAGCTTTACTCCCAGCAGAAATTACAATGTGGAAATGTTTCCAAACTCTAGATCAGGGGTAGGCAACCCTTTGAGAGATGGAGAGCTACCTAGATAACATTGAAGAGATCAAAGATCACCGGGGTGCAGCATCCCCTTTTTAAAAAAAATAACTAGCAAGCCCCCAATAAAAAGTACTAAAACTAATATCTCTGTACAAAAATATAAACTTACTCTAAGTTTGCGTTGGTGAGAAAAACATTCACTTTCATTCACAATTTTTTCATGTCTGGGAAGCAATTGGTTACCCCCACAAGTCTGATGCTGGAGTTCATCATGAAAGCAGAACATCTGGTACTGCAGGCAGATTTTTTTGGCTAATCTCAGGCCTGGCTACCTGCTCTTATTTCAGTGGTCCGTAGCGGGCAGGGCGGCGGACAGTGGTCCGTAGCGGGCAGGGCGGCGGACAGTGGTCCGTAGCGGGCAGGGCGGCGGACAGTGGTCCGTAGCGGGCAGGGCGGCGGACAGAGGTCCGTAGCGGGCAGGGCGGCGGACAGAGGTCCGTAGCGGGCAGGGCGGCGGACAGAGGTCCGTAGCGGGCAGGGCGGCGGACAGAGGTCCGTAGCGGGCAGGGCGGCGGACAGAGGTCCGTAGCGGGCAGGGCGGCGGACAGAGGTCCGTAGCGGGCAGGGCGGCGGACAGAGGTCCGTAGCGGGCAGGGCGGCGGACAGAGGTCCGTAGCGGGCAGGGCGGCGGACAGAGGTCCGTAGCGGGCAGGGCGGCGGACAGAGGTCCGTAGCGGGCAGGGCGGCGGACAGAGGTCCGTAGCGGGCAGGGCGGCGGACAGAGGTCCGTAGCGGGCAGGGCGGCGGACAGAGGTCCGTAGCGGGCAGGGCGGCGGACAGAGGTCCGTAGCGGGCAGGGCGGCGGACAGAGGTCCGTAGCGGGCAGGGCGGCGGACAGAGGTCCGTAGCGGGCAGGGCGGCGGACAGAGGTCCGTAGCGGGCAGGGCGGCGGACAGAGGTCCGTAGCGGGCAGGGCGGCGGACAGAGGTCCGTAGCGGGCAGGGCGGCGGACAGAGGTCCGTAGCGGGCAGGGCGGCGGACAGAGGTCAGTAGCGGGCAGGGCGGCGGACAGAGGTCAGTAGCGGGCAGGGCGGCGGACAGAGGTCAGTAGCAGGTAGGGCGGCGGACAGAGGTCAGTAGTAGGTAGGGCGGCATACAGAGGTCGGTAGCATGTAGGGTGGCACACAGAAGTTGGTTAGGATGTAGGGTGGCATACAGGGGTCGGTTAGGATGTAGGGCAGCATTCAGAGGTCATTTAGGATGTAGGGTAGAGGTCAGGAGAGTATGATACTGGGAGATATGGAGGGCACTATACAGGGGGATCAGGAGGGCTGAGGTCGCCAGAAGGCATGGCACTGGATGGACAGGAGGGTATGGTATTGGGGGGGGGGGGATCAGGAGGGCTGAGGTGTCAGGAGGGTATTTTATTCAGGTGGGCTGAGGTGTCAGGAGGGTATGGTATTGGGGGGAGATCAGGAGGGCTGGGGTGTCAGAAGGGTGTGGTATGGGGGGGGGATCAGGAGGGCTGGGGTGTTAGGAGGGTATGGTATTGGGGCGGGAAATCAAGAGGGCTGGGTTGTCAGGAGGATATGGTATTGGGGGGGGGCTGGGGTGTCAGTAATACTGGAGTGACAGGAGGGCTGGAGTTTAAAAAGTTTTATATGCAGAGTGGCGCAGGGAAGGTGCAGTGATCCTGCTACCTGCTGCCTCTCTCACCTTCCCTTGGATTGGTGAGGAGAGCCGGTGGTTAGGGGTGCGAAGCACTTGGGCATATTTGGAGAGGAGCCCGAACCAGCCCGAGCTATTCCAAAGGCTTTCCCTGCAGCCACATGTATGCAAGGGGCAGGGACTGCCTCTGTAGCCTGAAATTGGGTAAGCGTGTGCATGCACCGCTCTGGAGAAAGAACCAAGTCAGCTGATGTGGCAACAGTGGGACATCTTCGCGGTCTACCTGTTGGCGGTCGACAGGAAGCCTGCGATGAAAGGATTGCTGACTCCCGCTCTAGATGTCTCACTATTTTACTGAGAGGACGAAAGGAAAAACGATTTACAACCAGACTATAGGTGAACATTAAGCAGCGATGGTGTAGAACATTGATAGGAATCATTTAAAGAGCAACGCCACTTTCAGGGGAAAAAAAAAAAAAAAGTAGCAAAAAAAATATAAATTAAATGTATAGAATTTACAATTGCAACACAAAAGTCATATTGTAATTGAATGTTATTAAAAAATTACTAGGGTTGCACCAATACTAGTATCGGTGCAGATACCGAGTATTTGCACAAGTATCAGTACCAGTGCAAATGTACCGATACCTGAAACCGATACTTTCAGGCTCAGCTCTTGAGCTGACAGTGGGTCTCCCCAGTGTTGAAGTCCGGTAATTGGAGCTGTCAAAAAAAAAAAAAAAAAGCAGCCGCAATGTTTATTACCAACATTGCTCAGCCCTGAAACACTAAAATAAAAAGAAACCGTTTCTTTTTGTATATTTGTTTCTTCATCTGCAGATCAAATGGATGAACATATGTTCCTCAGTTTAACTGCTTAATAACCCTTAATTTACTCCAATCAGCCTTACTTAACTCCCTATTCTCCTCCATGTAATTATTATTTTCTTGCTTTTTTTCTTTTGTTCACGTCTTTTGCTTTGTTAGTGAATATTTTTACACATATATATTAACATATATTTACACGTTTCACATTGAAAAGGCGCTAAAATTAAAAAAAAAAAAAAAATATTTATTTCATTTGTAAAATAACTTTTCAATGCTTTGTACCATTGCTGACAGCTGAAGTTAAAACAAAACAGTTACGTAAGGTATCGGTAATTGGTATCGGCGAGTACTAAAAAAGAAAAAGTATCGGTACTTGTACTCATTGTAAAAAATAATGGTATCGGTGCATCCCTAAAAATGACCTTTCCTTTTCAATCTGCAGCTCTGTAATTTTCTGTAACGAGCAATGCAATATGGCTACCAGGTGGTGTTCTGTACACAGAATGTGTACAAAAAGTACCCCAAAAACATAATTTTTTGCTTGTGCAATTGGCTCACTGATTTTCCCAGAAGTCTGCACAAAGATAAAAGTTAGAATTTTGGCATCCCCTGCAACAAAAATGTCATTTTTGGTAAGATACTCCCAATAGTAAATAACGTCTAAAGGGATGTAGACCCTACAACTTTCCTCTTTAGAGCCCTGATTCTGCAGCAGCTGGTTGATAATTATAAAACCACTCCCATTAGACTCACTCAGCCCAGGGGCACAGAGGAACAAACAGTGATTTCTTCAGAATAACAAAAAGGCAAAAATCTGCAAAGTTTGGTAAAATCCTTGCAATGTACATAGATCACCCAGAGGGGAATGTTTTTTTTCTCAAATGTGTAGTTATGCTTCAAAGATAAATTAATCTGTCAGACAAATTTACCGTCTTACCAGTCAATTAAGGCCTTACAGGACAGAAACGATCATCTACTGTATCCCAACAATCACCCAACTGTAGAAGTACAGGAAGTGGGCTGTATAAGGTATTTGCTGGCAGAAAAATGTTTTACTATCCAAAATTAAAGAGGAAGAAAACCCTGGTGGGTTTTACTTCCTCTTTTGTTCCCTGCAAATTAAAAGCATAATGGGCTAGTATGCATTGCATACTAGCCCATTATGTGTCACTTACCTGCAAACAAAGCCCGGGTCCATCTTCACCTCTCTTCCTTCCAGGGCTGTAGACTCCGGCTCTGTGACTGTCCAGAGTCGTGGGATCCAACGGTCACAGCAC
Organism: Aquarana catesbeiana; assembly: GCF_042186555.1. Taxonomy (NCBI): domain Eukaryota; kingdom Metazoa; phylum Chordata; class Amphibia; order Anura; family Ranidae; genus Aquarana; species Aquarana catesbeiana. The sequence goes on along the minus strand of NC_133333.1, from coordinate 78,244,536 downwards.
GGGCCCTTTAGAAACGGTACGATCATGCCCTTTCTTCAGTGCGCATGCACCGATGTCGCGCAAGCGCATATGGTAAACATCTCCTAAACCGTGCAGGTTTAGGTGTTATTTCCAGTACCTACAGGTAAGCCTCACTATAGGCTTACCTGTAGGTAAAAGTGGCGTGTAAGGGTTTACAACCACTTTAAAACAATAAAGGCAGAAGATTTAATAGATGCAAAGTTGAAAAAAATGACTGAAGATCCACTTAATTATGACAGCAAAGGATTCATTGAGTTAAACCAGCATAGTTGAGGAATGGATGGATGGTCTCTCCTGTACTCCTCCTCCACTCTGCCAATGCAATCTCCAGACTCAATGTCGCATAATCATAACAAGGTAATTTGAGTGATTCACAAGACCACACATGTAGATTGCCACCATCCCTTGATATTACATAAGAAAACTTCAAAAAGGTGGGATTTTATGGGCAATAAAAAATATACATATAGAAAACTTCACATTATAGAAAATTTAATTTATTGTAGAAAAAAAAATTGTACTAAAAAGTCTCATGTTAAATGGTACAGAACATAAGAATAGCACCAACAACATTACACATTGGATGGTTAAAATTTGCAAACATTGCACATTTTGCTGTTTAGACCGTAAAGTGGCAATCCCAATCTACTTGCTGTTGCCTTGAGTTGTAGTTTCTAACAAGGAATGCTGCAGAGAGGGATATCCAACGCGCTTCAAAATTACTGTTATGTATCTTCTTCTGGGAATATTACCACTTTTATGGCTTTAGGTAGTCCATATCATTGTTTTGTATTTTATATAAGTTGTAATAGCATGGGCATTTTTTCCCTAGGCAAGATATGTCCCCCCTTCCCCCTTTCCAATGGGGTTTTGGCAAAAATTGCCAACTAATTTCCGTTCCGATCCCCGGATGGTTGTTTCCGTGGGACCGGATGCTGTATAGGCTTGGTAAGGCGGAAGATACATGGCTGCGTCTATTGACGCGTGCTGTGTCACCTCCGCATTTGCATTACCAACTGCGCAGAAGCGGAAGTGATGCGGCTGCGCGATATGACGCGTATCGCGTCACTTCCTCCCGCGCATGTGCACTATATCAGGAACGCCATCGCGTCTCTCGGCGCCATTCCTCCCTGGTTTGTTCAACGTGGAGCCACGTTGTCCTCTGCTTCCGGACCGCTGACCTTGGGAATCCTTTTGGCTACTTTAATATCTCCATATGGGACCTTTGGATTTGGCCGTTTTGATCTGAAAGACATCCTAAGTAAGCAATTTTTATTAGGTATGGGGCCAGCCTTATGGGGAATAACACTCCAGGTTGACCCTTATCCCCTGGAATTGAGACTCATTTTCTTCCCTGGGATTTATCTTTCCATTTTGCTTTTTCCCAGCCCACAGTGCCCATATCTCAATGCCTCCAAGGTAATTTATATCTGGCCTTTCTGTACATGGACATCTGGTATCCACTAGGGACAGGCCTTCAATGGCCACGATAGGATATTCATGCTTTTTGGAGGAATGCCTCTGCTAAATATACACCATTTTTGTAAGTGTATGTTAATGACTAATTGGATACATATCTAGAGGTTGAATTTGTATTAAACTTTTTACTAACTTAAGCTGTATTTTCAGAAGCGGTATTATTCCCTGAAGAAGATACATAACTAATTTTGAAACGCATTGGATATCCCTCTCTGCAACATTCCTTGTTAGAAACTACAAATCAAGGGAACAGCAAGTAGATTGGGATTGCCACTTTACAGTCTAAACAGCAAAATGCGCAATGTTTGCAAATTTGAACCATCCAATGTGTAATGTTGTTGGTGCTATTCTTATGATGTTCTGTACCACTAAAGGGGAAGGAAGGAAGCCCCGCAACATTTTGCTTTTTTTTTTTCTAATTCTTTTAATCCTTGCCAAGCGACAGATATACAAAGCAGTCCAAAACGAGTGTTGGATGTACCTTTTGTAGCAGTTAAGATTCTTCTATCCCTTCCGGGTATCGTCTGCTCCATTCTTCTTCCTGTATGCCGAAGCCGATGTGGACGTCATTCCCGCCCTTAGTTCATATCCTTGCCGAAATCTCGCACATTCGTCATAGAGTTGTAACCAAGCCTCGATCTCGATTGCCGTTACTACGGCAACAGAGCCATCACCATGAGAACAGCAAATGGAGGGGGTCATGCTGCAGCATCGCAAGGCTTTGCTCTGTGCCGTTCTGAGTGTCAGATAATGACACGGCAGGCAGAGGAAGCTGAAACGGCACACATTGTGTGCCATTAAAGAAGATACCTAGTGCGCAAAGATACCTACATCACAAAGAAAACTGAGTGCACTGATATGTAGATTAGATTGATGTGAAGTTGGGTTTACAACCACTTTAAAATTAGACAATACAATTTTTTTCTACAATAAATTACATTTTCTATATGGGAAGTTTTCTATTTGTATATTTTTTATTGCCCATAAAATCCCACCTTTTGAGGTTTTTTCTTATGCATAATCATAACATAGGAACAGATGAGAGATATCCATTAGTGTAGTATTGTTATACTTTATTAAAATGTTAAAAAGCAAATGCACTTGCATTCACAAAATTGATAAATAGCATGTATGAGCATCAGATGGCCACCTGTGCATGTGGGTCAGCTGTAAACTGCTCGTGACGAACTGTCCTTGCTTGATTAGTTTTGCCCCTCCCACTGGGCGTCTTCAGAAGCTGAGGCAGTCAGTGATAGGTTGGATTATTTATGGGCCTGTGCCAGCCCTCCCTCCCCTCCCAAATTAACCTCCCATTACACCTGTAACTAATTTCAGCCTTCCTTCTTGCCTCACTTCCTATTTACACAGGACGAGGTGTTTCGTCAGATTAGGCGACCCATCAAAATTTGTAACTGAAGTGACGTTCCGTCATGGCCAACTTGGTACACCTCGCACTCAGCCGCAGTAAGAATACACAGTGAGAAGGTGGGAAGCGGACATATTTGTACACCCACCGGAGTCTTGCATTTCACATACAATTTTTACCAGTAAACTGAGCTTATATAGTGAAATACAGTATTTAGCAATAGAGGTCGACCTCTATATCGGCCGATATTTGGCCATTTTTGATAAATTGGCATCGGCCAATTATCATCAAAATTAGGCCGATATTTAACATTACCCGCCGTTCCTCCTCCCTTCTCCACACTCAGCGCGGCACTTGATTCTTGCCAGAGCCGCTGAGTGTGTGAAGCTGGCACGTAACAGAGAGGAGAGAGAGAGAGGGATCTTTCAGAATTGAGGTTGATGTCGGGGGTGGGCGGGACCCGGCCGCTATCAAACACTAGCCAATGGGATGGGATCTGGGCGGGCCGCTACGTGTATGTGGCCCCGCCCCTTTTCTTAAGCAGCCAAATCATTGGCTGCTGTTTGATAGCTGCTGGGTCCCGCCCACCCCGGCATTAATCTCAATTCTGACATCTTTCTGTTGTCAGTTACACACAGTTACTCGGCTTAGTGTGAAACCTATCAGTGCCATCTGCCACCCAATGCCACCTACCATTGCCAACCAGTGCCTGCCAGTGCCACCTGCCAGTGCCAACCAGTGTCACCTCCAACCAGTGCCATGCCAAGCCGTGCCACCTGCCAGTGCCAATAGTGCCACCTGCCAGTGCCAAACCAGTGCCACCTGCCAATGCCTGCCAGTGCCACCTTCCAGTGCCACTGCCAATCAGTGCCACGTGCCAGCGCCACCTGCCAGTGCCAACGCCAACCAGTGCCATGTCAATTCCAAACCAGTGCCACCTTCCAGTGCCACTGCCAATCAGTGCCATCTGCCAGTCAGTGCCACCTGCCAGTGCAAGCCAGTGCCACCTGCCAGTGCCACCGCCAATCAGTGCCACCTGCCACCTCCAACCAGTGCCCCGCCAATCAGTGCCACCTGCCTGTGCCCATAGTGCCACCTGCCAGTTCCAACCAGTGCCACCTTCCAGTGCCACTGCCAATCAGTGCCAACCAGTGCCACCTGCCAGCGCCAAACAGTGCCACCTTCCAGTGCCAGCCAGTGCCACTAGCCAGTGCCACCTGCCACAGCCAGTGTCATCTGTACTGAGGACATCAAGTGTGTGGTAGAGTGACAGGAGCAAGCAGGGAGGAGTGGCGTGGGTGAGGTCTTTTTTTTTTTTTTTTAAATCGGCCTAAAATATCGGCCACAAAAATCGGCATCATATCTCGGCCATCGGACGCCCCAATTTCTAAATATCGGTATCGGCCAGAGAAAAAGCCATATCGGTCGACCTCTATTTAGCAATCCATCTGACCGTTTTGATATGGAATTGTAAAAGCAGCGGTGTTCTGTCAGATTAGCAAATCTGTGAGATCAGCAAGCTTGTCGCTGCTTTTTATAATTCAACATCAAAATAGTCAGCCAGATTTATAAGTATTGTATTTCTCTATATAAGCTCAGTTTAATGGACAAACCACCCCTCTCCATCAGTACAGACTCCACCCCCCCTCAGTACAAACCACCTCCCTCCATCAGTACAGACCCCCACCCCTCCAGGACAAACCACCCCCCTCCATCAGTACAGATCCCCCTCAGGACAAACCAATTCCCTCCATCAGTACAGACAGCCACCTCAGGGCAAACCCCCCCCTATCAGTACAGACCCCCCCCTCCCCTTATGCAACTAGGCAGGAGGCAGAGAAGGATTCAGTGTGCAGCTGTCCGGAGAGTTGCTTGATCAGACTGTCATTCTCTGGCCCTGAGCAGTCTCACTCTGGGCTAGAGTGGCATCGACATGTTCTGGCTGAAAAGAGCACTGCCTCCAGGACCCTGCACCACCCTCTGATGGTGTCACCCAGGTGCGATTGGCACCCCTGCATCCCCATAGCAATGCCACTGCCAGTCAGTCCACCCCTGCCACTAAGAGAACACAGCTGGAGGGAGAGAGAGAAGAGGCAGTGAAGGTACCCGGTAGAGCTGATGGGGGGAAAAGGAGGCGGGGAAGTGAAATTCCACAGGTATAGGGAAATATTAACTTTCCTACTGTTAGTACTGGGGTGGTGATCCACCAAGATGGTGAGTTCCTTGCTTGGCCAGACAGGAGCATTGGAAAACTGAGAAACAAGTCTGCTTGTTCCAGATAAATATGAGATTTTGTTGGAGAGGTCCTGAATGGATCTGGGAGAATGGTACTGCTTTGAAAGAGGTTACCATTAATCCTAGAAGTCCCATGGAGAATCTCAATGTAGGATGTCTCTTGGATCTCAAATCTCGAGCACGTGCTCTTAAAGAAATAAACTATTTTCTGGGAAAAAGACTTTTGCTTGGGATGTTCAAAGGACCAGACCCAAGTATTCCCAGCTAAGGAAAGGCTGGAGAGCAGAATTATTAAAACCAATTTCCCAGCCAAAGGCCTAAAGAACCTCAACTGCCTTGTGGGAATTTGACAGCTGCAAGGGACATGAATCCTGCAGAGGAAGATTGTCTAAATAGCCTGTGACTTGGATGCCCCGAGTTTCAAGCAGGAGGTGTCAACAGCTTCGGGAGCGGAAAATGGGCCAAAAGGGCAGTGTGACAAACTGGAAGTGGTTGTCTACCAATGAAGTACAGAAAGCACTAGTTAGGTGGATAAACAGGAAATAGGAATTTAGATCTTAGAGCTTGCATCTTGGATGTCCACAAATGACATGTATTCCTTTTGTCTGAGTGACTTTGCAGATTCCATGCAAAACTTTGGAATTTGAATCAATTTGTTGAGAGATTTTAAATCCAGGACAGGGTAAATACTCTTGTTGGGTTTTTGTACCTCAAACAAGTTTGAGTAGAAAACTATGAACCCTGTCTTGCGGCGAGTGTACTAGCACAACTCCTCCCTGAGACAAGAGGTGGTTAAGGGCATTTTGCATATCTGTACTATATCTGGGCAGTTTCTGGTTGATTTGAAAGAATAAGGTGGTGGAGTTTTAAACTATTTTGTACTGCTTTAAAACCACCGACTTAACCCGCAAGTCAGATGTCTGTGACCCAGAGAAAGGAAAGCCGTAACAAACATCCCTTGAGTCTTAGGCGCCCCCTTCATTGGGCTTTGGGGAAGTTTTGAAGAATTGATTGGCCAAGCCTTGCAACGAAAGAAGGGCTGAACTTTGGTTTGAAGCCATTTGAAGCCTGGTTAGAGCAGACAGGTGTTCTGCCAGAGGAAGTCACGAGGCGTGACAAAACCGGTAGGAGTTTGGCTGACTGATGCACAGGGAACTAGGAAGTGCTGTGGAGAAAATATGACAGGGGAATGTGAGTGTAATGTGATGCGTTTTTAGTTGCCATTAAATCTTTTTAAACGGAATTACACTATTGCACGCCTCTATTACTCCCTGTATGCATATGAGGTGATCTTTGAAAATACCAGACGGAAGTTGTGGCTTTATTGATCAGCGTTCTTACCAGGAGGTGAAGTGAATATGGGATCTGCGTTTACCACTAACCAGCCACTATATGGATGATGACCATCTAAGCTGTTACCATTTACTACAGGCTTGTTTTTAAAGCCCTTAAGGTGAGGGCACACCTGAAGGGGGAGAGTGCACATTGCACGAAGACACCATTTGTTTCACCTTTTTTCTTTGATATGTTTATGGACCTTTTTATGCTTATTGAGGAATGTGTACAACTCACACTGAGCACTTGCACCTTTTTTATCTGCTTATAAGCACCTGCACTTTAATTGGGGATAATTTGCTTAATTATCTTATTATTTATTTCATAGTATAATTTAGCGTTTTAGTATATTGCAAAATTTTTTTTAGCGCCGCACATTGGGTATATATATTCCCAAGTAGGATGGCTTTGAGACTTTCCGTAGTAGACTTTGGAAGTAAAAGCTTCCCACCTGTGACCTCTTTAAAGCAGAACTCTGGGATTGGCAAAAAATCCCCCATTAGTACACCACCCCCCCCCCCCCCAAAACACTAAACAGTTCCCTGTATTTGTGAAATTCCTTACCAAATCAAGAGAAACGTTCAATTTAATTTTCAGGAAGTCAGCTCTGCAGTAAGTGCTGTCTGTTTTCTGGCAAGGAGGAGGTGTTAGAACAGAGATTGCATCATATCCTCTTTGCACTATCATTAAACTACATTTCCCATCATGCTTTGCATATCGCACCAAATGTGGGAGGTACACTAAATGTGAACAAGCCCACTTCAACATAAATCACACCTCCAATTCTGAAGCCACACTGCTGAGCACAACACAGACAGTGAGAGGAAATTCTTATAACTGTAAAGCATGTCTGTGCTCTCCCCTCCAGACACAGCAGGAGATAAACATATTTCCCTTACATGCTTTATGTAATCAGTACTGAACTGTATACACATCCCACAATTCTATATTATACACACACTGTACTCTGCTCTAATTCAGTATTAGAAATATTCCTCCTGAGGCAGCTTTGAGATCTAATAGTAATCAATGCTGGTATGGTGTATATGAGAACATCCCTAGCCGCACCACAGAAAGAGCCAGGTCATGCCGCTTTACATCAGCGTGTGACACGAGTAAATGTTGGCATGAGAAAAAAAGACTAAAGTGCAGCACTAACATACTAATCAATACCACAATAATGGTGGAATCCTCTAATGTATGGCAATCTCTGTAAGCTTCAATGTAACCACAATACTGGTCTGTGATATGCAACACACATTACACTGAAAATAAGACATAAAAAATGACCGCAAACTTTGCAGGGATGGTGGAAACCTGTCCTACAGATATTTGGCAGTCGATGGCATCAGTAAAGCAGTGGATGGTGTCCACTGCTGATCAGTGCAGCCTCGTCAGTGCATCTTTTCAGTGCCCATTAGTGCGGTCTCATCAGTGAGGTCCCATGAGTGCAGCCTCATTAGTGCAGCCTCATCAGTGCTGTGTCACCAGGGTAGCTTATCAGTGCTCATAATTGCGGTGTCACCAGCGCAGCTTAGCAGTGCCCATCAGTGGCTGTGTCACCAGTGCAGCTCATCAGTGCCCATCAGTTCCGGTGTCACCAGTGCAGCTTTTCAGTGCCCATCAGTGCTGGTGTCACCAGTGCAGCTTAGCAGTGCTCATCAGTGCAGAGCAGGGATAGTTACAGATCCTCTGTATGACAGAGCGGGTCTCAGGTTGACAGGTCTGTATGTGAGGACACCGGTCGTGGTACAGCCCCACCTCACTGCACCGGAATTGTGATAGACCGCGCCGAGCGCACTGTTCCAATGTGCAGTAAGGCGAGGCTGTACCACGAGCGGTGTTCTCATATACAAAGCTGTCAGCCCGATACCTGCTCTGTCATATGGAGGATCTGTAACTCTCCCCCGCTCTACACTAAAGACAAATGGTGGGTGGGCGGTGGTGGCAGGGAGGAGGAGGAGATGGGAGAGGAGGAGGACACCACCTCTATGGGCAGCACAGACCGAGGGTTGTGTGAGACCCCCTCCACCCACTACAGGGAGCCAGGTTGAAGTACAAGTCCCTGCTCGCTTTCAGAGGACTACAAGGGGGCATGTCAGACTGCTAGCTGAGGTTACTTGAGGGATAGCAGCCAGCAGTCTTACAAACAGGAAATCACCAGGCAATAACGGTTTTTCAGCAAGTTTAGGAGGCTATTGCAGAGGAACTACAGAGCTCAGAACACGGCTGACATAGTTGGTGAAGGTACGAGATCAGCAACAAGAACATGGAAAAAAGTTTTTGCCCGGAGTTCTGCTTTAATAAATTGGTCAAGTGCCTAACCAAACAGACATCTTGGAAATGCATATATTTGAGGTGCCTTTTGCAGGCAGCTTCAGTTGTCCAAACTTTTAGCCATAAGATTCTGAACATGTGAATGGAGATGAAAGCCATTATGCACGTTTGTCTTACAACATGTTCTAGGGCATCTAACACAGAAATGTAGAGCAGAAGGCAATTGCTGTAATTGCTCTAACAGCACAATCTTGAAATACAGGCGCATGTTGGTTCTTTATTTTCCTAGTCCAGTGCTTAAGTTTGAGATACTAAAATTGCAGCAAGAGCTGATTGCAGGGCTGGTCCTGCAAGATTAAATGGAAAGTTCACCTTAAAATAAAAATAAGGGGGCATGGCTAGCATTTGAAGTGGAGCAGACGTACACCGGTGGAGCTCTTATCCTGTACCTTGCTATCGGCTAACTTACAACTTACTTACGTTCCACTCTCTGGGGACCGTGATCCACCTTCCTGACTGCCAAGGTCTTTCCTTGCCACCATACATCGATCGAATGGGTCCTCCCAAGACCAGATCCACACAGCCAGGCCCAAGTGCTCTCCATCCCTCTCCTCCAGCGGCCATCTTGTCCACAAGGTCTCCTGCCTCAGTCATGTCTGTAAGCAGTCAGACAGCTGCAGAATCGGCAGCTGCATATTCCCCCTCCAGGGCAGAGATCTTGGCAGCTATTACAGCTTGCAAAGAGACACTGACTGCTAAAATTGACTTCCTAACATACTGCCCGTAACTCCAGGATGTTGATGGGCAGGATCATTTCTGTCCTAATGCAGGGTTGTCTGGTGCCCCTTATCTGACGCACCTGATCCTTCAGGGCACAGATCCTTACGGGTGGCAAAAATACCCTTGCTTGGACCGTATCTAGGATCAGCCCTAAATACTTCAGACTTTACGAGCCAGCCTAAGCTTTCCAAATACCGCACTGTGCAGGTTATGCTCCGTTTTAGAGCCTGTATTGAGTGATCTCTGAGCAGGAGATCGTCCAGATACCCGAGCACCAAGATCCCTTGGGCCCTTAAAAGATCCAGTACTGATGCGAGGACCTTTGTGAACACTCGGGGAGCTGTGGCAAGCCCGAAGAAAGACTGCTGCATCTATGGCTGGCATGCTCCACTTCTTAATGAACGTTTCATCCATGTGATATAAAAGGGAAAACCTCTTAGGAGGAACAAAAATCCTGTCAGGATGTTCCCAATCAGCATACACCACCTGTTTCAACAGTGGGTGTAAGGGGAAAGCCTGTGCGGCCTGAAGAGGCCTCAGGGATCCCAAAGAGAACCATGGGGGCTCACTAACCTCTGCATGAGGCAACTTAAAGGCAGAACGAACCATCTTGGTAAGAGTCTGGATCAAAAGCCTCTGCGACTGAGAAGCAGACACCAACTGGATAACTTCTTGTCCAGATTGTTTAGAAGCAGACTCATCCGCCAGGCCCTCCACAGAATCCTGAGCTTTTAGCTCTTCCCCATACTCAACCCAATCCTGCTCCAAACTAGGAGGCTCAGGGGAGGGGGATCTGTCACACTTCTTGCCACTCAGTGGTATGAAGGCAACCATGCCAGCAATCCTGTGCTCTAACCTGGCTAGGGCTGAGGATAGTTTATCCTTGGTGATAAAGGGTGAAGCAGCATTGACTATAGGCACAATACCAAATAGGCACAGCGTCCAAGATTGCCCGGAAGCCTCTGGTCTTTCAGAAGATACAACTAGGTTCATCAGGAGCTACTGAAGACATAGGTGTGCCTTTCCCTGTAGTTTTAGTCCCGCTTCTCTTTTTTGAAGACACTTACAAGTCACAAAAAGGGAGTACCTGGGTGTAGTATTAACACACCTTAGAAGGGAGACCCTTTAATAGGGCTCACCAAGCCCCTATGCAACAATCCTGCTAAGCACCTTAGCCTGCCAAGCAACACCTAGTGACTCACATGATCTGGGTAAGGATGAAATAAACCGCTGCAAATGCCTGGTTTAGAGCCTGCTCTGTGTCCCACAGCTGCCTTCTGGAAGCAACACATGCTTGGCATACACAGGTCTAATAAGCTGGCTGTGCGCCGGAACGTTTTGCGCATGCGTGCGTTCCCTGAGAACGTGGGCAGCTGTATTCGCATAGGACGTGGATCTTCGTGCACCCAGATTAGGCTGCGGCACATACGCGGTTTCGAGTGCGCATAACGCCTATGGCAAAGCCACAGGTGCTATGGCCGCCAAACAAAATGCTGAGCACAGCAGCGCTCTTGCGAATGCACGTGCACCATGGCGAACCAAGAGGCGACATGGCGCACCGTTGCGCTCCATCATGCAGGTAAAAAACAGCCAGACAAGCAAAAAAAAGGTACACTTCGCAAATACCCACAGCCCAAAACTCCCCATATGGTCACCGTGTACAGGTGTACAGCCGCTAGCTTGACTGATTGTTACAATCACTGGGACACCCCACAATAAGTAAATAAGGGGGTTTCACTTACCCATCCAGGCGCAGGGCAGCTTAGAAACTAAGAGCCCAATCTTCACCCATCACGGCGGTTTCCTGTCACTTGAGGACCTTCAAGGACTGGGTACCCTTTTCATGTTTAGGGTCCACTCCCTTGGACCTGTACAGCACCCTGCAGGAATGCCTTAGCATTGTGGTGTCCAGAATTCCACTTCGCAGGGTCCAGCGCCCAGAGGTCGCATTAAAAGGCAAAACCTTGCAGGATATTGAGTCTTCTTTACGAGGCTCGGGTACCATTTATCTAAGCATATAGAGCCCAAGTCAAATGGATCAGATCGTTCAAACCCTTGATTCATTTCAAAACAGTTTGTGGGACAAGAGATCTGGAGCTCAGAGAGCTCAAAATGTGCCCATCCACCTTGCAGACACTGGTAAAAAAATCTGATGTACTTCCTGTATGGGAGGAGTTATATAGGGGATCACTTCCTGTCTAAGACTGTCTACCAGGGTCCATTCACCTAGGGATGGCGTATAACCCAGTAGGTAATGAATATTAGCCTTGGTTTCCTATGATGTATGGAAAAGAAACATATGTCACAGTGTATCCATCAGTACCAGTGCACAAAAACCATCTGCAATAGTGTTCCATTGCAACATCAACATTTGTCAGTGTCTGCCGGCGGACGATCAACATCTGTCATAGTGAACAAGGGCACAAAAACCATCTGTCAGTGTACCAGTGTCGCACAAATAAATAAAACACTTAAAGCATCCCCGTAATCGTGTGCAAAGGAGAACGCATATGTAAACGGCGATCGCACCACACGTGAGGTATCGGCACGAACATCAGAGCGAGAGCAATAATCCTAGCACCAGACCTCCTGTGTAACTCCAAACTGTTAACCAATAAAGGTTTATAAAGCTTCGCCTATGAAGATTTTTAAATACTGAAGTTACATAGTTACATAGTTACATAGTAGGTGAGGTTGAAAAAAGACACAAGTCCATCAAGTCCAACCTATGTGTGTGATTATGTGTCAGTATTACATTACATATCCCTGTATATTGCGGTCATTCAGGTGATTATCTAATAGTTTCTTGAAGCTATCAATGCTCCCCGCTGAGACCACCGCCTGTGGAAGGGAATTCCACATCCTTGCCGCTCTTACAGTAAAGAACCCTCTACGTAGTTTAAGGTTAAACCTCTTTTCTTCTAATTGTAATGAGTGGCCACGAGTCTTATTAAATTCTCTTCTGCGAAAAAGTTTTATCCCTATTGTGGGGTCACCAGTACAGTATTTGTAAATTGAAATCATATCCCCTCTCAAGCGTCTCTTCTCCAGAGAGAATAAGTTCAGTGCTCGCAACCTTTCCTCATAACTAAGATCCTCCAGACCCTTTATTAGCTTTGTTGCCCTTCTTTGTACTCGCTCCATTTCCAGTACGTCCCTCCTGAGGACTGGTGCCCAGAACTGGACAGCATACTCCAGGTGCGGGCGGACCAGAGTCTTGTAGAGCGGGAGAATTATCGTTTTATCTCTGCAGTTGATCCCCCTTTTTAATGCATGCCAATATTCTGTTTGCTTTATTAGCAGCAGCTTGGCATTGCATGCCATTGCTGAGCCTATCATCCACTAGGACTCCCAGGTCCAAGTTTGGCGCCATTTCACAAGTGTGCGCAATTTTAACCGCTTCCCGACCGCCTCACGCAGATATACTGCGGCAGAAGGGCATATACAGGCAGATTAACGTACCTGTATGTGGCTCTTTAAGAGGCGGCTTGCGGGTGCGCTCCCGCCGGGAGCTTCGTGACCGTGATTGCGGGTCCTGCGGACTCGATGTCCGTGGGGATACCCGCAATCGTCTCATAGTGAGGAAGAACGGGGAGATGCTAATGTAAACAAACATCTCCCCGTTCTGCCTAATGACACTCACTGATCACAGCTCCCTGTAATCGGGAGCGGTGATCAGTGTAGTGTCACACACGGCCCCTCCTCCCCACAGTTAGAATCACTCCCTAGGACACACTTAACCCCTACAGCGCCACTTAGTGGTTAACCCCTTCTCTGCCAGTCACATTTACACCGTAATCAAGGCATTTTTAATTGCACTGATCACTGTATAAATGTGAATGGTCCCAAAATCGTGCCCAAAGTGTCCGCCATAATGTCGCAGTTACGAAAGGGGGGGGGGGGGGGGGATTGCTGATCGCCGCCATTACTAGTAAAAAAAATTATCACTAAAAATGCCAAAAAACTACCCCCTATTTTGTAGACACTATAACTTTTGCGCAAACCAATCAATAGACGCTTACTGCGATTTTTTTTTTACCAAAAATATGTAAAAGAATACGTATCGGCCTAAACTGAGGGAAAAAAATGTTTTTTTATATATTTTTTGGGGATATTACAGCAAAAAGTAAAAAATTGATGTATGCCCAGAAGGAGTGGCAAATAGTAAGTAGAATGCTTACCAGATGGCAAGCCAATTCAAACAAGTGGCTTAAACCCAGCCTGGGCCTTTAGGGAACCAATCCCGGTGTATATGAGCAAAACTTCCACTCGTGAAGGGTAAACGTGGATTCATGCGAATTCATCCCAAAAAAAATTTGATAGAAAACATAATGTAATATTGTCAACAAATATAGAAAAGAAAAAAGAGAGGAGCCCTTACACAGTGATAAATCATAAAGGATCATACAAAAACACCCAGTGCCCATGGACACACACAGGGTCTCAATTTTTTCACAATTGTCGCTATTTTTTTGTTTATAGCACAAAAAATAAAAACCGCAGAGGTGGTCAAATACCACCAAAAGAAAGCTCTATTTCTGGGGAAAAAAAGGACGTCAATTTTGTTTGGGAGCCACGTTGCACAAACGCGCAATTGTCAGTTAAAGCGACGCAGTGCCGAATCGCAAAAAGTGCTCTGGTCTTTGGCCAGCCAAATGGTCCGGGGCTTAAGTGGTGAAAGTGTGACATGGTATTTATTTACCTGGCGCAACACCATATTTTACCAAAAATGTGGGTATTATATTGTCTGTGTGTGCATTGAAATTCATTAAATTGTATTTATGCACTAGTGTGTAAAATTGCGTTAAAAAGGAGTGTGCAAATACCGTGTGACGTAAACATTTTCAAAACCCACCATTTTATTCTCTAGGGTGTCTGCTACAAAAATATATAATGTTTGGGTGTTTTAAGTATTTTTCTAGCAAAACATACAGGATTTTTACTTGTAAACAAAAAGTGTCAGAAGAAGGCCTGATTTTAAAAAGGATGGTGCACTTCTCTATGAGGCTAGGCTGAAAAAAAAAAAAAAAAAAAAAAAAAAAAAAAAAGTCTCACATTTGGTATCGCCATATTTTGGACAAGTATCAGAAAGTGTTTTGGGGTGTAGTTACAAGTATGCCTATGCCATGTGTGAGAAATAACTTAATATTACATTTTTATGGGGGAAAAAAAAAAATTTAATAAATTTCTTAAATTTTCCA